>NC_091699.1:24480100-25105100 GCF_041296265.1 Equus caballus
TTTTTAAAAATGTATGTTTTCTTAATATCAGTTGAAAAATCAGGTCTTACTTATAATGACCTATTTGTAGAATTATAAACAACGGCTCTGAAGACTTAAGCTATTCTACAAAAACAAGACTCCGAACGTAAATTAAAACCCAGAGGACACGAAACCAGTTATTCTAATGCCAAAAATAGCTAGTAAACGGAATTGAAAAGTCTAAAGAGGAAAAGTATTAATTGGCCTGGATAACAAGATGAATCATCATTATTCCTCTTCTAGGAAGTCATAAATAAAGTCCTGTGAATTTGTTCTGCTGTTAGCTGTGGTGTGTTACCAGTGCAGGTTAGAATGCATGCTGTATAGACACCTTAAGGGGTCTGAACTTTATGAGGGTCAGTTATCTTTGCCCATTCATAATTACAAGCTATATCTTAACTTCAAAGTTTGTCTATCTAAATGAATAATATCCTTTACAAGGGAGATACAATCTTTGAAGAATCAAAGCAATGCCACAAGTGGCCTTCATGAAAAGGCAGATGAAAGCATCCATTTTACTGATGCCTCATGTCATCTGTGCTAAGTATAGGACAGCATTACAATTTTAGGATGTACACAGAAACGTGTCCTCCATACTGCATCTTCTTTTTAAGTATCCAGCTGGAGAAGAATGTGGGAAATTATCCCACTTTGCCCTGCTGGGACTAACTGAGAGGGTAGCTTAAGTCTCTACCACCATATCTACCCTCGCATTCTGTCCTGAGAGAGCCAAGAGTGGTCACCAAATCAGACTGAGGCTCATATGATCAGGATTTCATCTATCAGAAACAAAAATTGAGACTTTCAATTTTTTTCACCCAGGTTCCCCCAAGTGAGCAGGAAACAAAAATTACCAACTTGCATGAAAGAGGTTGAAGTTTGCTGCAGAGTTGCCAAGCTCGATTTCTCAACATCAGTCTCCAGAGATATTGATTCTGAGTTTCTATTTATAGCTTTATTGCTATATATGATCATGTTGAAAATTCAAAGAGGGTTGTGTATAACTCACTTCCCTATTCTGATTTATTCTGAGTTTGAAATGAATTTAAATGTTTAAAACACATGAACAGAAAAGACACTTTGTTCTCTAAACTACTAAAGCTCTCGAAAAACATGTCAAAAAAATTAACACAGCTTCGAAGACCTGAGTACCACGTTAATAAAAAAGTAGAACTTGGAGGCTGGCCTGGTGGTGCAATGGTTAAGTTTGCATGTTCCGCTGCGGTGGCCTGGGGTTCACCTGTTTGGATGCCGGGTGCAGATCTACACACCACTTGGCAAGCCATGCTGTGGCAGGCATCCTACATATAAAGTAGAGGAAGATGGGCACAGATGTTAGCTCAGGGCCAGTCTTCCTCAGCAAAAGGAGGAGGACTGGCAGCAGATGTTAGCTCATGCCTAATCTTCCTCAAAAAAAAAAAAAAAAAGTAGAACTTGTACATAGCTTGGTTAAGACAAGGCAATTCGCAAGAATGATGCAAGCCCATCTGAATTAATATTTGCAACATTAACAAATCAGATTCCTCTTTTGAAATATAAAGGCCCACAAGAAGTTTGTCCTACATCATCAGCCCCTTGAGAAACTGTGGATAAACATGAAATAATTATATCCCAAGAGATGAAAAACAACTAGTAGTCCCCCTGAGAGAGCCCTTGTTTTGATGTTAAAGAATGGGTGTTATTGTATTTCAAAGGAAAAACCTCCCTAGAAGCAGGCTGTGATAAAAACTGACATACAGATTAAAAAGACAATTAAATATTAACGAAGCCAAACCCACTTACAAATCAAATGCTGAGGAAAGGAGACATCTTTCTTCCACGTTCTATTACTTTAAAACAACAAATCTGTTTGTGTTATTGCATACTAAGCATCACTTTTGGATAACATGGACCTGACCTTTGCAAAGCAACCTGGTTACTAAGTAATGTATAACTGTGATATTTGTGCCATTCCAGGAAAACCTGGAGAATATCTTAGATGAGAATTTACATGTAAAATGACAAATGTTTTCCTCTGATAAGTTTGGCTGGGTTCACTTTGGGTCCCAGGCATTGCTGAGGGTGTGGTTCTGACTATCTAACCCTGGATAATGGAAGGCTACAGGTTTATAGCTAACTGCAATATTTTCCAACATAATTTTGATATTAAAAGTCTTTTATTATAAACAAAACGTCCTCAATCTACTTATCATAAATCTCAATGCTAACTTATAGAAGATCTAGACTTATTTAAGAAGGAAAAGGCACAGGTGGTGAGCTCAGAGCCTTAAGAATTTGCCCAATTACAAATAAAATAGATGTTTTTGCCACACAGAAATTTAAATATCTTTCTGGACCAAAAAAAACCCCCCCAAAACCAACAATGCATGATTGGTTTAGAAGTCATAGAATTTTAGAGGCTGGCCCTGTGGCATAGTAAAGTTTGGCGCACTCTACTTCAGTGGCCCAGGTTTTTGGATTCGGATCCCAGGCGCAGAGCTACACCACTTGTCAGCCATGCTGTGGCAGTGAGCCACATACAGAATAGAGGAAGACTGGCACAGATGTTAGCTCAGGGCAAATCTTCCTCAAGCAAAAAGAGGAAGATTGGCAACAGATATAAGCTCAACAAAAAAATAAATAAAATAAAAATTATTAAAAAAAAAGAAAGAAATACATGCCACAACTAGAAGGACGCGCAACTAAAATATACAACTATGTACTGGGGGGAATTGGGGAGAAAAAAGAAAAAAAAAGAAAGAAAGAAATCATAGAATTTTATCTTCAGAAGTTTGCTTAGATGACATACAATATTTATTGTACCCAAGAATTTGCTGGTCCTCCCCCCTTTTTTTAAAAAAATGACAGCTTTACTGAGATATAATTCACATTCCATACAATTCACCTACTTTAAGTCTAAAATTCAAAGCTTTTTAGTATATTCACGGAGTTGTGCAACTATCACCACAATCAATTTTAGAATATTTTCATCATTCCTCCAAAAATCCAATTAGCAGTCGCTCATCTTTTCCTTCCACTACCCAACCTCCGTACCCACCTCCTGCCCTAGAGAACACCTCATCTACTTTCTATTACTATAGAGTTTCCTATTCTGATATTCCACACAAATGGAATTATACAATATACAATGAGTGGTCTTTGATGACAGGATTCTTTTACTTAGTAATGTTTTCAAGGTTCGTCCATGTTGTACCATGTATTGGTACTTTATTCCTTTTTATTGAATGATATTATTGTATAGATATATACCACATTTTATTCATGCCTTCATTAGCTGATGGACATTTAGGTGGTTTCCTATCTTCCTTTCCAAAATTCTTTCTTCTCTTGGTTCTCTTTGTTATCATTTTAGGCTCTTCATGGATAAACTCTTCTTCTAGTCCTTTAAATTCTGGCCTGCAGCCTTGTATGCCCTCTGTGTGCCTGTATTTTCTTTCTCTTTGTGACTGCATTCATTCTTTGTGCTTCCAAGAAAGCTTCATGCTGACAAACCTCAAATCTCAAGCTCCAGAGACCTCCTTCCTGTACTTCAGACCCATATAGGTCCCTCCCTACTTATTATCTTTCCCAATATCTAATTGATTTAGCCAGACATCACCCAGGAGGTATTTTTGACTCTTCCTATCTTCCTCACTTTTCACATTTAGTGGGTCCCCAAGTCGTGTATATTTTACTTACTGATATTTCTTGAAACCAACCCTATTCCATGCCATCATTTACTTGTTAGCTCATCATTTACCCCTATCATACAGTCCTAACCTCTTAACTCATTTTCTTGATCCTGGCAGAATACTTTTTATATTCTTTAATAACTCATCATCACTGAAGAAATAAATTCCAACTCCTTAGCAAAGTACGAAAAGCCTTCATGGTCTTGCATCTGTGTATTTCTCTAATTTATCTCACACTGCTCTTAGAGAGGTGGCTTTCACTCCCGTCATATCAGACTTCTTGTGTTTGTCAACAGTGCCACTATTGCCCTCCCTTTACGTCATCGGATAGTTTATTCCCTCTGCCTGGAATGTCCTTTCCTCTTCTTTTATTGTCTAATTTCATATTGTTCTTTGAGGCACAGACTAGTTAGCTGCTCACCAAACTCTTTTCTTTATCTTCCTGGAACCTGAGCTAGACCACGTCTCTCTTGCAGTTGGGTGTAGCCATGTGAATGAATCCCAGCCTCTGGCCCATAGGTGGAGGTGAAGTATCATCCTTCCAGGTGTAGATCACAAAAGCCTCCTGTACAATGTTCCTTTCTCTTTTCTCTTTTCTTAGCAAGCGGTTAGACGTCAATATCCAAAGACACCTTGAAAGTTCCATGTTAAAGTTTAGCTTGGGTCCCCGAATGACTACACAGGGCCACAGCTCTTCCTTCCACTCTCCTCCATTGAATCTTACATGAGTGAGAACTAAATTTCTAGTATACTAAACCTCAGATTTTAGGGATAATCCAATAGAGCAGTCAGCATGACTCTTCAACAACCAGGTGCCTAGAAAGGTCTTAATTTCTAGCTCCACATCCTTCCTTTTGTGCATCACACTACTTACTAAACTGTACTGTAACTGCTATTTACAAGCTTATCTCCTTCCCTCGCTTGTGCACTCCACAAAGTCATGGACTGGGCCTTTGATCTTTATAATCCAGAATCAGCCATAATATCCGGTATTATATGTACTTGATATGTATTTGTTCAATGAATTAAAGTTCCCTTCACACATTTTTTCCCCATGTCTGTTCTGAAGGAATGTTAACAGGATTTTTTTAATAAAAATTATGTGTGGGTATTTCTGTGTTTACCTAAGTTTGGGGAATGCCAGGTTAAATGAAAACATGTTTCTTTATTACAGTCATTTTCAAAACTTCCATATACTAATAAGCATCATCAAGATAATAGTTTTTTCCAAAACTTATTGGATAACAGGCTTTTTTTTCTCATAGAACATCTTGAGAACAAGTGATCACAGAGAATATTTTGGAAAAAGCTGACCTTGAGTAATATAAATATTGCAAAATCTTGCATAGAAACTCTGAAATGTTTTATTTCAGTCCTAGATGCATAAATGACACACTCAACTTAAATATTCAGGGGCTGATGAATTTCTGGAGTATTCACCCTGGAGACTCTCCTCATTTAGGGTCACCTAGCTTTAGGATATTTCTCTGCACTAAGCACACATTCAGAACAAGAACCAGGGAGGTGAAGAAAAGTTAAATCATGCTTAGTGTATTTCCTTTATTGTCTTAGTCAGGCTAAGAATGAGCTGGAAAGATTGCAGATATTGGCTCAACTAAAGAGAAATAGTTTGGTAGTCAGTGTGATATAGGGAAACTTATTTAACTGGCCCCATACCTCAGAGCCCTCCATTATAAATATCAAAACATGCAAAGAGTTTGAAACAGTGCTTGGTTTGGAACAGTGTAGGTAAGTGTTCAATAAATGTTCCTTACTATAATTATTAACTGAAAGAGTACTGGAGGGGAGCCTCCTTGCCATGACTTTAGGCAAGTCACCTGACCATGTTGGGCTTCAGTTCTCTGTCTTTCAAAAGGCAAGGGGTGGAATTAAATTGCCTCTGACTCCTAGTCCTGTTTTGACTTGCTTGGCTTCAGCATTGTTTAACTTCAGTCTCATATCTGTCATTCTGGCCTTGAGCAAATCATGTCCCTGTGTTTTCCGCTTTTGGAGGTGCTAAGAGAAGGCAATCAAATCTAGATTATCATCACTAGTGGAGACAAAAAGAGATAGCAATAATCCCCAAAAGAAGATAATTCAGTGTCATTTCAATTTGACCTTGGAATTTCCAATGACTTTGGGGTTTTAAATTCACCTTGGTAATTTCCTAAAAATATAGTTTTAATTGTGTAGGCATACACTAATTGATGACAGGGTTAAGACAGGCCTGAAGCAGACCAAGTACAGAACTTGTCCAACAGACAGTATAGGCTTGGATTCTTAAAAGCAGTGTGCTAGTTTGCAAGAAGCAAATTTATTCAAAGTAAAATGTCATAGCTATCTCAGGTGAACACATGCTGTTTATTTTATATAGTTTGCTGCTTTATGTCCTCATACATGAAAAACTTGTTTGATGTAACAGTGGGGCTGAATCCAATGCCCCCAACATTAGTACATCTTTCTTAAATAAGCCCTTGTAGACTTATATAACTTTATTTTGTTTAAAAAACGTTTCGAGCATACTCCCGTAGTTTTGTTATCATTTATAAACCATCTCTTAGACCTTGGAAAATCAGTAAGTGCCGTGGCTTTACAGTTTTCAGGATGTCAGATGCTTTCAAATGAACTGAGGTCACTCCTCAGATAGATTGCTCAGAGTCAGAGTAGCTTGGGAAGAAATGTAAATTTCTCTGGCCATGAGGAAATAGAGATTTGCTAAGGCCCAGTGACTTTGCATCAAATTGTCATGCTAGTTTAAAAGTCAATAAAAGACAAACAGAAATAGGATTTCACGTACAAGGTAGAGCTGAGAAAATGAAGCTGTTCAAACAATCCTTGAGGTTCCCAGTTCTACATATGGGAACAAAAGGAACATTTTGAGAAATTCTTATGTTGCCATGTTTAATACAATGTCACTCAAAAAGATTATGTACATGGAGGATAACTTCAAAACATTACCATATCAAAGGAAAACAATCAAATAAATACTTGTGCATGTCAGATACTACGAGAAGTCTTAAAGGATAAAAAAGAAAGAATAAGATGTGCTCTTGGTCTCAGGCTGACCACCTTATATTTAGGAAACCAAGTCATATAAGTGAAAAGGTAAATAATAATTAAGGAACAGCTTGAACATTAATGTAAAAGATGTTACAATTTACTAATCATTATGAGAGATAAGACAGAAATCTCATGGCAGACTAGGGTGATACCTGCAAGATATTATAGATTTACTTTCTGTTCCTATTTCTAAGAAGATTCTTATTGAATTTTATTCTGCAATTAAAAGTACCACCTTTGTCTCAAATGACACAAAGTACGTGATTTTCTATTAGAGACATTCTCTCTGATATAAGCGTATTTTAAAACCAAATACCATTCATGAGACCTGAAATACTTGTTCTGTGTGTGTATGTCCATACACACATGCACAAAAAGAAAATTATCAAGCAGCTATTTGAAATTATAGATTCATGCGTTGCAGCTGATCCTCTTTTGGGTTCAAATCCTAGAAACTTAAACATGTTCTATTGGAGAAAGTGTAGGCTTTGTTATAAAAAAGACTTGAAATTAAGAACAAGTTACCTACTTTGGGCAAGTCACTCCACCCTTCTTAGTCTCAGTTCTCTCAGATAAAATAAGTATAATACCACTCACTTCTCAGATTATGAGTTAAGATTAAATGAAATAAATACTTTACTGGAAATGTCTATAAGAAACAAGGGATGGTGCAAATGCTCATGGTTCTGGGGATTTAAGAAAATGGGAATGATGATACTTTTCAAATATGAGGTGAGATCATAAAATAACAAAACAACACAAATAGATGGAACAGACTTTAAATTATTTACATGAACTTCTGTAGTCACTTACTTTTCTGAGCTTCACTTTTCCTCCTCTGTAAAACGGGAGGATCAACAGTACTTGCCTTCATAATCAGCTGATTAAATGAGATAATGTAGATCACTTCCCACAGTATCTGGCCCCTAGTATGATTGAGTCCTAGCGATTTACTACTATGATCATTTCTACGGGAAAGTCATTCTCATGGCTTCAGCAGGACAAACTGGAATAATTTGTTAATGTTATTAGTCAGTTTTATGGAACCCAAAGTGTATCTGGATGACCTTTAAGGGTTTTATTTATCCACATGCCCCCCTGAAATTAATAGAGGTTAAGAAATTTCCTTCTAAGAATACCTTTTTTCTTTGCCCTAGAACTCTCTGCATTGGAAAACAGTGAGTACAACATACCATTTTGAATGTCTCTCTTTATCCAAACCACAGAACCATAAACATACACATCCGATGGATGACTCACCCATCTGAGAAACTGCACATATGCGCCCCATCCTAACTAAATATGTGGGTTTACAGAATGCATATTTAGAAAAAACTAATTTACTTCCTGTGCGCCCTGTAGTCCCATCTTGTTTTCATGCAGCTGATCCAACTTTCAATTCACAAAAGCAAAACCTCCTTAGAACCAAAATAAATACTAATCTTAAATTCAATGTACCCTGACAGCAAATAAGTTTGCTGTGCTTACTTCAGCATGAATAAAAAGCCCGCAAGGAGACTCCTACATAAGAGTATATTTACAAGTTCCATTACCCACTGGAGAGATTGATGCAATAAACCTATAATAAAAAGCTCATGTTATAGATTTCTCTAATGTTTTTATCAAACAGCCTGTATTATCTTGGCTTGTGTATTTAATTTAAAATAGGTTTTCAATAAGTGTCTTAGAGTAAGAGGTCATTTTCACTTTGCTTTCTGACATGCAAGAATGTTTACTGACACTTTCTTCCCCCAGAATTGGAAAAATATGCTTGTCTGGTCAAGTGTTTCATAGCATTAACCTATACATTCATTTTCAGTCTTGAACAGCTTTCCAAGCTGTAACAGTTGGCTCTCACATTATATAATTTATTTTTATTGCCAAGTAGGGGTAGGTAAACTGTTACAGATCACATTAGACCACCAATGTAATCTTAAATTATTTTGTATTATGTATAGATTTTTCAGAGAACTTGCCCATTTGAATTTGAAAGGATCTGACCAGAACTTCCAATGAGTCATTCTCCTGAACTATGAGACAAACCACTTACTTGAAACTGGGAGTCCCTCTACCCCAGGGAAAGGAAAATAGCTGGTAAGGTATGAGTAAAACACTTGAATTCTTACCCATATTTGTTTCTATTTATCCCTACTGAGTGCTGGTTGCTGCTCATCTATCCACATCTAAAGGAAATTTCTTGTAAATTAAGCTATTATTGCATACAAATCCAAAATATTAACTAGTTAGACCTTCCTTTTGAGATTTGTTCTCTAAATAATTGTCACATTAACACTGACAAAATGTATGCATTCATTCATTCCTCCAAAAAATATTAATTTAGTCCATATTACCTTCCAGGCACTATACTAGAGTTTCTGATTCAAAGGGGAGAACAAACAGACATAGCTGCTGTCTTCATGGAATTTATAGTGCACAGGAGAAACTAGATATTAATCAGTCATAATAACAAACCCTTGATTACAACTGGTGAAATATACTCTAAGACAGAACCACGCAAGGAATCAATGATGCTTCTGGGCAATTTAATCAGAGATTAAATCAAAATCCTTTTTGCATGAGCAAAAGTAGCATTATCCTTAAGTTATCCTTTTCATCCATTTGAATTTATCTTCAATTTCTTGGACTTTGAATACATTTTTCTGTCTTGAGATATTATGTGTATCCTCATCTACTACCATTGAGTGAAATGAGACTATATCTGCCCTTCCTTATAACTTAAATTATAATTATTCTATTTTAATTGCTTTTCTTTTCTTTTATTTTTTGAGGAAGATTAGCCCTGAGCTAACATCTGCCACCAATCCTCCTCTTTTTGCTGAGGAAGATTGGCCCTGAGCTAACATCTGTGACCATCTTCATCTACTTTATATGAGGTATGCCTGCCACAGTGTGGCTTGATAAATGGTGCATAGGTCCACACCCAGGATCCAAACCGGCGAACCTCAGACCGCCGAAGGGGAGCGTGCCACCTTAACCACTACGCCACAAGGCTGGCCCCTTTAATTGCTTTTAAAATTCCATAGGATGCTTGGTCTCACTCTTGAACATTCTTGCCAGGTAATTCAGATAATTCTTGCCACAATCCTAACATTTCCATGACAACAAAACACTCTGCGTTTCTCCATTCCAGAATGTCCATTTTATTTTTTAGATATTGCAAATTATGAGAAAGCAAATCCTAAGTCTAATGTAGAATGTGCCTTCACCGTTTATCTAAGTTCTGGGGCTACTGCAAACAAGCCAGCTTCCTCCTCCACGTGATGGTCTTTCAAATATTTGAAAGTTAACAACCCAAATGGGATTACCCTGAAAGAAGAGTCAAAAGAAACTATGGTGATATGCATATTCGTTTCATTGGCATCCTCTGGCAAAGAGGTACTAGGCTACTTTATGTCAAAATATTCATGTTCCATCATTTCAAATGGCTCCAGCAGTGTGCAATCCTTTGGTTTCAGTTCTGTGGACTCCTTTTCCTATCGGTAGCGTAGAGAAGTCAGGTATCTCAATATGGTGGTGTACTTTTCAAGGCGAACTGCCCTGCATGTTGGAAGACAGGGGGAGCAGAAAACAGAAACACAGGGGAGGCCACTACATGAATATGAGATAATGCTGCAGTGTATTAAACCAAAATCAAGACCCTTAATTCAACTTTTATGAGAACAGTAGAGAAATTTTCACTATCAATCTCATTCTGAGAAAGGTGAAGGGCATACAGAACCAAAGAGACAGCTTGTCATTAAAAATGGAGAGCCTGGCACACACACTAGGTGATGCAATAGTGTGCACACACTCTTTAAGAGACAAGATTTCTCCTTGCAGTTACAGCTCAGAATCTCCGAAGTCTAACATCCATGAACTCTCTTCAGCGTTAATGATTCAAAAGGCAATATAAGCTTCTCATTAAGATTCTATATTGCACTGGAGGGAGAAGGAATAAAACAGAAAGATTTCTAAATTCCTTGAAATATCAGAATTTACATCATTTATAGGTAGTGACTTTTTAAAGAGAAAGTGAGCATACATGACTTTGCACCTTGGGGAGACTATGAATTTCATCAAAAATAATTATTTAGGAAAATATTTCTTTAAAAAGCCATCTGATTTTTATGGTGGGATGCTACCTTGACTCACAAAATTCTATACATTCTGGAAAGTAGGCTGCTTGTAAGATATCAATGGTTCAAACTTCTCCTCAGTGTTATCTGGGGCATAGCATTCAGCTTCATGCAGTAGATAATAGCGAGAAGCAAAGAAATTATGACCCAGACCTTCCAGAAAGGACTGAAGATTCCTATTTGTTCTTACAAAGATAAATCCAGGTCTCCTACCTACATTTACTGAGGTTAGAAAGGACTAGGGGAAAACAAAAGGACAAATGACGCAGCATATAATAAAATCCCCACGCTCTTCCCAAACATTCCTTTTCTTTCCTAAACAAAGATCCATTTTTAAAATACCTACTGCAAGGAAGGGCTGAATGCTTATAACTGACTAAGTTCTGGGAAAGATTTCATTCTCAGAATTAATACCCATGGGCTGGTCTCATTAAGTCTTTCAGAAAAAGGAGATACAAATTATAAAAAAGCATGGAGGAAAAAAGGAATATATCTTGTGATTCTAAAGCCTATACTTTTTTTAAACATTCAAAACTGCAAACTTTCTGAAAGCAGAAAATAAGCCACAAATGGAATGATCCCTAAGATTCATTTGTATACTTTGTAAAAGTTGGTGGAAATTATTGCAAGATTAGGCTGAAGAAGTGTATTCAATCTATGTTTGAAATTGGACATTAAGCTTCCATTTTTTCTAAACAGAAGTCATGTGCCTAATTCCCTATGCACCACAGACGCTTTAACCCATGGTAACTGATTGTAAATACAGTATGAAACCATCTTGAGCCTTATTTACACCTGCCAATTTGCTGGCCTCCAACACTAAACACAAACAAAATGGTAGCAAAAGAACTGCCAAGTAAAACACACTCTGCCCTCGTTCTCTTTCAACAAACAGAATCTCTTACTTCTTGTAAGATGTAAAGCACACACTTAAACCCCAAAACTTAGGTTATTTCAACATCATGATTACAAACAATATAATTTGGAAAGTAGCACAATAATTAAAATGATAAAATTGCCTTTTAGAGCCTTGAAATCTGTATGCTTTTTTTTTTGATGAAGATTAGCCGTGAGCTAACATCTGTTGCCAATCATCTCTTTTTTTTTTTTGCTGAGGAAGACTGGCCCTGAGCTAACATCCATGCCCATCTTCCTCTACTTTATATCTGGGACGCCTGCCACAGCATGGCTTGCCAAGTGGTGCCATGTCTACACCCGGGATCCGAAGCGGTGAACCCCGGGCTGTCAAAGTGGAATATAAGCACTTAACTGCTGCGCCACTGGGCTGGCCCCCAATCTGTATATTTTTAAGAAGCTTCCAACTTTGAGGGGGTTTTCTTAGACAATATCCTTAACAAACAACAAATAAGTTGGCAATGGCAACAAAACTGACTGTAAAGGTGGTGAAGAACTCTTTTGTCAATGGTCTTTCCAGATCCCTCTTGAATTCTTGTAGCTCAGCTTTGGGGTGGAGGGAGTAGGTAAAGCTCATATCCTAAACAGAAACCCAGCAATTAATTGCTTCAGGAAGCAAAGCAAGGCCTTGGGGAAATTAGGAAACATAAGTGTGATTATTAGGTTAGTTTTATTTACCAAGGACAACACAACCAAACCAAACCAAACCAAATAAAACACACCAACACCACAAAACCAAAATAAACAACAACAAAACTCCACTTCTCTATGAGTATCTATATTCCTAAACTTATTGTTTTACAACTGCTGGTTGGCCCTATGTAACCACTCATAACTCACTCAAAAACATATCCTGGATTTGGCACGAACTGGTCACTTGGTCCTTAAGGAAGATGAAACTGCAAAACAATTATGAGTACATTCATCTAGTGCCCAGTACATGCATCATTTCTAACCAGTCACTAAAGGGAAATAAAGGAAATAGTCAGGTAGGAATACTCCATTCTTGTTAATCAAATAGTAAATCAGATGGAAGGAATACAAGGAGAAAGGGGCATGAGTTTGGTATAGACTAATGGAGACCGAAGGCAGAGGTTCTAGAGAGAAAATAGGAGAAGGAAGAATATTTCAGGCTAAAATCACTAGCCTTAAATGAATGGAAAGAGCAAAGTTTAGTGGACTTAGCATCAGGAAATTTGAATTCTATTCTCTGGTCCATCACTTACCACCCCGTGACCTTACATAAGTTATTCTCTTTTCTGATGTTAGTTTCCATTTGAGAATTCTCTTAAGATACTTACTATGAATTCAAGACATGAATATGAAAAAGAGCTCAATCTACAGATTAACTGGTAGACATCATCAAAGGAATAATTTTCAAAGAAATGAATTTAGCAGTTTAAAAGGTAATTTAAAATGTATTTATTGGATTTTAAAGTAGTGTGTTGAAATATAATTTAGTAACACAAATTAAAAAATAAGGCCTTACTTTGTAGAGTGATTTACAATTTTTAAAAAAAGCCTTCACGTGTATTATCTCATGTGAGTTTTAAAGCTCCCCTTTGAAACTGTATAGAGAGCTGATTTACAAGCCACATAAGAAAATTAGCTTTATTAATTTATAGTCACAATTCATTTTGCGACCCAAAACGGTGTTACCCAGCATGATCACCGACATTTACTGTGACTTGGCTCTGAATAAGTTTCTAAAAATAAAAAGCTAGCTATTGCCAAAAATTAAATCCAACTTCAAAGGACAAGGATTTACCAGCAGTTTAAATATTCAGAGGAATAAAACACAAGCCATAAAGAAAATCCCCAAAAAGAAGATCCATGATAAATGTTTTAAACAATAGCTGAAGTGTGATAAGAAGTGTGAGGATTGGTAAGCATACTTCTATAATAGAGAATCCATTCACACAAGAGAAATCCATTCTGCACTGTAAACAGTTACTTACCACACTGTGGTATGGGTTCCACTGGGACGTATACTACTATTTCTTTGTTTCACATTGTTGGACATGTCCCTCTACCCGTTGGGCCCCTGCTCAGGTTTCTTTCTTAAGTCCCCTGAGTCTAAAAAGAGTAGCTCTGGGAAGTCTTCTCCGCCTTCACTCCTCCTCAAATCCCACTATACCCCAGGCTGGGTTGGATTTGTGTTGGATGCTATGCCTCACTGTAGCTGCATTGCAGTCAGTGCTCATTTTCTCTCCAAAGCTTACTGCATTTCACGGGGAAGGTCTGTTTAGATTAGCAGATCCACAAGGGAAAGAAGCGTGCCTTTTTAGACCACATTCCCTGTAACTAGTATAGGCACTTACTAAATATTTGTTTTGTGAATTAATTTGTGATGGGATGAATTTTTTCTCTCTTCTGCTCTTGACTTTCTAGGTGGTTCTAACACTACTCACTCAGAGGAAGAGAGAGATCTTTTATTCACCATAACACCCAAAGTATGTCCTAAGAGGAGGTCATTCTTGGAAAAGTGAAAAGGGTGGTTCTACATGAATCTGATAGAACTGAATGACTGACAAACTACGCAGGTGGCCTTGGAGAAGAAGTCATATTTTACAGAGAAGGAGGGAGTAAAGGCATTAAAGAGACCCATGCATTAATGATACAAAGGAATCACAGGGAGGACAAAGGAATCAGAGAGAGTCCTAAGAGAAGATTTTTTTCTCCCCTGCCTATAGCTTACTGCAAGAGAGGAGGCTCTAAAAGATGGGATGAAAAGGAGAGGGGCTGAAAGGATGGAGCAGTTAAATAGACTACAGTGGTCATGCTTGAATCCTTACCCTGGTAGATCGGAAGACATGACAAAGGAAAAGACTGGAACAGCCTTCTTGACTTTGTGTACTTGGTCAATCAAATCTGTTAACGAAAGACTCTGGTATCCTTCCTTTCCAAAGTAAAAGGTCTGGTAACAGGATTACAAAGGAATCAGATGTTCTTGAAGATCACTCCACGCCTTTATAGTCTAACCTATAAAAAGTTGCTCATCTTCCAGATTGAATTGAGGAAGCTGATAAAATTTTCTAAATATCTGTAGGCTGTTTGAAAGTTACTTGTAGGATACAAGCATTCCAAATAAAGTAATTGACATTAAAATAATTAGTAGATGGAAGTTCCAATGCAAAGTGGTATTCTGACAAAGAAAAAAATAAATAAATCTTTAGAGCATTTGCCTTGCCACTGTTACATATCCTCAATGATGTCTGGGAACGATTTGTATTTTAAAATGAGTATACAGCAGAACATGGCAATTTGCTTAAGTGTCAGCTGCAAATTACAGTTTTCCTAAAACCTAGAAAGAAACTTGCATCTAATTTAAACTTACTGCTTTCTCAATGAAGTAAATGTCTTCCCTAAAGTGACCATTAAGGCCATTTAATATTACTAACTGTAAACTAACAACAATTGTAAAGCTGAAATGGAATTAATATTGCCCTTTCAGTAAGCAGACAGCTGGTGCCTGTATAGCAATTTAGAAGTTATAAAGTTCTTTTCCCTATCCTGTCTTAGTTTACCTTAAATGTTATGATCTTTCTACTACATGAGTCTGACACACAGGCTAAATATCAATAAATATTTTATTTTATCAAAATAAAAATGTGGCTTTGAAAGGGTGACTGTAGCCACACAAAATGGACAGAGATTTTGGGATAAGGCATAGATTACATATGCTTTCTACAATATTTTACGAAAATAGGTATGCTTACATTCTGGGATCAGTTCTGAAGGCAAAGCTTCAGGATATCTGCCATAATAAGGAAAGTTCAGCCTTGGTGTTATGGGCTGAATTGTGTTTCCCCAAAATCCATAGGTTGAAGTCCTAAACCCTGTACCCTCAGAACATGACTGATTTGGAGACAGAGCCTTTGAAGAAGTAATGAAATTAAAATGAGGCTTTTAGGGTGGGTCCTAATCTAATCTGACTGATTTTCTTATAAGGAGAGGAAATTTGGACACACACAGAGAAAAGGCCATATAAAGGCACAGTGAGAAGGCAGCCCTTTGCAAGTCAAGGAAAGAGACCTCAGGAGAAAGCAAACCTGCAAACACACTGATCTTGGATTTTCACCTTCCAGAGTTCTGAGAAAATAAATTTCTGTTGCTTAGGCCACTCAGCGTGTGGTACTTTGTTATGGCAACCCCAGCAAATTAATACACTTGGTAATTGATGATAATAAAGAAACTCTGATATGGGTGCATATTCTTTCAAGAAGATACAATGGTAGTAATGACAGCTATCAATGAACAGTGACAGCAACGGTCAATGTTTATTGAGCATAATGCTATGTGCTAGGAAAAACTCCAACTAACCCTTTTAATTCTGACCACAATTCTCTGAGGTTACTATTCTTTATTATTCCCAATTTACAAATGAAAAAACTGAGGCATAGAGTGATTAAGGAACTTGCAAATGATGTTCAGCCAATATTTGAATCCAGTGTCTGGCAATGAAAATGATCATTAATAAATGTTCACTGAGCTTAATAAAAACATCGAGTCCTAAACATCGAACATTCTTGAGAAAGTGTTTATGTACTGTTAGTACAGATCAGATACAATTGCTTACTAAGTATCTTCTATTGCCAGCTCCATACTTGCAGATACTTTCATATGCTATGCCATATGAAATCATAGTAATTCTAGAAGGTACATTACATATTATTCTCTCTCATTTTTACACATGAGGACACTGACTCTCAGATAAAGTCAGTTGCCCAACATGAGAGTCAGCAAGAGTAGAACACGAATACTAAACCCTGGTATGTTTGAATCCCAACGTCATACATTTTCTATTGTACAGTGATAAACCACAAGAGTTGAAGTGATATAATTGAAGAATAAGTATAAATCATTTAGGAAGAGATGTAATATTTGTATATGTGTGTTTCTGTGTTTAAACATACTCTAAAATGTGAAAAGAGGTCAGACGATGCAAACCTAGAAGCTGATTTCTCCTTGTTTTGAATAATATCGTGTAATGAGGCAGGAAGTGGCTTTATACCAAGCATTTCCCTGCTCATCGCAACATGAATGAGGGCAAACCTCAACTCTGTGATTTTTGGCTAACAGCATTTTTAAGTGAACTCTTTCATATATTCCCAATAGATTTTGAAAAGAATGCTGGGGACTGATTTTTAAATGGAACATCTTGAACAAATTATAGCAAAGGAAAATTTGAGTCCTTGATAATTTAAGTGTTATTTTTACCACTAATGTTAATTCAACCCTAGCAAATTAAAACAGGAAGAATTAATTGGATATGCAAATGAGATTATTCAGTATATAAATCTAATTACATACCAATTTGCTTTAACAGCATGAAAAAAGAATAAATTGTTCTATGTAAATTGATTGTCTTAAATAACCACCTGTAGCCCAACAAAAATTGTCTTGGAAAAACTATATTGTAAGTGCAGATGTCTAAGTTAATAACATAATGTTCTTCAGAGATCTTGTCACAAGAACCTCTTTACAATGAAATCTGCTTATAACTCCTGATATACAATAAGGTATTATCAGGTTTCTAGAACATACGGAAATAATGTCACAAGTTGGCTTTGTTTCCCCAGAGCACAACAGATTGATAAGACATGTTGATTTCTGAAATACTTAATGCTTTCACATAGACTAGACTTAAGTCAGAGCAATTTTCATGTCTGAAAAATAAGAAGGAAAAATGGGTAAAGTGTGCCAGTTTTTGTTAATTTAACTATGGCTCTCAAATCTATTTAATGAAATGCTTTCAATACAATCGAGCAACCTCCTCCACCACCCATCTTTAAAATTATTTTGCCACTTAGTTTAGGCAAATGAGTTTTGAACATTTAACTGGAAAAGAAGGCATTAATTCATGAAGCCTGGGTCTTGGGAACAAGCAGAGTAATACTAGATGTTTGCAAAATACAAGATGAGGGATTAGGAAGAGTCACTGCCTGCCTCTTTACGTAGCACTGATATACGGCCCAAACAGAAATTACAGGCCAGTGTTCTCAGGGTTAGTCACACTAAGACTGGGTCCATTTTCAGTGACTCTAGGTCAGAGAGCCTAAATGTCCTAATTTCTGTGACTCTCCTACAGACAGATCATAGAGGCCATGGTGAGTCAAATCCATGGATTCATCCCCAAAATCCAATTCCACTTAGTCTTATCTTCTCAGGATTAGACACAAGTATTTTGCAGAACAGTGGATGGATAAAGCATGTAGCTGAATTGAGTGACAGATAGACAAGCAGATTTACAGATGTGCGAATTGCTGGACAATAGACAGATGGACAGATAGACAGACAAGCATGATCTCCCTTTATTATCAGCATTCATTCTTGGCTCTGAGACTGAAAAGAGGTTCTAAAAAGAGGTCATAAGATGGTAAACATATTAGAAACCTAAATCTATATAGCTGTGGTAAAGAAGGCTGTGGAGCAATTTATCTAAAGGAGACTTTTCTTCTACTTTATTACATGGACAAGTGTTGCTGAACCTCTTTTCAATCTCTAAAATAAGAATCAGCAATGACAGCTGGTACTGTTGTTAAGAGTTTCTCTGCCCAAGTTCTTTTCTTTGGGGAGATAATTAGAACTTACCCTTAGGGGACTGCTTATCTGCTCTTCCCTGCCTGGCAAGAGGAACACCAAGTGGGGACAGGGCACAGGAACAGATGTCCTGGCTCTGTGCACCTGCTCTCCGGCTATAGTAAATGGAATCATAAAGAGGGATCTAAGTTAGTGATAGTGTCTTGGGATGAGCCTGAAATCAATGCCAGGCAGTCTCTAGCTTAGTCTGAGCAGAATGGAAGACACAATGGAATGATCAGATACAAGGAGAAAATGGGTTTAAATCTGATAAGAGCAAATGAGTTTGAATGAGAGGGAGGAAGCAGCTCCCAGAGAAGTTCCCTAAGCTAGAAGGTGGAGCTGCAGCTGTTTTTTATATGGTGCATATGACCTCAGACAGGGGCAGTCAGGAGCCTTTGAAAGAGACCTCAAGCACTGGTGCCGTTTCACTCTACTCTTTGTCAGGTAGCTCCAAACATACAAATCGAAAGTTACTATCACATCATCTCTTTTATTTCCTTCCTAGTTCTTATCACTATCTCAAATTATGCCATTAATCTATTAACTTCTTCATTATCTGTCTTCTCTGGGTGGAAGGTAAACAGGGATACCCTATCTGCATTTTTACTACCCCATCCTCAGCATCTAACACAGTGTTTGCATTGCAGGAGCTCTATGAATTCTGTGTAACACAGAAGACAGGCATGCACGCAAGTCACTGGACTAGAGAACACAGTTCGATAAGAGCTTTCTAACAGCAAAGCACTATGAGGTCACTTGAGGGGAAGAGACTAATGCATGGGGATAAAAAGGGCTCCATGGAGATGATACAGCTCAGCTTGCATTGTTTAAGCACTTCCTATGTGACAGGTATTGTGCACAATGCTTTAAGGGGATTATTTCAGTACAACCTCACATCCGCCCTAGGAGGTATGTACTATTACCATCACTCTTGTCCAGAAGAGGACACAGATTAGGTCACTTGCCTCAAATCACAGAGCCTGTCTGTTGCTGGATTCTGAATTGAAATCCAAGCAATCAGAACATACTATGCCTCTTGGGTCTTGAAGTACAGGCAGAGTTTTTAACAAATGGCAATGCAGGAGGAAGGAAGAACAGGAACAAAGACAAAAGGACAGAAAGATACAAAGTTTTTATCTTCTAACTGCAGAAATAAATACATATGTGCTCATTGAGCAGGAGGAGAGAAATGTGGGAGAGGATTAGTAAGAGACAGGAAAGCTAAACATATCAGATCTGGCTATAATATAAATATACAGAGAAAAGGAATACACATGCCTGTTTCTATGTATACACCTCTATACAAAATATGGTCAGGGTGGAAGACATTGGCACTGAAGAGAAACAATACACTTTATGTAATTTATGTGGTTTATTTGAGGAATAAGAGTGTCTTCTTTCTCCAAGTTTTCATGAAATATTTTGGGATCCACCAAAGTTAAGGTGTGAAAGAAGTACTGATATAATTAAATATATTATTCAACATAACATAAACATGGCTTGCAATCTGACTGGCTTTTAAAGTTCCATCTGTCAATACAGGCTATGATATAATCCTAGCTTCTAAGCAATTTTTCTTGCTGGCATCAAATAAACTCTGGCAAACCGGCAAAAAACAAAATTCTAAAAATTCACCTCCAGGATACCAAATTGCATTGTAATTCACTGTGCTACAAACTTTGCCACAATCTGGGGAGCTGTTTAGAGTAACAATATATAACCAAGAATGTAGACTAGGGGCATCCTGAAAATGAAGTGTAAAATATCAATTGAGAAGAAAATGGGGACCAGTTTTAATAGTAAGACTGAAAATGCTGGGGAGGGGAGTGGTAAGATTAAAGTTGATGAATTTAACATTCTTCACGAGAGACTTTATTTGTATTTATTTGACTTATGTAAATATTGCTTTAATCAGATATTTCCTGAAGTCATGAGGAATAAAATAACCTAGATTTTGTAACGCAAAGGCTGATTTTGGACAATTTAAGTGTTTCCTTCTTTCACGTCTCTGTGAAATATGCAAATAATATGTACTCCCTGGGAAATATCAATAGAATACACACAAATCATTTCAAATCTATTTATGGATAAATTAAAAATGGATTTTAATACTCACATGCGACAATGGGACTATCTATCATAATTAATGGAATAGTTTGGCAATGGTCAAGTAAATAACAGCATTTAATTCCATCCATCATTAAAATTTGATGCATTTGTTGCATTTTTTAAAAAAACACATACTTGGAGTTGTCTATCACATTTATTTTGGGTATTAATAAGTACATGAAGTTGTAATGAACAATCTGGCAGAATTCTTCTTAGACTTGTGACAAGGCAGAATTGAGAAATCAAGAGAAGCTGCATGAGCCCCCTCCAATTATTCTTTCTTCTGAGTTATCACCCTTATTCTCTTCCCTTCTTACCCGCTGCCCAGCACTCTAATGCTGCCTCTAGTAAAGGCAAGGGACCTCTACTGAGGAAAGTGACCCAACAAATGTGACACATTTAAAAAGAGGTCTTGGGGCCAGCCCGGTAGCACAGCGGTTAAGTTTGCATGTTCCGCTTCAGTGGCCCGGGGTTTGCAGGTTCAAATCCCGGGTGCGGACATGGCACCACTTGGCAAGCCATGCTGTGGCAGGCATCCCATGTATAAAGTAGAGGGAGATGGGCATGGATGTTACCTCAGGGCCAGTCTTCCTCAGCAAAAAGAGGAGGATTGGTAGCAGATGTCAGCTCAGGGCTAATCTTCCTCAAAAAAAAAAAAAAAAAAAAAAGAGGTCTTGATAAGGACATACAATCCCAGGAATAGCTCCATTATTAGAAGGGCCTCTTTGCCTCCAAAGTCATTCAGTAATCAAGGAATTATCCATCAGTAATGAAAACTTTGATATCAAGGGCTGAATGGTGATGTTAGTATTTCTGATCAAGGATCTTCCTAGTATTTCTCATATACACGTATACAGTGTGTGTGTGCGTGTGCGTGTGCGTGTGTATTGTAAGTATATGTGTGCATATGTGTTTTATAAATACACATATTCACTCACTCACATATAAGCAGTCCTTGGACATTAGAGAGTTGTTCTTGAGTCTAGCTATTTATATGGCAGTCATTGTTTAGCTTTGTAAGCGTTCCCAGGTAAAATTTATAATCACCCAATCTTCCTTTGCCTAAAGAACTGAATCAGGTAACCACTGATCTTTATTACAATTTGTTTTTCCGCTTTCATATCCTCATCCTTCTATATACTCACCATTTCCTGATTATATAATCCCTGCTAGACATATTTCTGTACAAAAACTGTGTATTTCCTTTGGGTGGAAGACCTTATTCCTTCCATGCTAACCCATAAACGGCATTACAAAATTTCTGAAAATAGAGAATGCTGTTTCCTAAAGATCAGAGCATTGCTGCAGAGGACATCTTCTACAGTAGTTCTTACACATGATATGTTTGTGTTTGCTTCTGTTACCCAATTTAAACTCTTCAACTTGTTACACTTTACCATCGTGTAATGAATTTCCAAATATTGTCATTTCAGACTGTGGAAAACTTGCATGAAAAGGAAAGCGATGTCAGATTATGCTCTTACTCATTTGTAATACTTTAGCCCCCAGCTACATCCCCTTTAAGTCAGACAAAAACAGATTTTGTTTTACATATAAATGTTGATGATTTTCACTGTGAGTATTTTGGTTCATTGAATTCAATTAACTAAATTCTTTAAAAAACAAGTGTGTATTATTTGCCTTTTTGAAAATTCTAGCTCTAGAAAGGGGGAGAGGAGGTGTAAGTCAAATAGCTTAGTTTTTCCGTAAGCTATTATAAAAAGAAAAGTCCAAACAACCAGTCAATTCAGTCAAGCGTTCAATCATTTGGCTTTATCTACACAAAGGCAGATAACTGGTGAGATTTTCTTCTCCCTTCTGTATTTCAATCTTGCACAGCAGTAAAACCAACCTCCTACCCAACAAAACACTAATGTATTAAACTTTTCCAAATGAATTTACTTCATATAAAGTCTCATTCATTCATTCACATATCCATCTGGTAAGGATTTATTGAGTGCCTGCTTTGGACTAGGCACTATTCTCAATGCTTGGGATACATCAGTGAATAAAACAAAGAAGGCTGCCTTTGAAGAATTTACATTCTAGCAGAAGGGAGAAATACAAGAAACAAATATGATACATAAAATATATCATATGTTAGAAGTTTACAAATGTTATAGAAAAAAGAAAACGTTGAACAGGATAAAGGGGATCCAAGAGCATGGAGGGAGGTGAGCAGGGTGCAGCAGGACATATAGTGTTCATAGGGGCCTCATAGAGAAGGTGAGATCTGAGCAAAGCTTGAAGGAAGAGACGGAGTTAGCCAAGTATTTATCTAAGGGAAGAGTAGATCATGGCAGACACAGACAGATCCAAGGCCTGAAGGCTAGGACAAGGCTGGGATGTTTATAGGTAGGCAAGGCCACTGGTGAGCCTGGGATAGAATGAGACAGGAAGAGAACAGAGTAGAATAGAACTAGGGAGAGAGGAATTATATAGTTAGAGGCGGGGAGGCGGTACAGGTCACACAGTGCTGGCTATGAGAAGGACTCTGGCTTTGGTCTGAGTGAAACGGAGAGGTAATGCAAGTTTTTCAATAAGGGACTAACCTGTTCCAGTTTACTTTTTAAAATAATTACTCTGATAGCTGTACTGAGAATCAACTGTAGAGAGTAAAGGGTAGAAGCAGGGAGACTATATTGTAGAAAGCAAAAGGGAGACCAGTTAGGAAGATATTTTAGTACTCCAGGAGAGAGATGTTTGCTGGTGCCTCAGACCAGGATGGTAGCACGGAAGGTGGGGAGGAGTTGGATTTTGAATATATTTTAAAAGTAAAGCCACAAATTGGCTGAAGGATATGAGAGAAAGCAAGAAATCCAAGAGGAATCTAAAGTTTTTGGTCTGCGTCGTGGAAAGGATAAAGGTGCCATCATGTGAAACGGGGAAGGGTACAGGTGAAACAGGTTTGGGGGAGAAAATGAGGCCAGGTCAATATTTGAGTTTGAGATACTTATCAAACACCGAACTCTACATGTCTACCTAAATGGCTTCATCAACTATATTTGTTTTCAAATATAGAAACCCACTCTGATATGGTTTTAGAGTTGTATATACAGTTAAAATAAGAATAAGTATAAAAGTTTATTGATTATTGCAGTTTTTTTCATATTATGACATATATGAACACGTCCGAAAGTGAAAAAAGAGAAACAAATATTTATTCCCTCCAGAAATCTTCAATTTGTAAACCTCACCCTCCTTTGATACAAATAGAATTCCATTATAAATTTTAAGGGCTTAAAAATGTATAAGCCATATCCAGATCTTACTGAAATAAAAAGCTTTTATTGGTACAGTTTTGTTGGGGGAGAGGGGGCACAAGACTAAATCATGTGAAACTAAAAGTCTGAAGGTGAGGTTAGGAATAGAGAGAAAAGCTGTTATTGATTTGCACCCAGTTCCAACTCATATGGGGTTCTTCCTATACCATAAAGCAATTAACTCAGTTGTCTGGGGACAATGACTGGGTGACCTGCAATTCAGCTCAATCCTGACACTATCTACCTGGAGATAGTGTCCATTTCCACAGGTTAAATCTCAGTCTTACAAGACCGTCTCCCTTCAGATGCCAATAGCAATTCCAGGTTGTCACTTGTGCTTCTGACTGACCAGCTATAGACCAGGGGTTCCAACCACCCCCTCCTCAGGTTCGACTAATTTGCTACAGTGGCTCAAAGAATTCAAAGAAACATTTCATTTTCTAGATTACTGGTTTATTATAAAAAGATATAACTCAGGAACAGCCAGATGAAAGAGATAAAGACGGCAAGGTATGGGGAAAGGGCACAGAGCACACTACTCTCCTGGAAGCACCTCATGTCCACCAACCATGAAGCTCTCCGAACCCTGTCCTTTTGGGATTTTATGAAGGCTTCATTACATAGGCACGATTGATTAAATCATTGGCCATTGCCAATCAATTCAACCTCCAGCCTCTCTCTCCTCCCTGGAGGTCAAGGGGGTGGTACTAAGCTTCCAGTCCTCCAATCACATGGTTGGTTCCCCTGGCAACCAGCCCCCATTGTTAGGTGCTTTCCAATAGTCATCTCATTAACGTAAACTCAGGTGTGGTGGAAAGGGGTTTGTTATGAATACTAAGATACCCTTATGACTCTTATCACTTAGGAAATTCCAAAGGGTTTAGGAGCTCTGAGCTAGAAACTGTGCCAGGAGCTCTGCAGCCAGAAATGTGGATGAAGACCAAATACATATTTAATTGCAGTATGACACTGTGATCAAGGAACTCAAAGAGCACTGAAAGGTTTCAAGAATCTACATGGAGTCATGAACCTGAAACCAAATGAGAGTGGGCACCATGGTAGAAGCGATTGGAGAAATTTACCCAATGAGCTAGCAGTTAAATTCAAGCAAGAGGAAAACCGAGGTTACCATTTGTTAAGTTCCTATGATATGTGTTGCACTGTGCTTGACGGTTCACACATACAACTCATTAAACACTCATCATTCATCTACCTCTATTATAGAAGTAGAATTTATAGATGGGTGGATTAGTAATTTGCCCAAGGTCATATAGTTGAAAAGTACAATTGGTTTTGATTCCAGGTATGACTTCGGAATTCTGGCTTTTTTATTCCAACATGCAGGTGAGTGAACAAATTCAGATCAGGTGTTGTATAAAGAATCACTAAGCAAAGCCTCTGTAATTGGGGACTAGAAATTTAGGAAATGTATCTAAGCAAGGGTAAGCATGCATATTAAATGACAGATCTGGAAGGATACCAGAGGCCAGGCAGAAAGCCCTGTGTCACATGCCTGAGGACAACTGTAATCCATAATCCAAGAAAATGGCCAAGAACCAGGGATTTATAGCAGTTGAATGAGCAGGGTGGCAATAGGCAGAAGGATGAATACAAATCCCAAGAGACCTTGACAGCTGAGGCACCTTCAAAGCTCAGTGATATTTCCTGTTGAAACAGGGATCAATCCTGGGATGAAACACTAGGGCCCTTACATTGTACAAGCTGAAGAATAATAACCACCAGAATGTGTATATTCTGCTTGTCTTAGAAATAGGACAAATAAGGATATTAGCTTATTAATTTTAAAAAAAACAAAACATCCCCATATGTAAAGAAAATAGAAATTATGCACTGCATTTACAAATAATTAAAAACTGATATAGAAATGTGTATGGCGCTGTTTTGTTAATCTAAAGCAACTGCCTTTGAGATAGTTAATATTGTTTTGTCCTACAGCAGCAAATGCATTTGAATGAAATGGAAAATAGCCTTCATAAAATTTGATGCTTTTAAAAAACCATGTGTTTGTGATTCTGTTGGGATTTTATAAGCTTGTTTGGATTTCATTGTTGATATGAGGAGCAGGGGCAGCTCTAAAATAATAAACAGGTCTGAGCTTAGATTGAAGAACTTGGAAATTGCTCAATAACAAAATGCAATAAGAAAGACTTTTATTTATTTTGTAAGCCACTTCATTTCAAGGTTAACTCAGATAATTTAAGGAGTAGAGATAAACAATTCCTGGTTTTTCTTCTCTTTCAGATGAGCAGATCTCTATCAGGTTGTAGGTCTCAGATTTCTGGAAAATGATTGCACAATCCCTAAAGGCTACCAACATTCTATCTTTTATGTCAAATTTATTTATTTATTTATTTATTTATTTATTTTTGAGGAAGATTAGCCCTCAGCTAACATCTGCCACCAGTCCTCCTCTTTTTTTTTTTTTTTTTTTTGCTGAGGAAGACTGGCCCTGAGCTAACATCTGTGCCCATCTTCCTCTACTTTATATGAGGGACACCTACCACAGCATGGTTCAACAAGCGGTGTGTAGCTCTGCACCTGGGATCCAAAGCGGTGAACCCCGAGATGCTGAAGTGGAATGTGGGAACTTAACTGCTGTGCCACCAGGCTGGCCCTTTTATGTCTAATTTAGACAGACATATTCAATGTTGTTTAGTAGGAACAGAGGGGACAGAGAGGAGAGAGGATGGAGTACATCCTGATGCCTGATGATAGGAAGAACTGAGAGCATCAGGGATTAGCTCTCTTGTCCTGGTTCTCCTGATGAGTGGTGACAGTTCCCATCAAGATTAAAGAAACTTGCAAGCTCTGAACAGGGCCAAGAAGAAGCTGGGGTACGAAAAGAGCAGAGCAGATGCAGGGCGGGCCTCCAGCTAACAAATCTTTCTGTGGGCATTTTCAAGGCACCCCTGTGGGAACTTCCAAAAACAACAGGAGAACAGGGGGTAGAGAGCTGGGATCCAGTTATTTCACGCTGAAGGAGCCAGTAGAGATATGGGATGAAGATTATATACGGAGGTATGAATGTGTATATAGATATACAGAGGCAACACACTCTTTTTTTGCTCTTAAATTCTTTATTTTCCAAACTGTACTTTAATGGGAGATAAAGCATGACTAAAATTATTAATAGAGAAATAAAGTGTGTGGGAACTAGAAAACTTAAAGAGAAAATACTTTGATTTCAAATTACATTTTGATAGCTCACACTTTCTTTTTTTCCTGACTTTACTTTTATCTTTCTTTGGAGATTGTCAGATGGAGTCATCAAATGTAGGAGGCTATTTTTCAAGGAGACGTAGAGGGGAAGGAATTTTAACAGTTATCCAGAGTGGTGGCATTGACTAGGGATGGAATGAATGGGTTTCGGTTTTAACTTAGTACAACACTGTTCACCAGAAAAAAAAGTTCCATGAAAACTTAAAAATCCCCCTGGGTGGTGCAGAGCGATATGTCTTGCTGATATATATTTAGTTACCACACAAAGTGAAACCCTTCAATAACTGGGTGGCTCAGACCATGTCTCCACTCAAAAGAATATCTTCAACTCCTCTAGATTCTGGATATTTTTTATTTTTAGATGTCAAATGGTTAATGTATAGAATCATTTATAGATTTTTAAAAATAATAATATCGTTCTCTAGCATCCTACACAAAACTAGCAGTGAATATGCTCTGAAATAGCATTTTCTTAGGAAGGAATGCTTATTTGCTAAAATAAACAAATATCACTGGAGACGCAAATATTTTTTGCTACTTCAAAGGAGTTTTTTAAAAAGTGTAGTTCTCTGGCATTGAGACTTTAAGCAGTGTTTGTATTACAGACTAGTTTGAGTGAAGTAACGTCCAAGAGAAAATGCCACGGAGTGAATGTTAATATATTTATACACAGAGGCTAATACATTTTTCATTTAACTACAGAGTGGAAGCTAATACATTTGTGTAGTGAAACTAATACATTTTTCATTACTTAAATGCCTAGTAGATGGTTCCAGAGTTACTAATGAATTTACATGAGATCCTCCAAAGGACTTGGAAACAATTGAAATCGTTTTCCAACCACTATGTTCACCTGCTCATGAAAAGCAATGATTGCAAGGGGTAGGATATCATTTGTAGAGAGTAGGAAAGCATTTCTTTATCTATGATATCAACAATGTGTAAAGGTAATGGCACTTAAGGTAGGAAACTTGTGTTTTCACTATATTACTTTACTCTGAGTATGCCATTTCTTCCTTTCACTTCCTGCCAAGCGACAGAGCAGATGCTTTTCTCCCTCTTCTTCTCCTTCTTAACAGGGAGGTAGATTTTGAGGTCAAGAGCTAAAGACCAAGTGGCTTTCTGAATTAACCTCATGCCAGCAAGGTTATAAACACAGTGCTTCTGCTGTCGCTGAGACTTTTATAGGCTGCGGACTCCTGTGACTGCTTGAATGATACTTTGTATCTAGCTGTCTTTATGATTACATTATCATCACTAATAAAAGAGAGAGAAAAGAAGTCTTCAGAAAAATTCCCACCTAATTAAAAGATACACTGAATTTTCGCAATGGATTTAAGCCTAAAATCAAGCTTGGATTTCCGTATTAACGTAAGAAACCAATGGGTGTACGGGCAGAAAGTCCACCAAGCTGAAATCTTCGCACTTAAAGTTGGATAATTTGTTGACATCTCTGGAAATGAAATATGTACAGGAGCAGAATTTGGAGGCATAGGACTGAATGTAACTAGGGAAGAAGTAAGACATAACTTTTTGTGTTATAAAAACAAACTTTTTTGATGAGTACACTTAGTGAGCAGGCCAGGGCACTGATTGCTCTGCAGGACTCTGCAGTGGGGGCACCATTCACATGGTGTTCTATGTGAATCGCGCTCCAGGATCTGTTCAATATGGCAGGAGGGCTACAGCTAAGATTTACATGACCAGATTCTTATGTACAAATGGCTGTCAATTTCACTACCTTAAATCAGTCTTTGGACTATGGAAAGAATAAAATGTACGGAAGAATTAAAAATAGCGTCAGCAACCTGAAGCAAAAGCTAGATACTGGACAGTATTGAGTTAAATATACTTATTACCTGTAGTTTTTCAGTCAACACCAACACATACTAATTGAGTACTTAAGATAGTGCAGCTTGGTTTTTAAGAGCATTTGCGGTGTTTAAATCCTGGTTCTGGCACTCATTGGCAGAGTGACCTCCAGCAATTTACTCAACTTTCTGCCCCTCAGCATCATCACCCTGAAAACAAAGATGATGATAATATATACATTGTTCAGTGTCATAGAATTATTACTTGCAAAGTGCATGCAATGTGGTTGGTTCATAGTAAGTGCTAAAGAAACCTGAGATACTATTATCACCACCTGTACTATGGTTTGGCATCACAAGTAAATTTAATTTACATGAATTAACTCACACTTAAAGAGCTCTCAGTGTGGTTCTGTTCAGAATGGTCTCAATGATTGTGCCCTACAGTGAGCATGAGAAGAGGGGCATAAACCTGAGGCTCTGAGTAAACCTTGATCTTGACACGCCTCTCAACGCCATGTTAAGTGTGATTCTGGAGTGTGAAGGGGCATATTTTACATACAACATTGCCCCTGAGGATAAGAAAAGTACTTCATCTAAAGCTTAACAGCAATTTGTTCCAACATTACAGGAGAATTCAGAAGTGTTGGATTTTACTGAGAGGCAATATATCAGTCTCCAACACGGCCCCTTCCTGAAAGGTTCTGAAAAGTAATTTTGTCTCAGTGTTGTTTTTAGAAATGAAGCTCTGAATAAGATATGACTGCATTGAGTGGGAAATGCACCTGATAAGCACTAGGGGAATCAAGCAATTAATAAAACACAGTTTCTGTCTTTTATGGGATTACAGATTAGGAAAGAAGGTAAACATAATGCAGCTGAACAAGAATGAAATGATTTTTAAATACAGCACAAACTCTGGATTCTTGTAAACTTGGTTTGAATCATATTTTACCTAATGCACCTTGGTTAACCTGGCATCAGTCTCCTCAGATAAAAAAAGATTAACTTATTTATGTGTGAATCCTTTAGCATAGTGCCTGGTACACTGTCAAAACCATGATTAAGACACAAAAACCACCGGAGAGCCGGATGGTGGAGATGAGTGACCCAACTCAGGCTCTGGATGACTGACGGGTCTTCTGTGCACATGGTAACTCTGAAGAGTACTTTGTTTTCAGTTGATTATGTGTTGTTCTTGGTGTCAAATTTGCTTCCTTCTCATGGCATAAATGACCATCCAGCTAATCTCTGGGAGTTAGTAAAACCTTTGTAAGGTTCACTGACAGAAGCATTCTGCTAACTGCATTTGCTATTACATAATAAATGAAGTATTTCAAAACTACGCATTCATCACAGTAACCCAACACACTGTATGGATTTTAAGCTTAGAGTGACTGCTTGCTTTTTTGAATTTCCCCTAAGCTAATTTCCTGACCTAGTAACCTTGGCTTCCTAGCAGTCGGTAATAACAAATGTAGAAATAAAGCATCAAACACTGCAGGAGAGCCCTTACTCTTAGAAAACATTGTCAAGGCTTAATTAATTTCTGAGAGGGATGAGAAACTTTGCCTGATAATAATACTCCTCTTACATCAGCAAATATGGATGAGATCTGATGGGAATGCAAAGAAAACCTTTTGTAACTTGGTCAACTGGTAATAAATGAGTAGAAGGTTGATAAGACGGAAGCAAAATATACTATATTCTAATGAACTCGAAAACTCACTTGATGAAGTGCAGAGAATGACTGTGTCTTCACCCAGGTAAATCTTTGACTGTGCTAATAAGACTCCTATATTAAAAATATTTACTTGGGGGCCAGCCATGTGGCATACTGGTTAAGTTTGGCGTGCTCCACTTCAGCAGCCCGGGTTCACAGGTTTGGATCCTGGACGCTGACTTACACCACTCTTCAGTGATGCTGTGGCAGCGATACACATACATAACAGAGGAAGACTGGCATAGATGTGAGCTCAGGGCTAATCTTCCTCAAGTAAAAAAAGAGGGAGATTGGCAGTGGATGTTAGCTCAGGGCAAATCTTCCTCAGCAAAAAGAAAAAAAATAATACTTGATTTTAAATTTTACACATTGCTTTAAAAAGAGAAGGTATTCAATAAATCCTAGTGTTCCTAAGATTTAAACACATAGCATATATATATATATACACACACACACACACACATTTATAAACACACTCCTAGATATATTAACTTCTCTCAAGTTTTTCTATAATTTGAGAAAAAAAGATTTAACAATATTAAGTTATACTTTCTCAGCATTATTTATGATTTACAAACTAATAAGGGATAGGAGTATATCAGGGCTATCAAGCAAAGAGGTCAGTATACAGCAGGGGTTAGCAAACTTTTTCTTAAAGTAAAATTTTTTTTTAAACATAATTAATGTTTTAGTGACATACAGATGTATAGGTAGTAAATATTTTAGGCTCACATGGTCTCTTTTGCTCTTTTGCAATGTCTCAATTTAGCCATTGCAGCATGATAGCAGGCATAGATAACTTATAAACGAATGAGTCTGGTTGTGTTCCCAAAAAACTATTGACAAAATCAGGTGGAGGGCCATATTTGGCCCAAAGCTCTAGTTTGCTCACCCCAGGTAAAGAAACAAAGATAACTTAGGGGCCACCTGGTGGCATAGTGGTTGGGTTTGCACGCTCTGCTTTGGTGGCCCAGGGTTCACCAGTTCGAAATCTGGGTGCAGACCTACACACTGCTTGTCAAGCCATGCTGTGGCAGCATCCCACATGCAAAATAGAGGAAGATTGGTACAGATGTTGACTCAGCAAACTTCCTCAAGTAAAAAGAGGAAGATTGGCAACAGATGTTAGCTCAGGGCCAATCTTCCTCACCAAAAAACAAACAAAAAGAAAACCACCAAAAAGATAAATAAGAAGAAAAAAGATAACTTAGCAGAGGATAAAAGTTATTTTAAAGAGAAACATAGAGAAAGACTTCAAATTGAGTTTTGGGGTGGAGCCCCATTATTCACGGGACCATGAATAAATATGAGTTTGTAGCATAATTTGATTCTGAGAGTATCATAGGCCTCTGTAACAATCTACAAGTTCCCAGTTTAGGAAAACAAAACAAACAAAAACAAAACAAAAGAAAAAACAGCATCACCTCAAGCTGGCATCAAGTATTACAGACTCAACTGATTTAGGGGATGACAAAAACCTAAAGGCATGTGTCAGGAATCTCAGAGGCCTCAAGGAGGAAATACAGACTGTATCAGATGACCAAGGAGCGCAATGTTATAACCCGGGCCTTCTGCTTTCTTACTAAACTAACAGAGTCTTGTCACCAGCCCTCAAAGCAGGAGCACCCACAGTGAGGACCAGTGAGTTCAGTCTGTGAACCTGGGATGGGAAGAACTAGGGTCAAAAGTCTTTATTAGAAGATAGAGAATTTAATCCAGAAGTCAAGCAATGATAATCTTCCCTGGGAAAATGGGATATTTTAAAAATGTTTATTTTTAAATCAGGTGCTCTATTAGTCTGCCAGGGCTGCCATAACAGAATACCACAGACTGCATGGCTTAAACAACAGAATTTATTTTCTCACAATTCAGGAGGCTGGAAATCCAAGATCAAGGTGTGGGCAGGGTTGATTTCTGGTGAGGGCTTTCTCCTTGGCTTGTCAATGGCCGCCTTTCCTCTATGTCCTCACACGGTCATTCCTGTGTGCATGCATTCTCCTCTTCCTCTTCTTATAAGAACACAAGTCCTAATAGGTTAGGGCTCCACCTGTATGACCTCATTTAACCTTAATCACCTCTCTAAAGACATTATCTCCAAATATAGTCATATTCAGGATCAGGGCTTCAATTTGCGGGGGAGCGAGACACATTCAGTCTATAACAGATGCCTATTTTGGTTACATTTTCTTAAGACACAATTTCACTATAGCCATTGATGATTGACCAAATTAAATGATTCTGAAGGTGTACAGCAGCAGTAGTTGGATTCTTACCCTAAGTATCTGCCGCAAAATTAAGGAAGATTTTTCTTGGAAAAATTATATTGTGAGTTTTTAAAAAAAACTTTTTGTTTTTGTCCAGTTCCAAATAATCACAACTTGGAAAAATTATTTTATGATTTTTTTTAAATAAAATATTTTGGTATGTCCAGTTCTGAATTATCACAAGATCAGTTTCCTTTTAATAAGGCAGTTACCATTCTCTACAAATCAGACATGGAACTATAGGATGAAGGATGTTCAACTGATTTTTCAAGATTCAGATGTGATTTCTTTCCAGTTTGGGAGAATAAAGAGCCTTGTTCTCATTTCACTGACACTGATAAAGGCAACTAGGGGAAAAAAAATCCCACTTCATCGTTGCCTACTGATGGCAATCAGAGAAATTTGGAAATCTTCTCTCAATAGTCACTTAGATTGGCACAAAACCACATCAGATATCCATTGCATTCTATCTGGAGTGGAAAATATTCTCATGAATCAAACCTTTTAAAGATTTTTTTTGGCCCAAGATCAGAACACTGTAGAATGGCAAAGCTGGTCTCTGGAGCCATTTCTCCTAAGGTGCCCTACTCCACCTCTCAAAGCTGCAGCTGCAGCCTTCGACACTGCCACTCTGTGTTCCTGATGACTGCTTCCTACCTGCTGCCTCACATTCCTTTCCTGTTATCCAAATTCACCTCATCTAAGCTATTCCTTTGGAAAGCAGAGGATAAACTAATTTCTGCTAAAGGGGTACTGATCCTAACTGTCTTAATATGCTGAGCTTCCTCAAAGCACTGGCATTTAGCAGAGGGTGCTGAGGGGGACAAGGGTTAACCAACTGAATGGGTGAAAATTGATGGAGTTTAAGGCATGCACTAGGCCAAAGGAAGTGATACTTCCAGCTACAGAAGCCATTTCAGCCACCTCTCAAATTACACTATGAAGCAAATCCCTAATACAATTACACACAAAAATGTCACCTCCAGGATAATTCAACAATGACAGAAAACTTGACAACTATAACTTTTATGATTCTAAAGAGAGATAATTGATGACAGAACAAAAACTAAACCAATATCTTCTATTAAAATCTGCAAGATGATAAACTGTTAATCTTATGATTCATAATAAATTCATTTTAATTAGTAAAATGTGAGGTATTTGTGAAAATGAAAAAAGTACATGAGGGCTAATGGTAACATCACTCTATGGATGACAGAACTTGCTGGTAAACAAAGGCTATTGCTACCCTAAGGTCAGCAGATGAAAGAAAAAAAATTAAATATATTTAAGAAAAATGACAGTTTAATGAAGTTGTTTGCTAGGAAATAAACATAACTTATAAGAAAGACTCAGTAGGATCCAAGTCAGAACTGAGTACCTCCCAACTTAATGCAAAACACATTTTTTAACCACTAACTATGTGCAAACACTATAAAATGAGCTGCACGACATACAAAGATGCAATATATATACACGGTTTTTGTCCTCAAAGTAGGGTAACCACCTTGTTCCAGCTGCCTGAGGCTTGGTTTTACTACTGCAAGTCCTGCATCACAGGAAATTCCCCAACCTCAGCCAAATCAGGATGGCTGGATCCTACCTCAACAGTGTGTTCAAACTAGTGGGAAGAAGAGGCACAAACCAAGTTATATAAGTGGAGAAGCAAAGGGAGGAGTGAAGACCAAGTATAAACTGAGACTGGGCATATCAAATACTAAAACAATAAAATGAAACACAGATCCATTTCTATGTATCACCCCTGAATCACATCCCAGTGACATGGTAAATATGAGATGTGCTATCCAGATGTAGAAGATCAGACACATTGCTTCTCCCTTGTAACAATTTTTGTATCTCTATCGTCTAGGACATTTAAGTACAAAAGGGGTGACCTGAAGTCTTTAAGTTAAATTAGAGGTGAATACCACAAGAATATTAAAGTTTTATTAACTAAAGATTCTGTGCAAATAATCTGGGTAATCACAAACAATTTTATGGCTTTTACTCACAGCGTAGTCATAGATTAAAAATGTAAAAGGAACCACTTCCAAGTCAAGTCAAGACAACTCTTTCCTCCTCCCTTGGGTCATTATTTTCCCTCTTAAATGATGAAAAGGGGTTTTATGTGATCCATTTTGCTGTAGAGAAAGTAGACTGTGGAATCTTTTATACAACAGAATCATAAGGAAAAAGCTTAACAGGTTCAACTATGTTAAAATTAAGTATTTCCGGGGACCGGCCCAGTGGCGTACTGGTTAAGTGGTTAAGTTCACGTGCTCCACTTCAGCGGCCCGGGATTCGCAGGTTCGGATCTCAGGCACGGACCTAGCACCCCTCGTCAGGCTACACTGTGGCAGCGTCCTACATAAAGTAGAGGAAGATTGGCATGGATGTTAGTCAAACCACAATCTTCCTCAAGCAAAAAGAGGAAGACTGGCAACAGATGTTAGCTCAGGGCCAATCTTCCTCAACAAAAAAAAAAGTACTTTGGCTGTTCAAAAGACTCTAAGTAAGTATAAAAAGGCCAGCAAAAATAGGGAGAAGACATGTGATTGAGATATATCTATATATGCCAAAGGATAGTGTCCAGAACTACTTCAAATTATGAAGAATACAAACAATCTTGAAGAAAAATGTCAAATGACTTGAATAGGCAATTCATAGAAGAGACTTAAATGATCAATAAGGAAATAAAAATAAATATTGCAAACTAAAATCATACTGAGATACCATTTCAAAATCAACAGACTGTCAAACATGCAAAAGTCTGACATAATCAAGTGTTGACAAGAACGTAAAGGAACTGATACAATTAGACACTGCTAGTAGGAATGTAAATTAGAATAACACTTTAAAAACAATTTTGAATTACCTAGTGAAACTGAGGATACTCAAGATTCACTGATTCTTCTTAGTGTCAAGTACAGCAGGGGACATGTATGACAATATTCATGGCAGCAATCACTCATAGCAAAAGAAAAGGTTATTAATAGTAAATGAGTATGTGGTGTATCCATTCAGAGAAAAATGACAGAGAAGCAAAAATAAAATAAAATCAATTATAGGTAGTTGTAAAGGATGAATCTCAGGAAATTAAACTGAGTGAAAAAGGCAAGTTACAAATTTTAATATGACTCCATTCACAAAAGTTTATATTTATTTGGAGATACACATGATAATACTATAAAAGCAAGCAGTAGACCAATAAAATTCAGAAGAGTGGTTATAACTGAGGAGAGGAAGGAGACTGGGGTCACAGAGGAGGATTCTGGGAACCAAAGTTAATGGTAATGATGTTTTCCTTAAACTGTCACTAGAATGTTATATTGTTATTTTTTACACCTAATACATACTTTATAAGCACTCCTGTATATTGACAAAATATTTACTGAAACTAATTTTAAAATAAAATATAGGCCGATTATCTGATAAGCCATCATATGAGTTAGGTACCAGGACGCTCTGGATCATGAAAGTCTGCTTTCATGGCATCCTAGAGGAGGTGCATGGGTTTTAGGGATTGACTAAGTTTTTAGAGGATGAAGATGGAGGTGGGCCACAATTCTTATTATGCACATAATTATAGTATTGAAAACGATACTGGCAATTGTGTATTAAGCACTTACTATATATTTATAACTTTTGAAGTGCTCTAAGAGCTTATTTCATTTAGCTCTCATCACAACCCTATAAGATAAGTACTATTATTATTCCCATTTTTATAAATGAGGAAATTGAGGCTTATATAGGCAAAATAATATAACCACACATCTAATTAAGTAGTATAGCTAAAATTAAGATCCAGGAATTCCAATTCCAGAGCCAGGACTCAACCACAATGCAAACTGTGACTATGTAATAAAAGCACAGTCATGCACTGCTTAATGACAGGGATATGTTCTGAGAAAGGCGTCGTTAGGTGATTTCATTCATTTCTATGATGTTTGTGCGAACATCATAGAGTGTACTTACACAAACCTAGATGGTATAACCTACTACACACCTAGGCTATATGGCACTCATCTTATGGGACCACCATCACAACATATGGTCTGTCTGTTGTTGACCAAAACGTCATTATGTGGCACATGACTGCAAAGGGGAAAAGGTGGATGGATTATCACTGATTACTCTGAAAATCATGCCATGTTCCTGGGTTAGCATCGAGGTTGCAAGGTTTGACAAACTGAAGATAAGGCATTACTCCCCAAATTAATTTTTATTTACAGTAGACATTGACATATGGCAACATGTACCTTACTGGATATATCAAAGTAGAACTTTTGCTTCCTCAAACAAATTTTTTTTTGAATTCTTAATACCACTGATCAGTTTTTACTTACATTATTACATCCCAAATAATTTTTAAAAATTAAATCGTTAAGTTGCTAGGAGAGTAGATCCTAAAAGTTCTCATCACAAGGAAAAGGAAATTTTTTTATATCTATATGAGATGATGGACGTTAACTAAACTTATTGTGGTAATCATTTCACAATATATGTAAGTCAAGCCATTATGCTGCACACCTTAAACTTATACAGTACTATATGTCAATTATATCTCAATAAAACTAAAAAAAAAAAAAAGAAATCCCTAAAATGCCAGACCTCACCTAACATTAAAAACAACATCTACTGCAAGAGTTCATAGTCTTTTTTCCTGCCATGGACACTTTTGATACTGTGGTGAAACCTATAGATGCTTTCTCACAATAATATTTTTCAGTGCATAAAATAACATACATATAATTACAGAGGAAATCATTTATATTAAACTATAATTATAATGTATTTTAAAATTTTGTGATAAAATAATATATGTATGTCTAGTGGTGAGTGTAATAACTCCTGGAATTTCAAAGTAGTGATGATTATAAACACTATATATATATTTTTTAAACATTTTATTTTTCCTTTTTCTCCCAAAGCCCCCCAGTACATAGTTGTGTATTTTTTCAGTGTGGGTCCTTCTAGTTGTGGCATGTGGGATGCCACCTCAGCATGGCCTGATGAGCGGTGCCATGTCCGTGCCCAGGATTGGAACGGGCAAAACCCTGGGCCGCTGGAGCGGAGTGCCTGAACTTAACCACTCGGCCACGGGGCCAGTCCCTATAAACAATATTTTGACGTATTTGGAGTAACTGTTAATACGATATGAATAAACCAGTGATTTCTATTGGTGGTAAAGCCACAATAATTGATCATAATTCTGTGATTATTTTTCTACATTCATAATCGAAGGAAGTGTTCATTTCAGTTAAAGGTTAATAAACACAGAATTGGTTTTTTGTTTGTTTGTTTCTATCCATGGGTCCTGGTTAAGAACCCCTGATGGACTGTATCTGAGTCTGCTTCTCTAAGCCCGCTCCCGTTGACTGATCTGGTTGTCCCAGTCAGGGACACTGCTGTCCTGTCTGCACAGTTCCATCCCAGGCTGATACAGATACCATTGTTTTTCACCCTGTACTCCCAAGCCCTGTGATGCATCCAAGCTACTGTGTTACTGCAGTGGTTTCTACGCTTGCTCTTTCACCAGGGAGCAGTTTTATGATTCATCATTCATGCCACGTAGCCCTCTCTCCTAATATATAAGTTTGACAAAAGGCAGAGCACTTTGGGAACTAGCATTCATCATGCTTGTTTGCTCACCCCTGATTTATGTTTACCTATCCCCTGACCTCCCCCGCCCCCCGCTGCCTGGATTCCAGTAGGAAGCCCCACAGTAACAGCTAAATATCATCCTAAAGCCTTGGTGCAACTGCCGTCTGGTAGAAGAAGGATTAATCGCACCCCACCAGAATATCTGTGCAGTGATCCAGAAACTCAGAAATGATTGCGGAGCTTCCGGAAGAGGAGTGAAATGACGAAAATTTATGGACCATGAATGGGCAAAACAAGGGGTTAGAAAATCAGGAAAGAAAACACATGAATAAATATGGAAATAAAAGAGAATTAATCTCAAAAAAGGGTCTTTCAGATAGCTAATGTTCAGTATTTACAGGCCCACTAGAATAGAAACCTTGAATAAGGTGAAAATGAAGGGATTTTGTCGTCTTTGAGTGAACAGAGAAGTAGCTTTCTAAAATGCTTTGCACCATTTTTCAAGGCGAAAGAAAATTCGCCCTCCAAAACACAGCATGGACCTTTAATTTCCCCATTTCTTTGCAGGTAACTCTTTGAAGCTATAGAAAAATGACTTTACGTATAAATGCAGAATTGCTATTGGGTAAGAAAAAACCAGATACATGACTCTATCATCCTCACCTCACCCACTTTTGACCTAGGAAATCCAATGCTTAAGAACGCTGGTTTGGAGTCAGAGTACACTGGGCTAAAGCCCAGCTTTTCCATTCCAGCTGTGTTCTTAGGGGAGATAGTGACCTCTCTGAGCTTCAGTTACTTCATGTGTAAGTGAATATATCAATACTCCCTCTTTTATGGTTGCTTTAGATTGGGCTACGATAATGTATGTAAGGCATTTCTCATTGGGTCTGGAACACATGAAAACATTCAATAAACGGTAATAATTATATTAATTATTATTACTCTATAATTGCTCACACATTCCAGGGTTTTCAGCCACGTTCGCTACTCAAAATATACTTGTCCTAAATCTATACTACTTCTGTACCTCAAAATCAAAACTAATGTGACTTTCCCAATATATAAATTATACCCACTGAATGTCCTTCAAAGGAAAAATAAAATTTTGAGATTATCACCCCTCTAGAATTCTCATGACAGGTTATTCAATGTCTGCATAAAGACTCATAGTTATGGGAAACTAATCTCAATGAATTTTTATTGTGCAGCTGCTTAATTCACTGTCAGTCTTGTTAACTTTTCTGGTATTGTTAAAAGAGTAACATCATGTTTACTGCAGCTCAGTGTCTCACAGTGCCACCCCAGCAGAGTGAAGTCCTTATCTTCTGTCCAATGAGGCTACAGTTTCAGCTCAGATGCCCATCTGGAAGTTACTCTTCTCTATCAAAAGGAATAAATATAAAATCCCTTCTTACTGCCACAGTGAGTACAGAACAAGCAGTAAAAAAGCAAACAGCAAAGCAAATGGCAGACATGCAGAGCAAGAGTGGACTTAGAGAAATTGGGTATTTTCTAACAATCAGGTCATAGATGAAACTGAAAGTGCCTCTCCTCTCTCTCTGACAGGGGATGCCTTCATGTGAACTTCATACACTTATACACATAAAGAGGCTGCAATTTTGCAGTCTGGACATCCAGAAGCAACCCGACATCACATAATGGTCTGGAGCAAGTCTTTTGCTGGGCACATAAATGGTGTCAGAGAGGACACTGACCCTCTGAGAAGTTAAGTTTGAACTGAATCTGAATAGGAATAATTCTCTTGGCCATGCCTGCTTAGGGTTTTCACAAATTCTTTTGTGAAAAGAGGATTTATCATAGCCCAATGGAAAACATTGTTTATAGCTATACAAGTCAAATGCATATAACTTGTATTTGGTTCTCACTTCATGAGTGTCTTTAAATCATTCTCTACTTATGACTTTTATGTTTTTAATGAAATACAAGTTAAGAATTCTCCAGGTGTCTTCACAGATAGTTCCTGAAATAGGATGAAACACATCTGAGAATTGCAATCAAAATTCTGGTGAGGAGGATAGGCAGAACAGAATGTTCTTAGGCAGATTCTATGCAGTTCCCATCCCTCATGACATACTTTTATATACACTGGTGGTGAGGAGGAAGAGTAGAGAATGAGAGGTTGGTGACGTTTACTATTGAGAATGTTCTATCTGTCAACAACATGCCAAGATATTTGCAGGCATTTTCTCATTTGATCTTCCAAACAACTTCATAAGGCAGATATCATTTTTATTACTTCATTTTATAAAAGTTGAAATTATGATTCAGTGAGGTCCAGTACTGACCCAAGTTCAAATATGTACTTTCTAGATAGAGCCAGATTTCAAGTCTTTAATATTTCCTGTTTAGGATTGCTTCTCTTAAAACATGTAGTTTCCTTTTGTTAAACATTCAGGAAAGGGGCCCAAAAAGATAAAATCATGCCTAACTAACCTTATTTTTTTTTACTTTTTGAGGAAGCTTAGCCCTGAGCTAAAATTGGACGTAAGCAATTAATTTGGCTATATTATGACTGAATAATTGAAAGCAGGGCAATGCCACATTATAGGAAATCATATTTTACTTCTCATGAAATGTAACTTTAACTGAGCTACTCTGATGCTGCAGAAAGTGGTTTCAAATTTAAGATAGTTATTCATTTATTAAGGATCTACAGAAGTCTAAGTTATAGAACATGTGGAATAAATAATAACCCTATAACTTTATTTTTCTGGCAAAGATTCAGCTATATAAAGTAAATATTGCTACAGGTTGAATTTAATCCTTTATAATTGCTTGGATCTAAGTGAAAAAGCTGTTTACACAAGAATGTCCTTGTGCATTCGGATAAATTGTATTTTTGGAAATCTGAGGCCCTCACTGACAGAGAAATATGCATATGACTAGCCTCTATAATAGCCCCACATCATTGTCCCCCCTTTGAAACAAGGCATGCAAACTCCAGAATACCTGTGTTAAAAATTAAGGCTAATTTGGGGCTGGCCAGGTGGCATAGTGGTTAAGTTCACAGGCTCTGTTTCTGCAGTCTGGAGTTCGCTGGTTTGGATCCTGGGCACAAACCTACATACCACTTATCAAGCCACGCTGTAGAAGGCATCCCTCATATAAAGTAGAGGAAGATGGGCACAGATTTAGCTCAGGGCCAATCTTCCTCAGCAAAAACAGGAGGATTAGGATTGGTGGCGGATGAATTGCTTATGTCCAATATTCAAAGCTCTCCAGGGACTAGGACAGACATGTTGCTACTTGAGTACACATTTGGAGAGATACTCTTATTCATGCTGGAAAAAAAAAAAAAAAACCTGCTAGGTATAAAAACAAGAGCATAGTCTGTATCTTAGGAAAAAGAGACACCAAAATTGAAAGGGTTAAAGCCATGAGACCTGCATACTGCTGAAAAACTGAAGACAGAATGAAGGCACTGCAGTGTCTGTAGACAGAGAAGGTGCAAGCAGCTGCATCCCTGGTAGACAGCTTATACTGAGTTATTAGTCTGTCTGATCAATACAAAAAGCATTTCAAGGAAAAAGTGTGTGTTCTTTCATTCTCCTCATCAGGCAAATAAAAAGACTTCCCTGTAAAGATATAAAGAAAAAGTCCTGAAACGTGCTGTGTGACACTCTAGAAGTAGATTCACCAGGACATGCCCCTTCTTTCATTACTTAACCAAATAGTTCTTCTGATGTCAACCAATTTACAATTGTGACCTCATGACCACACTTTGTCTCTGATAAACAATTTTGAAAGACTTTAAGAAATAAAAGAAACAGAAAATGAAAGTATACACAGATGATGTAAATATTTTCCCTATAGGTGAAGAGTAGAATGTTCTGAATCTACTCCTCAAGCTATTTGTTTGAAAATATTTACTCCCAATGTGGTTTCTATGTTGCATCTAAGGCTATGAACCAATAGATATTGCCACTCAGGGAAGCCCCATATTGGTGTTTCTTCTCACCTGCAGCTGGTAGCAACAGCCCAAGAATAGAATGCCACGTATATTGGCTTACTTGATCTTGATCACAACTCCTCAGGGGAACTATAATATTTCTTCCTTCATACTTTACTTCTGCACATATTTAATACGTACTTCTGAGGTGACAGAGAGTATCCTAAATGAAACTGAAGATACAAATACAAAAAGATGTGGCCCCTATTGTTAAGGGGCTTACAGTCTATGGAGAGAGATTCAAGTGAACAGAAACTCCTAGGAAAGGTGATAAGGGCTACCATCGTGTCATTACGAAGACATAAAAGAAAGGTACCAGGTCAGCCAAGGAACATCTAGTCAGCAAACCACTACCTATCTCTTGAAAATCTCAAATAACTTCATGTAATATGCTCAATGTGACAAATATTTTTGATATGCACACTTACTCAATCTTGTTACAGGCTGTTTCCATCTGAAATTAGAAGCATACAGGTTAAATAACAAGCTGTCTAAAAATGTCTTCCTTATCTGAAGTAAAACTTTCCCAGCAACTGAAGCTGGTAATTCAAACTGTATATAATCTTTCATTTCTCATGTTCCTCTGCTTATGCTCCCTCTTCCCTAGGACTTAAGAATAACCCCGATTCTGGGGAGTCTGGATGACATCTTGCAACAAAGGGGTCTAGTTATCTTGCCCTGCAGGTCCCTGAATAGAAACCTCTGCATTAGCAGACAAACTTCCTGGCACCAGAATCCGCTATCCACCACAGAGGCAGACAAACAAGGATCCCTGCCTGCAGATTCCCTTATCTCACCATCCCCCTCTCTGCAAACAGCCTCACAAGGCCAAACACAGACTGGTGGGAAAGTGCAACCAGCAAGGACACACGCTCCCTCCTCTACAAGCAGCCACATACCTGCAACCTTTAAAACCCCTTATCCACTTCTTAACGGGGAGCGAGCAGTTCCTAAGGTGCTAGCCGGCTGCATGCTCCCTTTGCCTGGCAAAGGAAATATAGCTCATTTTCCTTTTCACCCCAAACTGTTCTCATTATTTGGATTGGCACCAAGTTCAGAGACAGAACTTTCAGTAACAAACAAATACAAATCTTTGCCCATTTCCTAAGCAACTCTTCAAAAGTGACATTTCAGCAAAGAGATTCTAACTGAGAAGAAATAAGAACATCATCATTATGAAAGAATATTTTCATTCTTTGGATTAAGCATCAGAGAACTATCCCTAAAAAGCAATAAGGGCAGCCCAAAGAATAGGATTCTTAATTTTTGCCAAATAATGTAGTTACAGAAGAATTTGTGGTATTTAAATATTATTTCAGGAATAAACTAATCCTAATCCTTGATTCATCCTGTCTAGAACTCTGGTTTTGATGTTAACCTTAGTTGACTCATGGAAATATTTTAGGACTAGAAGAAAAGGCATACTAATCCTTTTATAGGTTATTCTTAAAGGACAGGCAACATCCCAGCATCCCCCACAAGCTAATTTTGACACCATTATGGATAAATTTGTCCAAACTTTAAAATTTCTTTTATTCTAATTGTATCACATTGATGATGATTGTATAACTCTATGCATTCACTAAAAATCACGAAATTTTACACTCAAAATAAGTGAATTTTATGGTATGTAAAATGTACTTCAAGAAAGGTGCTTTTATACATTGACTTATTCCTTCAGCAGGTTTAAAATTTTTTTTTTATAGATGGGAATTACTCAGCACTCTAAGTTTGTTATTTTTGGGGTGAAATAGTTCACAAACTTAATTCCATTGTCTTAATCCAAGAGAAATCTCAACAATTTAGTTAAGAAAAGGGCTTTTAAAAATACAAAGTGTTTTAAGACATGAAATCCCTTTACCTACCTCAAAATAGATAGGCACTTTAAACACATACAGATGTGGAAATGATCTGGGGGAATTTAGACACAAACAGATTAAAGATTCTTTCATATCATCACTGACACCTGCAAGGTTTAATTAAGCTGAAAGTCACCAACTTCTGCTTAAAATGCTGACTGGTGGCTGGTTAATTAGTTGCTTTTCTCATTGATTAGCAACTTATGCAATACCCTGTTATAAATGGCTATAATGCTTGCCTTGTTTCAGAGCTTAATTAATATGATATAGACTATTTAACTATTGTGTCCTTGTTTGATTTATGAAGCAAAAGCAGAGAATTTTTTTGCTAACTCAAAACAGTGATGTACATAAACATTTTCAAAGCAAGCCAAAGCTGATAATATAAAACTTTCCTTGTCTTTTAGGGAAACTTTGATGAAATGAACCATCACTACTTGTCATGAGCAATCAATTAATTTCTCAGCAATAGTGTTGTCAACAAATTTTCAAGACAAATGTTTCAATAAATAAGTACCTATCAATTTTCACTTATCCAAATTATACTTTAGAATGCTCTGTGGAATTAATTAAAATAATTGTCTGGGCACTTCTCGTTTTTCATATGCAGATGACTCCCAAATCTGTATCTCCAGATCCAGTTTCTTCCTGGAACTCCAGGCTGATGTATCCAACTGCTTATCTGACACCTCTATGAGGATGTCCAACAGGCATCTCTAACTTACTAGGGCCAAGACAGAACTCTTGATTCTGCCTGCCACTTTCCCCCAACAAACCTGCATCCTACCCATCTCAGAAAACAATTCCTCCAACTACTCGGTAGCTTAAACCATAAATCTAGAAGTTATTTTCTTTCTCTCATTTCCCCACTTTCCATATCCTATTTCCAAAACATCCTACTCTGTACATTTTTTGTACATTTCACTACTACTTCCTTGGTTCCAACAACATCTGTCACCTGGGCAATAGCCTTCTAACTATACTTCAATTGCTTCCTGACAATACTGTCCCCACACCTCATCCAGTGTGTTGCCTTGTCACTTCTCAATATGGAGCTTTCCAATGGCTTCACACTGTGTTTGGAATAAATACCAATCCTTTTACATTTGATTACATAATCCCACATGATCTGGTCCCTGTAGACCGCTCTGACCTCATCTTCCTCTCTCCCCTCTGCTCATTACATTTTAAGCTCTTTCTGCCCTGAGAATTCCCAGTGCTTAGAAGGCACTTCCCTGGAATTTCACATGCTGGCTCCTTGTTTTCATTTTCTTATCATTTAGATTTCAGCTTAAATGCCACTTCCTCAGAGAAGACTTCTCTGACTCCTTTAAATAGCCACCCAATTGTTTGCTATCAGTGCTTTTCACTATCTCACTTTTTATGTTTTTTTTCTGGTTGACATATCTGGTTATTTTCTCTGTCCACAATAGAATGTAAGCTCTGAGAACAGGTACCTTATCTGTCTCATTCTTTGCTCTATCCACAATGGTTAGAACAGTGGCAAGCACAGAAAAGGTACTCAGTATTTTTTTGGTTGAATATCAGGATGTCTGGATAGATCTGGTGATGTTTATTCAATGTGAAGTTACTCTACATTGGTCTCCTTTTCAAAAAAACAAATAAACATCTTAGATGTTGATCAAACATTTATAACAGCAAACCAGATTCTCTATTTGCCCTTAAGGACAATGCTTATGACACGCCCAATAGGGATAAATGGTAAACTAAGGCAAATATTGATACTACAGTTGAGTCTTATCATATGCGTGGATTATATTCTAACACTAACCATAAAGCAAAAATTTGAGTCAAAATTTTGCCCCACAATAAGCCTTTATATCGCCCATGAAGTACAATGCACATGGTCTTTTGTATGCCACCTTACAAAGTAATATGAATGTATAAATGTGAAATAGAAATAGTGATTTGCAATATATTAATGAATAAATGTTACAGAACCTATTTGCCTACTTGACCACTATTTATTCCCTTTTCTCTTTTCTAACTGAATCCGCTATTTTCCTGTGCTTAGCACTGTGCATCAGAGGATATGAGACTATTCCCAACTAATGGTTGAATCATGGCAGATCTAAGCAAATCATCATGGTACCATTTTCCTTGCCAGGGACTGGTTTAGATATGCGAACAAGAAGTGAGAAGAAACAGGGTAAGGGAGCTTCTGAGGAAAGGTATCATCACTCTTAAAAGATATGAGAAGAAACACAACCTTTTCCATTTGATCTAGAGTCTGCATGTGAGCTTAGAACTATGTTGGCTATCTTAAGGGAAACTGAGTTGCCACTTTCAGAATACAGGGCAAATTAATGGGAAATTATTAAAAAATTAAGTCATTGATGATGCCATCGCACCACTGATCACAGCCAAAGACTTCCATTATACTATGGAAAATATACTTGTACAATATTGTATCTTTAAACATATTGCTCATGCACAGAACCCTATGATGCTTCCTCTAGTCATGCATGAAGTGAAATGAGATCTACTGAGTGACCAGCTGATTCACTTCTCTTATCTCAAAGTAACTCAGGTTACCACTCTCTGGGTGAAATAGTGTGAGAAATTGCTCATGCTATTTAAATTTTTATTTCCCCTATCCTTTCCTTTCATTTTTAGGTTTGCATAGTTGAATTTGGCCAAATTAAATGCCTATATGTTAGCTTACTACTCTATTTTCATCTGTAATAAAGACATCATAAAGCACATGCTGATTTCTTTAAAAAGTAAGAAATAAGAAATGAGTTTATCACATGAAATCTCTAATTCAAATAATCCAGAAAATATCTTTTATCTACATTTCTCTACCCGGCTGAAGGCAATATCTTCCTCACTGAATTCCCTTAGCAATAATAATGTTCCCTACTCTGTGAACCTAGTATTAATATATGTTATATCTCTACTTCAAAACTGCTGCAGAAGCAACTGTATGTGCTCCAATTCTAAAATATATATATATTTTTGGTTATATTAAGTTGAATAGTAGATTTCCAATGAAAAAGCACTGTAGTACTTTCAGACATTATAATGTTACCATCTGGGCATATTTAATAAGAATCTTCATGGATGCAGCTTTATCAGTCCATCCCCTATGCAGCCTGAATAAAACTTGGCCACCTAGCAATTCATCTCATCATAAGTTTGTTGCACTCAAAACAAATACTCATCTGAGTATTTAAAATTATTCATCTAAGTAATTAAAATTTTTACAGCCATCTGTATAAGAGATGCCATAGGGACAGACAGAGAGCCAAAACATCTTAGTCAATCTCCTCACCAACCTTAATGTATTTCTTAAGTGTTTAAGACAGCTTCTTAAAAATTTCTTCTCCTTCTCTGTTCTCTGCCTCTGCCCCCATTCACCCTTCTCTTCTGCCTCTAGATTCCTTCTTTCCTGAGTACTTTCCTGCCTTTTTAAAATATAAATCAATTTAGCCTTTCCAGATTTCTTCTCATTCTGTATTCCACCTATTAATTGGGTATTCAAACAAAGTCCAAGCCAGGCAGGCTCTAGGTAGCCCAGGGGAAAAGGGACAGAAAGAAAGGGTGGGAAAGTATTGAAGTCACATTGTTATTCAGACTTCACAAAGTGAATTCATGCAACAGCTATCCTAAGTAGGTACTATCATCCATTCTAGAGATGGAGAAATCCAGCCTAAGAGAAGCAAAGTGGTTTTCTCAAGGCCACACCACTAGTTACATTCATAGTTATGTTTGTATTCATTTATTACATTCAAATCAATAGATACTGAGAATCTGTTATGAACCAAACATTGTGACAGCCTTTTGGGGCACAGAGAATAATAGAATGTAACTTGGTTCTCTCCAAATTTCAGTCTGCTGTCCTGGTTGTAGGATCTTCTCACTACTGGACCTGGGCAGGGTCAGGTCCACCCTTGCCTCTCAGAGTAGTACCAGTTTCCTGCAAAGGCCAACAACCAAGGCACAGAGGCTGCTTGGCTCTTCCCTACACTCCTGGAGCTGAAGCTGCGGGAGTTGCTGCCACTCTCACTGCCAGATCTCTTTAACATGTCCTTACCTCTGTCCACGGCTATCACCATTCTTGAAAGTGTCTTATCTAGGCCAGAGAAATTTTTAGCAGGCCTGACTCTTTCTCCCAGGTGCTGTGAGGACTTTTGCTTCTAAACCTTCTCTTCTGCATGATTTGAAATGCTGCACACATAACAGGTACCATATGATTATTTAATGAGTGTTGCACCATAATAGAGGTTAAGCATGTAAGCTCTGTCACTTTCCATCAATATGACCTGTCTACACACTTCCAAGCTTGGCTTTCGACATTGGTAAATGTGGATAACAACAATAGCTATCTAAAAGGATTATCATGTGGATTAAATGAGATAAACATATAAACATAACATATATAAGATTTAGATGAAAATTACTTTGAGAGAAAACATTAAAAATTATTTATTCAGTTATCTTTACACAATCAACACAAATTTAAGCATGCATTCCAGGTCAAAGAACTTTATATACTTGAAAATGTATTTTTCTCAAGTTCTTAGTGGAGCACAATGTCAATTTCTTTTTGGCAGTGGAAAATACCACTATATTCTCAGATAAAACACTACAAATGTTTATAATGGTTGTTCTCCCACTCGGCTGCATGTTTATTATTTTTAAACATTCCAATATCAGTCTTATGAGATAATTATTAAGTTTCTCAGAAAAGCAAACTAATAAAAAAAAAACATTTTTCATGTTTTCCTCTCCACCTAAGATTTAACGTCACATCAAGGATTTGTACACTTATACCACATCAATACACCTTCATAATGGCAAAATGCACAAAGTGTCAGGTTTTCCTAGATGACAAGTTGTCATGAGTTTCCTCAAGCGCCGAAACATGACTCATTGGAGATAGTTGCAAAAAAGGTGAGGACAGCAAATACAAAAATAAAAAGTAGTACTGCTAAAAAGAGATGTTAGAACTGATTAACTGAATCATCTTGGAAAGCCACAGACCTAAACTTTATCATGCATAGCAACAGCAATTTAAAAATAGTCACAGGTTTCCACAAACTTAGAAAAACTACCTTCAGGATGGCAATCCAAGAAATAAAATTATCTCATTATGCACATAAGGATGAACCTATCAGAGATGCTCTTTAACATTTTGGGTTTTTTTCTTTCTTTTCTTTTCTTTCTTTTTTTTTTTTTGAGGAAGATTAGCCCTGAGCTAACATTTGCTGCCAATCCTCCTCTTTTTTGATAAGGAAGACTGGCCCTGAGCTAACATCCATGCCCATCTTCCTCTACTTTATATGTGGAATGCCTACCACAGCATGGCTTGCCAAGCGCTGCCATGTCCGTACCCAAGATCCGAACCAGAGAACCCTGGGCTGCCAAAGTGGAACGTGCGCACTTCACCGCTGAGCAACCAGGCCAGCCCCTCAGTCTTTTTCTTTAGTAGGAGAAGATTACAATCACAAGAGTGGAAGTGAGAAAACCTCCCTAGAGCATAGATCACTATTCAAAAGGCAGTCGATTTCCTCAAGGTCCAATGGAATCAAAATGATCACCTCTTTATTTGGAAACAGCACCCTTGACAGGAACAGAGGGAGTGTGAATCCAGAATATTCTTATAGGAAATACTCAAAATGCTTCATTCCATATTAAAATACTAGCAGAAGAAAATTAAAGAAGGATTCTTATTTCTTGCCTTTCCTTTAACAATATGCTTTGGAGTTACTGCAAACCAATATTTGTTCCTTGATTCAAAAATCACAATATGCATATTATGTAACAGGCAATGTTCTAGATGGGTAAAGCAGTGGAGACAATAAAATCCCTGTCTTCTTGGAGTGTACATTCTGTGGAGGGAGACAGACAAAAAAACATACTAGTAAGTACTAATGGAGAAAAACCAAGTAGGATGGGAGTGGCAGACTACATGAGGAGTGTAGTTTGTAAACCCTGATATTCTCTAATTACTTGTAATTCAGATTCTTCTTCAACCAGTCAACAGACACTTAAGTACCTACCAGCCATTGTGCTAAGTCTAGGGATAGATCAATAAGACATTGCTTCTAACCTCCAAAGGGCAAAGATAAACAGATATTTTTGTTTGGGTGAACATATTCAAAATTAAGGTGAAGAAAATAAAGTTTTGTGAGTATGAAATCAGTGATGATATTAGTTTAACGAAACAAAATGATGTCACATGGAACGCTATGTAAATCTAAAAATACAACTTTATAGATAGCAAGGGAGAGAATTTATTTGAAGACTGGGAAATAGAAGATTTTTAAAAGGGAAATACATGACTTTAATAGAAATATATATAATATAGAAATACATATGTATATAATATTAGATATATATTTAACACAAGTTTTCAAGTCTCAAAGAGATATTTTCTTTAGAAAAGTACAAAGAGAAGAAACTGAACACATTTGTAATCCTTAATTTTTAATTAAGTTATTTAGAGATAAGTTAGAGAGCTATCCTACTGGATATATTGCTTTTGAGAACTACCTATATTTTATGAATAGCAATAGCTGTTTCATTATTTGAAATTCTGTATTATATCTGTCAGCACACGAAGCATAGATATTTATTTTCTAAAAAAGCCTAGTAGAAAAACCACTGTTTCCACAGAATGGCTCAATATGACACAACATAAACTTCTAGAGGGTTTCTTAAACTTCTGCTGTTGATTATTTTACCTCAGGAGATGAAGAAAGGAAAACAAGACCACATTGTTTATTGACTGTCAGCATCAGCAAGCATTCCCATCTTTAGAGAGATTATCTGCCCCATGAAATCTCCCAAAGGTGGAACAGTAGGAAAATCAGACAGTTCATACCACAACTTCCTTTTCTATCCATTGTACTCAAATAAATGGGTGTTTTTTAGAGTCTAGTATTAAGCATGCTCAAATCAAACGGTTTATGTGAGTGGGCTAGGGCAATTGGTTTAACTGTTCTTCTCTGGCATGAATTCCTCCAGCTCTCTCACAGCACAAACATTCATCTGATGTTGACTTCAAAACTGCATTGCTATCTCATGTGGTCATTAAGATGACTGAAACACCTCAAATTTCAAGTTATTTTCATCCCTGGGTTAGATCATACAATAAAACCCTGTGATTTTATTGGAGAGTCAACTTAAACATTAAAAGTAGAGCATCGCATCTAAAAATGATTCAGTCACTCCCTAGGAAAATATATTCTATTATGCGCTTGGATGGTATGAAGCACAGAAAAAATCTACAGAAGTGATCAAGATATGGCTTTTGACAAAAATAACTGCAGAATGACTTAAGATTTTTTATTATTTAATATTTTAAATTATTAAATACTTCTACCACACAGAAAAGTTCATAAATTATTATGGCATTCATGTTCTCAAAAGTCAGAATTAACAGATGATAACATAGCTTAAGATACATTTCTTTTTTAACACAGCATTTAAAAATGGCAGATTCAGCTAAGGCTTTCTTTCTCTCTCCAACCCGTTTTTATTCCCAGAGGTTTTCTGAAACTTGTATGTGTCATTACCATGTGTATTTTTATACTTTTATTAGCCATGTATTGATATGTGTGTATGCAAATTTTTTTTGTATTTCTAAAATGTACATAAAGACTATTATATTTCTATACTATTTTAAAATTTTCTATTTTCACTCGATATTACATTTTTTGCAGGAACTTTCATGGACACATGTAGCTTAAATTTAGCTGCTTTATTAGGAAGCATTCCATTATATTAATAAACAGACTATTTATTCATTCCCCTTCTTTTTTTTTTTTAAGATTTTATTTTTCCTTTTTCTCCCCAAAGCCCTCCAGTACATAGCTGTATATATTGTAGTTGTGGGTCCTTCTAGTTGTGGTAAGTGGGACGCCACCTCAGCATGGCCTGATGAGCGGTGCCATGTCCACATCCAGGATTTGAACCAGTGAAACCCTGGGCCACCAAAGTGGAGCGCGTGAAGTTCACCACGCGGCCGCGGGGCCAGCCCTACTCATTCCCCTTCTAATGGACAGTTAGGTCGCTTCATCTCTTTGCTATTACAAACAGAGCTTTTTTGAACATTTGGGCACATGTGTTCTTACGTACATGCACATGTTTCTCTAGGGTATATATCTAGAATTCCTATCATTGCTGGATTGTAGGTATGCAGATATTGAACTTCAGTGGAACGTTCCTATTGCTCTACAATGACTGTAACAATTTATACTCTATTCCTCACTCATATGACAGTTTCCAGCAAAAACAGAGATAGTTTATGCCAGATGCCAAAAGAAAAAGGCCTTGGAAGAGCTGACAGTCACAAAGTCCATATAGTTTGCTTAACAAAGAGAGGCAGCAGTGCAATAGGAGAGGAGCTTAGAATTGTTTAGAAGAGCTTGTCATGGAAGTTTGTGGTAGGGCTGATAGAAATGAAACAAAAGAAGTCACAGCCAGGAGTCGAGGGAAAAAGCATAGAGCCAGCATCTATAAAACTCACAGGTCTGGAGATTTGAAGACTCTCTGAGGTCATTACTTTTAATCAATGCTAATAACAGGGATGAGGCAAAGGAAAGGTTTGGGCATATTTGCTATCCTCCATTTAAAGGGTGAGTGAATGTTAAATATTCAAAAAAACTTTCCTTTAAATGGAACACATTTTTTTTAAAGACACAGAGCTTAAAAGGGCAAATCATAGCTATTTGGGAAGTCTTCGGTGGATCGTTTCATTCTCTAAGAATGTTGAGTGGTGGGAGCATAGAGTGGAAAATATTTGTTTCACTTTAAAAGCAAAACTGACAGGAATTGGTTGTTTAGAGATATGAAAAGAATGAGGAATTAGCCATAAAACAATAGCCTCCAAAATGGTTTCACTGTCAAAGTCCCAATAAAATCCATTCTCCAATAGTCAGAGTGAGCTTTTTTGGAAAGGTAAATCAAGTCATGTCCTTCTTTCTCTGAAACATTACAATGACTTCTTATTGCCATGACTCATGAAAATCTAAAATTCTTACTCTGGCCTACAAAGCCCAGTGTGACCTGGCCCATGGCAAATTCCCTATCAGGGCTGAACCACTTTCTTCCCTCATGCTATGTTTAAACTACAGTGACTATAATCTTTCCACCACTGGCTAAGCCTAAGGATCCTTGCACTATCTGTATGTCATCTTGAATGCTCCATTTCCAACCCATCAGTCTCTTCATGTCTGACCCCTCTTCCCTTAGGCCTCAGCTCTCCAGACCTTGCCTGATTACCTTTCCCCAACATAGCCACTTAAGTCACTTACATCCCCATCGTTAAATTTTCTTTCTAGCACTAACCACTGTCTACTTTCTTATTAACAATTTTTGCAAATTATTTACTGCTTGCCTCCTTTGATTAGAATTAAATCCCATGAAAATTCAACCCCTGTAACCATGGAATATTCCATGTACGCATGGAATAATTATCATGCTAAACTCACTTCTCCTACCCAATCCATTAACAAATCTGATGGTTCCATGTTCAAAATGCATCCAGAACCCACTCCTTCCTCCAACCTCTACCACCACCACTCTGCTCCAAGCCAACATTATCTTACATGGATTACTGCAACAGCTGCCCAACTGTGCTCCTGGCTTCCATTATTGCTGCCCTACAGATTATTCCCCACAGAGAAGCCAGAGGAAATTCAAATCACATCATAATACCCCTCTGCTCAAAGCCCTGTAATCCTCCCACCTCACTCAGAATAAAACTCAAATTCCCTACCATGCCTATTGGGCCCTTCATGATCTGAAATCCAGCTATGTCTCCGATCATGTCTCCCACCTCCTACCACTGTCTTTCTCACTCACTGCATTCCAGGCACTCCGGGCTCCCTCTGTTCCTCAAATGTGCCTAGAAGCATTCTGCCTTAGGGCTCTGCATTTGCTCTTTCATTTTTCAGAAGGCTTCTTCTACTGATAATTACATATTTTGCTCTCCCCTTTCTTTCAGGTATACGCACATTTATTCTTATTAGAAAAGCCTTCCTTGAAAAATCTACCCTGCTTTATTCTTCTCCTTAGAACTTTTCACCACTTGAAATATTACGTAGTTATTTGTCTGTTTGTTTACTGTCGTTCTGTTAGAACGTAAGAAATATAAGATTAAGGATTTTGCCTGTTTTTCTTTTCTGCAGGGTCTCTAAAGCTTAGTCAGTCTCTGACACATAGGAGCTCAAAAATTATTTGTTGAATGAATGAAAAAAAGGCTTTACTCTCATGTCCAACGTACACAAGGTGAAAGGAAGGTCATGGAAAGAGGGATCAAGTCAGGGAAATCTTTATTTTTTTTTAACAGATTAGATTAATGAAGCTCAGATATACCAAGAGATTTACACAAAATCACGAAGCATGGTAGTCATTAGTAATGTCTTACTGGGCACATGGTAGGATTCTTTCTTTCCCTTTGACTATGTGATTTGCTCTGGCAGATGGACTGTGACAGAAGTTATGTGTCACTTCCAGGTAGAAACGTAGAGTCTCTATGATTTGCCATATTTTCCTTCCCACTATAGATGGTGTATGAAGCAGGTGTTAAAAGGAAGCCTCCACCAGGGCAGGTCCCTGAACAACCCCGGAGAAGAAGCCCCTTGCTGAATTACATTGAAAATGTACTGTGAGTGAGATGTATGCATTTGCAGTGTTGTCACACTGAAATCCTGGAGCATTTTTTTAACTGTAGCACAAGCTAGATTGTGTTGTGTATCCCAACCAATACACGTAGCTATTAAGTGGAAGAGCTGGGACACAAATCTATGTCTCCTTTCTATCATTCTAAGCTGCCCTGTGACAGTTGACAGAGCTTTGTTAAAGAAGGAATATATGAGCCCATAATAGGCTGTTTTTATTCAATTGGAGCTTTCATATGCACCTCATTTCATTTTCATGGATAGGAAATAGACAAAAAAATATTTAAGCCATATGACATGAAATGTAAGTCATTAATCAAAACTTTCTGAATTTGATATTTAGAAACTACTGTCTCTACTACTTACATGTTCATTCTTCCTATTTGCCTAATCCATTTTATTTAGACACTTAAATCAGCAGAGCGCCAGAATTATTTTCCGTAGGATTTTGTTTCTGTAGAGTAAAGATTTGATTATCTGCTTCTCTCACCACAGAAAAGTCTCTATAAACTGGCACTTGCATAATGTTACAAGAAACTGATAACTTCTAATGATTTTTCCACACTAGGAGATTCTAAAGTACCTTCTGAATCAAAGATAAAATTTTATGTTATGTATTTTCAATATTAAGAAATATATTGTATTTCAAATTTCATTAGTCTCTGTGTTTGACATATAGGGAAATCTCAGTTACTATTTAATTAACCCAAAATATCATTCCCTAATCACATAATGTAACAAAAAGTTTGTTCCATCCTAAATGAAAAACCAAAATTCTCTAATAACTACAATTTCGCAGAGAATTGAGAGGCACGGTAAAATGGGAAGGGACTCAAGAAATCCAGAATACATCCTAACAACAAATAATATTCAAGTAAGTGAAGAAAAAATTTCATCCCACATTCATATTCATTAAGCCACCCTGTGATTTAAATTTTCAAACAGTTCACAAAGTTGCCTTAATATGCTAGGACATATTCCTACATGTGCTCACTGAAGCTCCATTTACTCAAGCCTTCCTTTTTCCCAAAGCCAAAATGTAGGATGGCATATTCAGCAGGCAAATGTTGTGCTTCATAAAGAAGGTAAGTAGTACTTTTGTCATCTCTGCTGCTTCTCTTATATTATTACCATATAACACTTATAATCTGTGGGTGATCTATGCTGCCTATTAATAAGACTCCCATAAACTAGAATAGAGATGGGGTAGAATCCCAAAATCAAGGTTCTGAATTTCTATCACTCGAGGAACAAAGAGCTCCCAAATCTCAATAAAGAAGATATTTTAGACTCTTGCTAATAACTAACTCAGGCCTCAGGCAACGTAGAACCTCACCCAATTCATACCCAATGATTCTTTCTCCATTTAATTCCCTCAGGAATTTGATCTCTGCTGGAGAATTGACAAAAATACACTCTCTAATGCAATAATGAATAACGCTGATGTAATATCCTCTAAGGAATGATTTTCTTTGACTGACTAGCCGAGGATTCTCTGGCATTACAAACTTTTAACCAAAAGAAGTTCGAGGAATGCTACAAACCCTTCTACAAAAGAGCCATAATATAGAAACTGCTGTAAGCAAAGTTGTGAGTTGTTTGTAGGGCTTTCTCGATACCTTCCGACCATATACAATAATATAATAGATTGGGCTAGTTACTCACCATCATCTTTGTAATTCCAAAGAGGGTATAGTTTAAACTAACGAAAAGGATGAAGAAAATGGCATCAGAATAAAGAGTCCATAAATTTGGGCCCTATGGAAAATAGATCTCCAAAGGATTGGAGATGGTAATGCTGCATGATGATTAACAGATTCTGGGTCCAGATAGACTAGTTTTGAATTCTTTCTCCACCATTTACTAGCTGTATGACCTTGAGAAGTCATTTAAACTCTATAAGCCTTAGTGTCATCATCTGTAAAACTGGGATAAAATGGAACCTACAATTAGTAACAGTGTCAAATGCTGGCATAGGAGGGCATTAGCCAAACCTCCAACCATATGTTGCATGGTCCCTACAGGTGGACATCCCCTAATCTCTGAAATGGACAATAGATATTTTACCAGTCTTAGGGACAGTGTGACTGAAGGTATTTTTAGTAAATGCTGCAATTTATATTGATCTATAACATCTAAACCAAGCAAAAATAACATGCTTAAAATGGATATTCAGCCTCAAGGCAAGCTCCTTAGTCTACTTTAAACCAGATTGCCATCACTGATTCCTTACTGCATAGAATATCTGGAACTGCCACTGACTAACCCATTGTGAAAATTAAAATGGGATACTGCACACAAAACACTTAGCACAATACCCCATACATAGTATATACTTCATAAATGCTAGTTGTTACTATTAACAATATATTCTGTTGTATATATGTAAGTGTATTTTCCTTAGATTAGAAATTACTTTTAAAGCCAGGAAAGAAAAAATAGCCTTCTTGTCTCACTTGAAAACATCCTTTAAATAGGAAAAGTTGTTACCATTAATAACAGCTTGACGAAATTTGTTAAGCTACAAAACCAAGAAAGTGGATCTTTATCTCCCCATTCATGCATATATGTTGGGACAACATTTGTGCAATTGTCATGGTTCTACATGCACAAATAAATACATCAACTAATTGAACTGATTTGTAGGCCCTTAGCTGCTTGGAGCTATTTATATTTATATTTATTTGGCTTTAATGTCTATTAAAGCCACATAGATTTCCTGATATTTCTAAATTACGGAATAAAAGTGATACACACATGAAATCAAGGAAGGATTGCTGGCTACACTGCAGTTCAAAAACCATATTTAAAAAAATATATGTGAATGTGTATACACACACACACACACACAATTCAGTTTTAACCAGAAACATCAAATTGAAATTGGTTCCTGAAAATTCCAATCCTTGGTGATTAAAATGTTGAGAGGCAAAACAGAGTTTGCTCTGATATTTTTTCTCTTTTCTCTCTACAGCATTTTCTCCCTTAAAGTAAGCTAGAAGATCTCCTCTATAATAAGGGTAAGATCATTCAGAGTGTGCAATTGTACTTGCTAATACCACTGCCGTTTACAGAGTGTGGAACTACTCAGACCTCCTAACAGTGCCAACTGGGCTCAGTGATAGGACTAACGAGGTTGTTTGGTGACACAGCAAGTAAAAATTAAAATCGGAGGAGCAATCATGTTTGATACTGGGAGTCACTAAAGGGAGCCGGAAGAGAGGCAATAAGATGCTGCCAGGCTTGAAGCACCTGCTGAATTCAGAGTATGTCACAACCTCAGAATAGCCTGCTAAGGGAAGGCTGTAAAAGAGAAGTACAAAAATCAATTCTTAACGCAACCAAAGCATGAATAAAAATTCAGCAGCTGCTTGGTTAGAACTGATGGATGCAAAAAAAGTTCATTAGACAGGGGGAAGGGAGGAGAAAAACCGACAAATTGTAATGCTTCCCTCCTCCTACATAGGCTGTTCACGTGTGTTTACTTTCAATAGTACTTTTAAGTCACAGTATTAGATGAGGGCAAATACTGGCTGTTTTCAGGGACTGGTGCACTCTGTCAAATCATTCTCTGACATCTCAGACTTGATAAAGTTAGATTTTCTCATTCATGGCCCCTTGATACATGTGCATCTTTACATGGGGAATGGTTCAGATTAAGTCTGTACTCCTCTGTGCCGGCACTTTTGCAGGTGCACAGCACCACTTCTCAGATGCTGTCTTTCATGCCTTCACATTGCTGATTCTTTCTTTTGCACCTTTCCAGGAGAACAGCTGGGGTGCAGTCACCAGATGCACCATGTTGCTAGACCTCTATGCTGAAGTTTATCAAAATTATGACTCATGAGCCCTACGTCAGAACAGAAATGCCCTGGTATTTTCACAAACTTTCATTAAGGCTTTCTCATTCAAGTATAAGGTTCTCCTGTCAGACTCTTTAAAGCTCCTAAAACTTCATTCAGAGTGTTAATGCTGAACCTAGAAGGCACATTATAAATTCAGAATAGGCACTGACCCTTCCTTCGCAACCCAATGTTGTGGTCCTTATTAAATTTATAACAAAGCTCTGACCTCGCTGTAATTTTCATGACAGTCTCTGAGATCTTGGCTATGCAACTGGTAAGGAAGAGGATTAAGCGGAGCAACAGTAGCTACAAAAGAACATAGGTTGCCTTGTAAATGCCTTGGAAATGACAGTAGCTGCCAAGAGCAGCTGCCAAAGCATTTACAACTAAGCTGGCGGGGTGACCTGGTCTCTCATCCCTTTCCCTCTACAAAGCTCAAGATATTTCGTTCGGTGAGCTCCCTAAACAAACAATTTCTGAGCTCATATTTCCTATGTGTGGGAACCAAATAACTTCAAATAAGAAAATACTATCAGGGATGTTTTCACTTAATATTTAACCATGTTCTGTATGCAGTACCTAAAAAGAAATGATTGGTAATCAGATATGTAGCCAATTCAGTGTAGATTTAAAATCCAATCTTTTAAAAAACTCAGTACATAGCATTCGTGTATTAAAATTATATCTGTGAGATGGTCTTAAATCTTATGGAGAGGAGGCAGTATTGAAGAGTGATAAAACGCATGGTGCTTTAGAGTCAAATTGCCAAGATTGAAATCCTGCTTCCACGAGCAGAGGGATGAAGAGCAAACTACTGAACTTCCCCAATTCTAAGTTTCCTTATATGAAAAGCAGGTATAATAGAAGAATCTACCTCCTAGGGTTGGCGTGCAGATTAAATAAATATATACACACATGTGTATGTGTAAAAAAGTATATATGGCTTAGCTATTTACTACTACCAGACTAAATACTTCACAAATGATTGCTGTTGCTATTATTAAGATTACGATTATTATTATTGTCAACATTATCATTTTTATCTAAATGAAAACAGAGAGAGAATTTGGAGGACAACAGATGACCATTTTACTAGTCTGTTAAAATTAGATAAATAAGCTCAATGTATAAACTATAACTTGTTTAGTAAATTAATTTGTATGCAAATCAACATAGAAATTATGTATAATTCAATATGCTTCTCTCCAAGGAAATATGTAAATCAGGATGGTTATACGGTCTATTTTAAACATTTAATCTTATATCTATAAACTGCATGATCCTTAAAATATTATCAATAAGTTTAATGAATCTGCGTATGTATTCATTTATTGCTTTTAATTATACCTTCATGCAAAATCATACACTCTAGTGCTATCTTTTATTCAAAAAGTTTACATTCTAAGAATGATATCTCACAGGATATCTCAAAGTTTGATATCTCAAACTCCTATAAGGTAAAATCCATGACACTTCATTTGTTCTATCCAGTATTAGTAGAACACTATCCACTTAGGACAGATGATGATAAATAATTCTCATGGTTATTACAGTGAGCCTTCCACTACATGATGAGACTGTCTTAGAGGGGACCAGCCTTGACAAAATATTATACCTGCCTGCTTGAGGATCATGTAAATCTACTGACAACATGTCAACTAGAATGGGGGCTACCCTACTTTCTCAAGCTCAGCTTATCACGTAACCAGGGGCTTCATGCTCCATGCAAGGGATACCATAACATCTCACAGGGCCTGAAGGTCTCTAGGTACTACAAACTGGTACTCTAGGACTCCTACAAATAGCCTTCCTGAGGCCCAGCAGTCTGCTTATCCTTTATTGACAAAATAGACTATTGCAGAGGAAGTACCCTTGATAGGAACACAGACCCACATTGCAGGCTCAAGGTAGCCAGGCTCTGAGATATCTTTCAGTGGGATGTGGAGGATTAGGGAGCCTTTGGCTTCTCTTCTTCTTGCTAACTCTTGACCTATGTAAGTTTCCCAATAAAACCTGCTCCCTAGTCTTTGAGATGTGACACTCTGGCATTTGTCCTGAAATCTATGGGATAAATGTAGACTCAGAAGGGACCCATCATAGCAACTATGGACAATACCATCATTAAAATGCCAAAACAAATCATTTTACTGTAAAACTTATTGGTATTTGATATTAACAAAAAGAATGCATCAGAAATACTTAGTAAATTGTGTAATATTGGCCAATGTTTTGAAGGAGCTAATAAAAATATGCCAATAAAATCATAAGACATGCAATGAGAGTATAGTGTTGCTATCAAGGGACGTACTATTCCCACTAAAGTGTAACTCAGATCACGTCTGGGACTCTGTATTTCACCTGGTTAAAGGCTGGTCTCTTACTCAATGTGAAGCGAAATTGTGACTAATGTGATAAATATTCCTTAAAAAAATCTACGTTTTTTCCAATTATGGCCAGATCTCAATTGTTTCCACTAACAGACTGAGATCAGAGGCAAGAAATATGCAAAATTTATCACATTTATTTTTGAAAATAAATACGAAAAAACTACTCTAAACATATAAGTATACACATACACAATTACACAGAAGCACAGGTACACACGTGCCCATGTGTACACAGTCTCTCTCTCTCTGTCTCTCTCTCCATCCTTCCAATCTAATAATAGAGAACTCTCCAAGATCCACCCTATTACATCTTAGTGAACCATCTTAGGGCCAATACTCTCTACCAGATTACTTATGAAAAGCAAAGAATTTGCATGTTTTCATGGATTTGATGGATAAGTATATACCTTTTGCATAGAATTGGCTAAACGATCTTGATCAAAATGTTTCAAATACTCAAAAGAAAACAGTTTCTTAGGAACTCTGTTCAACATTACTCCAATAAAAAGTAGCTCTCCAATAATGCCAGACTAAGAGCCATTAACTACATAAGCCACATGATGCATATGCTCCCCAAATAATCTCCTGCTTGTGAAAATTTATCTTGAATATGTGCCAATAGATTTTCAGGCAGCCCAATTATCATGCCGTTTCCAAATCAGTCTCAAGGTCTTCAAGGTACTATATTCTTGAAATACAGAAATAATGAGACTGTCTGAAAACATCTATTTATGTAAAAATAATGCAATTCTTGCCAGGCTGCAATATTTATTGAAATATATGACTTCATTTAAATACAAGTATAACTGTTTGGAACTGACTGGGACATAACAGGAAATCGATATATGTGACTAGTTCAGATGATGGTGATAATGATGACATAGTCTCTACTTCTTTTCCTTATACCAAATGGTTTAATTTTCAACAGATACTTTTAGCCATGAGGCAAAACTGGCTTTAATCATTCAATCCAGAAGCAGATGAAAGAATTCCATCAATCCACGTATCCTCTTCCCTAAAATATTTTCAGCACATCTGGGTCTGGGCTAGGGCACAACATACTTATAGGACCTTTATTTTCCCAACTGAAATAGGACCTATTCCTTTCCATAAAAAATACACCAATCCAGACTCTTAGATCTAATAAAACTTTGTCATCATATGGATTTAAAAATCAATAACCATTGCCTGATCACTTCAGGGGCCACAAACTCAAGTTTCAGTTCAATTCTGCTACATATAAGTGATGATACTATGGGCAAATTCTACCTTAGCCTCAGTTTTTCATCTGTTAAATAGAGATGATCTCAATGTACCTACCTACCAAGATACTTGTGAAGATTAATGGGGTAGATTCATTAAGGAGAGGTCTTGTCATATAGTATGTGCTGAATGAACAAATGGTAGAGATTACTGAGAATTTCGTTGTCAAGGAATATCTGAATGCATGCAGCATTTCACTGTCATGCCATTTACTTATTAGCTATCCTTCTCCATGTGATTAATCAAAAAAACACCAAAAAACAAAATTAAATCAGACTTGGGAATTCTATTGTGTTTGGTACATAAATAGATGCTCCCATACATTTAGAAAGTGTATAGATCAAATATCTGTTATTCTTATTATCTATGTATATTACAATTGTGCAGGCATATCCAACATGTGAGTTCAGAGAATACTGAATGAGTACCACATATACTCAAATTAGGACTCGTAAAGGAAAGATATCCAAATTCAAATTCACCATTCTGACACTGCTTCTCTCCTCAATACACAGTTACCCAATTACAATCACTTAGTACAATACAATAAATATCAAAATAAAGTTGGGCAAAACATTTTTGTTGTGTACCAAATTTATTTCCTAACATCTGTGTGAGCATTTATAAGGTTATGAAAATCTTAAAAATAAACAATTTATTTGCTACAAATCCATGAATGGACCACTCCAGAGAATAGTTAAACCAATCCTCTCTTTACTTTTAGAGAAGTTCAAACACATATTTTGAATAACATTTGTATTTTCCTAACTTTTCGCCTTTATTAGGAACGCTAGAAATCATGTAAAGATAGGTAAAACAAACATTTTGAAGATAATCGTAAATGTTTTCTCTTCTACTGGTGACATATTAATCGTTATGAGTTAAAGCCAGGATGATGAAAAGTCAAGGCCAGGCTAAAAACCTTCAATGATTGCTTCTCTTTCTATACTGAAATAGACCAGACTACTACACCCAGCAGTCAACGCTTACTTTTCTTGATCTACCCTACATAATGGCCCAACTGGGATCTTGTTTTTCTTTGTTTATTCCTTAGAAATACGTACCTCATTCTCCTTGCTCAGTCTCAGGAAGCTTTCACCTGCTTTGTTAAAAGTCACAAACCTACTCGTGTTCAAAGGGCAACTACAATGACACCAACCCCACATGCTCCTAAGTGAATTCTAATCTCTTGACACTTCTAACTGCTTCTCTAGTGCCAGAGTACTTGACCTGTATCTCTTTAAGGGCCCTTGTCAGCTGATAATATGCTTAATTATTCACTTATTTTAAAAAAATTATCAAACATCTATCAAGTTCCAGGCAATGTGAACATGGAGAGATAGCCCTGAAATCTACAGACATATTTTCTCTTTACATGGAGATAACCGTTTAGTTAGGAGACACACAAGTAAGTTATTGTAAACCAAAACAAGAGAAATTAGCAATTATAAATTGTAATAAACGTTATAATGGACTAAGCAGCATTGCAATTTATTTTTTTATTGAACATATTTGACTCATAACATTGTGTAAATATAAGGAGTACAATGTGTTGTTTTGACACGTTTATATATTGTAATATGATTGCTGTTGTAGCAATATTTATCACATTACATTATTATAGTACAATATTGTCTATATTCATTATACTGTGTATTAGATCTCTACTGGCTTATTGAATATTTGTTGCAAGTTTGTAATTTAGAAAATAATTCAGGACGCTCTTTATGAAGGTCCATAAGAAAACTTTTGGGTTGATATCCTTATTATCTTGATTGTGATGATGGTTTCTCAGTTGTACTCATACACTAAAATGTGTCAAATTGTACATTTTTAAAATGTGAAGTTTACTATACGTCAATTATACTTCAATAAAGTTCGATAAAGCTTTTTTTTCTTTTTAAGAAAATAGAATATGATGGAAGGGCCCTATTTTAGTTTCATCAGGGAAAGTTTCTCTGATGGAGATGTATTTAAGTGGAAATCCAAAGGATAAACCCAGTCATAAAAGACAACGGAGAAAGACCATTGAAATCAGAGTGGAATATCAGGTGTGAAGGTCCTGAGTCAGGAAGAGATTGACATGTTTTAGTAGTGGAAAGATTAGAACTTCTAACAAGTTAGGGAGAGAGTTGCATGAGATGAAGTTAGAAAAGAAAGCTGGGACATTATATTTAGGACATGATAGGCTGTGAAAAGGCATCCAAACTTTATTCCATAGGCAAGAGCAATCCATTCAAAGTTAAGAAGAGTGATATGATAGGTGTATATTTTTAAATGATCTCTTTAACTGCTACATGGAGAATGGATTAGAAATGGAGAAAAGTGGAATAAGAGTGAGAACAAGAAGCCCAGTTACAACTGTTCCACATAGTCTGGGTAAGAAATTATGATAGTTTGGCACAGTATGGAAGCATAGGAGACGAAGAGAAGCGGATTGTGTTGGTTTTAAATTATGTCCACAGATTCTCTACACTCCTCCTTCCAAAAGATGGAGCTTAATTGCTTTCCCTCAAGTGTGGGCAGAACATTGTGACTCCCTATAACAAATAGAATATGGAAGAAATGACATTCTACCACAATGTCCTGCAACAAGGCATTGTGGCATCCTTTTGCTTTCTCTCTGGATCATTTGCTCTTGGAGGAAGCCAGGGGCCATGTTGTGAGGACACACAAGCAGCCACACGGGAGCTCCATGTGGTGAGGAACAGAGGTCTCTCACCAATAGCCAGCATGAATTTGCCAGCCATGTATGCAACTGACTCAATTTGAAAATGGATCCCCCAGCCCCAGTCAAGCCTTCAGGTACTGCAGCCCCAGGTGATATCTAACTGCAGCTTCTTGAGGGACCCCGAATCAGAAGTACCCAGCTAAGCTGCTCCCAAATTCCTGACCCCCACAAAAGGAATGAGATAATAATATTTATTACTGTTTTATGGACGGGAAAAAAACCCCCAAAAAACATTGAGAAGCACCCTACCATTCTTCAAATGGAGCCACAATCCAGATATTATCTTCATAGGGGGAAAGAATAGCTTAGATAGTCCTGCCTGAGGAGGAATTACATTCCAAGACACACATATTTGAAACACTGGGCTTATTATGGTAATAGCAATGGATGGCTAAAAAGAGAAACAAGATTGCACTTTAACAGATCAGTGAACAAAAAGGCACTTCAAAGAATGTTAAAAATAAGGCACTGAAACCAAGGAAACTCACAAGCCATGTTTCTAAGAGCCATCTGGGTTCCCTAAGACTTTAAGAATGGTTTCTGTGTTAAATCTCACATTACTAATGCCACAACTACTCAGCACTCTGTCAAAAGACTATGTGCTTAACAGGCCTCTAGTCATAATAACATTATATGCCAGGCTGTTCCTATTCCAGGGCTCCATTCAGGAGTTAGTCTGGCCCTTTTATGTCACTCACTGTGTGATATTCTGGATAGGGTGAAGTAAGAAGATGGGCTATTTTCTTTCCACTTTCAAAGCCTTTAAACATCATTAAATTGAATCATGAAGGCAACAGTATTGTTACATCTCTTAGCCCACAACTGATTTATATTAACTTTTGCATAGCACACACGGTGAAAAATACAATAAATGCTTCCATATATGAAAAATAATACATGAAGAAAAATGATCACACATAAAAATATGATTCATCTGAATCAATATTGCCAGGGTGCATCTGATACATTATGCTGGGGCATAACAGTATCCATTTTGGGGAGCTGGAACATGTCATCCTTCTACATTAGCTTGTCCCAAAATACTTTTCCCATTGGTATGTGAGATAAATTTTAGATTATACAGAGACAAATAAATTAAACAATAGTGACTCACTTAAAAATAAATTCATTCAGTTTTCAATTAATTCTCTATGAGTTCTCCTGATTAAAGAAAATCTCAGTCGATGCCAGTATGTCTTTAAAACTTGTTTAATATCTGATAGTCTTATTTTTATAGAGAAATATCAGGGTTCAGAATAAAAGTCTTCTGAGGACAAGCCGTGCTTGAATGTGTTTGTTACTGTGATATTTATTTTTGTGGTTATTTTTAAATTATAACAAGTGATACTGCTGCGATAATGTTCCTTTAAGTAAAAAATTAAATTAATAAACAATTGAAGTAAATAATAATACATGAAGTACACAGATTGGACAAAAATAGATGATGATCAAATTTTAGGAAACACTGGTCTAGAAAGCTCATTTGGGCTCCATTCCACTATTGTACTTATGTAGTATCTGAGGTCTTAAGTGGTAGAGTAATTTACTTAAAATTATAAAACTAGAAGGTGGCAAATAGGGTTCTAGATTCCTCAGCTTTCTATTACATTAACATCAAAAAAAGGCAAGACTAAATTTCAAAAATGATTTCTTTTTGTGTGTTTATTTTTTATGTTTCTAATAGCGTTTGCTTTTTTCACAGTTTTATTGAGATATAATTGACACATAATATTGTATTACTTTAAGGTGTACAACAATTATTTTATATATTTTCATGTTGCAAAATGATTATCATAATAATTAGCGGTAATTAGTTAACATATATCATCGCACATAGTTATAATTCTTTTTCAAAAGTGATTTCTAATCACTAAACAAAACATATATCTCTTTATTTACGTTTTAATTTATTCACTACATTGGGGATCAGTTTAGATAATATGAAATCCATAAACAATTATGAAATGCAACTGATCAACAATCTTGTTTTCCCTTCTCTCATCTTTAATGCAACTGAATAGAGCAAGTAAATGAAATTGTAAGGGAAATACAAGCAAGCTAGAGCATCAACTTCAAATTTGGCTATATTTCCAGTTAAATAAATATTATATTAAAACCAAGATTTTGTGCAAATATCACAACACTGGGGAGAAAAGCCTTCCCAAAAAGAGTGTCCAAGAACTCAGCTGAAGAAAAAAAAGAGGAGAGGGAAGAATTCATTTTCACTTGACAATTTTCATTTTGCAAAGACCACTTGTGTGCAGCTCATGTTTGCTGGTTTTATCAGTAGTTTATAACTTCTCAGTCAAATTCTATAGAGAATATCACATCAAGTTCTGGCAAAAACTGTTGACCCAGACTAATACTGCTGCATTTTTTATTTTCTCTTTTGTTCAGAGATGTGAATTTATTTTGGGTTTGTTCAGTTCTTTGAATTATCATAATTCCCATAGGGAAGGGGCAGTATTTTATTCTATGAACAAGAATTTGAATTTGAAGTTAGAGAATTTCACTCTGTCCTATAAAAGAAGCACAAAAGGTAGCACATACAAAGTTCACGCCATATCTGAATATAGGAATACATTAGCCTAGTGAGTTTTAAACAAATAAATTAAAACTTTACTCATTTCAACTCAGAGGGAGGTGAACAGTTGGAGTTTGAAGGAGTGTTTAAAGACAATTTCATTAGCTTTACATCTGTATTCTAAGTTAAGATATAATTAGACTGAGATAGCAAAGGAAAGTAGGAGGGAGGGCCACGTGCTCAGAGTAGGTCAGAGGGAGAGAGAATGAATATTACCACAGGGGGTGAAGAGAAAACAAGGTGACAATTCAAAGGGAAGTAAAATATTGGGATTTGGGGGAAAGATATCTCCATGGAGAGAAAGCAGAGATCACTGTACTGTGGCTGCAAACAAGAAATAAAGCAACTTTGGGAGGTAACATCTACACAGTTTAATCTGGTTTTCTCCATAGTAATGTTGCCAATCAATAACTAGGGGGGAAGCTGATGAAGAGCTAAGCTGCACAGGCACTGGGGGAAGGACAGAAAGGTTGAGTTTACGTACAGGAGACTAACTACAAAAACAAGAGTGTTACAGGAGGCCAGCCTGGTGGCGTAGCGGTTAAGTTCACACACTCTGCTCATCAAGCCATGCTCTGGTGGCATCCCACATACAAAATAGAGGAAGACTGGCATGGATGTTAGCTCAGGGACAATCGTCCTCTAGCAAAAAGAGGAAGATTGGCAACAGATGTTAACTCAGGGTTAATCTTCCTCACACAAAAACACCCAAAAACAAGAGTGTTGCTCAAGAGGGAACCTGATAAGGTCTGAGGCTGATATGGACAAGACACAGTGGGGGGAAGATATCTGGTATTGGTGAACATAACTGCATGACCTTCAGCCACTTATTTAATCTGATTTAGTTGCCCCTTCTATAGTGCAGAGGTGATGACATTAGCTATATTAGGGCTCCTTTGAGCCCAATATATAATATAACGTATTTAAAGCATTTAGACGAGAGGAAGGAGGTCAGTATTTATTGCTGTTGTTATTACTATTATCATCATCATCAGTAATGAAAAAGTTGCCTAGGACTCTAAGTCATGTTTTGTTCTAAGAAATATGAAAAATCAGGTAAAATAATACTTATTAATAGTTAAAGATAAAACATTAGATGGGTGATATAGTATTCTCCTCCATTTCTAAAATTCTCTAATTCAAATATTAGCAGATTGCCCAATAGACTGGATAAAGATATAGTAATAAAATGCTTATATACATTTGTATCTGTACGGCTATAGAGAGAACAAGATTTATCATTCGAATAATAGAATCACATAAGAGAAATAGCCACCAATCCTGTTTTCTTCCTCCTTCCTACCTGTGAAGGAGGTTGTGACCTACCCCCCTTCTTAGTCAACTATACCACAAAACTAAACATCACTTTTGACCTTTCATACCCAGTGTTATCCATGATAGGTGAGAAGGCATGCCTGATTTCAGTGTTCTCTTTGCCTCTACTCCCACTATTGTTCTTCTTTATTCATACTATGTAATTGAGGACCCACTGAAAGTAAGTAGATAGAAGTGCTCTGCTTGCATTGGGGCTCAGTGGTGAAGGGAAAAGAAGATCATGCCTTTTTAATAATTGATTGCAATGACATTATTATTACACCCTGATTATAGCCAGTCTCTGTGCTACATGTTTTGCATCTACTTTCTCAGAGAATTAAGCAATTTCCTCAAGTTCATACACTTAGTAACTAAACTTAGAGGCAGGTTTTGAACCTAGATTTATCTCAGCCCCCAGGACCATGGTTCTTATCCATTAGAAGCAGTACCAAGGGAGTAGTTTCTGATATTGCAACATTACGATTCATTGAGAAGAACTGTATTTTGCCTGAATTTCCCACTTAAATCTGGCAGGACACATGAGTTTGAAAGAAACTGTTTCAGCCCACAAGATTAGAAATTCCTTAAGTCTATTAGAGTGAATCACAAATATCTTAGTATGCCCAACATCTATCAGTATATAGAATGTAGTAGATGCTTAGTAAATTATCAAATAAATGAATAAATCAATAAAGAATATGTAAATATATTCAAAGGAACCAAAAGTTCTAGTTTGAAGAAACTAACCTCTTCTCCAAGTTTATTTGCCACTGTGTAAAAAGACTATAGGGCATTATTAGCCGTGTTACCTAACACCACCATCTCAAGTGGGAAAATAGTTGAAGAAGGCAATCAAACACTTTTGACATGGGCGCCGGGCCCATAGCCTAATGGTTAAGTTTGGCACACCCTCCTTCAGTGGCCCAGGTCCAGTTCCCAGGCATGGACCTACACCACTCATTGGTGGCCATGCTATGGCAGCAACCCATATACAAAGTAGAGAAAGACTGCACAGATCTTAGCTCAGGGCGAATCTTCCTCAAGCAAAAAAAAAAGAGAGGAAGATTGGCAACAGATGTTAGCTCAGGGTGAACCTTCTCCACAAAAACAACTTTTGATGAAAACACCCTTAGTAATAAAATTCATGTCTATTTACATAAATGGAGTTTAGACAAAATGTGATGTAAGAAGAAAACAACAAATCCAATAAAGAAAAAATTATTACTAGTTTGATAAAAGCAAATCAAACGTTCTCAGTATTTGATCCTTGCTCTAAAAGCAGTTAGCCATGTGAATTTAGGCAAATGAATTAATCTTTTGGTTTCTGGTTTTCTCAACTGCCCAAAGGAGAGCCGGACTGGATGAGAGAACAACTTCGACAACCTGTGAATCTCTGATAGTTGAGGTAACATATTTGCTGCAACGGATTTTTATGTTAACCACTGGCCTAATCTTCAAAATTCCTTAGAAAAGAGTAATGTTTTCTTCTTATCTTAAGTTGATCTTGAGTTGTTTGTTTCGACATTTGTCTCCACATCAACAAGTGGAATGCATTTCTAGCTGTGTTAATTCCTTTCTGGTATAGATGTCACATAAGTGGAAGCAATAAAGTTGAAAACAGGGAATTAACATTGATTTTTCTTTCTTTCTATTGACGTAGTTCAAGCAACGTATTCATTGCTGTATTCATACCTTTTAAGTAATCTATTTGACATCATGCTTTCTTCAGATACTCTTTGTCCATGAAACTGCCTTCCTTTTTTGTCTCAAAACTATTTTCAAAGCTTTGGCCTGAGATATAACCCTCAGGGAGGGGGAAGTTTAATCACAGACTCAATATGGATTTTTAATTTTGGCCTCCAGAGTTTTGTAGAGACAGGAAGGAAATGAAAAGATGTTCTGCTTCCTACGGATACCAATATGAGACAAAACTGAAAATAAGCGAAGTCAATGATCATCCTGCCTCAAGATCACCCTCACAACACAGAGGGTCTCCTTTCCCCAACATTAAGTCTCCCCTCTTTTGCTTTAAGGGAGAATCTAATATCACACCTCAGGTGAATTAAAGTCAGAGAGTTCACTCTCCCAAGGAAGTTTATGCTTTGTTTTCCCTTATTACAAGAAGCTGCACTTTGGGTGTAGGGTAGAGACAAATGAAACCCTCTGTGTTCACAAAACACACACTGGGAGATTCCATAGCAGAGTTGTGGAAGAAAGACTCAGATCATATTTTAGGAAACTTGGATTCTGATTATGCAATAATTATCTGTGTGTCCTTGGGCAAACCAGTTAACTTGTCTGTAAAATAATTTCTGCAGTCCTGTAATCCACTAATCATGTGTTGAGGCTGGTTGGCAGTGAATCCTGAGCAATTCTGACTTCCTGACAGCAAAACAGGCTCTCCAAAGAGATAGTAAAACTTCTTTTTGTTTTTTTAATCAGATTTATTTATTTTTTTATTGAGATATAATTCACACACCATACAATTCACCCTTTTAAAATGTACAATTAGTTGGTGCTATGATCTGAATGTTTGTGTCCTCACAAAATTCCTAGGTTGAATTCCTAGCCCTAAGGTGATGATATTAGGAGGTGGGGCCTTTGGGGGGTGATTAGGTCTGGAGGGCAGAGCCCTCATGAATGGGATTAGTGCCTTTATAAAAAAGATTCCAAGAGAGCTCTTGCCCCATCCACCACATGAGGATACAGAAAGAAGTTGGCAATCTGCAATCCAGAAGAAGGCCTTCTTCACCAGAATCTGAGCAAACTGGCACCTTGATCTTGAACTTCCAGACTCCAGAACTGTGACCAATAAATTTCTGTTGTTTAAAAGCCACTCAGTCTGTGGTATTTTTGTTATAGCATCCTGAGCAGATTAAGACAAGTGTTTTTTAGTATATTCATAAGTTTGTGCAACCATATCACTATATAATTACAGAATATTTTCATCACCCTAAAAGAAATCACATAGTTAATATCAGTCACTTCCTATCCCCTCCTATGCCCTGCTGTGGGCAACCACTAATCTACTTACTGTCTCTATGGACTTGCTTACCCTGGACATTCCATACAAATGGATTCATACAATATATGGCCTTGTATGTCTGGCTTCGTAAACTTAGTGTAATACATTCAAGGTTCATCCATGATGTAGTACCAGTATTCCATCCTTTTTATGGCTGAACAATATTCCTTTGCATGAGTACACTACATTTTGTTTAACCATTCATCAATTGATGGACATTTGAGTTGTTCTCACGTTTTGGCTATTATGAATAACAATGCTATGAACATTTGTGTACAGATTACTTCTGGTTTGGTCAATGTGATTTACAGGTTCTCTGAAAAAAGCTTTTTAAAAAATCCTCTGGTCTTCACTGTTTCACTGTTTTTGCTGGATACAAGATTTTGACATTCTTTCCTCTATGAAGGCTTCTTAGAGGGGCTGTGATAAGGGAAACATTTACCCCATTCTTTGAGTCAACAGCTTAGCAAATTTATATTTTGTAGCCCTCTCCTCTACACCTGTCCCCTAATCAACTTCCCTTTAGGCTCAGGGCTACCAGCCTGGGTTTTCACTTCTACAAAGACAAGAAAAGGAGGAAATTATTCTCAGCTATAGTTATAAGTTAAGGATGATTAGGTTAGTTCCTTTATCTTCTACGGCACTGCTATCTAATAGAAAGACAATGTGAGGCACATATGTATTTTAAATTTTATAGTACATAAATAAAAGAAAGTAAAAACAAATTGGCAAAATTAATATGTTTTATTTAATCCAATATATTCATTTCAACATATAATTGATTTAAAAATTACTTTGTACTAAGTTTCCAACATCCCAGAGCAGTGCCGTGGACACAGAAAAGAAGGTGCTGTGATGATGGAAGTAGAGATAGAAGTGATGCATCTACAGGCCAAGGAATGCCAAAATCAGAAGGAAGTGGCAATGAAGGATTCTTCCCTAGAGCCTTTAGAGGGAATATGGTCATGCCAACATCTTGATTTCAGACTTCTAGCCTCAAGAATTGTGAAAGAATAAATTTCTGTTGTTTTAAGCCACTCAGTTTGTGGTAATTTGTTCCAGACCCCTAGCAAAATCCTACAGATTTTGGTAACTCAGTTTGGACTAGCCACATTTCAAGTGCTCAATAGCTATATGTGGCTAGTTTCAGCACAATTTTAAAGTCTTTAGAGGGCTCTTCTATGACCATTTCCCAAATCTTGCTGCAGAAATGAGAACCTTGGAAATAAGTCTTAATTCAGATCTGAAGGGGTGAAATCTCTTCCTGGGAGTCTTTTCTTTCCAAAACAAAATAATCTGTTATCCTCCTTAAAGGAAAGGGTTCTTGATTGCTCTGAGAAGACACTACAACTCAGCCATCCACAAGGGGTTTGGCAAAATATGAAAACTTTCCTTATTTTATCTCTCTAAGCACAGAACTCACACCTAATAACATTTACATTATTGTTTACCAAAATGATAGGTAACTGTACTCTATTTGGAGGCTCAGAGACATTTTTCTTTTATTTTCTACTTTCCAAAGATTCTGCAACATAGTTCTATTTCCCTTTAAAATTAAGGAATATAGATGGCCAACAGGCATATTAAAAGATGCACAAGATCATTAGCTATCAGGGAAAAGCAAGTCAAAACTACAATGAGGTAACACCTCTCTCCAGTCAGAATGACTATAATTAACAAGATAGGAAACGACAAGTGTTGGAGAGGATGTGGAGAGAAGGGAACCCTCGTACACTGCTGGTGGCAGTGCAAACTGGTGCAGCCACTATGGAAAGCAGTTTGGAGTATCCTCAGAAAATTAAGGATAGATCTACCATATGACCCAGCTATCCCACTGCCGGGTATTTATCCAAAGAACTTGAAAACACAAAGGCATAAAGATACATACGCCCCTATGTTCATTGCAGCATTACACACAATAGCCAAGACTCGGAAGCAACCTAGGTGCCCATAAGGGACAAATAGATAAAGAAGATGTGGTATATATACAAAATGGAACACTATTCAGCCATAAGAAATGATGAAATCTGGCCACTTGTGACAACATGGATGGTCCTTGAGGGTATTATGCTGCGTGAAATAAGTCAGAGGGAGAAAGTCAAATACCATATGATCTCACTCATAAGTAGAAGATAAAAACAACGACAAACAAACATATAGCAATGGAGATTGGATTGGTGGTTACCAGAGGGGAAGCGGCGGGAGGGCAAAAGGGGTGATTAGGCTCACATATGAGGGGATGGACTATAATTAGTTTTTGGCTGGTGAACATGATGTAATCTACACAGAATTCAAAATATATTACGATGTACATCTGAAAGCTTTATATGGTTATAATACAATGTTACCGCAATAAAAAAATTTTAAAAATAAATAAAATTAAATTAAGGAAGAACATAGAACATCTTTTCTGTGTTCATCACATCACAAAACAGAGAAAGAGCCCATGCCAATATCATACCTGTTAGTGGTTTACAGGCAGTGAAACAAGGCTTAGCAGAAAAATTAAATTATTTCAATACTCAGGACACCTCTTCAATATAAAAAAGCTCTTCCTTTACATCACCAGGTATTCAATAAGGTGCTCTGACAGCTAGACTTATTTGAGTAAAAAGGCAGCATATAGACCCAGGGGAAAAGTAAACCACTGGATTATGAATCAGAAAGCCTAGATTCCTGCTTTGGCCATTGATGCCAGCTGTATAACCTTGAGCAGGTCACTTATCACTCAGATTCGCACATATAAAATTGAGAAAATGACAATTTCTGCCTTACTTGCCTCTCAAGAGCATTTAGTGTGGTTCTCAAGCTTTCTAAGGCATCACGATCCCCTGAAGGGCTGTTAAAACACAGACTGGGGGCACATCTCCCAAAATTCAGATTCCATAGGTTTGGGCTAGGGCCCAAGAATCTGCATTTCTGATAAGTTACCAGGTGATGCTGATGCTGTTGATCCATGGACTACATTTGAGAATCACCAGTTCATAGCATTTTACAAGATGGTAAGCTCCATGAGGACAGGTACTATGTGTCAATAGATACCATAGCATAACAGTTAAAAGCCCAGGCTCTGGAGCTGAATAGACCCAAATTCAAATACTGTCTTGGACTTGTACCAGCTCTGATTTCTTAGGCAGGTCATGTAACCCCTGATCTAGGAAATGGGTTGCCATGAGGTTAAATGATATACTGCACTCAAGAATGTGGTGCTGTATCTGGCACAGAAATGCTGAACAAATTTTTACTCTTAATATTATTTTTGTAGTTGTCTCTAGTACCTCATAGGGCTTGTTAAACAGATTGTTCAGCAAGTATTTTATAGACTATCAAGTGCTAAACAAATTAAGGGCATAATTAGAATAGTGTGGGGACACATCCTCATCGAACTCTGTTCTTCATATAGGTGAAATCTTTGGTTAGCATCATCAAGGAAAGCTTAGGAGTAGAGAAGAATGGAAGGATAGGGCCCATAAGGAAGTCTGAGCTCTAGCATATTCCATCACAGTGCATTAGGGGCTTCTATGTGCTTCTCTATCTTAGTTATTTTGTTTTTCGTAAAATGCATTTTAAGAATCTTTCATCATTTTGAACCACCAGATCCTTCTCTTTTTAGAACACCTATCTCTTTGGAACTTGATAAATTTCTAGGAGCCCCATCATAGAAACCTCCTCAGCTCTTTCCCAGTGCCAGATCCCCAGACAGATGGCTTCAACTGGCACCTGTCCTAGGTGCTTTGCTGCCAGAAGGCAGACCCCAAATGTTGTGTCTGCTATACGTGTAAATGGATGCCCACTGATTTGTTGCTGTTGGTGATATTGATAATGATGATATTAACAGCAACGAACACTCAGTGTTACTAAGCCACATACCTTCCTGAGCGCTCTACACATATAAATAAGTTTAATCAATTTAGGTAATTATTTTTCATAGATATTTATCATTAATATTATATCATTATTTTATAGATGAAGTCTCATTACAAAAAGGCAGAGAAAGGGCAACATAAGTGCTAAAAACTCCACTATACAACCTTCAACTACTGAAGAAGGGCCAGACCCTAGTGTGCTAAGAAGCTGATATTGGCGTCATCATTATCATCATGAGTGCCAAGAGGGCAAGAACTGTTTCACTTAGACCTAACCTACATTCTTAGAGAGCAGTACAATGTCTAGCACTAGCAGGTCCTCAAATATGTGTTGATTACTCCATGAACAATAGCTAACACTAACTGATGCTTGCTAAGTGTCAGACACTGTACTAAGTACAAAGAACATACATATGATTTAATCCTAATAAATACTGACATGAAGTAAATATACTTATTTTGTCCATTTTACAGCTGAGAACCAAAAGCAACCCAAGACTTAGATAAAATAGCTTGATCACACAGCTGATAAGTGGCAGACCTATCTATCTCATGTCAAAGCTCATGCTCTTAACTACCAGCTCTGCTTTGTCTCCATGTGGCATTTCTGGCATGGTAAGAGATGCCACAGGCTATTCCTTCACCTGCCATCCTCAAGCTCTGAGGCAGTATCATCGATCCCACATTTCAACAGGGAATTATCATGCAAACTGATAGTAAATGCATGTATTGTTCAGATTTTCGCTTTTCTGTTTTTTTCTCTCTTCCTAATTTGTTTCATTCAACAGAGTTCAATCTTTTATTTTATTTACTTTTTTGTAGATACTACATGTCCTAGACTCTATCAGTAAGGGACTTTTATTTATAGTTAAGACTTCCAGCTTGGCTGAGCATATTTAATGAAGCCATTAATGATTTTGCTTCATGAGAGGTCTTAAATTGAATATTTCTAATAACTTTTGGCTTATTTGACTGCTACTGCATGTCCATGCCCAGGGGGATATAAAATTGCTGCCAGTTTCTCTGTTTACCTCAACATCTTCATTAATGATTAATATTTTGCCACTGTAAAATGTATTTAAATACTTAAATTGATATTCAGAAGGAGTTTTCCATTTACTGTTTATTATTTTCTGGACACACTTCTCCCTATTCTTTTGCCAAATTTTCATCACTGGAGTCACTGCTTTTTAATCTAGCTGTTAGCTCTCTTCTTGCTAAATCTTTCTACCACTTTGGGTTCATTTCATGGCCATGGTTATGAGAGAGCATAGAGGAAATAGGAAATCCATTCTTTGCTATCAGTCAGCATGATTGTAAATGCATTGGCAAGACAGTTTCTTAGAAAGAAACAATAAAATAAGAGGTCACTACAGGACTCAGTAACTATATGAAAACTGACATTTACTCAACTCTCTTTTGATCTTAATTGAATACTTGTTACTTTTGCAAGAAAAGAGGCAGTACTAGGTTTAATTTCTGTCTAGAACTGTGAATTATTTCAATGTTGGCTGTTCTTCTGTTTATTCTGGGGAAAAAATATGAGAGTCTTGAGAAATGAAATATTGTGCCTTGCTGCTCTGAGAGGCCAAGCTTTGAAACTAACTTCTGTGCACTATCCATCTTGATGGGGCCTTACGACATTTTTAATTAGGGAGGATATTTTAGGGCTGGTCCTGAGCTTTGCTAGAATGTTTTGACTAAGTGGCAAGATTGTGCTCATTGAGCTCTATTATCAACATCAACAAATACTGGGAGCTCCTATTGTGTATTTGTGTCCTTTGACCCTAGAATAAGCCAAAACCATAGACAGCTTTTCAGTCTTAGTGATGAGAGCTCTTGAGCCTATAAGGCCTTCTGAAGACCACTGAGCAGTCTCTCCATGTGCTCTAATCACAGGTACTGGCCTTTGCTTTGCATTTTTTGCTGTCAGAGATTCAAGCTACATCCCTGTGATTAACTCTTCACCCCAGGTCTCCTCCTTGCTCTACTTTTTGTGAACTCTCACCAGTCCCAGAATATGTCTCTCTTGAATTACACAGGACCTTTTCTCCACTGTCTACCCCCATACACAGCTGTAACAGCGGCACTGTGAACAAATCAACAAAATGCTTGCATTTGAAGAGGATGCACTTTCTGAAAAAAGAGAATTGCTGAAGTTGGTAAACTGTGCCATAGAGATAGGAATAAATTTAGCCTCCCTAAAACCAAGATCAACTGAGAATACGTCAAACAAACATTTTTTTACTCATTCAGGGAGGGTTTTTAAATGTCTTTATGCCTCTTGCTGCAGATGAACATATGGACTAGCCATTTTATTCTTTCTTTCAAATTCTGCCAATGTGAATAGAATCAGTAACACATGGTAAAGCATAGGACCTATGTAAAATTTCATACTAGTTGAATAAAATTTCAGGCTTAGCTCTAACCCTTTCAGCATATATATCTGCCTCTCAAACCATGTGTATAGCTAGAATTACATATTTTTAGAGTTGAAAAGGACTTTAGGGCCATCTGTTCTACTCTTTCATTGTACAGAGGTATAAACAGAATCCCCGAGAGGCAAGCTGACTTGTCCAACAGCTGACTAACAATAAAACTAGTAAATAGTACAAAGAGTAAAAAAGTTGTTTAATAGTAAAACTATCTGGTTAAAGGACCAGATAATACTCACATAGCTATATGGAGGCATATGTACATATACTCATTTAAATACTTGCATACATATGCGTATATTAATCCACATCAAGGCAAACACTTCCATAATCTCTGTCAAAGCTATGTTTCCTGTCTGATTTCTTCCTAATTACTGACATCATCAATACTGGGCTGCCTGTCTGCTATTAATAGGTGTGTGTATGTTCTTGGTTTGGATTCCCCCAAAAGCACAGCCTGAGAGAAGAACTTGGAAAGTTAGTTTATTTGGGAGATGATCCCAGGAAAGAGGGTTGAAGAAGGAAAAGGCAGAACAACTGCAGGCAACTGGTATTTGGTCTTGCTGGGAACCTCTAGGGAACTGTGTAGAATGTGCCTAAGAATTGTCCTTCCAAATGACAAGAGGCTGAGGCATATATCTACTGAGTCTCATGCCCTATCGGTTGAGGACTGCACCCAAGGAGGAAGTTAACTCCTCATAGCTCCCCTTGCTTGTGAATTTAGAAAAAGATCTGAGGCAGAAAAATACAGAGCAAGACAGTCCACCTAGCTGTAGCTCAAGTCAGAAATGGGTGAGGGAGTGTTGTACAAAGAGCATCTGATATAGAGTTCAAGGCACACAAACCAATTTTAATACTTTACGTATTTAAATCTAATTTTAAAAACTTTTGTATGGATTAGCCTCAGAGGTGGCTAGTTCACTGCTTTAACATAAAGGTGACTACAGCATGCCTTGGGTCCATAGCACAGCTTGAAACTGGAAACCTGCTCTCTGTAACTCATGTCTGGCCAGGATGCAGCATTTATTCATTTGACATATATTTACTTATCAAATGGCACTATATACACTAGGCACTTTCCAGATGCTGGGGATAGAGCAGTGAACTAAAAACAGAAGTATCTGCTTTAATCAAGCTTCAATCTAGTGGGAAAAGACATTTAGTACAATGACAAATAAAAAATAAAGTTACTCATATTGATAAGAGCTCTGGAGAAAAATGTTGGTGAAAGAGAATATTGCTATTTTAATTTATTTACTGTGGTCAGGACAAGCGTCAACTAGTAGCATTTGAGCACAGATACAAAGAAGGTTAGAGGGCAAGTGATGGGAATATCTAGGGCAAGAGCATTCTCCACAAAAGGAAGAGTTAGTACAAAGACCCTAAGATCTAACGTACTCGGCATTGTGTCTAATATCAAAGAAAAACCAAATGGTTGAAAGAAACTTTGCAAACTGGTGCTCTAGGAATTGCATTTAGCCTGAAGAGCATTTTGGTTTCTTTTATACAGTTCTTTTGTTTTTAAATTAATTTGAATTAGTTGGCAATGATAAAGAATTAGGAGACTTATACATAAAAATCTCAAAAAACTGGGAGGCCTGGCATGTAAGAATAGAGCTGGGCACTGGTTGTTACTTTAGTGGAACATGTTTTCTCCAGTTTTCCACACTCATCAGCTTTCACTATTGTTTGTAGGAGTCACTATTTCTTTAAGAATATTTTACTCATTTGTTAGCTTCCTGGATCTTTTAGGCCATAGGGTTTTGTGATTCCTGGTTTAAATTAATTAAAAGGGAGAATAATAAAGCCAATTTTGTAAAGACTGAATTTCAGACTACTAACATCAGTAGTCTTATTTCGAAAATTATTGTCAGAGACTGAATCTAGCATTTGGGAAAAGAGAACATTTCCATTGTACTATAAATTACTAATCAATGCCCTCAAATAATTAGCAGACCTTTCAAGGTGCATCTCTTACAGGAGTAGCCTGCTTATTCATTTTGATCTCTATCTTATTTAAGGAAAAAAGATCAGGAAGAGGCATATTTGAGATTCACTAATTATGGTAAACATAATAGACATAAATATCTTCCTTGCCAAAAACTCACCAAAAAAATCAACAGCTAAGGAAGTAAAGAAAAGGAAAAGAATGAACAGTTAAAGCAGTTAAAGAAATCTGTTCAAAATTCAGAATGACTAGTGCTATGTAAATTAATGAAATCAAGACAAATAGCAAGAAAACAAAAACATTAATTAAAGCTTGACTTTACCTACACTGAAGGAGGCATATAGTAAAGAATATTAATGCCATGTAAAACAGTTCACATACATATACACAAAACCTCACAGAAACAATCAACATACTGATTCTCTACAAAAAGCTAAGTGAATAAAAAAGATACAGGTACATAGATGAGAATTCCGAGCTTTTTAAAACACAGTTGAGGAGACTGATGGCTTCCTGGATTTTCAACCCTTTAACTTCTTGATATGTACTCACCACCATGGGTTAAATAAACACATTGCTGTAGCCAGATACTGAGAAATTGATTCACTGCCTTATGCTCTAAAGCATATGTCTATCCCAGAGTCATGAGAAGTTAGGGCCAGATTGTCTCAGTTGAGGTCTTTTAGGAGGGTCAAGGTGCATGAACAGACTGCAGACAAGAAACTGAGGGGCCAGCCCTGTGGCTTAGTGGTTAAGTTCAGCACTTTCTGCAGCCCATGGGTTTGAATCCTGGGTGCAGATATCTACACCACTCATCAGCCATGCTGTGGTGGCAACCCACATACAAAATAGAGGAAGACTGGCACAGATGTTAGCTCAAGGCTAATCTTCCTCAAGCAAAAAAAAAATTAAAAAGAGGAGGATTGGCAATGGATGTTAGCTCAGGGAGAATCTTCCTTAGCAAAAAAAAAAAAAAAAAGAAAAGAAAAGAAACGAAACTTATATTCTACAGAGCCTGAGACATACTGCTGGGGAGGAAGCTTTAGGTTCTGACCAGATGAGTGAGAGAAGTAATATCTCTAAAAGAGATGGCTGGACGGATGCCAAAAAGTCCATGATTAGGGAATGATGAGGATGTTGTAAACTCAACTAAGGCAAGAATTAGAAGATTTGCAAGTGAAAGAGAGTTTATATGTAGAAAAACATAGAATGAAAATCAAAATTTCAAGAATAAATTTGCAACCATGAATTGACCAAATCAGCAAGATAGCTAAAAGACTGTATAGTATGGTGGTCAAAAGTATGGATTCTGGAGTTAGTCTACTTGAGTTTGAATCTTATTAGCTCTACCACTTACTGGCATGGTGATCTTGGATGAGACTCTTAACTTCTTGTTGTTTCAGTAATAATATTAATAATAATAGTGATAAGAATAAAGGAAATAGTAAATACTTCCTAATGGTCATGAGAGAATGAAATGAGATAAAGTACCCCAACTGCTTAGCATAGCACCTGTCATGGAGTAAGTGATTCATACATGTTAGTACTACCATCACTAACTTTAATTGTATAACAATTGCAAATAATCTACCATAACATGCTGTCAGTCTACACAGCTATAGAACTCAGCTAACAGAGTTCTAAGAGGGCAGTAACTATCTGTCTTACTAAGAATTGTATTCCTAGATACTAGCATAGAGTTGGCTCCTTGCAAGGTACTCAGTAACATTATTTGAATGAACACATGAATCAAAGTAATGGTGATCCAAAAGTCATTTTTGTTTCATGTTGTAAAAATGCAAATATATTCCAGATGTCCCTCTTAGACAGCACACTCTGAATAATCAAGTAGGTCAACTAGACTCATTTCAAAAAGACTTGGAAAGATGCCCACCATCCCAACCTGGAAAAAACTCTCAGTGCATGCTGGACTTATGTTGCCTCAACACTTGAATGATATCTGTCAACCGGTAGGCTCACATCTTCCAGAAAACCAAGAAAACAATAAATAGCCTGTTTGAACTTTTTAAAGCTCTTGTCCAGTGGTTGATCATGAGTATATGGTAAAAATCTCCTATCATTTTGCTTTCTGGCTCCTGCTAAGTCATAGGTATATTGAAATGAAAAAGAAAGCAAGTCAGTATCAAAAGACGCTGTGATATCAACAAAGACATTGAAAGAGCTACCCAGATAAACTTCCATCCACTGACATCAAAGTAGGCAATACTCCAGACTGTATTATCAGTTTTATTGCCCAGCATCTCTGTGCAATGGAGCACTGGGATGAGCAAAAATAACAACTTTCAAACTAAATAAAGGCTCAAGCGATTCTAAAAGGACCAGATAGACAGGTAAAACATCAATGTCTAGCTTTGGATACAACATCATGAAAAGAGCTACTAAAAGATCATCAGGAAAGTGTATTCAGCAGTGTCAGCAAATGTTAGTCATAGTAGTGTGCACTCTGACAATTTTATCATTGCCATCTAAAGTGAAAGCCCACTTTTGAATTAGTGTGAAATACACGAGCATTTTTAAATCAAAAAGTTTGAAAATGACACTCTACCTGCAAGGCACAACATGAATGATTGCAGTACCAGCAGTTCCCATGGCAACTTCATCTTCAGTTTCTGAGGTCAAAGGAGTTTCAAGTCCAATAACAAGTGAATAGATTCGCTGCTTCTTTTAAGTTTTGTTCAACCTTTAATCTGTGGGAAAGAAGAGACATTACAATGAGATTTGGGAATACTTCTCCTTGTAGTCTCTGTAAATTTATCCTTACTTTAATACAAATAAAATTCACTTGTGGAAAAGTACTATTGAAGAAAACAGAAACACGTTAAATTATGAATATGAAGCAAATAAGCCTTCTTTCCTTTTCTTCCAAATAATACTTGGGCAGAGACTGGAGCTGGCGTGTCCCTGTGGCTACTGAATGAAGACAAAAACAGCTGATTTGGCATGAATCACCCTGAAGGTAGAGGAATGGACTATTTTTCACATGGTCCTTCTCAGTCCCTTAGTCTCCAGTCTCTGTTCTTATTAATTTTCCAATTAATAATATACCCCAAAAAAGCGAATATAAAAGAACTGCCACTGAAAAAGATAGAGTTAACATTGATGGACCTTAAGTAGAAATTCTCAAGTTTTAGAATGAAGTTATATATGAGAAAATTATAACTACCCCATCAATTCAAACATTTTTTCCTATGCTCTATGCTTCATTACTTAAACGTAATAGAAATGTGCAGCTCTAGTGCCTACTGAGAGAAATTCTACCAACTATGAGTAGCTGTCTATTACATTCTCTTGGACAAATCCAGAGCATGATTAAGAACAGTAATTCTTCCGTTAGCCAGGAATCTTAAAACAGGAGAACTCTGTGGTAAACAGAGGCTGCTTGTTCTGTGTACCAAAAACTACAAAAATTATGCTAGTGTCTGGCAAGCAAAAGGTGCTCCATATATGCATAAATACATGGCAGGATGGCAGAATGGATGGGAGAAGGGATGTGTACAGCTACAAAGTAGATAAAGGAATGAGTGAAGCAGGCAGGCAGACACAGGCACTCTGGAGGCCACAGACATGCCCTGTCTGAAGGGGCAGCTGCTCCTCAGCTCAAGCTGATGGCTCACATGTGAGGCACAGACCTAGGGTTGCAGGAGCACCTACAACTTTTCAAAGAAAAATTGAAAATATTATCATATGTTGAAAATCTCCCAAGTTTTAAATGTTGGAAACCAATTCAAAATGTATATATTTTTAAACACTGTGTAAACCAAACAAAGCCAAATTTCCCTCATGTGCCAAAGGTTTTCAGCATGACCTTAGGAAAATTGTGCTTGCTCTCATCCACCCGTCCCTTCTCCCTTCCATCCTGCCAGCCAGCCATGTATTTATGCATATATGGAGCACCTTTTGCCTACCAGACAGTAGGTGAGGGCCTGGACCCACTAAAATGAAGATACCAGCTCTAGCCTCAAGGATCTCCTACTCTAGTGGGGACATTTACCTGCAATTTCATAAAACTTCAATACAGTAAGCCATTATGAAGGAAGGAGGAAACTTTCTGGCCTGGGAAACTTCATAAAAGAGATGAGCTCCCACTGGGGTTTGAAAGACGAGGGGGATGTTTCCTATTCACCAGTTTATCACGTAAGCGAGAAATCTAGGGAACTGGGAGACTCGCATCCTGTTTACAACTCTGGCTATAACTAGTTGTGTGGTCCTGGGTATCCATGCCACCCTACCTCCCTCTTAAGGTTGTTACAAGGGAAACCTCCTGGTTAAGTAAATGAGACGTCTTTGAAAACTACACACCATACAAATGCCAGATATTATCATTATTGTAGCCCCAGTATTTTTAAGCTGATAATAACCTGGGGCTTCTCATCTTACTCTCGTTTATAAGGAAAACACTGTGAGCAAATGCAGCCACGCATGAAAACAAGGACCAAACACAAGCTGGCTAATCAAGGGCTCTTAGCGTTAATTTATACTGCGTGGTCAATGAGAAGCCTTTATGTTTACCAGGAAGCTCATAGAAAGTGAAGAACCATCATTAGAGAACTCACCTTTCTTTTGTGCCCTTAAATAGCTCAGTTTCTGATAAAGCTAGATTAGTTATGTTGTGAAGACAAAAGGGACCCTTAACTTCTGATCTGCTGATGTGGCTGGAAGCAGGCAACATCTCTAATTGGATATGTTCAGATACTCTTATGACATGCATGGTGATTAGGACATTTTGGATAAACAGGATGTGCTGATCAATGAAAACTATTAATGTCTTAAGCAAATGATCAGGGTATTAATAATTAATTTTGCAAAGAAAATGTCATCTTGGACCTGGGGATTGCTCTACAATGTTAAGCAGTTTCTTGAAGCAATTAAAATTAGCTTAGGAAATGTATCCAATTACATGATAAAGATTTAATTCATGATATGATGCTATTTACAGTGCGTGTTCTATTAAGAGCTATAAATTTTTAAAGATAAAGGAATTCAAGAACTCTATTGGTATTTATTTACATTCAGGTAGGTAAGGTTCACCTTCACTAATCAGAAATAACGGGGTCATCAACAGTAATTTGTGTAGCGGATAGTAGTAACCAGAGCACCAGGTTGTCTGAAGGGAGCTAAAAATTCATGAATCTCATGTGGGACTGTGGTGCAGGATACCATGTTTCATAATCTCAGTTTTTCTGCCAGGGCCAGAAAGAAAGCTGCAGGATGAGCCAAGAGTTATGGTGGTAATAGATATCCTCTGCAGCTCAGAGCTCTCTCTGGTTTATCCTAAGGTGGCAATAGCAAAAGGTACTCAGCACTAACTTTGAGACCTTACCCAAGAATTAGACTCGTAAATCCTGGGGAGGAAGCCACACCATGAAACAGGACTTGGTTGCTTTATCTAGCTGAGCTGAAAGGAGATGAGTAACTGAGAATTCTACAAGATATTTTCACACGCTGCCCCACGGAGCAAAATTCTTCTAGACTCCAACCCGTCAAACAATTCTGATATTACTAGTCATACTGAAGACCTCGGTATAAAGTGCTTAAGACAAAAGCATGATTCAGTTCTCCCTTAAGAGTCCTGGTTTTCAAGAATCTGCAGGCGGGTCTGATCACATAATTATCTGTTTTAACACTCTGCTAAATTAAAAATATGCTGGTATCCAAATAGTCCTAATCCTGCTCAACAAATAAGCAGGCATGCTAATTGTGGAGCAGGGGCAGTGCAAGGTGTTGGGTGTGCAAAGGTGACAGAGGTAGGAGCCCTGTCCTCAAGGAGCTCATTGTTTACTTGATGAGAGAGATGACTAAACCAGTCATAATTCAGCACAATGCATGTCTGAATTCTATTATGTACAAGGTGCTAAGGACACAAAAGAACATCATCTATCTGAGCCAGGAGGTGGGGTGGGGCAGGGGCTTCAAGAAAGCTCTATAAAAGGGCTAATAGTTTGAACTGAGACTTAAAGGATAGAAAAGATGGAAGAAGGAAATTCTAAGTTAAGTGACAAGGACAAGAAGCAGGTATAAAACTCAGAATTTAGAGAGTGTTGAAGTTACCGCAATGCAAGATACTGAAAGGTACAAAATCAATTGAATCACACCTGTGCTCTCATTCTTGGACCTACCACTCTCCAGCTCTGTGGCTCATCTATAAAATAATGGCAATGATACCTATCTTCCAGGCTTATTCTAAGGATTAGTGAGAACATATGGAAGGCACTGAGCACAGGTCCTTGACACTGAGTAGCTATTCTTGTTAAAGATAGCACAGTACAGTCTTAGTCTAATCCCTGATCCCTAAACAGCTTTGAATGTATATTAAAGAGTTTGAACTTGAATCTGAAGGCTAGGAGGAGGGTGGGAATGACTTTAAACAGGGGAGGACCCGAACAAATCTGATTTCCCTGTATGGGATTCTGCTTTAAATGCAATCCCCAGAAGAACAGAATATCTCTTTTCTCACTTTGCTTTTCTCCTCTGGTCAACAAGTTAACTACATCTATAATTACTAAGTATACTTCCAATATGTAACACATTTTTCAAGGCCTCATGGCAGCAAGACAGAGCAGGAAAATGTTAGACTTTGAAATCAGCACATTGAGTTCTGTCTTCCTGGTTTTGCCACAAATTATCTGACTTTTGGAAAGCCTCTAAAGCTTTGTAAACATATGTGATTGTCTATATTTTGGGGATCATGCCATAAGCCCCATCTTCCTCACAAGTGTGCTGTAAAGGTTAATTGACATATGTTTTAAAAGCAAATATCAATTATTATTATTGTTTAGACTCAGATTCAAATCCCCCTTCCCAAATAGATTTTAAACTTTGTGAAGGTAGGGCATCATTGCTTTATTCATTGATATGTAAGAGTCACATGGAATAGTAAATAACATCATAGGCAGTCAACAACTAGTTGGTATGGAAATGAAAGAATAAATTTAACTAACATCTTCTGTGGATCTACTATGTGCTTTTACATTCCCTTCTTATTTAACCTCATAACAACCCTGGAGGCATCACTATCCTCTATAAAATTATAGCCTTGGAAATTAGACTATGAGAGACTATGGAAGGTGTCCAAGGTCCAACATCCAGAAATCAAGAGAGAGAGTATTCAAATCTATGTCTTCATACTTCAAGGACTATTTCTTTTCTACCACAGGACAGAAATATAAATAAAGCAATGTATCTGTTTTGATTTTTTTTTGGTGAGGAAGATTCACCCTGAGCTAACATCCATTGTCAATCTTCCTCTTTTTTTTGAGGAAGATTAGCCCTGAGCTAACATCTGTGTGAATCTTCCTCTACTTTGTATGTGGGACGCCTCCACAGCATGGCTGATGAGTGGAATAGGTCTGCACTCGGGATCAGAACCCATGAACCCAGGCCACCAAAGCGGAGCGCACAGAACTTTAACCACTCAGCCATAGGGCCAGCCCCCAGCAATGTGTCTTTTAAAGCATGTCATAAAGTCCTGATAGTGACTCTTCTCTCTCTGATTCTGCTTTTCATGATGTCCTTCTGCAAAAATGAAGCCAGATGCCAGTAAGTAAAAGTGCAGAATCCATGTAATATTCATAACACAAAGTATAACACAAGTTTCAGAGCTGAGACTTTGTCAGAAGGCTACATTTCACTAGTGTTAATTCAGACGTCTTCCTGAGACAGTACAACTGTGAACATGTTCCTATCCCTCTAAGTGTAAGAACAACATGAATGTTTGTTTTCATGCTAATTATTATTTAGAATGCAGCCATTCTTAAGGCAAGAATTTTAAAAAACATCATCCATGGTTCCCAGTTGTATAGACGAGCGTTTTCTAACTCTACAATTAACTAATGAGGGGTGCAGTCAATCACAATCGCAGAGAAGCAGTGAAAGGAACTGAAAGCAAGAGAGAAATTCAGCTTCCTTAGAAAGCAATCTGCCAATCATTTCAAGGGAAAATGGCATACGGTCAAATCTTAATGTTCAATCAGTCAACAGATATTTATCGAGTGCCCATCATTCAAATGATAATATGCAGAATGCAAAGAGTTATGGTTCAAGATCTCTGCCCACAACGGCACTACAACTCAGCTGGGGAGAAAAGATTACTGACTATACAAGTTAGTTTATACGTCAAGTGAGTAATACAAATAATCTATACTTCCTATGGTTATGGTAGCTGGCCTACAGATTCCTCTTAGATGACGAAAATTCACATCACCTCAGTCAAATTAGCTTACTAGATTTTCTCCTTACATCAGCTTTTTACACTATCTATTAGAAGAGACACACGTCCATTTCTATTTCCCTGATGTCATCCCTCCTTCAGTAGAGACTACAATAAGTAGTCTGCTAGGAATGGTGAGAAATGTGTGTTGCTTGGTTCATCTCATTGTATTGCTTGTCCCAGCATTTGAAAGTATGAAGGGAAGCGTGCAAAGAAGAGAAAATACAAAGGTCCTAGATAACACACTTGGAAAACCGTACCTATTAACCAAGAGGTAGACATATAAAAGTTGGAATCCCTTATTTAGATGGTATTCACCTACCTAGTGGCTGATTTGGACTCTCTTTCCTTCACAAGATCACATTAGAGAGGACTTTGAGGAATTATAGAGGGTCAGCTAAGGTAGACAATTTCCCCCATTTTTAAAGGCTTTCTAGGCAAAATAGTGTTTGCCACTTGTGGTAGTTCTAACCAGAAATATAATGATTACAGTAGGCGGATATCCTCTGGCATAAAAGCCAGCTACCAATATCTCATCATTTTAGTTACTGAAGGATATCTTTTATACATTCTGATAGCCAATAGAGTTCTACACACTAATTTTGGATAAACCTCTTACTAAAGTTTCTTAAAGTATATACCCACTATCAATTTCTCAACACACTTCCTCCTTGTAAATTCTTATTCTACTTTGATGTTGGACTTTTACACTTTGCTAATGAGGAGATCATCTTTAAAAAAATTGAAGTAATCTAAATAATCACAGTGTGGTATTTCAAAAGATCACGGGATCAAGATTCAGAATAACTGGGTTCCTGGCTCAGTGCTGTTATTTACTTGCTGGGCAATTTTCTTCACCAATAAAAGGAGGGGCTGGACCAGATTGTTTCTAAGAATCCTTGAATGCCTGAATTGCATCATTATATCAGAGAAAAGTGGTATATTCAGAAGATATTTAATAAGTCAAATGGATGGCAGTCACCATGCCTTTGTCATCACCAGAGCCATCTGAGGCATCTCACAGTGTCTCAGATGACATCATTTTCCCATCCATCAAAGTTATTTGAGATGCATTGCTTTTAAATTCTATGTATGGTGCTGTTACTGGAAATTTTAATACCAAGCTACAAATACATATTCACTATTCATAGTCTCCAGTAAGTAATCACATACTGTACTACTTTTTAAAGTTTTATTTAATTTTTAATTTTATTAAAGTAATATATAAACATAGCTTAAATACTTATTCCTACTCCCCTGAGGGAACTGCTTCCCAGGGAAAACAGTTGTTTTTCTGATATGTATCTCAATATTCATAAAAAAAAAATTCTCTGGGGCCGGCCTGGTGACGCAGGGGTTAAGTTTGCACGTTCCACTTCAGTGGCCAGAGGTTCCCTGGTTCAGATCCTGGGTGCGGATCTATGCACCTTAGCAAGCCATGCTGTATCAGGTGTCCCATGTAGAAAGGAGAAGATGGGCACGGATGTTAGCTCAGGGCTAGTCTTCCTCAAACAAAAGAAAATGCTTATACTACTATTTCTTGACTTTTGGGTCTTACATTTATTAGTTTCTTTTATGGATGATGATAATTCAGCTCTCTAATATAATCACTTCCAATGATAGACACACGTAGACAAACACACATGTATATCTGGTTCCACTGTTGTCCAAATTTAGTTATATCACTTAATTTGTTAATAATTTTTCAAATGAACCCCAGAATATACTGCTTATATTTCCTTTTTGTAGTACTGGGGTTTTTTAAGAGATAATAATTTCCTCTTTATTTGCTTAGGTTTCTAAGTATATATCACAAATTCACCCCACACATTCTACCATATCTAATGCTTTCAATATGTTCCAACACACTTGTAGTTCATCAGTTTTAATAAATATTCATTTAGGACATGTAGATACTGAACAGCTTTAGAGTTAGACTGAAAAACAAATGAATGTGGTTTGTCTTCTAGTATCTTTTAGTTTAAAACAGAAAAGCAATGCATTCAGAGCTAAATTATACATATTATGCACATTATATAATTATTCATAAATATATGAAGCTTACATGTTTGTGAGAGCTTCCAGTACAACATATGTAGTTAATAAGGAACATACAAGGATATGTGATTAAAATCCTAAACAATGTTGGAGGCAATGTAATGGTAGAATATAATACAAGGTACCTGAGGAAATGACAAATAATAGAGATCATTTACAGAGTATTTACTATACAGCAGTCTCTGATTAAGTACTAACCCATATAACCTTTAAAACAATACTTTAAGCTGGACAACAATATTATTTTCATTATAAGGGTTAAGTACATTGTTCTTAGAGCTGATAAGTAATGGAAACAGAACATGAACTATGAATGTTTCCCCCCCAAGTTTATTGAAGTATATTTTACATACACTGATATGCATTCTTTTCAGTGTAAAGTTTGATGAGACTTTAAAAATTTATGCAGTCATATAACCACCACCACCATCAAGATGTAGAATATTTCCATCATCCCTGAAATGAACCTGAGAGTTTGACTTCAGAGTATACATATTTAACTACTCTTGAAATTCTCTCAAATAGTTACAAATGCAGGATTATTAGAATAACAAGCAATTGTATTATGTACAAAATACACGCTGTTTTCCTCTTATTTAGACTGCTTCTCAGATACTTCATCCTTCCTTTAGAATGTCATTCCCTTATTAGTACACTCTCACTACAATAAAAACAAGAACAAAAGTAGGTCGTAGCTGAAGACAGGAAAATACATGGCACCTCCACCTTCCTTGCCAATCCTAGAGAAAACAATGCTAATTGAGGATGGCACTCTTTCCTGCTTAGCCTAAGGGCAGTTCCAGAATCTTCTCAACATAGCATTTCAAGTAGACATGACAAAATCAATATGGTTTGCAAGTAAAATAAAAATCTCATTGCCTTCCCTATGGTAGTTGAACAAACTGTCTTTAGAATTACACAAGCCAGGTTCAAATCCCAGCTCTACTATTTAGCTGTTGACCTTGGGCAAGTCACTTAACCTCTGTTAGCTTCACTTTTCTCTTTGGTGAAGTGACAGTGATGATACAGGGTTGTCGAAAGGAGAATAAGAGAAAATCTTTAATTGGATTCTGCTAGAACAAGTTGAGCATGGCTTTGAGTAGGTAAACTTTTTGGGAAAAGATGGGCAGGCAATGGAAGCATCAGGCTTTAGGAGACACAAGGATGCAGGAAGCACATTGTGCCAAAGGGGAAAAACCCATGACCCATTGGACGCCCTCCTGAGCGTCAGAGGAGCACGATGGAGGCAATTTGGGGAAACGACACTGCCCAGAGACTCCAGTCTTAGTCTTGCTTTCTGGGTATTGGAAGTAAATTCTGCAAACTTCCTCAAGGCTCCTACCACCAGAGCAAGAAGGAAGGGTTTCTTAGCAATCATCTCACGTTTGTTTCCCTTCTGCCCACTGGTGTGCTGCAGAGTGCCAATTCTGCTAAATTCCCAAATAAATCACCGTTAATGAAGCATGTTGCACATACAGACAGCAACAGGCATTTTTTAATCACTTAAACTAAAGAAGAGCTAAAGGTAAGCACAAAACACTCTAATACCTAATATATTAGGTGTCAGATTTAAAGTGGCAAGAACCATACGACTTTCAGAGCTTTTACCTGGGTGCACTTAGTGGGGAAGTAAAGCTTACTAGTATATTCATCATTATGCACAGCTTGCCGATTGCTTGGACAACCAAATCAGATATATGGTAGCCGACAAGAGAGTCTGTATCTACTGAATCAGAAGCAGAAATAAGACTGCAAACATAAATGCACAAATTATGATAGGCTATAAAAATACAGGGGCTGAAATCTTTTACACTCTGTCCTTCACTCACAAATTATTAACTGAATTTCTAGCACCGACATACTATGTAATACAGCAATAAACAAGACAGACACAGTCTGTCCTCATGGAGCTTATTGTGTTCTACTGAGGGAGTAAATAACATAGGACTCTATGGAGGCTGGAACAGTAGACAAGCAGGAAAGTGCACCAGTATGAACCAAGAGTATATATGGTCTTTGGAAACAGACCTAAGTTCAAATTCTGGTTTTTTTAAAATCCAATACCTGAATTGTTTTGGAAAAGTTATTTATGACCCTTCATTTTTTGTGTGTGGAAGATTAGCCCTGAGCTAACAAACATCCACCACCAATCCTCCTCTTTTTGCTTGGGAAGATTGGCACTGAGCTAACATCCGTGCCCACCTTCCTCTGTTTTATATGTGGGACGCCTGTCATAGCATGGCTTGATAAGCAGTGTGTAGGTCTGTGCCCAGGGTCCAAACTGGTGAGCCCTGGGTTGCCAAAGAAGAGCACGCAAACTTAACCACTGCACCACCAGGCCATCCCCCAATGACCCTTCAATTTTTAATCTATAAAATGGAGACACTGCCACCTACTGCAGAAGTTTATAGAGAAGTATTTGAGCTTTAGCATCATAAAACAATCTTAATATGAGCTTAGTCTTACGTAGGGGAAACTTAGAAGTCTCTCTTATAATAAGTGGAGTCTGTGATATGAAACTATCCTCTTCTTTAGTGAAATGATAATATAGGATCTGCATTCATAGCCTGCCATCTCATATGATGGTAAACAAATTGTGCATTCCTGATCCTGTGCTATTATTTATAGATATGAATTACTATACTGGAACAATCATCTAAAAAATACTTGTTGAACACCTGTGGTTATGTCAGGCATTGTGCGTCATGGTAACCTCAATAAGGTCCTGTCTTTATACAGCTTGTATTCTAGTGCATTTTCCAGTTTGTTTGCCCATGAACCCATTTTCTTGAAGAACAGGCTAATTTCCTGAGAAGCACACCTCTTACAATTGTCCTTTATTCTAGGACTGCATGCAGATGATAGGATGTTCCCATATCATTTGACAAACTCTTTTGAATTCTTATTTGGTATAGAATAGTTTTCTAGAAGTTCCCTGCATATTAAACAGAACTATTTAAACATGTGCTCACTTCCATTTTCCTGTCATTTGCATCCAAATCTGTATTTCAGGCATAAAAGATGGCAAAGTGATAAAATAACAAACATTTTGTTTTTGAGTTTTTACTATGCGTCAGTTACTACCCAAAGACTTCACTTAGATTATCTAATCCTTACAATAACTTGAGGAGGTAGGTAATGGTTTTTCCCATTTGTCAACGACAAAAGTGAAGCTTGCAGAGGTATGTGAGCCACCTATTTCTTCAGTATTCCTTGCCCTGCTTCCTTCTAGACCTGTAAGTGGCCAATTTCCTTTCAGCATATTGTGTCAGGACAGCTAGCACTGACATTCATAAAGAAAAACAAAGTAGAAAGTTGGTAATCCTCTTTGCAAAGGCTGCCCTTATCTGTGTTGGTGGGAATACTTCATCATCAGATACAAACTAATGAGACTGAATTATAGCATATTGATCCAGATTCGTTAGCATGCCAAGGGACTTTTTTCACCCTTATATGAACAGGAGAAATTCTGAATATGACAGTTTAAAAAAGTTTTTTATTGCCCTCATCAATGTGTGGGTACCAATCTAGTTAGTTAGCCCAAATAGGTAGAAAGTGATAAATGTGTTCTTTATTTAATTAGGCTGACTTAGGCCAAACTGGGCAAATGCTAGCTGGTTCTAAGAGAACCAGATTTCAGGCCTGGACTATCACACATATAACAGATGTCGCTGCAGTTCTGGGTGTGAAATGAGCACAAGCTGCCAATCTACTTTTAACCATTCTATTTATGTTCTTATTTAAAATGCAGTAGAGTGATTATTTCCAGTTATAAAGTGGCTTTTACCCAATAATTTCCAAAGGACAGTGTATTAATTCTTACTATACTTGTTGAGATGAGAATTAGGTTCCAGTATAATATTTTTTAGGCAAAGAGACTGAGGCATAAAAGAGTATAGTGAGTATACAATATTTAGTAAATTAAGAAGAAATATATGTGTCCTTGTCTAAAGCTAATGCTGGGGGAAAATAGTAATTTTACAGTAGAGGGACTTAGCTGGCTGCCTATTAATCAAGAGATCACAGCTAACATCACCAGTGATAAGTCATATTGGCCTCATGAGCCCCCTGGTATGGTGCACTGAGTGGGACACAACATTCTTCTATGGTCTTCTTGCCAACAATGCCTAATCTCAGTGTGATCATGAGAAAACATTAGACAGCTGAGTAAGATGCTATAACATAGCAAACCAGTAGTCTTCAAAAGTGTCAAGATCAGCAAAGGCAAGGAAAGACTATGGAATTGCCACGGATTGAAGGACAGTAAGGAGAAATGAATACTGTAAAAAATGTGAGATTCTGGATTAAATCATGGAATAGAAACAGGACATTAGAAGAAAAACTGGTAAACTTCGAATAAGGTCTGCTGTTTAGCTAACTGTATGGTACCAATGTCAATTTCCCGTGGTTATGCAAGATGTTAACATTAGGAGAAACAGAGTGAAGGGCATACAGGAACTCTGTACAGCTTTTTGCAACTTTTCTATGAGTCTATAATTATTTTAAAATAAAGCGAATGCCGCATCAGTCATTTCTTAGGCTGAGAATCAGACTTTTTTTAATCTTCGTTTTTACAACACTGGAGCTATCCTCCTTGAAAGAAATACACATACATCATATCATACCAGTGTAGATTTATATTTATGGTTTGCTGCATCATTTCCAGAAGAATTTCAAAGATCATGAAAGTTTACTCATAGAAGACAAGATGGTTGGAGGAAAAAAGATGTTAAAAAAAAAGTCTGGATGGCTGGGCTGCAATCCATACTGTTAATGTTGTTACTTTGTTGCAATTTATTTAAAATTAGACTGCTGAATAGTCAAATTAAGGTATGAAATGAACCAAGCTTACCATGCTTTTCTTAATGAAGAAAAAAATAGGGCCAAAATTCTGTACTTCTTGTATGCTAAAAATACAGCATGCAGGTTTTTCCTATATTTCTCATTTACTATCACTGTGAACTCTTTGCAATAAAACATAAGATCTATGTAAAGACAGGAGAAAAATATGAAAATGGGAATAGCTGTAATACTATACAGATTTTTTTTCATGACATAAAACTTCCTCCTTAAATTAGCATTCTGGGTATGCTGTTGGTAAAAGAAAATATACTAATTCTAGTTACCTATGAAAACTAAAAAATAGTTACCTACAAAAATATTTTTGAGAATAAAAATCTAATTGATGATAACTTAAATTTTGAGACTGAGGCTATTTCAGAGACGTGGCAAGGAGGAAAAGAAAGATCTAAATAGCTGAAGTTACTTCAGGAAAATTCAATTCCATGATTTCTGTTCAAGTACACGCCTACACACAGTTCAAGTTTTTATTTTATTGCCTTCCAGCCAATCACTTACTACATCTCAGCTGCAAGTTTCTGGACAGTATTGTCAAGTGTAGAAAAAACCCTGATAAAATATGTCCTCCTGTGCCTACGTTTACATAACTGTAAATAAATGTAATCTCTTCTCTAACTTTTCTGAGCACCACATTTCAGGCTCAGACTGTATCTTGGGTTGCCTTATGAAAATTCTGCTAGAGGAAAACAAAGAAACTCTGCAGGAAACAGTAATCTTGATGGATGGAAAAGAATAAGCGACATAAATACAATGAAATAACTTCCAATTGTCGAGCTGAGTGAAAGGAAGACAAAGTTTTACTAACCAGAAGTAAATAGTTCTGTTTGTATCTTAACTGTGCTCTTAGCTCATAGTAAGCCCTCAAGTGGGGCCGGTGGCAATGGTATGTAATCCGACTGTAATGATAGACTTATGTCACTTCTAAGCTCTGGCATCAATTCCTCCCAAGAGATTCTACTTTCTCCTGAATTCACACAAATCAAGAATGAGTCTGGTAGCCATGATGAGCATTGTCAGAGAAACAAGGAAAAGAATTAGAGAAAAAATGTATCGTTTCTTTTTTATTAATATTAATCTGGACTCTAAAGAAACCCTTCTCTGATCCAAATCCCCAAACTTTAGTTATGGCATTCTCCCATTCCTCTTTAACACCTGCTCCTCCAGCACAACCACAACAGCTACCAATTAAAAACTCCACATACCCACATATCCTTCAGTTTGGACATTAGAAGTTGCATTTCTAAGCAATTTTAAACAGCTAGAATAAAATATATAAACGTTATATTAATCATATATATAATATATACTACATATATACAAAAATGTGAAAAAATATATAAAATATACCAGGGCCCAGTTGTCAATACAGAATGATTTGTTCTATAGGAGAAAAGGATTAAAAAAAAAAACTTCACATCTTTTTAAGTGCTTCTCTGTGCTAAACTGGACAAAGTGGACATATTTCATATAATGTTATTTAGTGAACACATCATGTTACATTCTAATTAAGGATAACTTCCAGAAATACCTCAAACGTGTAAATAAACAGTGCAGGTGCACAAGGACAGGCAGGGTGTGTAATTATATGTGTACATATTTATATGCCCACAATTCTCTTGTCTTAAAACAGACCTAAGACAAGGCTCTCCTAGGTTAACTGCTGTTGCTCAGGAAAAGGCCCAGGTTTGCCTTCACTGTTAATCATTTCCTTCAGGTGTAACAATCAGGTTTGCCTCTTGGTGCCAACTGTTGTCTAACTACAAATATGTAATAAAGTCTCCTTTGAATTTTCTAAAAACACGTTGTATTATTCATTCTTTACAATTTTTCCAATACTCCCAAATTAAAAAACAGTTTAATGTTTCCAATAGCAAGCAGATGGTTCCAGGGGAAAAATATTATCTGGCTCTTTGTTTCTTAACATAACATAAGAGGCTTGGCAGCATACTACCTGTCTGAAGGAAGAATCTGGAGTAATGAGTCACCAATGGCAGATTCCCTGGCAAAACTACATAACAGCTTAAGAAGAGTCCCATATCTGAGCAGCTGGGCTCCCTCTAGTCCATTCTCCACATTCTAGCCACAGCTGTATTACCAGAGTGCAAATATGATCAAGCCGCTCCCTACAGTTTTCCACCTGTCTTCAATACCTTTACAGAGCCAGGAAAGACTTGCTTAATTCAACTCCCACCCATCTCTGCAACATGAATCTACATTAGAGTCATATTTTGTGTTAGCTTGACACATCTGGCAATCTTGCCCTCTTATCTTTGCACCTGATTCTTTCCCTTTCCTTCCCCTCTGCGTCTAGATTGAAATTTGCACTTACATGAACTTCCTCTCGAAACTTTCTCTGACCTCCTAACAATGGTTTGGTGCTTTTCATATGTGTTTTGATAGCATTCAGAATTTCTCTAACTAGAGTAGGCATCACATAGTATTGTAACCTTCATCTTTATTCTCCTTTGTTATTAAAAACACCCTGAAGGAAGAAGCAAAGTCTATCTCATTCATCAATGTGCCTAGAAAATATGCACACAATAAATATACATTGAACCAATTTAAACTATAATGAACCCAACTACTGAGGGAAAAGCAGAGTAAGTCCAACAGTGCAACTTGTCAGCAGAAAGTAATGTGATAAGAACCTAAAAAAGAATGATCAGAAAATTACTCATAACTAGCTAAGAAGGTTAGGACTTTGTTTGACTACCTTTGTGGACAAGAGTTTATGAATTGGCTTGGGGATTTAAAAAGGTTTCAATAAAGATATGCATATGAAATCTATATAGATAGTCAAGTTATCAGTTTGGACACTTGCTTCTAAATCACAGATTCTCAAATATGTTTAAGAGTCAATAAGATAAAAAGAATTTCTAGGTCACATCTATTTGGCGGAACTGGGTTAACCAAGTAGACAGATCACTTTATTGTAAGACTTCTCATAGCCTTCAATAAGACGACATGGAATTTGTCTAAGAGAAGAATTATTCTGTGTGGTATTTCCCAGATTTACTTGACCAGAAGTTCCTTTTCATCCATGAACATCTCACGGGACAAAAGTCCCTCAGAACTCACTTTGGGACATGTCTGTCATCTACAGCAAGGATCGGCAATCCATGGCCTAAGGGCTACATCCAGACTGCCACCTGTTTTTGTAAATAAACGTTTATTGGAAGACAGTCACGTCAGCTCATTATGATACTGTCTATGACTACCTTTGTCATAACAATGGCAGAGGTAAATAGTTGCAAAAAAGATCATATGGCCTGGAAAGTCAAGCATATTTATTGTCTAGCCATTTACAGGAAAAAGTTTGCTGATATCCAATTTACAGTAGTATTTTGTTTTTTTTTTCTTGGTGAGGAAGACTGTCTTTGAGCTAACATTTGTGCCAATCTCCCTCTATTTTGTATGTAGGACACTGCCACAGCATGGCTTGATGAGCAGTGCATAGGTCCACACCTGGGATCCAAACTGCGAACCCCGGGCCACAGAAGCAGAGTGCACCACCTTAACCACTATGCCACAGGGCGAGCCCTGTTATGTTCTTTTCTTAAACTTCAATATTAAAGTCTTTTCTGGGTATGATTAAGGCCTACCAAAATCAGCTGAACCCACTGCTGATATCTTATACAAAATTGTTGTACAAACGCAGGATGAAATGATCCATGAAACTGAAGAAAAAATCACATTATCTCTACACTGAGCTGACCACCAGTATTTTCTAAATAGTAATGTGAATTAAGCAATATGTGTTTGCATTTTTCTGCTTTAAATTCTAATTAGAAATTATTTAACACATATTTTTAAACTAGCAAATAAAAGCTTACTAATATAGACACATTTACCACAAAGATGCCTGAAACTAATACCTTAAAATATGTTATGGATAGATAATTTATTGAAACTAACATACTAGAAATTTTATGAAGACAATTGAACTCATTTGATAATTTGAAAAAATCATACTGGTATACTAAAGTACCTAAAGTACTTCATTATAAAGATCAATTTTCATCACACAGGACCAGAGCTGAACAAAGTTTGTGATATAGACTTAATCTAAATAAAATGTCAATTCACATACAGTACAGGTGATTTGATTCTTTATTCAAGTTTTGTAGTTAAAGAAAATACATAGCTTTAATTCCTAGTAGCAATAAGATTTTTTGTTTCTTAAATTGTTAATCCATACAATTAAGCTAAGTCAGATATCGGCGTGGTTCAGGACACATTCAACATTATTTCGTAAACTGCTAGAATCAACCTGTTTGGTCATTAGTTTAATAGAAAATAGAGAAATGGAAAGAAATAATTCAGCTAATGGTAACTTCTGGTGATACATATTTGCAGAAATAAGAGTTTTCTCTATTTCTATAATTCAGCAGAATTAGCCTAAAATTCTCTTTCTCACATGCTTCTCTCCCCTCATTATTTCTAGCTTTCATCTCCTAAAAACATTTGACAGATATTGCTACTGGTTTTTGGCTCTGGTCTCTTTCCCTCTGTGTGCTAATAACCATCACATTTGACATCTGATCTCCTGGGAGAAACTATTAAATGCCTTTAGGCTCATTTTAGAAACCAAAGTTGATATGTTTGTTTGTTTTTTTCTTGAAGTAAGAACACTTAACATAATTTTTTCTTTCCTGAGGAAGATTTGCCCTGAGCTAACATCTGTTGCCAATCTTCCTCTTTTTGCTTGAGGAAGATTCACCTGTAGCACACCCTTGACAATCTTCCTCTACCTTGTATGTGGGTCACCGCCATGGCATGGAGGCTGAGGAGTGGTGGAGGTCCACACCTGGGAACCGAACCTGGGCCACTGAAGTGGAGCATGCTGAACTTAACCACTGGGCCACAGGACTGGCCCAAAAATATAGGGGTTTTGATAGTTATTTCAAGGCACCCTTTGACTAGAGTTTCAAAATAACTTCAGTTTCTATGTTCTTGTTCTTCTTGGGATGAATGGCCAAACTGATCATACATAACTTAAGAGAATTCAACTAAATGTGCTCTGAAAAAGAAGAAAAATAAGCCAACAAAACATACAGATAGAGAGAGAATATTTTAAACAGCATATGCCCCAGAATGAGTGTTAGTTGGGATAAACAAATCCAATTCACTATTCCTATGGGATATTTCAGTTCTCAATTCTCTCTCAGAATGTGAGCATTTCCTCAGGGTGAATATGATTCGTCTGTTGAAAGATACAAAAGTTTTATGAAGTATGGTTCCTAAACATAAATAGACTACTTCATCTGGTGTTCAACCAGTAACTTGGTCATCTACCTCAAATCTAGAAGAAAAACGCTGTGTATAGAATCACTGCCAGATGACACATTGGTTTCCAATTGGGTATCATCATTTTCCATGCTGAAGTGTGCATCCCTGGGAGGTCAAATGATTCTAAAGTACATGTGTTGAGTGAGTGGAAGAGAAAAGATTGTAATTCCAGTCTCCAGACTCTCACGCATCGCTCCTCTACTATACTACAGCACTTCCTCTTCCTTATGAGACCTCCAGTCAAATTCCAACGGACTTTTCCAGCCACTCTCCCAGTCTCCCTGGCATACAACTGTGCTTCAGTCAAGTTGGATTTTCTGTGCATGCACTTGCTGCATACTATAGTGGCTACACAGCATTGTTTTGACTGTTTTTTTCCATTCCTCCACCTTTTAAAATAAAATCCCCTCAACTGTCACCTTTCAAACAGCTCAACAGTCACCTTCCAAACAGATACGTTTTCCAGATGCTCACAGGCCCAAGTTACCACTTCTGCTCTGAATAAGGCACCTTTTCTGTATCTTTCCTGTGCTACTTATTAAATCCCAACCTGTATTATAATTGTATATTAACTCCTCTATTAGGTAGGACGTAAGCTCATTGAGGTTAGCTAGACTCCATAAATTTTTTAAAGATTTTGCATCCCTCATAACATGCTCAGAACCATGTCTTGCATACCATAGGTACCGAACCTATGTTCACTAACTTACAAGGGCAGATAACTGTGTCTTGTCACTAGCAAAAAAACAATATCTGTATTTTCCAGAACTTGTTCTTTAAACAATCTTTAAAAGTCAGAACAACTGGAATTGTTGTTCTGTCAGCCCTCTGGAATTCTCCCTGATGGCTTGCATTCCTAAAATACCATTCTAAGTGGTTTCTACAAAAACACCTGAATGTTCTTGCTTTTTGTTTTGCTATGTCTGTAAAAGTACCATCAGTTTTAATTCACCGGGGCCTAGATACACGGATTCATTTAAGCGGGGCTTGGTGTTCTTTACTCTGGCCTCACTTATCTCAGGATTCAGTTCACCTTATTTATGTTTTCCCCCTCACTTTATATATCTAGGAAATCCTTCTCCTTGAGTGAGTCAACAGTGAAGACAGATAGTTTTGTCTTCTTGGACAGAAAGGAAGGGTTTCTTGTTTTAAGTACTGAATCAGGTAGCAAGAAATTTTGAGTATCCATTTTAGCCCATTTTCATTTTCTCTCTGATGCTTTATTGTTTCTCTAAATAATACAAAGACAATATTTAGTCTGAAAATGAGGGTTTCTAATAATTACTAAAGAAAAAAATCCTTAAAAAAGCTGTAGCAAGCCAGTAATTTCAGTTAAAGTTGGTTATTCATAATACTTGTGCATAATCCTCTAACAGAAACTGAGATGAGAGAAAAGGTTTTTAAAAGAGTTGATGATCAACATGTATCTGTATATCCCCATTAGGGAAGATGTTTATTTCCTTTCCTGAATTACTCAAAACTCTCACATGTCTAACTAATCAATGTTTCACCATATGCTTCCTGATATTACTACTAAAGAAAATGGTTAGTTCTTCTTCCTTTTTTTTTCAAAAATGTTTCTGTGATCATTGCAAAGTGATATTGGTGATGTAAGTAATTTCTTCTATTTTTGTCCTAAAATAAATTTAGGTATCAGTTTAAGCTTGTATATTTTTGTCCATGACAAATCGTCCTGATCCATTGCTACCTTGGAGTAATAACGAGGAAGAAGATTGTGCGTGTGTGTGTGTGTGTGTGTGTGTGTGTGTGTGTGGACCTACACACATTCAAGCACACATGCGCTTATACATACACATATGTATACACACAAATAGTCAAACATTTTCCTTTTCCTGCCATCCATAGACACTTTGGATTTTCCAGCCGAAATCCTTCTCTACTTGAAATATTGCATCAGATGTCAAAAAGCCCCCACCATTTCTTGATTTATAAAGATCTCTATTAAGTGATACCTTTCCTTGCTTCTTAAGGAATCAACACCAAACCTTACAGCTTGCTCCATCAACCCCTGGAATAAAAAGGGAGCTCTCAGATCTGCTTAGTCTACACCTAGCATTCTCTTTTCAGTCACTTTTTTTTTTTTTTTTTTTTGCCTTCTCTAGTTTGCCTTAATATGCATGTTCTGATGAAAAGAAGGAACTGTTTCTTGTGTATTTGTGGACCTTTGGACAGTATCATTACAATCATGGTTGTTAATAACTTATCTTTGCACCTGAGAAGAATGAAAGCCCACTTTGTTTCACTGTCCTTTAGATGAAAATTATCTCCAAGGAGAGTCCACAAAACTTGACTTTCACATACCCTCTGGTGACTTCAGCTAACTCAAAACTAGGAATATGACTCTTAACTCTGTTTCTCTAATTGCGCATCTCCCTGGAATTCCAGGTCCCAAATTTCTAACTGCCTACTTAATATCAACCCATCCAATTTATTAAAAATCATCTCATAAACAACTTGTGCTTTCTTCCGCATAAACCAGCTCTTTCAAGAAATACCATTTTGATTCCTGAAGTTGTCTTGGACCATTTGTGAACACAGCAAAGGATTTCTGGTTCTGTCTGTCTCATGAACTCTCTGCATACCTAAACTCATATGGAGGAAAGAAGAAATGGAGTGGTAGTGATTCAAGCAATGGAATTGTCTTATTTGGGCTCCTTATTATCCTTTCTGTAGCCAAATTGATGAAGTTGTGAAGTTAATGAGCCCACTGGTCCACAGTGTCTGTACATAATAAAGTATAGAGCCAAGACCTTATTCATGGTTATCCCCTCTCAGGAACCAAATCTCAGGTGACCCAGGGCTCCCACTGAATGCAATCCAACACTACGACAGAAAAACTTGATTACACATGGACTGCCTCTCTAGCATGCCTTATTATTTGTTTATTAAATGGTTTTCCACTGGGTTTTATTTTAAAAGGTTGCTTCTGAATCTGAGTGCTTTAAGTGAACAGCTCTGTGCTCACCCGATGACTTTTTCAAACAGCAGGTTAGGAGCTTAGCTCTTTATTAAAGCTGCAATAGGATTGGAGCTCCACTCCTTTCAGGTCAAAATACATCCTTCCTCATTTTTCAAACTAATGGAAGCCAGTGAGCCGTATATTTTCTGTAACTGACAAAAAACAGGTTTCCCAGAGGACTGAAGACTAAAATAAATTGTAAGGATTTATCTTGGTACATCCTATGGCATGTCCATGTATACAATCTGGCTGTGACCTTTCATAAAATTAACCTGCGTTTATGCTGATGATTTCTATTCCAGCTCCTTACTGCACATTCACCGCAGCGCTAACAATGAGTGGAAATGTCTCTTTTCAAAGCCATCACTGGTACAACACAGTTGTGGTCAGGTGTTTTTTGATCTTCCAGTTTCACAGAGAACATTGAGTCCCTTTCCTGAATCCTGACCTGCTATCCAGCCCCAGAAATATGCCACTCACTCTCCAGGACACCTAACAAGACAACATTTTGACTTCTTCCACTTGACTCAAGAGGCAATTTTGCCACTTCATTTATGAGAGAAGAAAAAGTGCTACGAAGCATCTCTGTGACGGCAGAAGCCTCATGCTGTGAGTTGATCTTGCCACCCTGAAACTAATCTGGAAATATTTGTACCTTAATCTCCTGTAGAAATAAACCTTCTGGAGCTCTCAATCTGACATTCAGTGAAATTTGTACTATATCAGCTGTTACTAGGCATGCCGTTAGGAATAAAAAGACAATGCAGAAGCTTAAGTCCTGCGTTGGGGAGATTATTTCTTGTTTATGTTCTTTCTTTGCAGAAGATTTCCTAGTGCGGTTCATTACAAGCATTCTGTCTCCCTTCCTCGACTATTTGCTACTTCTCTTCCTTTAGCCTTAAATCATATGTCACAATCAAACTTTTAACCTGGGTCTAGGAAGACCTGTTTTGCTTATCTGACTATTAAAGATTCTCAAATGTAATTGCAGGCTTCTTACTTATCCAGGAGATAAGGCTGTGGCTGAGAGGCCAGTTGGCTGCCACTATTTCACACCTAGTCTTACTTGTAGCATTCTTGCTGATCTTATCAAGATGAACTATTCCCCACAACGATTTTACCTGCCATTATGTTCAGGTTGAAAATAAAAAATGATGTTGCCAAAGTGGTATTAGATGGCAAGGGGCACGGTGCTACTGACCCAAAGGTACGTTGATACGTGCAGGGAGTGTGTTCTGCCCCGGTCACTCTATACACTGATAGTTAGTTTTAATGATCTACGCGCAGTCTCCATATTGCTATTTTAAAATACTTGGAAACACCTATGCAGTGCTCTTTAGTTTCACAACTCAATTCTACAGAGACAAATATTAGAGTTGCCAAGGTCAGTGGCCCTGCCTAATGGTATCCCAGACAGCCAGTCAAGATGGTGTCTCCACTCACTGCGAGCTAATTAAGAGTTGAAGGAGGCCTCTAACATAGTGGTACTCGCACAGCCTCCCTCAGCACATATTTTTGCCCTTGGCATTCTGAGAACAATCTGACATGTACTCTGGTAGATGCCACTGTGCTAGCTTCAGCAAATTTAAATGACTCTACCCTCTGCCATTGACTGCCAATTAATTTTAAACCAAATGTCTGGGAAAGGTTATATCAGGTATCCTGAGAAAATTATATGTGACAAATGTAGGATAAATAGTGTCATGAACAGTGAATAGTCTTAAAATTCCTAAGTTTACTTTCTATTGTACTTGTTTCAGGAAGAAAGAAGTGATGCTAAGTGCTTCGGGAATTCTATGTCAACCATATTTATCCTGTCCAATTTCCTCATATTGAAAAAAGTATTTTTCTCTTGACTTATTTGCAAAATAAGGCTAATAATAGCACATTGAGAAGTTTTGTTGGCGTAGGAAAGTGATCAACACATAAATGACTGTATAGCTTAACACTATTTATTTACTATATCCTTACTTCACTCTGGAAAAAAAAATAAGAAAAGTGCCATAGAACACTTCAACTCCATATCTGCAATAGCCATTCACCAGAGTTGCCCCGTACAACAACTAGTGTAAAGGTACTCCATTTGAGATTTTTCAAAATTCAATTGAGTTTAAGTGTACAAACAAATAATTCCCCAAACACCTTGAATCTGGTCCAAGTTCTTATAGGAAGCTAGGATATTAGACCATGAAACAGAGACATGGGTTCAACTTCCAGCTATGTAATGACTCAAGAAATCTCACAAGTTTCAGTTTCCTCATCTGCAAAACAGGTATTCTGTAATCTTAATTTATCGTTACAATTTCTGCACCCTCAAATAAATCATATGGGTGCAACCACTAACTGACAATATTGACTATTTCCGTTCTTCTCACTTTATTCTTTTATCTATCTCCATTCTGTTAATGGGCAAATAATCAGAAAGTTACGTAAGCTCAGAGTATCAATTACTTAATAAAGCTTGGATCAAGAAGAGTGAAATAGATAAAATGTTACTACAAAAAAATTTACTTTTCCTTGTAATTAGCTCTGAATATATTTTGACCTGCTATTAGTTATTAAACTGTAAGGTTTACAGAATTAGCTATTTTATTTATTAACTATACTACTATATTATGTCTGAAAATTATCCATATTTAGAATTTTTAAAGACAGTGGACACATCATACTGAAACATCTTCTATTTCTAGAAGACCAGTGAAACCATCCTCAGCAGTAGCAGTGTCTTAGGACATTCAGTACCTGGAGTGGAAGCAGAATAAACACAATTTTATCCTTCACCCTTTTTTCTCCTCTCTACTTTACAATGACACACCTCTGCTCTCTCAGTTGACTGCTCTCTGTTGTTATAAGAGAAATTAATACTCAGTGCCCATGAGACACATGATTCCAAACTGTTTGGTAACCAAATTAGTGGTACCAAGTAATACGATGCAAGTCTATGTAATCAAACTATGATTTGGTGCATTTTAAAATGCAACCACATCTACCCTCAAGCTCATTACTAATCATAAAAGGAAATAAACTTCCTAAAGGGAAGCAAACAAGTTGTATCATTGGTAATTTATGTTGGCTTCTTTGGATGGCTCTTACAGCTCTCAATTTTTCTAATCATCTCTTAGCTCAAAACATATTCACTGATACACACACTGATGATGCAGATTATGGCATATTGTCTCTTCCTCTGCCACTTTCATTTTTAAAAGATGATCTGTATTTGTTTAAAGACATTCTCTCAATATAGTTATTGGATCTGCAAAGAAAAAAAATTAGAATAACTCTAAGTTTCCTCCTAGCTCTCAGCTGCAAGTGTTGTAAGTTGTGGCAATTGATAGTATGCAAAATAGCATTTCTTCCCATTCATTCATATCAGCTATTAGAAGGAAAAATCCACACTATTCTATCTCAAAGATTTTACATAAGCTTTGAAGTGTGTAGATGTTCAGCAACAGAGAGCAAAGCTTGGTAATCCGCCTACTTATAACATAATTTCATGTTTTCCTTTATTGTGAAGAAGATAAAAAGAGATCATGTTCGTGAAACTAGAACACCACATTGATTTTTGTATCAGGCCTATGTGGTGAAGGACAAAAAGTCAAAGTTTGTTTTGTAAGTGTAAATAACATGTACTTCCTATATTGAATCTCTTTGGGATTTATACCTAGGGCATTTCCAAATACTTTTGTTCTCAAGATTATTACCTTAGGTGGAGATTAAGAGGAAAATAATGAACTTGTTGAACTAAGAAAAATCTACTTTGTTTCCAGGACACATATCTGAAAAGAAGTTAGTGCTAATCGACAAGTATTCTAAAGACAAAGTCTTATATTGCAGATATGGGGCAAACCAAGGTTCATATGAAGAGCTAAAGCATTCACCTGCTAAGGTACAAAATGTATTCAGAAAATTAAAACTCTATTGACTAAAATCCACATTACAATTGAATCTTATCCTTATATTACTGTTTTCAATCTGATTGGTTTATGCTAATTTTAAGAATAAATTGTCATCCTAAATTAACCAATTTCACTGTTATTTTGCTTAGGTATAATCTTTATGGAAATAATTAATGGAAATCAACAAAATGTCATAATCTTTGATCTGTTCTTCAAATAGATAAACATTCTTTATTTAGAATAGTCATAGGTCCTGCAGCATAAATTCAAAAGCTTAGAACCATAAGTAAAGCAAATGTTCAATAACAGGGAATAGTTACATCAATAATATTTAAGGTATATGAATTTTATAGAACAGTGTATGGTAATCCAAAATATTTTATAAAGGTAATATGAAAACAGACTATGCTTTAATATATTAAATAATAAATTACAGAACATTGTATATATCTCAGAATTAGAAATACATAAAGTATATATGTGTATGAGCAAAAACTAGGTGTGACTATACAAAAATGAAAATAACTGCCATTAGGGATTATACTCAGTTTCTTTGCTAAATTATTAAATCCTGTTTTTCAAAATTAGCCAATTTAAGAATTTAACTATAACATAAAATGTAAGTATATAAAACAGCAGTTATGAAAATTAACAAGGGCAATAGCTTCAAATCTAAACCAGTTTATAAGATCAGTCTGTAGAATTTTAAGCTTTAATATAATTTATAGAGAAGTTATTACACTATATTTTTGTGAACAGATTAACAGTTTTTAATTTGGGGAATAACTATATACTAAAACTATTAGAAATAACATAGAAACAAACTTATTGACACAGGAAAATATCCAAAATGTATTGATAAGTACATCAAGCATAGTTTATACAATACTGGGGAGAGAGATTAACCCCATAGTTTACAGTATTAGTTTACTAGAGTTACCGTAACAAAGTACCACAAACCAGTTGTTTAAACAAGAGAAAGTTATTGTCTCATGATTCAGGATGCTCAAGTCTGAGATCAAGGTGTCGGCAGGGCCACACGTTCTCTGAAGGCACCAGGGAGGGATCTGTTCCACGCCTCTCCCCTGGCTTCTGGTAGTTCCTTGGCTTGCGGCAGCGTACCTCCAATCTTCACATGGCATCCTCCCTGTGTGTCTACTTGTGTCCGAATTTCTTCTTTTTATAAGGGCACCAGTCATATTGGATTAGGGGCCCACTCTATTCCACTATGACATCATCTTACCTCATTATAACCACAACAACCCTACTTCCAAATAAAGTCACATTCTGATGTTTCGGGGGTTAGGACTTCAAATTACGAATTTTGAGGGGACATAATTCAGTTCACAACATTTACTTATGGAGAGAGTATGAAGAGAAGTAAGGGATTTTTATTTTACTACCTGGAGGAATGCTGTTGGAGACGCATTCTCAATTCCTTTCTGCTTAGCTCTCTCACTTCTATAGGAGGAGAAGAACCTTAGGTGAATAGTGAGCTCAGGACAAGAACACTAAGTATGCCCTTTCTGACTCTTTCTTTCAATTGGTCTGTTCTCAGGTCCCTTGGGTTCTTTTCTCTGAGGCAAAAATATGCCATGAATGAATCAGTGAATGAATAAATGAATGAAAGAAAAAAATACACAAACAAGTCCCAAGTGGTAAAGTATATGCCAGAAAATTAACTATATTTAATCTGGGTGATGGCAATACTTGTGATTATTTATTTTTGTTTATTTGTACTATTTATAATACATCTCGTATAATTTTAAGTTAGAAAGCTAGAAGCAGCTTCCCCCTCCACACATATATGTACACTATATATATATAACAGGTAATAATTATAACTAGCATCTATTTGGTACTTACTTTGTAGCACACAGTTTTATAAACGATTTATATGAGCAATATTTACAATGGGTGGACGTGTCGATTGATGGGTAAATGGATGGATGGATGGTAATTATAACTCATCCTTTTAAACATTCTCATTTTCTCAGTCCTGAAACCACAGCACTTCCCAAATTTCAGGGGTAGCTGGTGGTAAGGATGAATCTGATATCCTAGGTCATGAGGTATCAGATTCCCCTAGAAATGTCTTAGTCTGTTTCAAGCAGCCGCCCTTGGCAAATAATTTGGACAGTAAACACTTTCATCAGATATAAGCTAGATCCTTACATCCAGAGAGAAACTTGAGGTAAGAAGGAGATGAACAAGCAGATCTGAATAGCTACCATTTAAAAAGGAGCCAAAAACCATCCTGGTGACCAATGGGGAAATGACAGATATAGATCTCTCATAAGTGCAAGGACCCTGAGTACTCTGTATCCTTAAATCATGGGATCTGTATCCTGATATTATCCTTCAGATTTCCTAGGTACTATCTTAGATCTACCAACTTTAGTTGTCTACACCTACTGTCCTAACGGATTCAAAAGGACCTCTGTGACTCAAGCAATTATATGTCTTTAAGACAGTATTCCAGATGTCTGCATGACCTTGATACCAGTACCAATATAGAACATAGGAATGTGCAGTGAACAGCTTTTGTATTCCCCCTACAGAATGTATGTGTGTAAAACACAATTCTCCCCCCAAATTTAGAAATCCATCACATCTTTCCATACACTATAGTACCACACAATACACTCTCCTGTTGGTTGATAGGATTTAATTCTGTTCTACTCACTTACTCTGCACAGTAACCACATATGGCACTTCTTTTTACACATTAGAAAACTGAAGTACAGAGGTTAAGTAACTTACTCAAGGTCACATTGGCCAGACACTAGAGCAAATATCTGAACTATTGTAGTAGGATTCTAGAGCTCAGACTCTTCAAAATTATGTTCCACAATATCTACTTACATGATATCAAATGGTTCACTTCTGAGACAGAGAAAGAACAGAGCTATTTTCACTGACCTAGAAAAATTGCTAGGCTTTGATATATTAAAAATATATTCATTTAAGATTATTCTGGGCTGAAACTCAGTGTACTACTTTGATTTGACCTCACCTCAGTGGGGTCAACTCTTTTTATGAGATGTATTTGAGAACACTAATTTAATATTTTTAGCATATGACATTGATTTTCAGGTCAAGTTCTTTAAAAATAGTAAACTAAATAAACATTGGTCTCAGCTTATGAAATCAAATATCACTACCAGCCATTGAGGAAGTACAATAATGATTTTAGCTCTATGAATCTGTATCAGCCTAAAAGCAGTAGGATTAAGCTTAAAAATAGGAATGAAGGAATGTATTTGAGTAAACTTTCCACTCCATTGAATTTTGTAGATCTGAAATTTACCCATAGATCTAGATGGTGTTTAAAAGATTCCCTGATAAATAAATGTTGTCTTTGAGTTATATGGTGGTAGATGTAGGTGTGAACTGCTTTGTCCTTAAATCTCTGCCTATGTGAGAGTCCTCTGGAAATTTCTCCAAAGAGAATGAAGTTTCAAGTGCCAGCTGCTGGCATTCAGTCTTTCATCTATTGCTTTTCTTTGTGACATAGAAAATCTACTCATTGTTCTTGTTTGGCACTGTTAGCAAAATAGTGGGCTTTCTCTTTGAATCAGTCTTCAAAAACATGGCCTTAGGAAAGTGGAGGATTTCTTCATTCTACCAGGATATCAAATAATTCCAGTTTAGCCCTTTCTTAGATCACTTTCAAAAATTCTGAAAGTATGTTAATAAAAGACATATTTTTAATTCAACCGATTTTGAGAGAGTCTCCTGAATATATATGGACATACAATATAAAGGCTTTCACCTCTCATTCAAATGTTCGAAAACTTAAAAGAAGGAATGATATCTAAACATAAAACAACCAAATCTTAGAGATTTCCTTTTTGAATTCTAACATAGGGGAGCGGGACTCCTCTTAATAACAACATTGAGTAGAAGATTTGAACATAGGAGTCTCTGCAGTAAAGGGGGGCAGTCCAATCAAAGTATGAATTGGAATGAGACATAATTACTAAGTACTGCCAACGAGTAGCAAATAACTGTCTGGAGAGACAAGGGGATGTCTGTGGCTTCACATGATAGTCTGAATAGCATCCTAGCAATGGGTGAGAAAGAAAAACGAAAACATGAAAGTACGTTGATTGTTTTAGAAAGAACATAGAAAAAGCCTATGATCAAATAACAGATCATTCAAAACTGGAATCTAGAAGTGAGGGGAGATATAGGGAAGAGACATATATTGAGAAACGGTAAAAGCAGAAGTTTCTGAATCAGAAACCAATAGCTTTAAAAAGAACAGAGGGCAGAATTAAAAATGAAAGACAAAAGTATCAACTGTGAGAAAAGATGTGCCATCAGGAATACTAATAAAGTTGCCCTTTTTTGTTGAAGTTCAAAATAGAAAAGCATTTTTGGGGGGCTGGCCCCGTGGCCGAGTGGTTAAGTTCGCGCGCTCCCCTGCAGGCGGCCCAGTGTTTCGTCGGTTCGAATCCTGGGCGCGGACATGGCACTGCTCGTCAGACCACGCTGAGGCAGCGTCCCACATGCCACAACTAGAAGGACCCACAACGAAGAATATACAACTATGTACCGGGGGGCTTTGGGGAGAAAAAGGAAAAAATAAAATCTTTAAAAAAAAAAAAAAAAAGAAAAAAGAAAAGCATTTTTGGGAAACTAGTTCTCAGAAAGACACACTGACAAAATTATCTTTAAATAATGGGCAGGTATTCCTATTTAATGCAATCTTCAAGAAGAGACATAAGAAATACCCAGATCCAACTCATATTATTACATAGATAAGGTATTTTACAGGTTAGGTAAGGCTGGGAAAGTTTAACTTGCTTAAAAAAATAGAATAAGCTGAAGTATGAAGATCCCCATCCATGCCCCCAATACTGTTTTCCCTTTAAGATATCTAAATCTTTATTTATATACATGTCCACACAATGACCTAATCCTACCCCCATAAAATTCTAAATATGTTTCTAGAAGGAGATGACCAAAAAAAAAAAAAAAAGGAAAAGAAAAGAAAGTATTTCCTCACTTAGTATCAGTCCTAAAGAGTAAAATGGCAGCTTTTAACAAATATTTCTAAGATGACAAGACAGAGAGCAAAAAAGGAGGACAGTGTAACCAATTAAAACTTCAGAGGCCATTTAGACAAAAAGTTGAAACAAGGCTCTGAGGTCATGGCTTTCAGTGGCAGAACAGCGCCAAGGGACTGGTAATGACCAGAAGGAATCCAGAGTTCACATCAACAAAGCATGGTTAAGATGTCTGGTCAACAGTTTCTTAGAAAAAGTAGCAGTCCCTACCTAGTACACCCACACTGCAGCCAGAAGCAGCCTCATTCTAAAGGAATGCCAGAAATAAAACAAATCTTAAGATTAAGAAACGCTAACTTCTCCATTTTCTGACACAGAAATCAAAGTCTAAGACAGTTAATGTCACATGGCCAAGGCCACAAAGAAAGTCAACAGTGGAAACAGGTCTCAAAACTTAGAAGTTTGTACAGTGATTATACAAACCAATTATCAAAGATGATGCTGGTTTCTTATATTCTGCCCTATTAGCACGTTCAGTACACTTGTAAGACCAGGAGCCCTCCTTGTTTTCAGAACAATATGATCTCATTTCCCACAGCTCTTCTCATTATGGGTATGCATATTTATGCAAAAAGTAAAGGAAACAAACTTCAGAAGTATTTTCTCTATCAAAATAGAAAGGAGTCGCTTATGAAAGTAACAGAGAAAGAGTATCAAGACTGCTATAGTTACTCTTTTAAGAAAGTAAACATCTATTGTTTTGCAATGAATACTTACTCTGATTTCCACTTATGTTTTGGTAAATCAAGTAATTTGTAAATGGAATATATTTAGGCTTGGATTCTTTTTCTCCTGGTTACCAATGTACAAAGTAAGAAGTTTTAAAATTAGTTGCTTTTATAAAACTATACTTTCCCCATTAGTCAACTTCTGTTTTGACAAAAGTTATTTTTAAAAATAAAGATTCTTAAAAAATAACAATAAAAATATAGATGCTAGAAATGGCTACTACTTTGATATTTTCTCTCTAGTATGAACATTTTGGCCAAATGAAGAACTTATCTGTTTAACTTGTCACAAAACGTAGGAGCAACCAACTGACAAAATGGAGAAAAAACAGCCTCTTTTATTTCTCTTAACTCTCAATATATTATCTTCCAACAGAGGATTTACAAATATGTGTAACTAAATTGGTCATAAGAATACCGGTCATTGAAACTAAAGATGTAAAAAAGTCCACGTGAGTTAACAAGTCAATAACTCTCAAAATTTGGCTTTTGGTACATTTAGTAAGAGAACAATGCAAAACGTTCTCATTCTCCAGTTTTGTATCTCTGGCTCAGTTTTAATTCTTCAATTCACAGAAAGCTGATATGTCTCTTAGAAGATCAAGTGTTAGAGCAAACAGTGCCACAGGTTATTTCTGGTGGATGTCAGGGACATCACATGAATTCTCATTATGAATATCAAGACGGATTTTTACTTGAGTCTGAATTTGTAAAATTGCATGTATTAGCCTCTCTAGGGCATTCATGACCATTAATATGGGCGAGATAATTCCACTCATGAGATTGAATCTTCACATCTAGAGAGAATACAAAAAGGATCAAAAAAAAGTCAGAAATCTCACTAGAAGAGTCAGGAGAATGTCAACATTTTCTTTTTAATTGAATGAGAGAGCTAACGTCTGGAAAGTAAAAGGATAGTCAACAGTGAGTCATTATAGTATCCTCAAATTCGGGGCAAGGTACAAATGTGAAAGGGTAGAACATTATTTAAGTAGTGTAGTACTTAACTGAAAACAAGCTATGGGTAACAGCTTAGATCCCTATACTGCCTCCCAGGTTGGAGTGATGGAGGGACAAAGGAAATGGAGAATATACTCTATTTGTTCCCTCTAGACTGCTACTTCAGGATTCCTGATTATTCCCAAACAAAACTGAGCAAAACATGCCTCTCCCTACTCAGCCTTACCCACCTGAGCTCTTCCTCTTGCTTTCTTTCTCTGCTCCAGATGGGCCAAGGTGAAGGGAAAACACCCTGAAGGCAAGAACTCCTCTCCTTTACTGGTCTACATAAGAAGAGGTAGAATCTCAAGACCTGCTACTGTTTCCAAATGACAAATAACAATACTAATAGGTGACAGGGTTCAGCTTAAAGGCATCAACCATATTTTTACTCCTTAAGAGATTCATTTTCCTAGACTTGGTAGCCATTTTGCATATCTCTAATCACTTCTGTTAGTAAAGATAATCCATTTGTGTTTGAGTCATCCATGAAGAAGGCACAATGTTAATTGCCATATTAGCATAGCTTAAAAACAAATTAAAAGACCAGGGAATTTTTAACACATGGTAGAAACAACTAAAAACATCACTATGAATTATTTCCTTTTATTCCCAAATTTTAAAGAAGATTATTCCCAGATTATTTCAGGAGGTGAAGCTTGGAGTAACTCCTATTTCTTGGAACACACAATACACTCTTTAAAGAATATTTTCTCAAGGAAAAAAAAACCTGTCTAAACAATTATCTCTAAATTACAAAAGGAAAATGCAAATAACACTTACAGGATAATCCTAATATGTAAAAACTAAACCACGGGAAAATTTGAAGTCAAGTCCCAATCAGGGTGGTTTGAAGAAATAAACAGAATATGTCCATGAAATTAAAAGTACATTGACAAGGTATTACATTTGGCAGGCAGTGATGGAGCAGGATTTTATTTACTTATTTTGGATGAATTCTAAGCCAATGCCTATCATGATGAAAATGCTGGTGAGGCAGCAACAAACTTGGAAAGAGAAGCCCCTGCTGCTCTCACACTGTTGGATTTAATACAAGCTTTCTGAGAATCTACACTGGTGACAGCATAAGGTAATGATTCCACTGCCAGGGTAGAAGCATGATGATACAGCCCAGACAAGCACCTGAGGAAAATTTAAAGCACAGCATCTCCACTTTTCACTGTTGACTGATGAAAACATATCAACTGTAAATAGGTCTTCTACTGCATTGGGGCCAATGAAGAAGCACCCTAACTGGAATCAAATCAGCTGCTGTTAAAGGACTAGGATATGAAGATATTCTAGTATTGCAGATTGCCAATGATGCCATCATCGTGATCAACATCATGATCTTCATGTGGTGGTTATCATCACCAAGTCACCCAAACAAGAGTCAATACAACTGATCTAGCTAACAAGATATGACCAAATTAGCTCCTGCAATGATCAACATATCTGTGCAAGAAGGCAGGTCCTTTAGGACATTTTATAGACCAGAAGAGGTGAATGTCTGAGAAAACAATGGCCTCAACTAAGCAGTGTGAAGCCCCCTTGCCACAGGGGGTCCATGAGTGCAGCTTCTGGGACTTTTTCTTGTTTTCATACGTATTTTATATGCCTGTGATGTTTCATCATTGCATACCCTGGGAAGTCTGTTTTTTTAAAGGTACTCAAATATGTCTCAATTTTAATAAGAGCTTCTACACACACATTTATTTGCCACTGAAAACTGAAGTAGCACAACAAAAAAATTTTATTGCAATTCAAATGTTTGAAAAACTAGAAAACTTAATGTATCCTGTCCTAATTATGTTTTAGCCAAACCACCCAATGTTTTAAAATATCTCCTCTCATGTTGATTTCCTGACAGATAGGTTATGTCATTTTATTGTATTTGTTGACTATATATATGTAGGCAATATATGTACAATAATTACAAAATACATCTATATTATATATTTTCTACTCTATGTAAATATCCAAATCAATAAACAGCTTATGATACTCAAGATGGGAACAAATTACCAAATTATAGATTAAGTGTAGACTCTTAGAGTTTTTTTTAAAGGTTAATATTGAAAGAAATCTTGGTTCAGATTCTACCAGAGAAGTGACAATATTTACCCAGGTGCTTTATGGCAGAGACTTCACCACCACCTAGGTCTTTCATTAATTTACCATGCTATCTTGCTCATAGAAATGTTTTGGGAAAATTATGTTTGAAATTGGTCAATAAGGTACTACAATCTCAGACAAATCAGTTTTGGTTTCACTCAGTTTGAATTATACTCCTGTCATAGCATGGTTCTATTAATATAAGTGCTGTTTGGTGTTTGTTAGTTTTAATGGGAGTGATTTGATCTCTAACGTATATTAGGTTCATTTTATAGGTCGATGGAACAAGTGGCCATCCATGTAGCATAACATGGGTGATATCCCAGTCTTTGTGAGCAAGCCTGATAGGCAACAGTTGAGAACAAAAAGTGAACACTTGAAAGTATACTGATTGTTTTAGGAAGAGCACAGAAAAAGTTCATGTTCAAATAAAAGAGAATTCAAAGCTGAAACCTAGAAGTGAGGTAGATACCAGGAAAAGACATATTTGGCAAAAGAAGAAGAGCAGGATTTCTTGCATCAGAAAGAGATAGCTTTAGAAAGAACTGAAGGTAGAATTAAAAGGGGAGGACAAACTATCCAACTGTGAGGGAAGATATGCCATCAGGAATACTAATAAAGTTGCTCTTTTTGTTGAAGTTCAAGATGGAAAAGAATCTTTTGGGCAACTAGCCCTTAGGAAGACACACTAATAAAACTCATCTTTATAAATTTGACAGCTATTCTGATTTCAAATAATTCTCAAAAAGAGAGCCAGAAAGGACATAAAAAGGATCCAACTCTTGATTATACAGACAAGGTATTTTACAGATGAGGCAAGGCTTGGAGAGTTTACATTATTTGCAGATAGAATAAACTGAGGTATGAAGATCCTCATCTCCTCAACACTGTTTTCCATTTAAGATACCTAAATCTTTGTTTAAACACATGTCCACACAATGACTTAATCTTACCTCCATCAAATTCTAAATATGCTTCTATAAGAAGATGAGCAAAAAAAAAAAAAAGAAAGTTTGTCCTCATTTAGTCCTAAAGAGTAAAATGGAAGCTTTTAACAAACACATCTAAGGGAGAAAAACGAGGTCAGTGTAACCATTTAAAACTTCAGAAGACACTTAGACGAAAAGTTGAAAAAAGGCCAAGGCTCAGGGGTCATGGTTCTCAGTTGCAAAACAGTGCCAAGGGACTTGTACTGACCAGAAGGAATCCAGAGTTCACATCAACAATGCATGCCTAGGATGTCTGCTCAAAAGTTTCCTAGAAAAAGCACCAAACCCTACTACACCCATACTGTAACTCGAAGCAGCCTCGTTCTAAAGGAATGCCAGAACTGGAACAAATTTTAAGATTAAGCAAGCCTAACTCCTCTATTTTCTGAGAAAGAAACCAAAGTCTAGGACAGTTAATGTCATATGGCCAAGGTCACAAAGAAAGTCCACAGTTGAAACTGGTTTCAAAACCTAGAGGTCTGCGGGGCTGGGCCTGGTGGCGCAGTGGTTAAGTGCACATGCTCCGCTTCTCAGCAGCCTGGGGTTCACTGGTTTGGATCCTGGGTGCAGATGTGGCACCACTTGGCACACCATGCTGTGGCAGGCATCCCACATATAAACTAGAGGAAGATGGGCACGGATGTTAGCTCAGGGCCAGGCTTCCTCAGCAAAAAAGAGGAGGACTAGCAGTAGTTAGCTCAGGGCTAATCTTCCTCGGGAAAAAAAAAAAAAAAAAACGTAGAGGTCTGACAGTGATCATACAAACCAACTATCAAGGATGATATTGTTTTTTCATATTCTGTCCTGTTAGTATGTTCAGTATACTTGTAAGACCCTAAGTTCCACCCTTTTTTCAGAACAATATGATCTCCTTTCCCATCGTCCCTACCTCCCCCTTCCATTATGGATATATTCATATTTATGCAAATATTAAAGAAAACAAACTTCAAGGGGATGAATATTTTCTCTATCAAAATACAAAAGCACAGCTGATAAATATAATAGACAAAGAATATAAAGACTGTTGTAGTTAATCTTTTAAGAAAGTGAAAAAGTATTGTTTTGCAATGAATAATTACTCTGATTTCTACTTGTATTTTGCTAAATCAAGTTTGTTAAAGAATAGAACATAATTATGCTTGGATTTCTTTTCTCCTAGTTACCAATGTATAAAGGAATAAGTTTTAAAATTAATCGTTTTTATAAAACTTTTTCTCCATTAGTCAACTTCTACTTTGATGACTTTGATTTTTAAAAATACAGATGCTAGAAATGGCTCCTACTTGGTATTTCCAAGCATGAAAATTTTCACCATATAAAGGATTTGTCTTTTAAACTTGTCAAGATCTAGAGAAACTATCTGATATACTGCAGAAATACCAGCTTCTTTTACTTCTCCTAACTCTAATAATTATAAGAACTACTGGAACAGAGTTTTCTCAGTCTCTCTAAGAATAAGTTTTGATAGAGAACTAAGAAAGTGGTGGGAAAGGAGAGAGAGGAGAGGGGAGAAGGGCATGGGAGCTGGGTAAAGAAGAAAACCATAACTCCAAGCATGAGTAAAATTTTCCAAAGGTGTTAGGTGAGAGCATAAATGAAAAACTCACTAAAAACAAACCATATATACTGTACAGTTTTGTCTTGTGCTGGCATTGATTCTTAGCTGACATACTTGCCTTGCAAGACATGCTATAAGAGAGCTGTCCTAAGACCATTATTTGGAGTAGCAACAGGGGTGGGCGGTATAATGTTAATTTCTATTTCCACATGACAATGTATATATATTTCATCACTGCTAAAAATAAAAACAAATGATATTGCGCAGCTATTTCTTTCATTCCTCAGTTTACCTGCCATATTCATCTCTGAATATATATTTTCACTCCTTTTAGAGAGATGGCACTTGATACTGATTGTGTTCCAGATCATGTAGTTGTTAGCAATAATACTTATTAAATGGAAAACCTTGGCCACTCCAAAATGAAAAGTAAATAAAATATTAGTGACAAGTTTCTGCAAAATGTAAACTAGTGCATATTTGTGCTTGATGTTCAACAACGTTACAATGACATAATGTACAATAAAGACACGCCAATAACTTGTATTTTATTGATTGACTGAAGTATAGTTGACATACAATCTTATATTAGTTTCAGGTAAACAACATAGTAATTTGACATTTATTACATTACAAAATGATCACCCTGATAAAACTAGTTACTATCTGTCATCATACAAAGTTATTACAATATTGTTGACTATATTTCCCATATTGTACATTACATCCCCATAATAATGTGTATTTTAAATAAAATACTTGCATGATTGATTTTGGAGCACATTAAATGAAGCTTACATCCATGTCTTTTACAGACATATACAAAATTTAAAATGTCTTTGACTAAGAATCTGCTGACAGTATTCAATTTACTATATAATATTCAGTCCATTGCTTTTTTTGCACTGTCTTTCATCATTCAGGTCAAGGAGGATAATTTTTGTGGAATTGTCTTATCTTTATTTTTTCCTTTCAGAGCACTAACATGTTTATATCCTTCCTCTAACCTATTTTCAATTGGAAAAAGAAAAGGCAGTCCCAATAGAATACTTGCAAAACATCAAATACACCGGAGTGGTAATCAAATGCAATCCAAACAGCCTTCCAGGGTGCACACTGCATGAATATCACTATCCCCAGTGCATTCAGTCAGCCTCCTCTCTAATAGGTGTTCTGATCCAGCTCTTCATATTCAATGATACACAGTAAAGATCTAATTCCAATATGGGCATGCTCTATGTTTTATGATCTCAATTGGCAGTTTCAAGGATGAGAAAATATAAGCTTGATACTTTTACATCTGCAGCTTTGGATTTTACAGACTGGTTGACAAGCTCACCCACAGTTTCCTTTCTTGCCATGCAAATATTTTAAGGCTCCAAAAAGCTTAGCTTGGATTCAATTAGATTTTTTTTTCAAGTGCTAACTAAACTAGTTTGTAAATATCCCATATCCAAATTGCATGTATCTTGCATTTAATAAGTAGAAAGAACACATTCTTTGTTTCACTTTTCACAGACAATCCTAATTTCCTGTCTTGTATTCAAATCCTTCATCCTTGGATGGTGTGCCACTATTCACTGTGGAGGAAAAGGACTAAGCTATTTAGGAATATTTATTTTCTAGAGACCAAAAAATTGGAGAGACAGTTTATTTGTTTAATGAGTAAAGCTATTCAATAAGAAGCATTTTCTTTTATGGCTTTTAACATATTCCCTTTAAGAAAATTCACTGTATTTCAGGGTTGGTGAAATTTAAACATATTGGTTAAAAATCTTCAGTTCACATCCAACAATGCCCCTCCTAAGTATATGTGCACACAAAAACTGTACATGAATGTTCACAGGGGCATTGGCTATAACAGCCAAAAGATGAAAACAACCCAAATGTCCATTAACTGAAGAATGGATAAATAAAATGTGGTATATCTATACAGTGGACTATTTTTTGGCAATAAAAAAGAATGAAGTACAGATATGTGCTACAACATGGATAAACTTGAAATCATGAAGCCAAGTGAAAGAAGCCAGCCACAAATGATCGTATAGTGTATAATTCCATTTATATCAAATATCCAAGATAGGCAAATCCATAAAAGAAAGTTTTCACAGGGCTAGGGGAGGGTTTAGGAGAAATGAGTGACTGCTAATAGGTACTGTTAAAAGATTCTTTTTGGGATGATGAATATATTCTAAAATTGATTGTGGTGATAGTTGCACAACTCTGTGAATATACTGAAAATATTGAATTGTACTTTTTAAATGTGTTAATTACATGGATTATGAATGAATAAATCAATAAAGCTCTTCAATACTTAGTCAAAACTTTTCTTTTCTTCATTTTCACAATCTTTTCAACAAAGCCACACATTCACAATGGACTTTGTGATAGAAATCTCCTTTTAAAATAGAAAAATGATGATTTTTAAATTCATAAAACAAAAATTGTTTGATGAAAATTGAAAAAGGCCGTCTTTCATCTTGATTTTTAAGTACCCAGAAGACTACCTAAAATATCCGCTGATTTTCTGAGGATTCTGGGTAAAATAAAGCTAAGCAGACCTACACTGGGAATGATAGTTGCACCTATTGGAGAGAATCTTCGTGCTATTGTTTGCTCTCTGTTGCCTTCCTGATCCGAAAACCTCTTAATACTGACTCTGGATTTTATTACAGGGGTAAGCTTTTGTAAGTTCAAAGCCAAGGTCATGTCCTTTCAGCTCAAATCCAGTCTTGAGGCATAAATCTTTCAGAAAAGATCCTTCCACACTTACATCACAAAGACTCTGACACATGTCACAATGAAGCAACTTTCATTAAGTTGCAGCAATGAATGTCCCTTCATTTGACGGACTCTGAAAAATTGCTCTATCTTTCCCTATTCCCATGACAGCTGTCATCACATCACAAATGGAGAAAAGTTTAAAGAAAGAAAGGCCTCTCAGTTTCCTGACAGTTGTCACCACTAGCAGCAACATAATACACAATGTTACCAAGGGGAAATAAACACTGTGTAGGAAACTAGAGAATGCACAAATTAGAAAAATTCACATTTCATTTTCATAAATCACAGAATAAAAGAGAAACAAACAAACAATAGCATCATTCATAATATGCCAGAATTTTCCATATGGAGTATATCTGTCCTGTCTCCAGTATACATCTCAATTCCTATGATTCTGGAGAAAGAATCTATCCTGGCTAAAACATTCAAAATCTTTTACTTCACCTGTCTTTAAATAACTAACCACAAGACTCAGGTGTCAGGCAAAGATGCATCAGATCCTTTTAGGACAGAAGGCAAAGATTTAGGGCATAAAGCAGTGTAATATAAAATGAGACACTTTTAACTTTTGACTTGACAGGCTGATAGAATTGTTGATGTAGTACATTTTATTTTCTGATCTGAAATAACAATACAGTATGAAAAAAGTGAAAACAGATGCCCAAGAAAGAACTCCTTCATTATAAAATTCACTGTGGTCTGAAGAAGAAATTCAAGTTGATCCTTACTCTTATTACTCAAATGGGATGCAGACCCTCAACACTGACATCATCTGGGAGCTAATTACAAATTCAGAATCTCAAGCCTCATTCCAGTCTTACTGAATCAGAATCTGCATTTTCATACATTAATATTTGAGAAGCACTGTCCATACCATTTTTCCACTAGTGTCACTATCCATTGTTTGGACTCTTGGGCCATTGAAATAATACATTTCTTATTATTAACAGCTATTAAGCAATATTAACATGAGAAAAGAAATGTGATACAACACAATACATACTGTATTTCTAAATTAATTAAAAATTCAAAACATCAGATTTCTCACGTGAGAACTATGCTAAAGCCTTACTATTGATGTCAGATTAAGAGATACTCTAAATCAATCGATCTTTAAGACTACATCATTTGTCAGCATCTCTGTGGAAAATGCAACAACTTCATTAATACTGAGTATAGATTCTTAACTTTAAAATACTACATCAATTTGATGTTGAAGTCTGCTATGACTTTGCATAAGAAGGTGGTGTTTCTCGACTATGAAAGGCAAGGAGCTTTCATTGTGCTGGTAGGTAAGGTAGTATACTTTGAATTGGCCAGTGAGGTACTTCATGTATATATAATAGCTGCTTAGGCAGGCCACATGCATACCAAATCCAATGATGTCAGTAGAGGATTTGTCTGCCTGATATTGCTGAAATAAACTCTTGAGTGCTCTGTGTTTAATTAAGGGAGCAGAGTTGGAAAGCTATAGAGCCTGTAGGCTTTGAACATTAGCAATCATCCCTCTCATCATTTCCTAGGATCACAAGGAGTCAGGACCACTCTACCAAAGCTCAGAGCCAACTCTCTGTGGTGAGAGGCACTACCAGTTTCGTGCCTCTGAAAAAATGATATCAGACAACCACACAATTAATCACTACAGAGTGTTCAGCCCTCAGATATCAGAAAAAAGACAAAGCTGTCATCTCCTCAGTAAATCCCTTTAAGTGGCTACTTCAAAACTTAGGTAAGCTCCTGTGTTACCAAAGGGAAGTTAGAAGGGAGAGAAAAGTCAATAGCCTTGGGAAAAGAAATTACAAGGCAGACAGACACTATATATTTTAGTACCAATTTTCTTTTTACACATTGAAATAAAATAGTCCCTAAGAGCCCCTGTGCTCTTAGTTGCAATAATGTTTATTTCCAAATTATCTTTAATACTAATAGCACTTTGCAGTTATAAAACATCTTGTTCCAAAAAGCTCAAAATGTTTCCCATATATTAATTCAACTCTACTTAATACCATATCCTAGGGAGGGATGGCTGTAACCATATCTAGGGAATAAATAGGGTTATAAATAGGTTTTGAATTAGTCCATTTGATCAACTAAAATCATTTAAGGTAGGTGGAAAGGAGAACACCTAATAAATGACTGACTTGTGAGGTAGGTAGGGATCCAGCTTTGTTCATAGAAGCAAAAAGAGGGGTAGGTCTGCCTTCATAGCTTGATGGCTTAATTACAAAAACCTACTCCCAAACAAACAAACAAAAAGTTTGCCTCAATTACTCAGCTATTTTAGGCCAATATAATTTTGGGTTCACAAAAATATCTGGAAAATTGTTTTGTTGCTCCACTTCATATGGCCTATATGGGAATCAACTTAAATACCACAGAAGTACTTTCAGCTGGAGAAAAAAGCCAACAGAGCAAAAGGAAGCAGTGGCGATTCAAATGTAGAAAAGCCAGCACAGGTCCCTGGGGTGGCCTATAGAATGTGTCTTTCCCACTTTTTCACAGACATAGACCCAATCAGAACGCACATACTTTGATAAGGGCAGCGCTTTTTGGTTTGTTTTGTTCATCGCTGTATCCCTATACCCTAGAATAGGGGGAGGTAAATAGTAGACATTTAATAAATAATTTTTAGACGAATGAATGAATGTAGGCCAGCGGCCCTGAAGATGGGCCCACGTGCTGATTCTATCAGCTGCACAGGTACACAAGAAAAATGTCTATGCCTAAACATCAAAGCATTATGCTCCTTGTTCCTTTATCAGATACAACTTCTAAAATGTCTGGTGTAAAATTAAATAGAATTTAGGCTGAGTCTTGAGGTCAAAAATAAGTGGAAATGAAACCATCTTTTCTGCCCCATTAATGTGATGAAAGTATGTGTATATTTCCCCTAAATGCCTGATTAGACACACACTCAGTGACTATCTATAGAAGGTTAAAATTTTTTTTTAAAAAGGAAACAATCATCAACTTATCCGTTTCAATAGTAGTATAAATTATGTTTAGCAACTTTAGTGTCACATTTAAATAAAAATTTTACATGTTAGTAAAACCAGCAACTATATTTGTAGTCTACTAAACTGAATTTCTCAGGTACAGCAAATTATATTTATTTATTAAATTCTGTATGATTAACTTCATACTTCTATCTTTAAAATATAAGTTCTTAAATTAGACCCCTACAAATTGACAATTCATGAGACATATTAGGGTCTAAAACAAGCTTTGTGGAATCCTGATGTGCTTTGCCCTATTCTCCCCTGAGCTTCCTCTCTAAAAGTACACAGAATGGATCGTTCGTGTACTTTCCACCTTTTAGGCAGAGTACACGCCACCTCATGTTGTTAAGTTGCATGTTTTCTCCCCCATCAGTGAAAGGTCTCTCAAGTACTTTACAACAGAGGATGCAAACTATGTGAGTGTGAATTTGATAGACATCTTCAGCCTTCAATCATTTAAAAAATAAATAGCAATACTTAAAAATTGTGACATGTGGCAACACTGAGCCCACAACCCTACATGACAACAATATTTAGGAGCGACCCTAATGTGCTATTCTGAACTGACCCTGTGGACTCCCTATTTTCTGACACTTGGTCTACCTCATTCACGAATGTTTTCAGTCTGGTTTCTGCAGGACTTTGCTTTTGGGTTCTCTGCCTCTCAGTAGAGTTCTAGCATCATGAAATGCACATAAAATCTTAAAAGAAATTCAAGAGTGACTCTCTTGCCAGGGAAAGAGGAGCATATGGGGCTCTGGAAATTCTAGGCTCTATTCCTACTCATACTACGAGAAGGCCATTCTATTTTTGGTAGCCTCCAGCCCTATTAGAAGAGAGTCAAAGATAATCTGTAGATCACTTCCAGACTTAAAATTTCATGACTTCCTGTCACTATTTGCCCATTTGCTAGGCTAGTCATCCTTGGACACATAGGAAATAACCTATGACAGGGCCACTTGCCTGCCACCATCAGAAATTGTGCTACATTCGAGAATCACTTCTAAAATTGCTTATCCAATTTTCTTTTAAAAATGGTTTATCAATTTAGCTTTGTCCTAAGCAATTATATCTATAAAATAATGCATTATGTTTACTAGTTACATATTTTTTCCTTTAACACGTCCACTAAAATTATCTATCTATATACTTCCTAAAGTTATCAAACATTCCACCAGAGGTATTTGCTTCACACTTTGGGAAAAACTCCCATGTGAAGTCCAAAGTTTACTAAAACAGATGCTTTAGAAGACTTATCGGAGTCTTATCCAGACTTTCAAACAGGTTTCTAACTCTACCTATCAGATTATTTTGAGGTTGAAAGCCATCATATACAAATTCAAGAATGTTTCTCAAGTGAAATATTTCAGTCTACCACTGTACATGAACATCTTGAATACTATTTGCATGTTATGAAAATGATTTGAAAAAAATACCAAAGTAACCAACGTATCATGCAGTTACAGTCTTGGTGAACATTAAAGATTTGCAAAGATTTTAGCTCAGATGTGTACACACACACACACACATACAGAGAAATGCATGCATGCACACACACACACACACCAGTTAGCCTAAGAAACTGTTCTTCTCCTAATAATTTAGGTAAAAAAGTTTAAAAGTAAAGTCATTTTTAAAGCTTTCACATCTCTTAAATGTACTCACATGCCACATAAGGTACTTTCAACAAGAAATACAATACTACAAGAGAGGTTAACAACAGTAATCAGCTGAATACCCTTGCGGATTCCTGTGGGGAGAGGTAGAGAGGGGACTCCAGGGAAGGACTGTGTCAGTCTAAATCTGCTACTATTCTTCTCTCAAAGCACACAGCCAGACAGCTGGATGGGAGGAAGAGTAACATACCTTAAATTACCAGATTCACACGCAACACATACGCCATAAAGATGCCAGAGACCATGTTTGAACACATGATTTGTTCTCTTCTGGGAGATGGTGGTTGTTTCCCACCCTGGTGTCAAGCATTATGCCTGTGTATGAGCAGTTCCAGCAATCTGAAAGGCGCACAAATGCATTGCATTCTAAACAGCTTGGCAGCAATTTCTTGCAAATGACCGTGTATAAGAGGCTCATGTCCAGGAGACAAGGGCATTTATCTGAACGTTTGGGAGACTGAAACATATTACTCTGCATATGATGCTTGGTGGAGGAAAAGTGAAGAGAAATGACTTCAAGAAGTCATTCAGTATCGTGGTGTATTATACCCAGCAATAACTTTAAATTTACTTCCTGGGCAGTTGAAGTGATTTAATAAAATCAGCCTCCTGGGACTCAGTCATGCCACCCATCTCCTGGGACTATTTGGGATAATACAGATAAATGGTGTGTGGGTGTGTATTTGTGGGAGCAGATCAGAAACACGAAAATTGGGAGAAGGATCAAGACCATTCACTAGCAACCTGTATAAACAGCTACATGATTTCCGTATATACTTGTTTACCAACATCTACCATACTAAACATATTATCCATATACACTATTGCAGAAATCATCATTAAAATAAGAAAATGTACTTCTGGTGCCATAATGCCCACTTCATTTAAGATAATTATATTTCAAAGCTTAGTGGGGCACAGTCAAGAACCAAATCATTCCTTTTTCCATGTATCTCTTCATTGATTTAAATTTCTTAATCATTAGCCCAGTAACTTAGCAATATGCATGCCTACTACTTTGGAATTAGTTCCAGTCCCCTTACACTTGATGTATTTCACTCCCTCATAGAGTTTTTCTTTGTAGCATGAAGCCACATCCCTTTCAACCACAATACCCTCATTCCTCTACTTCCTTATTTACTTTTTTTTTTTTTTTTTTTTGCAGGGCACTCAAATTTCTATCCCTTGATATAGGGTTTGCTTCTGGCAAGCCTTAAATCTGTCTCCTTTAGTCCCCTTTGCCAACTGCCTGGCTCAGTCAGCTTCTCTAAATTCTGTCACATCCTCAGAATCTGTAACTCTGCATTTTATATCTAACCATAGAAATACTTTATTCCTTTGCAGCTCCTTCTGATGTGCCCCTTTCAATCTTAAATCATCCTGTTCCTTCCTTGAAACAACACAGAAATTTCATGCTAATATGCAGAAAGACTCTCATTCCAACTTTGGAGTATAGGTGAAGGCATGTGAAACCACATACAGAACCTAAAGCTGTATCTAAGTCTAATTTACAACTTTACCTTTTTAACTACACAATAAAACAGTCTGATAAACCACTGGAGCTATTAACTAAGTGATTTTGAATTGAACATCTCAAGTCATTAGACGCACTGGTTTAAAACCAAAAGCAGTGCCCCTAAAGCTGCCTAGTAACTTTATAATCAAGGATTTGACAGCCACAAATTATCAAACATATCTGTCACTATTATATTTTTTGCATAGAAATAGTCCCAAGTACAAAATCATTTTGGTCATGGAAGGATGCACGAGTATAAAACAGAGGAATTATTTCACATTACTGATTCTACTTACAACAGGACCTGCTGCCTAAAAAGCCAGGATATCTACCCAATTTTATGAGATTTGGAAAATTAATTTTATACTTTGTATTAATCATATCAAATACAGTCTACAAATTCAATAAGGAATAACATTAATATTCAAACTCCAGAATAGTTAGACACATACACAGAGATTTTCTTGTGGTAAAATATGAGAGAAAAATTAATATTCCAATTTACATTTAAAAGCTGTCATAACACTACTCTGCTCTAGAATAAAAAAGAGAGACCAACCAAGCTATTACTGCCATCAAATGGCCACTTATCATCCATCTTAGGGTTCATTACTAGTTAAAAATAATATAAATATTATCAACTATTTAGTAGAATATTAGCCTGTAATTATTTTGTACCCTTCCAGCTATCCAGCTAATGTGTATTTTTATTTTAATAGTGAAATAAAAAGTACTGCTATCCTTATACTACAAATAGCAATTCTGAAACTAATTCAGCTTCTTCCACTACATGTAGTGAAGATGTTCAAACAAAATTTAGTCACAATCTGGTATAAACACATCAAGAAGCTCCAGAATCATTAGTGGTGGGTTTAGTAACCTCATCAGTTGTTGTTTTTAACTGACTTACCTAGCAATCAACAGTTCTGAGATCACAAAAAATGCATTGTAAGCAAAGATTTTGATAAAGTTATTTTTGTAACTCACTTGGATTACACAAAGTTGCTCACTTGATTATGTTGCCAGGTATATATTTCTTAATGAAATCATTTATGGCTTTTATTTTCCATACTGTTTAACAAGACTATCATTTCTTGGGGAAAAATGAAATCCTTTGGCATACTTTTTTTTCCCTTTCTTAAAATCAAGCTCTACAACATTGAAACAGACTCTCATTTGTGAATTTGTTTGTGTTATTTTTAAGTTAAATGTTGTAAGTTTAATACATTTGGATGAATCCTCCTTAATCACCTTTAATTTAGAATATAAGATAAACTATTACCTTACTTTAAAAATTAACATGGGCAATCTATACACACATACATACACATCCATAGCTTTCAGAGTCCCATCTGCACACATGTGCCTAGGACTAAGTAAATGTATTACACAACAGAGCAGTATATAACATACCTCAATGACCTCTCTTAAGAGAAGGTGGCAAACAAATAAATAATGCAAAAGAACCAGACAATTCCAACCTTGTTTCTATTTGACTTTAGAAGAACTCTCTAATGAAAAACAGAGATAGGGAGTAAGGAGAAGAGGATAACAGGGCACAGGGTAGAGAGGGAGGGGATAGGGTAGAGAGAAAGAAAAAGGAAGGAACGGGGGGGGGGGAGAAGGAGGGAGAAGGGATGGAATGAGGAAGGGAGGGGAAGAAAGAGGGGAAGAAAGAAAGAATCTTAGTAACATTTTGCTTCTGATTACAATTATATCACGTTTCATTCAGTATCTAGGCAATTTAAAGGGTTTTCCAGGAGTGAGAAGTTAGAATGAACTGTCATGAGATCATAGACTTTCCTAACCTAGAAAGTATCTTAGAAGTCATACCTCATTTTATAGGGAGATACCAAGGCACAGAGAGGTGAAGTGGCTTGCTAGAGCTTGCACAGCAACTTAAAAGAGGTTAACTTGAGCTTCTACGTTACTGAAGATAACCTACAGAGCGGACACTTCGACAATGCTTCTTCAAAGCTTGCTAACATTCAAATCATCCAAAATTTTTAGGGTTATTAACTTCCTTTTTTTTCATTCAACTACATTCACTTTTGAACTTATTGAGGAGACAGTTTACAGAGCTTCATTCCTCACCTCACATTTGCTGGTCCAACTTGTCAAGGAGGGCTAGGGTGCAACGCGTGTGCAAAGAGAAGCTACTTAGAAAGGCAGCTGAGGATGCTGTGAAGTTCGTTTTATGCTTAGCCCAGCAGCTCTGGGGACAGACAGAACAGCCTGCCAAGGGCCCAAAGCAAGACTGCCAAGGGGCTTTACTGTGCTGATCTGTTCCTTATCACAAACTCTTTCCACTTTGCGTAACCCCAGCACCTTCTCAATGCTGAGGGAGTGCTGTCCTTGGAGTTGTACAGAAATTGTATACAAGGTTGTTAGGTGGATTTGCATGCATGCAAACACATACAGAGACATACTATTGTTATATACAAAATGCAAGACTTTTCCTTTATTATCTTTTATAGCATTTTAAATTTATTTTGAAGACCAATTAAATCAACATGGCTTTCAAAGCAGCTCTTACAAGGTAAATGTAACATCCATCTGGCTTCCCCATCTGTCAAATGACCAGACCCCAAACTAACCCTAAAGCATTCAATCCCCTTTTCTACAGATTAAACACAACTAGGGAGATAGTGTCCCAATTTTTAGAAAATAATCAAATCATTTCTAAAGTAATAGGAGCACACTATAAATCTTGCAAATACCTCTTGGAGCTTTCTGGTGACTAGCCACAAAAATGTTTTAACATTATAGGAGTTGCAATTTCTAAATGTTTGAATGGAAAATAAAAATCATACTTTACTTCAGGAAGATACTTCTCTACAAGGCAAAAGTTCCTGCTACATATTAAAAATAAAGGCAATTCAAGAGTCAGACAAAAATATTAGAATTCAAAAGAAAATAGCATCTATCAAATTAGGTAGACACAAAACAAACATCTGTAAGAAACAAGCATTGGACCTTAACTACCTCTATTTCTGCTCTTGTCACCATTTTCAAAATGATTGCATCTTTGCAAGATGATATACTTGCACTGGTTAGAAAAACACCAACAATTATTTAAAATATAGCTGAGGCTTCCTCAGTAACTATCACTCACAAAAGTCAGCTCAGTTTTGGAAGAAGGCATGAGGCCATTCTTTTGTTTAGGGAAATGTAACCATCAAAACCACTTGTCTTTATTTCAGATTTCAGTATTTCAAACCTTTAAACACACTTTTTTCCAGAGAACAGTCTTCTCCTCAAAAACAGCTGTGGGCATATCCATTACCCAGAGGTACCACAACCATTCTCCTTGTGCTTCATTTCACCAGATGTTAAGCGTTCTTTATTGGTTCGTTACCTTTTCCCCCCCAAACCTCAAGCTCTGAAAATGCCTATGGTCATGTAGACAATCATTGATTTTGAGTCTTCTCTCTCTGCATCGTTCCCTTCAACCAAATCTAATGAGAACCCTCACCAGTGAGACACTTTCATACTTTACAGTCTGTGTTTTTTCTCTGCTTTGAGACTTACTACCTATTCAGAAAAATGGTATTTCCACTCTGGGAATTACAGGATCCTCCGGCTCCATGGTCTCGAGCTCAGTGAGGGCACTCCAATTCCCCTTTTCAGGTATGAATGATTTCAAGTTCCCCTTGGTCCACATCAGCTCTGGCCACTGGTTCAAGTGGTTCAAGCCTCTTATATCCAAGTTATATTCTTATAACAGCTCAGTTGTTCTACTTTCAGTCCAGGAATAAAATTGTGATTTATATGTAGGCTAAGGAAACTCGGACAAAAAAATCCACATATCCCTTTCCACAGTGATAACAATCTTTAATTTCACTAAGCCATTGATCATTTGAAAGTCACCAGGCAAACATTATTAACAATATTAATTCCTGATATTATTTTTATGATCAATTCATCTTGCATGGATAACAAACATTTACTTGGTAGATTGCATTTGGAGACACATGAAAGATAAATGAACTCAGATTTGAAGTGATATTTTTTGCTTCCTTAAATTTACATCACTTCATAAAAGTGGTACATTAAAAGCAAAAATAAGCTAAACATAGACTCTTATTTTTAAACTGTCCCTTGGAATGAAAAAGGAGATATACGGTTTATATTTTCAAATATTCCTAATAGTTGCCCACCCCCTGACCCCCAGTAAAGTTTCTAAACAGCATGCCCCTAAAAAAACAAGAGAAACTTTCCTGTTTCTGCATTTCTTAGTGGCAGTAGAGAGCTACAAAATAAACTATCTTAAATAAATTCTCGGAATACTGACACATGCTTCTTTTATATGGGACTGCAAGTAAAATGATCTCTTTACATACACATTACTTTTACTTACATTTTTCTTGCAATAGCCAGAGATACAGACGAAGATAAATACATGCTCTAAGCATCCTGAGCACCACAAACAATGCACCCAGGCTTCCAAATTAAAAACAAAGCCAATCATTTTTAACTTCTATAAAAGCATTCTGAAAGGTCTCTTATTTCCTTGTATGAATCAATTATGAAAGAGATCTGACAGAAGCAGCAAGCTCTAAACAGATTACACTATCTCACCAGCTTGGTTCAACAAAGAGCGAAGGAACAGAAAATCAAATGCAGCTTGCAAAGTCACATTCACATGGAGCTGGAGGGAGAAAGAGGGGGAAGAAAACCTGGTACTTACAGACTGTAAAGTAAAATGTCCCAGTTTCGCTTTACATGTTACAGCAAATCAAACAGAGATTTCAGCTCTCAGCAAGTCCCTGCTTCCACTACACTGTTCATCCACGCAGAACAGGCCCTTATGGATTGCTTAGGCAGCTGGGAGATAATGGGACCATATTCTCAGCTGGGACTAGAGATGCAGAACTGCTCTCCGCTGCGCACTGCATGGCTCTCAGCCAGCATTAATCAAGGAGGACCCAGCTTTGTGGTTGTGTTCCCCAAAGGATCGACATAATTAGCGCATGAATCAAAGACGTACACTGAGAGAATCACACACATCTCTAACTGGCTCTGCTCATATCGAACCTGATTAGGAAATCAAGTTGGTTCCCCGATCAAATGTGTTCACCCTTTCAAAAATGCACGGAGACTCGCACAGCTGTTTATAGATTTCAAGGGAGGAGTAGAGATTAAGGCTTCCTTCCCAATGGGCAATTTATGTAATTCCTCAACTATAGAATATAATTACACTGCTTGTTCGGTACGTATGGTGGGTTTGCCCTGTGATTTGGTTTGTCTGTTAGGGTTTTTTCTGAAGGAAGGTTACAGGCTGTAGCATCATTTCTCCTATGGATTTTATGAGATGTGCATATGTATATTCTTTGCAGGTCTAGTCTTTGGGGTGGAGACTGGTAGGACTAAAGCTGGTCTCTATGGGGGCGATTTACATCCCCAGAGACATGCTTCTTCTTGAGTACTGGAAGTCCAGGGCATTCAAAGCAGAGGGTTTGGCCGGATACTCGGGACACCAAGTATTCTAAAAGGAACTGTGATGTTGATTCTGCTGGCATTAGTGAAAGCACTCTCTTATTTTCTCTGCCTGCATGGTGCTGCAGTAGGAGTTGCAAACTAGTAGCCTGTGGACATGTTTGGTTTGAGAGAGAGATTTTAGAATTTGAATGTGAACACTTTTAAACAGAGCGTGTATTCCGCACTTTACCAAAATGGTGTCACTCCAGCCTCTGCCCATACACGCTCACTGCTAGCCCAGGAAGACATTTGTTTATGTAAATTTGACCTCAGTTAAGCAAGTCTGGGTTAAGGATGTAACACATTCCTTTTCAGAGAAAGGAGAGTCATCTCTTGCGTCACTCATGAAAAGGCTGCGATTAAGGTACCCTTGTGATGATTTAAAGTTCCTTCACACATGGCAGCCGTAGTCAATAAGCCTGTGTGATAAAGATGGGAGGAAATTTAGGGAGCCAGAAAGTCTGAGTCCTAACCTTCACCTTGCTGTAAAAATCAAGTGACCGGATTTCTTATCTGTATAACAGGACCTTGGTCCAGATTTCTGAGGACTCTCGCAGACATGGCATTCTACTATTTGTTCTAAGAGCTAGAAAGTGGCCCTCCATTAGAAGGGTGCTTACACTTCATAACAGCAGCCAGAGGAATGGGAATGAAATAAAGCTATGCATTTTTTTTAACTGTCCCAAATTTAGAGGGACAGTTACATGTGAGTGTCCCATCATAAATGGGCTAATAAGCAGCTGTTTTAGAGAACTGGAGGTATTGTGATCAGTAAGTGTGAGTAAATTATATATGTGTGATAGTGAAAAAAAGACAGGTTAGGAAGAAAATGGTTTTATCTAATTCCACACTAACTATGTCTGAGAGCAAAACATCTGGATGAAGAGCCAGAAGTCCAGTCAGAGTGGTTGTCTTCATGGTGCCAATCACCAGGGTACAGTGATGTGTGGGGTAAGGGTCTTTTTATATTTAAACTGAATTATTCCATCTTAATTTCTATTTTTTAATTGAAAACATTTTTTTTCCCATCTTACTTTCATATACTCCTACCATCCAAAGGTAGAGAAACGTGAGGCTTCTTTTCACATTCTGGGTTATGTCATTTTTTGTGGAAAAATGTGTGTCATCAAGGTCAAGACAATCCAAAGTATCTTAGGGTTTTGATACTGGTCTTAGGGAATAAAAGGAAAATGGATTGACACTTTCATGGTGCCCAACTCAGTAACTCGAAAAGTAGTTCACCCAAAGACACAGGATTTTGTAAAAGATGCATGCTACCAGACCTTCTTGTGTCTATTACCAACTCAGTTATTCCAAACCAGATACAAGGCCTCAAGTAGATTTATTACCAATACTTAAGAGCAAAAATACACAAAGTAGGGGATAATAAAACAGTGTAATTAAACTTTTTAAAAATGTTACTAAACTTCTGGGTAATTTTGGTTACCCAAGTTTTAGTTCAACATGTTTTTTCAAGTATTTTAAATCCAATTTCTATAAGGTAAACCGTTTCTTTGCTTCTTTGGGTATTGTTGCAATTTGGCATCATTTGTAAAATGGCACAAATTTCAGGTTTGTTATTTTTATTTGGCTCATTATATTTGAGACTTTGGCACATCTACTTCATGAAACTTGTGAGGTGCTGACAAAAATAGGTTAATTAAATAGCAATTGTGCATCTCAGTTATATTAGCAAACACATTGCTAAAGCAAATAGAAAGAGGAGCAAATTAAAATACTAAACTGTTTATTCAGTGGTACAGTCGAAATAAATAGTTTAATTGGTTTTTAAGTTCTATTCAATCCCTGTTTGCCTGGTAATTGCTTTGATTTATCTCTGATTATGGTACGTGATAGATTCACTTTGACATCATGTGATTTGCACTTGTTTCTAATGGTAGGTGATAATTATTAACTAAAAATTTTTAACTTCCATCAATTCCTCATAGGTTTCTCCCCCAAGACATAACATTTAAAACATGAGGTGGTTTATAAGAAAAGCTTAAATCTGGAAAATGTCTGATTTCTTTTTCTTTTAAGGTCAAAGCCAACAATGTCAAAAGAAATATAGCAAAGAGAGGGAGAAAAAGACCAAAATAATTAGTAAATGCTAACAAAAGAAATTGTCTTCACAAAGACAGTAGAACCTGATATATTACCCCAGAATATATTTCGGAAGTCAAAATCTATACAGAGATTGTTTTAGACTTCACATGGAAATTGCAAGAAACTGCATCTCTTTGGGACTCTGAAGAGTCTGCAATTTTAGCAACACTGTTGTCAAGTCTAATAAGAACCTGGGGAATGGAGACCTGAGATCTCTTTCTGGCCATAATACAAGATTCAGCAAGTTAAATACAGCCCTCAGCTTCAGAAAATCTAAGGGCAAAATGAAAGTTATGTCAACAATTTCCCCAAGAGGTTGAGACTTAATCAATATTTTTTAATACTTTGGAATCTTCAGCAGTAAGTCACTGATGTGCATACAATTGCTCATTGCTTCTTCTAGAAAGTGTTCATATTTCCTATCCCTTTCCTCTCTCACTAAAAGAGTTAAAAGCTGAGAGAACTGTGACATTTCTCCAGTTGAGAACAAAATTTCAAAGGAATGGATGGTTCAGGAATCGCTGCCCAGGGCACCCACTGGAATGATAATCTAAGCAGTTTGCCTGGACTTCCTTTTCCAACCAAAAGCAATGTAGCCAGTAAGAAAATAATCAAGAAGCAAGCCAAAAGTATGGATCCACATGAGAAAGTGTGTGGCCATATTCATTTTTCAGGAAGTAATCTGATTACTGCAGCAATGATGCATTGAGACCATGGTCACAAAATTATAACTGTCTGTAGAGAAAATAGCCCATTTTGAAAATTATATCACAATGACATCAAGTTGACCGATAAGCTAGAAAAAAATACAATAGGCCTCAATATTTATCTACCACTAACTGCTCAGAAATTTGGAGTCACCATTAGCAGAAAATAGCTTTTAATTTAAGGCGTGTGTACACATGTTTTGAGAAAGAAAGAGAGAGGGAGGGAGAAGGAGAAACTGTAGACAAACTGTTTTCTAAGTGGTATTTCTCATTTCCTTTTTTGGGGTAGAACTGATATTTATCCTTATTATATTGGCTAAAGAACACATAGCAATTTTCTTATTATCTGAAAAGAGAACAAAAATCCTTTTTCTCAGAAGATTCTGATTTTATTTCAACAAAAACAGAGAGTTTTGAAAGACTGGTTTTTGATTCCATTAGGGATGGGGGTGCTTTGGTATCTAGTGGGTATAGGCCAGTGATAGTGCTAAATATCCTACAATGCACAGGACAGCCCCTCCCCAAAAATTATCTGTCCCAACATATCACATATGAGAAACCCTGATTCACAGGAAGCACGAAGGGGTCCTCATAAAATTCTTAAGAATTCAGAGCTGAGATTAAAAACTGACCAAGTTGAAATGGTGTTGCTCTAAATATAGCTACAGTAGCAATACTAAACTGACTGTTTTGCTTTGGAAGTTACTTTAGACTTTTAAGTATGCTTTCACAAAATTACCACATTCACTACAACAAGCTAGTTCAAAAGCCCAGAAAGTTCTGTAATTCCAAGTCTATCAGTACAAACAAACATGGACCTTAGAATAAATGGCTAGTGGCATAATCACTAAGTAGAAAATTCAAGTCAGGGGGGCTAGCCCAGTCGTGTAGTGGTTAAGTTTGTGCGCTCGGCTCCAGTGGCCTGGGGTTCACAGGTTCAGATCCTGGGCATGGACCTACACATCCCTCATCAAGCCATGCTGTGGCAGCGTCCCATATACAAAATAGAGGAAGACTGGCACAGATTTTAGCTCAGGGATAATCTTTCTCAAACAAAAAGAGGGAGACTGTCAAGAGATGTTAACTCAGGGCCAATCTTGCTCACCAAAAAAAAAAAAAAAAAAAGTTAGAACAAGTACCCAACATGGCCCTCTGCTCTCTCTCCTGCTTCTCACAAAACCAAATATAACCAAGAAGAATTAATCTCAATCCAATCTCTGTTATCCTCTCCATCCCGCCTCCCCACCATGGGAACCAATCAAGATGACTTTTTGACAAGTTGAGCTGCAAGTAATTCCATATACGTATTTTCTTTCTATCTCAGTGATTGTCCCTAAACAAATGGGTATCCTTTAGTATGCTCCCATATCAGGAATCTGATCTTCTCCTGAAATCTATAGTTTTAAAAGAGTTGAGATTAAATGCAAATATGCTTCAATTCATGGGCTTTCATTAGGAACTCAGTTGTTAGACCTCTTTTATTTACTTGTGCAACAAAAATTTATTGAGCACCTACTAAATTCATTGTCCGTTTAAATTATTGGGGAGAGAAATAAAATCTCTCAGCATCTGCTTTCCTTACAGACTTTATGCATTTATATTGTATCCCCTACATCATCCCGTCTGGCTCAGAAAAAGTTTACTGCATTTCTCATCATCCACTAAGGTCATTATTATTTATAATCAGCTTTATCACTAATGTAGTGTCCTGTGGACTCTTCAGCTCTGTGCTGAGTTCTTTTGTCAGCTCCAGGGAGTGTAGGCACTAGGTGGATGGCAGAGGCTTTTCATTTTATTCTTTGGCATCCCTTCTATCAACTGCAAAAAGCCTTGTTCAGGCTTTTACCTGAGGCGAGTCACAGCTCACCTTTGTTTCTTAAAGGGAAACTATCTCCCCTTAGATCTGCTGCAGATGGAACAAGATAAGGAGATGCCCAAAGGATGAACACTGGCAGAAGCAGAGCTAAACCCCAAAAGTTCAGTATTTAAGTTTACCGCAGGGTTAAATTAGGAAAAAAGTGAGTGTCTGATTAGAACGGGCAAAGACTATCCCTACATTTTATGGAGTGAAATAGAGGAATAAGATGCCTGCTTTCCTTCCTACATGCTTAAAGCAAATGGGTTAATGTTTTTTTCCCAAATGGATTTCCAGGTCCAGAGGAATAGGCTTAATTTTAGAACACACGTGAATCAGAGATTAAGGCAGAGTTCAAAATTCTCTTTAGAAATTGTAAAAGCTCTTTTCAGGGAAACCTCCATCTAGATTCATATCCTTCTACCTTCTTTGTTTATATGATGTAGAAACACTGCAAGCAAATGACAAATACAGAGAAATTAACCTTTAATTCTAGGAATCTAAAGTTTTTGCAATCTACACGATATAACCACATAATCATATGTAATTTTAAAGTATATATTCATCCTTATGCTATATGATATATTTATTTGGGTCTTTGCAATTTTAAAACAATTTGTAATTTATTTATTTATTTTTTAGGGGATGGGTATTACAGATTTATTCTGAACAGTGAAGAAAGCAGAAGGATGACTTTTGTCCAGAGATACATTTTTTTCTGCCATGGGCTGTCTTAATTTGGGTTGTTTACTATGTTTCAGAATCTGCTATGCACTTTACATGGATTATCTAACTTAATCTTCCCCACAACCCTATGAGGTAGTATCTTTACTATTCCTATTTCATGATGAAGACATCGAGAGGCCGAGATTTGAATGAGTTGTCCAAGGGCTCATAGCTAAAAAATGGCAGATATGGGTTTTTTAAACTTTATTATGAAGAACATTTTCTTTGTTGACAATTTTTTCCTTTCCAATCACCATATAACTGAAAATAGTCCTAAGTGTTTTGCCTACCATAAACCAGTGGTTCTAAGTTTGAATATTTAAAACAGGCTGGTATAAAATAAAGTAAATGTATTAAACCTTGAAACTGTTGGGAAGGGTTGATCCAAAATAACATATGAAATGAATAACTTTGGACAATACTCAAGAGCCTCAGTTTCAGCCTGAACACCTGGAATCCCTTATACCTCCAATTTTTTTGGAAAAACTTACAAAAAACTTGAAAGAGTGGTACAAGCTCATATGTTTTTTACCTAGAACTAACATAAACATTTTGATGTTTGCTTTTTGTTTTTATTCTCTCTTCTCTCTCCTTCCTTTCTTCCTTCACTCTCTCTCTCTGTTGTATTCTCTTTTTTCTGAATCATTCAAGAGTAAGTAGCAGACATCATGACACTTTATCCTTAAATAATTCTCCTAAGAATTCACCAAATAATGTTTTTTCATCTTTATTGAGGTATAATTGACAAATAAAACTGTAAAATATTTAGAGTGTACAACATGATGTTTCACCAAATGTTTTTCCAAAGAACAGTAACTTCCACCCATATAACCACAATGCAATTAACCAATCCAACAAATTTAACACTGATACAAAAACAGCATTTACTATATAATCTATGTATGGGTGACATCGTATCCTTAGTTCATTGCATTAGGAGGAGGTATTGTCAGTTTTTCCTGCTATTGGTGGTATTCAGTTTGATCACCAGATTTCTCTGTTATAAATGTAAAGGTATCACATTGCTTTTGTAACTAGTAAGTAATATTTGGGGAATACTTTGAGACCATATAAATATCATTTTCTCTAATAGCCTTCACCTGGTCATTTTAGCATACATTGATGAACCACGACTGAATCAATTTTTATAATGATGGTTACAAAAAACCTGGATCCTTGGGGGCCAGCCTGGGAGTGTAGCAGTTAAGGTCGAACATTCTGCTTCAGTGGCCCAGGGTTCACCAGTTCAGAGCCCAGGAGCAGACCTAAGCACCATTTATCAAGCCATGCTGTGGCAGGAGTCCCACATATAAAGTAGAGGAAGATGGGCACAGATGTTAGCTCACGGTCAATCTTCCTCAGCAAAAAGAGGAGGATTGGCAGCAGATGTTAGCTCAGGGCTAACCTTCCTCACAACAAAAGTCCCCCAAAACCTGGATTCTTAAACCTCAATAATCTGCCAGTTTCATTTCTTAAAGGATCCCAACCTACTCAACACTCTCAACAAAACTCAAAGTGGGGGTAATGGATGCCATTCAGGAAATATTAAGTTTCTGCAGTTTTCTCAGAAACAGAAGCCAATGACAACTCATCAAACTATTTACTAAAATTTATTATCAGTTCCAGAAAACATAAAGATGAGAGGAAAAATATGAAATTAATCACTTCTTTTTGAGGAGAAGAGGGAAATTTTCAGGATAAACCTGGATATCACTCTTCTTAGTAATGTCTTAAGTTGAATAATGAGCCATCTCTTTCCGTACCTACAAATGCTAAAAATACTATATTTATGAGATTAGGGTCACTTTCAACCTCTGCAGAATGCTATATTAAGGAGCCAGAGTTCCTTTCAGACATTTTAAATTGTGCCATTTATTGATTTTTAAACTGTTCTATTTTGTTGTAGCATTTTTCACCTGCAAATGAAGAAAAAATGAAAAGCCCTGGTTGAAATCCATTCTCCACACTGGTGTCAGAGTGCCCTTTCCAAAACAGAAATCTAAACTCAGTATGTTCCTGTTAAAATCCTTCAGTGGACCCCTCCCAACTACCTGGTAAAACCCAAACACTACCAATTCACACCAAGTCCCCTGTAACGTCCTCCTTTGTTGACTGATTTGTGCTTTATATTCAACGCATCAAGCAGGATTGTTTCCTCTTCCTTCCTTGAAAACTCCATCATGTTGTTTTCCATCTATGCATATATGTTTGCCTATAATGCCTCCCCACCCCAAATACCCTCATCAGGAAATACTTCCAATCTTATAGATGTAGTTCTAACTATCAAAGTTTATGAGTGAACATTCTGGAGTCAGACAGTCTGGTACCCTAGACTGTCGACTTACTAACTGTGTTGAACAAATTACTTAACCTCTCTGTGTCTGCTTTCTATAAAATGGTGATGTTGCTAGTAACTATCTCTGCCACATAACTATCCATCTATTTATTCCTCTATCCTAGCCACCCATCAATCCAATAATGACTATTTTAAGATAAAGCATTTCTGAACCCTTCTTTCTCCTCTCCTACCTATCACTCCCACCCTCCAGGATAGCTTTACTATGTCTTTTTTGGGTTCACAAGATATTGAGGCACACTGCAGAGTAATCATCTGTTTATGCAGCCATTTCTTCTACTAGACTATGACCTCCTCAAGGTAGATATCACGTCCTACTCAATTTTGTTTACCTAGCATCTAGCTCAGTGGTATAGCTCAATAAATGTTTAAAGAAAATGAATGATATTTGTACAAGTGCTGCAGTTACAAAACCATGTAATAATATGGTTTTCATCAGGTTCTTGTATAATTTGACAATTCAGTAATGAGTATTAATAATGACGGGGTGATAATAATAAAAGCACAGTTGTTAAAGATTTAAGATGACATGTAAGACTGACATGTCAGTGAGGACACCAAGGTTCTATCCTGATTTGGTCATTTATTAATCAAGTATCCTCAGGTAAGCCAGTTTACTTTTCTGGGTAGTCCTTTGTTCATCTATGAAACAAAGGTGAAGTTCCAGCAACATTATAGGTCAAGCCTCCTGCTTTAAAGAGTCACAGAAATTCTGGTTAAAATAAAGAAAGAAAAATACCAAAATTATATGTTTGCACGTGTGTATAGCTGAGTTTAGAAGAAAAAAACATGCCAAGTCAGAGTAGTAAGGTTAAGCCAATCGTCGAGAGTCCAGTAATACAAGCCCTAAGAGCTGGCTGGGATGTCATGCTGCACATCCCTAGGTGTCATTCACACACCATATCATGTGAATGCACTTCCTGGAATTGTGCAAAATAGCATCTCTGGGGGCTAGAGAATGAGTTTTAATACCCCACAGGGACAGATGAGGCATGAAGCTGAAACTTTAAAATCTCTGCTTAAAACATGGATGCTGGAAGGTCTGCAACATGTGGCAGATAGAAAGTAGTAAAACTTCACCTGACAGCACACGCAAGTGTTAAAGAAGTGTGTTAGCTCAAAATTTCAGGGAGGGGGACAAGGTAGGCTAAATAATACCCCTTCCCCAAATGTCCAAGTCCTAATCCCTAGAAACTGTGAATATGTCACCGTACTTGGTGCAAGGTACTTTGCAGATGTGATGAATTTAAAGATCCTAACACAGGGACGTAATTCTGGATTATAGGGTGGGCCCAATGTAATCACAAGGGTCTATCTAAGAGGGAGATAGGAGGCTTAAAATCGAAAGCACAAAAGGCAACACGACAACAGAAACAGAGAAAGAGTTTTAAAGATGCTATGTTGCTAGCTTTTATTATGGAGGAAGGAGGAACACAGGTAGCCTTTAGAAGTTGGAAAAGGTAAGGAAAGAATTTTCCCCTAGAGTCTCAGAAGGAAATCAGCCCTCAGACTCATTTTAGCCTTCTGACCTTCAGAACAGTAAGAGAATAAATTTATGTTCTTGTAAGTCACTAAATTTGTGATAATCTGTTACAGCAGCAATCGAAAATGAATACAAAGTTAACAATACAAAGGTAAGAAATTTTACTTTAGTCTGCACAGATATAGTCTACACTTATATTGCCTAGTGGTGATTGAGTAATCACAAGGTGAAATGTTAACACAAAAACTAGGCAAAACCCTATGAACCCACTTGGAACCTAGGAGAAATGAATTTAAACTTTCTATTTAGGTATACGTCTACCATCCTGAGGACAGAGATCTCCCATAGTTAACACAAAACCTGTGAAGACTACACCACGCGAGAAAAACCAACTGGAGGAATAAACAGAAGTTGCAATTGAGAACTGGCATGCAAAGAACTAAAAATAATAGAAAAATTTGAAAGAGATGAGAAAATAGGTATTTAAAGTTATACAAACGATAAATTAGAAATTTACAAATTAAAAAATCTATACATTTCGAGGGGAGAAAAGTGGATTTGAAAAAGTGGGACATGAGGGAACTTTCTACAGGAATGAAAACGTTCTATACCTCGATAGGTACGATGCTGACACTTTTATATATATATATATATTTGCAAAGAAGCATCAACTGCACCCTTAATGTCTATGTATTTCAGTGTATGTAAATTACACTTCAATACAAATGAATAAAGGAATAAATCTTAATGGAAGATTAAAGATCAAATCAAGTTTTAAGAATAAATGCATGAGTTAAAAGTGAAAGCTGAGAAACTCACACAGAATACAAAAGACTAAGCTAAAGTAATGAAAAATAAGAAGAAGATCTCATGACACATGTAGAAGAGAATGAGTAGGGAATTTGAGAATAGTGAATGCAGGAGACACAATATTCAAATAAAAATGGATGAGAATTTTTCAAATTAGATCAAAAGATGTCTTCAGAAAAAAAGAAACATACTGAATGTTGGGAAGGTTCAATTAAAACAAAGCCTCGATGAAGCAGTCACATTTTAGTGAAGCAGAGGATCCCCACGAGGCAGATCACCTACAAAGGAAGAACAGTTAGACTGAAAGCAGACTTCTCATCACAAGGAAGTGGCAAGAACACAATGGAATAATACTATTTTCAAAATGTTAAGGTAAAATAACTGCCAAGATATGACTTTACAGTTTTATTCAACTTTTATTTGGCTAAACTTTTGTGAAAGAGTGATGAAGTAAAGACATTTTCAGAAAGAGTATTTAACTCAAAATCAATGAAAAATAATATCAAGAATGTAGGTCATCAAGAAGAAAGCTGTAGTCAAAAGGCAGAAATGGATACAAATGAAGAACTCAGAAATAGACCCACACAAATAAGCCCAACTAGGTTTATAAAAATAGTTTTATTGATATGTAATCCAGAAACTATAAATTCCACTTTTTTAAAGTGCACAATTCAGTGTTTTTTAGTATATATTTTAGTATATTCACGGAGAAAGGATAGCGTTTTCAAAAAATGGTGCTGGAGCAACTGGAGAGCCATAGATGAATGAATATCAACATAAACCTCACACCTTATACAAACATTAACTCAAAATGATCATAGACTCATGAAATATAAAACTGTAAATGTTTTAGGAAAAGTGTAAAAGAAAACCTTTGGCATTTAGGGCTAGTCAAAGAGTTCTTAGAGGCCGGCCCCGTAGCCACGTGGTTAACTTTGCGTGCTCCACTTCAGCGGCCCGGGGTTTCCCGGGTTCGGATCCTAGGCAAGGACCTAGCACTGCTGGTCAGGCCATGCTGAGGTGCCGTCCCACACAGCAGAGTCAGACAAACCTACAACTAGAATATACAACTATGTACTGGGGGGGGGGGGGGTTCAGGGAGAAGAAGAAAAAGAGAAAAAGGAAGATTGGCAACAGACGTTAGCTCAAGTGCCAATCTTTAAAGAAAAAAAAAAAAAAGAGTTCTTAGACTTAACACCAAAAGCATGGTTAACAAAACGGAAAACTGGTAAATTGGATCTTATCAAATTAAAATTTTTTCTCTGAGAAATGCCTTGTTAAGAAGATGAAAAGACAAACTACATCCTCATAAAAGGACTATTGTCTATAAACATATAAAGAATTCTAAGCCTTAAAAGTTTCTTAAAAAATAACGCAGTTAGAAAATGGGCAAACACACACAAACAGACATTTCACTGAGGAGGATAGACAGATAACGTGAATAGATGTCCACTATCATTTGCTATTAGGGAAATGCAAATGAAATCCATAATGAAACACACATATCAGAAAGGCTACAATAAAAAATAGTGAAAACACTAAATGTGGGGAAAATGTGGAGAAACTAGATCACTCATACATTGCTGGCGGGAAAGTAAAATGGTACAGCCTTCCTGGAAAACATTTTGGTACTTTCTAAAATAATTACACTGCAATTACCATGTAACCCAGAAATTGTGCTCCTGTTAAACTTCAGTTATTAATTAAAATACTTTCACAAATGCAATAAGTATTTACTAAGCACGTATCAAATTCCATATAGTAAGTATTTATATACATTTGTGATAACTAACATAAAAATAGAAATAATATAGAAATATTCAATGAATTGGCTATATATTAGTACCCCATGATATAAATAACTTTTCACTGATATTGACTTATTATATTCCAATGGGGCATTTGAAATTATTTCATCTATTTCTATCTCAAAGAACAACTGATTATTGGTGGGGTAGAGAGGTGGAGAGAGGGAGCAAGAACAAGCGAGCAAGTGAATAAATGAAAGCATTTGTTCAATTCATATTTATTATCTATTGGATGGAAATCAACGTGCTGGTTGCTGGTGAGCCAGACAAATGGATAGCAACAATTATGGAGTTTATATCCTGGGGAGGGAGAAAGACAACAGGTAAGTAATCAATAAGTAAATTCAATAATTATAGACTCTTTTAAGTACTCTATAAGAAATAAAAAAGAGTCACAAAATAGGGAATAACAAATTTTGGCTCTTCAGTATTCAACAGGGTAGACAACATGAGAAAAATATTAAAGAAGTAATCACTAATAAGCAACATTAATAGAAAACAATAAGTGAAATTTTCATATGCCATAGTGCTGGCATTACTTCACTTGGGTCTTGCAAGAATAAACCCACTCCACCTCTCAAAACCCTTCTTACTGAAATGGCTTAGGTTTCTATATGTGTATGCTTGTGAACAAACAGCATTAAATTGTTCACTGCATATGACAATAGAAGAATCACTAACAGTAGATATGAAAATGTACCAAATTCTGGTTTTTCCAAAGACAAGCTAATGAGTAAGTTATTTGAAGGAAAAAAATGCTATGGCATGCAAACTATGGGGTATAGATTTTAGATACTCTGGGGCCAGATCACAGGGATCCTGGGTTTCAAGTTAACGATTTTATATGTTATTCAATAGGAATGATTGTCCTATAAAATTTTTAGATTATTGGTGAGAAGAAGATGATGACATCAACAGCATTAGTAGGAAGGGGGAACACTTATCACCCACGCCACCTGCTCTTATTTGGAGGGATAATGGTAAAGCAATGCTCCTGGACTTCCCCTGTGAGTTGGGAAGAAGGAATAGAACATAAGCATCTCAGCTCCTTCTATTCTGTCTTTGGAAACCCCTACCTTGGGAAATGGTGCCTTCTGTTCTGCTCTCTGACCAGGAAGCACTGACCCTGCTCCTTTGGGAAAGGGTCCAGGTGACTAAAGTTGTCCAGGTACCTAAGTAACTGCATGAGTAAATCTGTTTAATTCAGGGGTGAATTACTAGAAACCTGCCTGTCAACAAATCTATGCCATATCTTTCAATTTATCAGTAATAAGTGTTAAATTTTTACTTCTATTAGTCTGACTGCTAAGAGTGTTTCTCAGTTGATTCTGAACTTTGTAGCGAAAGAAGGGCATTGATCTTAAGCCTCATAAAATCCTCAAACAGGATTTTCCTGGAATATCTAATAATGTTCAATACATCAGTAAAAACAAAATGAGCTGATGAAAAGCAACAAAGTATAATTAAATTAAAATTGCCTATAAGCACATCAGATGTCATCAAGAATAAATGGCTCTCTTACTGGTAGAATTTTGCAGTGCCAATGTATTTTTGGATGACATGAAAAGTTGAGTTTGTATCTGAAGGTAACACATTTGGTCAACTTTCCTTTGTTTTATAACTTATACACAGAAAGTATAGTATGGTAACAACTGATATTTCCCAGGTAGAAAATTGTTTACATCTTCCTAAGTCTAACTTTTCTCAACAAGCCCATGTACAAATCTAACTCCTATGGTCATCTGGATGGTTAGGGACAGAAGATAAGTTACGAGCTCTGCATTTCAGCATGTTCTGTGGATCACCATCTGCTCCCTCTCTGTACCATGTTCCAGTGGCTGAACCCTGGATGCAACTTGAAGCCTTTCCTATTAAATTACTTTTGAGGCTGAAGTTTGCTACTTTTTAGACCAGAGCTATATAAAAAATGTACTGTATACACCACTAAAATAAGCAAGCATTTCAAGGAATTTATTCATCCACCAAGCATAAGTCATATTAACTGAATATGACCTAATTAACAAGCATAAGACGTATTAACTAAGTCATATGTGTAAGTGACTAGGGATTTAATATAGGTCTAAACTTGATACTTTGCTTTCCAGGAATTTGAAGTCCAGTAGAGAAGTATAAAACATATAGATATGTATTTTAAGAGAGTATTTATTAAAGCCCTATGGGAATTTAGAAAAGGGAAAGATTATTTCCTACTTGGCATTTTAAAAAATGTTTCGGGGAGGAAGTGGTGTTTGAAATGAGAACTTGAAAGACCTGTCAATTTTAGATATTTAGAGATGGCTATTAAATGTTGACTACGATGTTGAAGGGGGATTTCAAATAATCTTTTACTTTATCTGCTCTGCAACACAAGAGGCCCTTCTCTAGAAAAACATCATCTGCCTATTTTGGACACTATCTCTGATATCTAGATTCTGCTGAGGATTTAAAAGACCTTCTCCCCAGAAAAAAAAAGTTGTACCCGCAATTACAATTTTTCATAAAATATCAAGGAATTCACAGACTTTCAGTTCAGAAACTTTGCTTTAGATCAAGGCAATGTTATTAGTAGAAAACATATTATATATAAGTAGTATTCTACACTTTTCCAAGAACTTTTACATTATCTCAATATGAAGAAGTAGTAAGGGCTATTATCATTGCCTCCCTTTTTCAAATAGAAAAATGAGATACAGAGACATCAAACAACTCTTCCAACATTACGAATTTCTTTGGGAATTACTGGGATTATGTCAGTGTTTATTACAATGCCTCGCTAATCTGCTGGAATTCTACTTCTCTTAGCATCGCTCCTTTGAAACTTCACTCTATCCAAATTGGTTCAACCACATGTGAAAGGAAAATCAAAATAATAAATATCTCAAATGAAAGAAGTTCATTTCTCACTCACAGGGGGAAAACAAATCCTAATAAGTATTCCAGGGCTGGTATAGCAGTTCCATAGTCATCAATTAAGGACCTAGGCTTCTTCTATCATTTTCCTACACTATTCTAGCCTATTACATTCATCTTCAAGATGACCATTTGGTCCAGCATAGCAATTAGAGCTCCAGTCATCAAGTCTGCATTCCAGGAAGCAGAAAGAAGGAAGTGGAGTGGACAAGAATGGACAATTCCCAGCAGAATCATCTCCCTTTGAATAGACTTTTCAGAAGTCTCCCAGAAATATTTCTGCTTATATCTTATCAGACAGAACTTAGTTACATGGCCATATCAGTTGTGAATGTGATAGCAATTATGGTATTTTATCGGGGCACACTGATGCCCTAAATAATATTGGTGTTCTGCTATTAAAGAACAAAGGAAAACCGAATACTGGTTGGCAACTAGCTGCTCCTTCCATAATCATCACCCAACACTAAATACTCAAACCAACAAACAAAACTGTAGTGGCAGAAATCACTGAATGAGGATTCTGAAGATGGGATTTCTAGTTGATAAAAAGACATTGACCAGATCAGTGTTTGGTTTGGGTAAATGAGGAAGGCTAAAGGCTAGATTTGGAAAACGAGGGAGGCTAGAGATTGAAATGCCTCTCAAGTGTCCTCCAGCTTTGAGGTTTTAGGAGAGCTAAAATTTTACCTCATCGCCATATCTCCTGAGGAATGGTATTTTCTGATATATAAACTATCCCCACTTCTGGGAATAGTCTAGTTTAGATTCTGCAAGGATATTAGAGTGGGCTCATTGATTCAATTATTTTAGAGCAGATAATTATTTACAAAAAGAAAGAAAGAAAAGAGAACAAGAAAGTTCTCTTGGGAGTTGAGTATGGATGGCAACTTTACCACCTTGGTACCAACAGAAAGTAAGATACTCTGTATCTTATCTTTTTGATATTTGGGATGGGAGATTGAAATTCACAATTAAAATAAAACATTTATGCCTAAAATTGAAGAACTTTAAGATACTAACAGTAAAATGTGCAGCTGTTTATAAGAACTACCATTTATGAAAGTAAAATATTCAATCAGTAAAAACAGTTCTTAATGCCTCCAGGGTAATCAATATTTTTATGTTCACAGAATTAAATCTATGTAACTATATAAACATCAAGTCTTTGTACCATCTTCCTATAAAACCTGATAGATTGAAAAAATTATAGACAATACCGTTTGAACTATAAACCAGATTTGTTAATTAGGGTACTGGCATCTGGCTCCTTCTAAGCATTATCAAGGAAGACAGCTAATCCCAGTTTATCTCCTTCATTCCTCTCCTTCATTTATTGTAGTTTCTTAAATGGAAGGACCTAGAGTGTCTTAAAAAGAAATTAAATAGAAAATTAAGTAGAAAATTTAATAATGAGCCAAATGACTAAGACTTTTCTTTTTAATTACTTCACCAAATAGGAAAAAATATCATTAAGGACAACATGATCACCTATGTATCTATGAAATATGGGAAAGCAGAAGGGAAAGGAACGGCTGATCCTAGCTCTGGATCTCTAAAACAACATATCTGGAAACAGAATCTGCTTTCTCACTCCGCCAACTTGGAGCACCGAACAGTATCCCCTGTTTTCAACTGACCATGACATCTCAGGTCCAGTGTCTTCAGAGGCTTCTGCAGATCTGAGAGAAGCCTCTAGGACCAAGCCCAGCAACCTGACCCACTATCCTAATCTACTGTCTCTCTGAAATTTGGGATGTATTTAGAAGGAAGGACTCACAAATGCTACCAAAAAGGTGCTAATAATAAAAGACTGTGTAAAATCTCTGTAAACCATATGAGCCACCTCTTGCATCAAATTCAAACAGTATTTAATAAGCACCTATTGTATGCAAGGCACTGTGCTAGAAACCCAGAGGCAAAATTTCCTGCCTTCAGGGAGATTTCAATCCAGTTATTATTGAATAAACTTAGAAGGGTGCCTAGAGATTTTTTTAAAAAAACAACATGATACAGCCTAAACTCCCATATTTTTTGATTCGCAGGTAGATAATAAGATATCAAAGACTTAAAACAGTCCTCATCTGAGAAGTTTACAGTATAGATTTGTGAGACAGAACAAAACCTTTGAAATGATTCAGAAATAATCACAGGGAGGATACAGGTGTAAAGCACCAGAGTGCAATCAAACCGTGACAAGCAGTCTGTTGCATGATGGAAGATGCGCCTCCTCATTTCTCAAGACACAGTGAATTTCCAGTCTCATCAAAAGGATTTGGATTATGGGAACACAGATGTCTTTTGAGGCATTTCTACCATACTGAACATGAGAGGCCATAAATACTAAAACTACAGTTAGAGAGATTTTAAAGACACGTGAAAACTTGGATGAGATAGCTCAAAATAAATAATACAAAGTTTAAAAATGACGTCTATAGCCTATGAGGAGAGTCTATAAAATATTAAATAATAATATCTCTTTTATTAGACATAGGCAAAAGCATCTGCTTTCTCTATTTTATTTTAAAAGTGCTTACACATTCACAAAATTTCTTAAAAAATAGGAAAATAATTACCAATATACTCACTATCTAGATTCAACAACAATTCACATTTATCATACATGTGTGGATACATGTTCTTTTTCTTTTCATATTATTTGTTGGCCCATTGATGAGTAAGGCATCTGGTTAGGAGGACCTGCTAGTAGAAAGATTTTTGAATCTATTACTCTCCTCTAACTAGTTCTTCAATGTTTAGAGCTAACTTTACTTTTGTTGAGAATGATAAATGGAGGCATGTGGGGTAGATTTGTTGATACCAAAGTAAGTTGCTTTCTGCCAACCTTTTCTGAGCACCTACTACGTATTAGGTGGTGTGTAGGGTAAAAAAGATATATTAGACAAAATCTCTACACATAAATGGCTTCTTTTACTGATTCTCCAGATTGATTTAGGCTCTGAAGAAGTATATTTCTTGCTTTCATGTAGAATAGCCTACCATCCTAGAAGTCTGGAATTTTTTCCTCTATTTTTTTCTTTAATAGGAAGTTCATATATACTAAGGAAGGTAATATCTTGGTGTCTAGATCAGTGAGGTGAAAGTTGATTTTGTCCTTAATGCATGTTCATGTTTTAGCGTGAGATTTGTCCTACTAATACTGATTTTCATTTATTAATACACACAAAGTAGATAACATGACTTGGAACTGCAACATATATTCCAGAGTTCAAGCTAGTTTCCATGTGTGTCCATAGGCAATGTTGCTAGGTACACAAATATAAAATGTAAAGAAGTTCTGTATTAAAGGAAGATAAAGCAAGCATTTCTGCCATACTAGGATATATATGTTCTTGAAAGACCTCACTCTTTGTAAAATTATGCACTGAAAATACGGGAAAAATAAATTTAGGGTAGACCACTGAAAACTCATGCAACTTTATAACCAGAACATTAACAAAGATAATTATTGGTGTCTCCCTCAGAAATTATCTTGGATAACCTAGGCAGTCAGCTGAGCATGGTTGGAGACTGCCTAGGTGGTACTTAAAAATACACAAAAACATGGAGGCTGGCACCGTGGCCCACCGTGGTGGTTAAGTTTGGCATGCTATGCTTTGGAAGCCTGGGTTCTGCTCCCAGACGTGGACCTACACCACTCATCAATGGCCATGCTATGGCAGCAACCTACATACAAAACAGAAGAAGATTGGCACAAATCGTAGCTCAGGACAAATCTTCCTCAGCAAAAAAAACCCCACAAAAACATGAGAGTAGGCATGAGAGTTTCTTGCACTGAAACAATGAAGAAGGAAGTAGGCTTTAGGGCTGCTAAGGTGGGCCCAGAAGGAAATGCAGCCTACCACAAGCAGAAAGTCTTGTTCAAATGGGAGTGTGTGCTTTTCTAGGGAAAAGTCTCTGGTGAGGATACTTAGGTTTTTTGTTTTGTTTTGTTTTTTCTTTTCTGCAAATACAGTTGCGAATGCTCTTGTCTATGCATCTACTAACTGAGGACTTTTTCCTTTCCTGGTGAAGATAATTCTAATTCTGCTATTTTAGCAAACTATCTAGGAAAACACCATATGATCAATCACGACTTTCATGTTCCCTTATTTACCATTTGCCTATGAGGGTCTTGGTGCTTATAGACACATGTAACATAGTAGAATAGACTGTATATTTTACACTCACAGATACAGACACACACATATACGTTCATGCTACAATAAAGGTCAAATAGGCAAGATGAGTGGAACCAATATTTCTTGGAGTACTCCTTGTTCCTTAGAGAATGTTCCCCAGTGTTCCTTACCAAAAAAATGAAGAAAACAAAAGTGGAAGTCTGGAAGGGAGGAAAGAAGAGAGGAGGAGGAAAGAAAAAAACTAAGATTAAATGTCATCATTTTCCTAAACAGGTGAATATGTGGCTTATTCTAGGCACAAACTTTGCACCCTATATAAATACCTTTAAAACTTAGCAACATGTAGAAAAGATATTCTGCAGAGTGGCTGGTATAAATAGCACTATTTTGGATGAGATGTTCTAAAATTAGTACAGAATCCTCCCCATGATGGACATATGAAGTTACTCTTCAATCTCCTTCAAGTCCTCAGAACATGGTGCTTTGGAAACTAAGAAATAACCTCTATATTTCTCTTCATTTCAGCAGTAGGAAATGGAAGATTTTATCCAGGAAGGAAGACAAGGTCTAGCATAAGGGGATGGGAAAACAAATAGGGCGTGCGCAAGTATGGGCTTCCTTCCTTTAGTTTCCCCCAACAATTTCTTTCAAGAAAAGAAAACTGGGTGAGTAATGCAACTCCACTGTTTCATTTGTTACTCAAATCTTGGTGGGGTTTGTGAGCAGCCTTAAGCACTATAGTGACTTCTATTAGATTCAACATGATAATTCTAGAATGCTTAAACATCTAATCTCTTTTGTTGAGAGGGTAAAAATAATTTTCAACAAGTTTCTTATCCTCTCATGATTGGCAAAAGCTCCCAAATGATCCATTAAACTGAGCTATTTCAATATTTCACCAAAAATAAAATGAGCCAATACATACTAATGTGGAAAATATTTCAACATAAAAACTCACAGAAAAAAAAAAAACTTGCAAAAACAAAGCAAGGCTTCATGCCAGGAAAATATTTGATGGAAATCAGCATGTCTCTGTATAGCAATGCAAAGATGAGTGATTTGGATCTATTGTATTATTTATCATTCCTTTTTATCTATGATTCCAGACTATCTATTATTAAAAATGGAGCCTACATTCATTTAAACAACATTATGTTATTGCTTTTCTCACTTGTAAGCATTCATTTCAATTGAAGGAAATGGTAATGCACTAATGCATAGAGAAGACTATGAAACACCATTGAATGCTACTATATACAAGTTTTGAAAGCTCAGACTCATTTGGTACATTTTCCAAGCAAACATGAACTTAGAATGTTAATTGCTAAGTCTCTGTATCTAAACATCTTAGATAATTACCAATAGTTGAACCTGAAGGCTAAGTGATTGTAAAATGTGCAGTTTGGTTAATGCTCAAGAAAGTAAATCAGTATCAAGGATAACTATAAACAGTTTAATTGTTTCAGGGATGTTAACTGGCAAGGTACATACAAAGAGGGAAGAGGGGAGAAACTAGAAGTGTCTTTGGATCTGTGCTGACCCCACAGGTTTGCAAAGCCTGCTCTCTATGTGCAGTCTTAAAATTCACTGAGTCATAATTTAACTCTATAAATTTATTTTCATGAACAAACAAAACCTACTGGTACCTGTCATTTGTTTTTGCAAAAATTAATTTGCTGCCAAATTTTGATATTGTTTCTTTCCAACTCTCTGTATGTGGGAAATCCCATAGTATTTTATAAACTGAAGGGAGAGTATAAAAGATAGCTTCTCATATATTCCTGAAGTTAAAAAGACATGGAAAGACAGAAATCAATATCAACGCAACACCTAGCCAAAGGCTTTTAAAATTTCTTGAAGTCACAAAATCTATTGTATGAAAAAAGAAAAAGTTTTCACCAAATGCTAGCAAAAATTTTGTGTTTATATGTATTTGCATTATAAATATATACAGATACACATACACATTTAATTTAGTCCAAAGGAAATTATAGTAAAGAGTATCTGAAAGTGCTGATACTATCCTACAGCAATATGATACACTGAGATTCTTGAGGACAAGGATTATGCATTGTCATCTCTAAATCCCTTGGCAATAAACAATTGTTGTAGGTAGATGGATGGATGGATGGATGGTTGGTTGGTTGATAGGTTGGTTGTATGGCGGGAAGTGAGGGAAGAAGGTTGGTTGCTTTACAAAGATGTATCTTTCCTTCTTGTTTCTCTTGTAACCATGAGCCCCCTACGACCAGTTCAATTGATCCCATCTTATCAACAGAGTAATTAAGAGTAGTTTTTCAGGAACTGAGACCCCTTGCCCAGTTAAGGCCAGTTGAGACCACCCATCAACTGGGACTCTGTAAATGCCCAATAAGTGACCGCTTAGACGTCAAACGGCTGAAAACTCCAACCTCAGATCATGCCAACACTACCATTTTGTGAACAAACGTCCTAGGAAGAGCCAGGAAGCTTGCTCACACTTGCACAGATCATCAATTACCTCATTTCTCCTTACTTCCAATCCTCTATCTCCACACTTTAGACTGTCCCACCTTTCATCCCATAAATGTTGCCCCAAGCCCTGGATCAGAGAGACAGATGTTAGAGCTGATGCCTCCTGTCTCCTTGCAGATCAATCTGGCAAATAAAGCTATTTTTCTTTTCCTACAGGCTGATGCCATAATAATTGGCTCTTTATGTGATTGGGTGGTGAGCCTTTGTTTGGTCACACTCTCACAGATTAAGTTTATACAATAACTGCCTCCCCCCAAGAAGGGGCAATACTTGTAAAAGTCAATGCATTGGAGTACAGAAGCATATTTACAAATAGGCCAAGAAAGGAATCAGATTCAGAAATGAGATGCTTAAGTAAACTAAAATTATTTTTATATTAGGAATTCTACCAACAAATTGGCTACCACTAGCAAAACATACCAGGTAGAACCCCAATAATTGTATATAGCAGTGTTTTTACAAACTTTCCTTGGATCCCTGGTGATGCCTCTAAAGCTGCTAGATGAGAAGAAAGTGGGAAAAGGTAGCCGGCATTTGGTAGCTCACCATTTCAAGTGGGCTACAAATTTTTATCTGATTTATGTGAAGAAAGCATCTCACAACTTAATTTTAAAAAAGAAAATGAACAAACAAAACAATCTAAAAATGTTCTTTTACATGATCTTAGAATTTCCTGGAAGAGCAGTTTGGAGAAAACAAGGGCCCTAACTTTAGATTCAGCAAACCTCGAAATGTTCAATTTTTGCCCATTTTGTATGATGATTAAACTGTCAAAGGCTCTCCAGTCGTTAAACATCAAGGCTGATCGATTCCTTTACAACTACACCAAAATGAAAGTGTTATTTGGAAAAAACAAAACAATTTATGGAAACAGCAACAAAACAGACAGCCAAATGGGTACTTACACAAAACAAATAATTATCAGATATAAATTTTCATTTTTTAAGTTGAGTTTTTGGTGCTTTATAAATTAAAGCATGTATCCAACATTGATTTTGGGTAAATTGTAGACATAAATAAATATTATATTTGTCCACAAGACTTAGATTCTGTGCTCATTATATCAGTGATTATGATTAGTGATGTACACAACTGCTTTTTATCATATCAAATCACTCCAAAATCCACGTTTCCCTAGTTAGAACATAATGTTCTAATCAGACATTTAATACCCATCAGAGGTTCCTCTTAGATTCAAGTAAACATTTAGACTCATAAGACTATCACAGGCCACATCTGACATCAAGCTACACAGAAGAATATAGTTAGGGAGCACACCCTGCCAGCAGGGCAGCAGCAGTCATACAGAAGCTTCCAGGAGTCATCTCCTCCCCAGGTGACAGCTCTGGTATAAAGAGACAAGAGTCACATCAGACAAGTGCTGGAATCATCCTGGTCTAAAAGCCTCGTGTCCCACAGGAGCCATCATCTCTTTTAATAATTCCATAGGAATAGCTTCCAGGGTCCTCACAAGGGATATGCAGTTACAAGTCACTGCATTCCAAGGAAGCCCAAAGCATTACATCTCAATCTAGGATTTGCAGGCCATTTACAGTTCCTCTTAATGCAGATACAATTTACGAATTACAAGTTATTTTTACCAAAAACAATCCGTCCGGCAATAGTATTGTACTTACTGCCTTATGGGGTTCGCAGGTTAAAAGAGCTAAAGTAAGGGAAGGTGAAATTTGGATGTCAAAGGGAAAATGATTTTGTTAAACTTTTACCCTGAGATGGATATCTTTGTTTTTCTCTTTCTGCTTTTTTTCCCCAAATCCCCCCAGTACGTAGTTGTATATTAGTTGTGGGTCCTTCTAGCTGTGGCATAGGGGATGCTGCCTCAGTGTGGTCTGACGAGTGGTGCCACATCCGCACCCAGGATCCGAACTAGTGAAACCCTGGGCCGCTGCAGCAGAGTATGAGAACTTCACCACTTGGCCACAGGGCCGGCCCTGAGATACGTATCTCAATAGCAGTCACTTCAAATATGCTCTTCTTCTATAGGTTAAGAATTTAGAGGCAATTACCTGAGGATTGAGAACTATCATCACCAAACGCTATGCAACTGATGGCAGATTTTTAGAAATTCCATTTCCCCGTTCTATTAACATTCGTTAGACATCAAGAAAACTTTGATCCAAACCCAAATCACCCAAAATCGTTATGATACAAATTATTCAGGATAACTTACTAGCTGCTTGTTAGTCAAAAAGAGAACACTGTTCCTGCACTAACTAATGGATGTCTACAAACACACGATGCAAATTAAAATCTTGTGTGCAAGCACAAATTGGGTTTTACCTAGTGTTAGCAACTGGTAACAGAAAATAGCCAAACTGAAATTTTCAAACATGTTAATTTGTTGAATTAAATCACAAAGGTTTAAAAGTAACTTGGTTCCTGGGTCAAAACGCTAAGAGGCAAAGGAAATGACAACGGTTGGTAAACTAATTTGAATATTAGTTTTCTTCTTTCCTAAGAGGAAAAAGAAATTGGATATTTAAAAGGAGAGAAAAAACAAACGTTACTGAAATAGTTGGGGTTTCTAGTCATAGACTGTTGCCAAAGTAATAGGAAGATGGAAAGAATGAGCAAGGACTTAAGTCCTACTAGGAAGGGGGAAAGCCTAAAGGGGAGAACATACAGTTAATATAGCATCTCTTATTGGTACACAAGTAAAAAAATAATAATAAAGTCTCTTGCTAAAGCTGTGATCAGGATTTTATGCAGTAAAAATGAAGGATTAAATAGACTAAGAGAGAAGAAAAGACATATCGGATTACGTACATTTTTCATTCATTATGTTTAAAAATTAATTTAAGAGCCATTTTTACGGCATGCATACACCTTATAAAGAGCTAGGAGGTGGACTTCTGACCCCTTGATCTTTAGCTCTGCCCTGCCCCTCAGGCTATCTTAGATGTAACAAGATAGATCTAATAACAGATCTTAATAAGAAAACATCAATTATATACTTTTCTTACTTCGTGCAATGCATTTTCCTTTTTCTTTAAAATGAAAAGGCTTCAAATCAAGGCATCATCTATTATATTTTTCATAAACACTTGGTGACTTTCCTTTCCCCCTCTTCAGATTATTGAACATAAAATAGGAAACAATATCCAGATGTATACTTCAAGGTATTTTCTATAAAACATTTGACTGTTGATAAACCTTTTCCATATCAATGCCTAAGTGATTATTTCAAAGCAATTTAAAAATAGATTATATGTTTCAGCAAAATCTCCTGTTTGTTTTCTGTCTTACTAACAGACTTTTATTAAGCAGCTGTTGCTACTGAGTTTACTGCCTTCTTGCTTGAATGGCTGTAGACCGTTATACCTCAGCATTTTCACACAGCTCATTAAATGTAGCACAGTTTAGAACACAATGATGGAAATTAGGGCTTCCCAAAGGATTAGAGCTAAAATAAACCAATCCTGGTTATTAGTCAAACCATCAATGATTCCTCCTCCAAAAATGCATAGGCTGTGTATCTCTTTGCTTTTGTATTTTTACTTTACTAGATTTCAAGAACTATATTCTGTTTATAAGGAATTCTTCTTTCCTTTTTTGAGGAAGATTAGCCCTGAGCTAACATCTGCTGTCAATCCTCCTATTTTTGCTGAGGAAGACTGGCCCTGTGCTAACATTCATGCCCATCTTCCTCTACTTTACTTGTGGGACGCCTATCACAGCATGGCTTGACAAGCGTTGCCATGTCCACACCTGGGATCTGATCTGGGGAACCCCAGGCTGCCAAAGCGGAACATGTGAACGTAATCACTGTGCCACCAGGCCAGCCGCTATATGGAATTCTAAAGGTAGATCATAGAGCTTAAGTGTGGAAAATACAGGCCCTGAATTCTGACTGCTTCATAACTGGGTCTGCCATTCACCAGCTATTTGACTAAGGCTCACTAATACTCAGGTCTGCATGTGTAAATAGGATAAAAATATTCTCTGTTCTACTGTAGGGTTGTTATAAGTATTAAATGGGATGTATACAAAGCACTTGTCACAGAACCTATGACATTATAAGCATGAATTTTATCATTATATCTATAATACCATTATAAATATAATTACAAACATAACATAAAGCATGGAATATCCAGATGGCATTCCTCCAGCATCTCTCAAAATCCTAATGTACCATTTATATTGGAAGCCTCCATTTTTGGCTGAATCTCCTCCAAGATTTCCTGGGACTCCATTTCTAACAGGCAAGCACATTTTTTTTAATAAAGAAAATAACTACTTTAGAAGCCGGCGGCTTATACCTCTTTTGCCTGGCTGAGGAAGCGAGGCTGTGCCAGACTTTACATTTATTTTTGTTAAATTTCATCTTATTGGTACCAGCCGAGCTTTTCAGGCTGTCAAAACAATTCCAAATCTTGGTTCTGGGTTCTATTCTATTAGCTATCCCTCCAGCTGTGTCATTTACAAATTTGAAAACATGCCGTCATCCAAAAAGTTGATACGATGTTGATGAAATCCAGCCAAGTACAGGGTCCTATGACATATCCCTAGAATGTCTCACTTTATGTAATATGGATAACAAAGACCCAATAAGACAGATAATAATGACCAATAAAAATAATTTAAAAATTAAAAGATATTAACAACCATTAACTATATTAAACATCATTTTTAGGTTTTCTCTTTTTTACAATTGGCACCTGAGCTAACATCTGTTGCCAATCTTTTTCTTCTTCTTCTCCTTCTCCCCAAAGTCCCCCAGTACACAGTTGTATATTCTAGTTGCAGGTCCTTCTGGTTGTGGCATGTGGGACTCCGCCTCAGCATGGCTTGATGAGCGGTGCCATGTCCAAGTCCAGGATCTGAACCGGTGAAACCCTGGACTGTAGAAGTGAAGTGCACGAACTTAACCACTTGGCCATGGAGCTGGCCAAGGGCTTCCTTTTTTTTTTTTTTTAACAATTTATTGGGATATAATTCACACAACACAAAATTCACCTATTTTAAGTTTACAATTCAATATTTTTAGTATATTTACAGATTGCAGAATCATCACAATCTAAGTAGAACATTTCCATCACCCCAAAGAGATCCTTTGTGCCCATTTGCAGCCAATCCCCTGTCCATCTTCAGTCCTAGGCAACCACTAATCTGCTTTCTGTCTCTCTATATTGGCTCATTCTGCATATATCATATAAATGGAATCATATACATCTAAGTCCTTTCACTTAGCCTGTTTTTGAGATTCATCCATGTTCTAGGATGTATTAGCAGTTTGTTACTTTTAATTGCTGAATAGTATACCATTGTAGGGATATACTCTGCAAACATTGTACATATATCACCCCATTTTGACACTTATAGCAATTGTAGGAGGTGGATGTCTCACATAAGCATTCCTACAGTAGAGAGGAAGGATCTGAGGCTTGGAGAAACTAAGAAATTTACACAAAAGATCAGTTTGCAGTGGAAAAGCCAAAACCTGAACCTAGACAGGCTGACCCGACTCTACGATTCTTAACCTATCCTGCCTCCAGTTTCAGGAGAATTATCAAGCATTTAAGAAAGCACATGCCCACAATATCAGCTGAACTACTCATTATTATCCACATTTTCCACAAAGATGTCATTAAAATTGCTGCCCCATATCTTGCTGAATGACAGCTGTCCCGTCCTAAAGCAGTCCTCCAGTGTACCACTCATGAACATAAAGGGAAATTAATTTTGTGTGACTTATTTAGAGTAAATCCAGACTGGTTGCCAGGCCATTTAATACCTGTGCTTTCAAAACTCAGATTTTGTGGGGATTTGGCAAGTACTCTAAAAGTACCATAACAAATTAGGTTTCAAGAACACCTTTAATACATTGTGTAGTCAATATTTCAGAATTTAGCAGGTAATGACTCGAAAGAAAAAAAAAAAAAGACTTGATTTGTTTTGCATGGCACACAAGTTAAAGGATAGGAAACTGAGATAACCAGACTGCCTAGATTTAAATAGTAGGGCATTTTGGACAAGTTATTTGACCTCTAAGTGACTCAGTTTTCTCATCTTTGAAATAGAGATAAAAATAGTACCTATATCAGAGGGTTGTTGTGAGGAGTAAATGAGTTAACATCTGCAAAGCACTTACAATGGTACTCAGCACATAATAAATACTCAAGAATGTTAGGTATTATTATTGTTATTATGAGGCGGAGAATCACAATAGGTTTATCATGGCAGTCCAGCAAATAAAAATAAGTGTCAATAAATGAGAGACTGGTGGAAGGAATGCAGGCAAGAGGATTTAAGCATCTGTGCACTGTCATTTGTCATGTTTTGAAATAAAACATAATGTAAAATGTCCCTAGAGCAAAAAAAGAAAAAAAAAGTCTGTTGCTTCCCTCATAGCTAAGCTGGAAACACATGTTTCATTTGGGTTCTTGAGCTCACCAGATCCTATTCCACATACAGTGATGTGAGATTAATGTCATACCTTTACCCTCTTGAGTAGGGACACCTAAGAACTCGAGTTTATAAAGGGGATATTAACTTTGGTGTATGAGAGGTTAGTGATTTAGTTTAAAGTACTGAAGAAAATAAATAGCACCTCTTTCTTCTTTGGACTCACTTTTTTCTCAATGTGATAGTAGTTATTTAAAAGAACACTATAGTGTTTTGAGAAAAAATAATGTTTCCCACCATGTCCTCAACTTTAAAATCCTTTCTGTCCATTTTGTATCTGTTAAATTAACAAAAGAATTTAAAATGATGACAATACCTGCAACCTCAAGGGGAAATATTTGGCAAAATGTTTCAAACACCATAAATTCTACAGGTTTTTATACTGAAGCAATTTAGCCTAAGGTAAAATCTCTCTCTCTCTCAATTAAAAAAAATGGCTTACATGAAAATATTCAATGCATTGCTATTTAAAATAGGAAACACTGAAAATAGTCCAACTGTCCAAAAGAGTAATAGGGGAATTGATAAGTACATTACACTGTTGTTACTGGATAGAACATAGTGCAGCCATTAAAAATAATTATTCTGTCCATGTTGGATATCTATAATGAAATATGAATGTTAAAACTAAAATAAGAAACTATCTGAGCTATGGAGGCAACTGTAAAATTATGTATTCATGTAGTCAAGGATTAGAAGACAATATAAAGCAATGAAAACAGTTGATTTATTCTACTTATATTAAATAATGGGCTACTCACATGGCTTGGCATAAAGTAGACTTGTGCTAAATATAGTTTCCTTCTCCTTAATTGGGTGTGAGACTCATGGTAATATTTCCTTAGATTTCCTGCCATAACAAGGATGATGATGATGATGATGATAATGATGGTGATCATCGTCATCATCACCATCATTGTATGATTCAGGGTTAAATATTCTTAACATAACTAGTAGATTCTTTTTTTATTTTTTTGTAATTTATTTTATTTATTTATTTTTTTTTAAAGATTGGCACCTCAGCTAACAACTGTTGCCAATCTTTTTTTTTTTTTTTTCTGCTTTTTCTTCTCAAATCCCCCCAGTAAGTACATAGTTGCATATTTTAGTTGTGGGTCCTTCTAGTTGTGGCATGTGGGACGCTGCCTCAGGATAGCCTGACAAGTGGTGCAGTGTCCGCGCCCAGGATTCGAACCTGCGAAATCCTCGGCCGCCGAGGCAGAGCATGCGAACTTAACCACTCGGTCACAGGGCTGGCCCTAGTTAGATTCTTAAAGAGTAATTTTCTTAAGGTCAATGTTTGAGGAAATTGATTTCTAGTTTTATTATGGAAGTCAATTTAAAAAAATGCTTCAATTCATGGAAAATTATAAATACATTTATTCTATTAGGTGTGACAGTCCATTTCAAATAAAATAAACATTTTAATTTATTCATTAATTAATCAGAAGTTTATTGAGTGCTGCAAAGTTCCAGGCACTAAGCTGCAAACCCCAAACATGAGACTGAGCAAGAAACTCGGATTTAGAGTATGGTGGGGGATAGAGACAAATAAACATACATTTGTAATGTATGTGATGAAATGCTATGCTAAGGGAAGTCCTGTGTACAAAGAATAGCATAGAAAGGGAACCTAACCAAGGGAAGGGAGAGGAGAAGATATCCCAGCATATAGGCCCAGAGAAAGGAACCCTAGCTTAAGAAACCACAACAGGAAGGAGGAATTAGGCAAGTAAAGGGGGATTGGTAAAGTGAGAGTACTCAGTTATCCCAATAACTTTCTGGCTTGTGAGAAGAACCAAAGGCAAGAGAGGGCACTAATCTTTGTAGCATTCCTGCCCAACAGAACTTTCTGTGATGATGGAAATGTTATAAAATCTGTGCTGTCTGATGTGGTAGTCACCAGCCACAAGTGACCAGTGAGCATCTGCAATATGGGTAGTATGACATAGAAATTAAAATTTTAATTTCAGTTTTCTAATTAATTTAAATTTAAACAGTAGGGAGGGAGGAAAGCGGCAAGAGGCAAGGCAGGTAGAGTCCAGACTGTGCAGGGATGTGTGTGTCAAGTTATGGAATGGCAACCTATAACCAAGAATAATGCAGTGATTTCATGATCAAGTCTGCATTTTTAGAAACATTTCTGTTGAAAATGGAATTTAGGAAGCCAGACTAGAGGCAAGGAGACCAATTAGGATGCTATCATCATAAATTAGAAGAGAAACACTGGAGATTTTAACAAGATAGTGATATATGAGTGATGAACCAAACAGCTGCATCAAGAATTGGCTAGGAGATGTAATGGACAGGACTTGGGGATTGCATGTGGGCAAAGAGGTAGAGGCGCTGCTCAAAGGTGATACTCTTGTTCTAGCTTAGCCAGAGTGGATGGTGGTACCATTAGTGGAGATAGGTAATTTAGGAAATGCACTAGATTAAGAGAAGAGAAATTCTACCATCACCGGATCTTGACTCTGGTACTTACTGGGTGGGTAACTCTACTCAAGTCACTTAACTTATGAGGGCCCCATCTCTCATCTATCAATCAAGAAGATTGAAGGAGATGATTGGTGAGATTTGTTCCACGTGATTTTAGGAGTACATTTCCAAAGATGTTTATTTTTATTACCCAACATTTGTATCAAAGATAACTTGTTTTTCAAAAGTATTTATCATTGGAAAAAAAAATTATTTGCCATGTCTATTTTCACTGTAGATGGGACTCTATGGTTCCACTTGTTGTAATTTGTTATGTTAAATTATATAGCTAAGCTACATCCATACACACAAGTCCTGGAGTACATTCTTATGTGTGGCAATACATAACATTATGATCTATAATAAATCATAGACGCATTAGAAACAAAAAATTACAAAGCACATCATATTGCCAAAGTCCTCCTTGGTGGTCTTGTTTGTGTACAAATTCTGCATTTTTTCTTCCTTATTTTTCCTTAAGTAGTGATAATAGTATCTACTTTGACAAAACATATTTCAAACCAAACTGAATTGTCCCAAATCAATTTTCACACAGATAATTGTTAGCCCCAGATATTCAGAAGATTTCTACTTTTAGATTCAATCTGAGCCATAGCCTTCATCACTTATCTTGAGAGAATAAGTTTTAGGAATGGAAATGCAGAAGTGGGAAACACACACACATGCACACACAGGAGGATGTTTGGATCTGCCCTTAAAGCCAGATAGATAGGAATTACTGTTTGGGTGATTGCTGCTTTTTTACTTTGAAGCTTTCTAGCTTGACCTCACAAGCCCCAAAATTCTTCACTGGAGATGTTCTAAATGAGCCGTCCAGAAACAGACAAGGTAACAGTAAAGGAATTCATGCTGTTTTCCTACCACAAGAAAGACATCAAACCAGATGACTAATTAAGCACGAAGATATAGCATATAGTCAATAGTGCTGACTGTCAATGCAAGCACTCTGGGTTTGAATTTCTAGCTCTATCACTCATTAAGGGTTAGTCTTGGGGCAATTGCCTAGCCTTTTAAAGTCTCCTCCTCGTCATCTTTAAATGGGAATAACAAGCAGAGTCTATCTTATCACCTTCTTATGAAAATTATCTGTCGTATTATTTACGAACTAATAGATTTGGTAACATATTTAATATATTTCAATCAATTGTGGCCAAGAATTAATTAATCTTATTAATGCTCAAATTATCCCATTTTAGGTCTGTGAGGAGCCCTGCAAGTTGACTCTGTGTCCTTTTGTCATGATCCTATTCATGTTTGGTAGCTTCCTTGTTTTCTGGCATGACAAATGAGCTGGCTCATCTTGGATATTTCCTCGAAGTCGGTAATATTCGTTTGTCTTGTTTGCTGATATATTTCCAGTGCCTAAAAATGTGCTCCGTAAAGATTTCTTGAATGAATTAACTAAATAGCACTTAACAAATGTTAAATAAAAGTTATCTATTATTTGTCATGGTGTTATAAGAATTTCTTCCTCAAGAATCTGACTATGCAATTCTTTCAATTCAATTTAATTTAATCACCTTCTGAGGGTCTGCTGTGTGCTTCCCTCCCCTCACCCCCACCCTCATGCACAAATGTCTTAGCTGGTATGAAGAATGTAAGCACTATTAACAAGTACAGCACACAACTATATCATAAGGAAAATGGAAGGAAATGAAAGGATTAAAATACACAATGTTATACTTTTACTTCACCTAAAAAAAATATAGTTCTTTCTATATCATTTTCCTTATATTAGAATTAGGGGATTCTAATGTCAAATGTGTTTCTAGGAGAAATCTTGTATTTCTTCTGCAATAGATCCTATTTAACTTTTCATTTCTATTTTATTTACTGCTTTCATTGTCATAGCCATATGTTGTCTCTGCCATCCTTCCTTTTTCAACTTTTTCTCAAATGGTAACCTAGTTTTAATCTCATAACCATCTTCATTGCACTCTACCATTTCCAGAATGACTTCATTTACCACGTAAGTAAAACTTGCCCTTAATTTATCTGCTGGAAAGCTGAGGAGAATTTTTAAATTCAGGACTCTTTATCTTATTCAGATTTCAAGTAGCTAAAGAAATACTTCACATCTGTAATATTCTTGGTATCAAAATTACTCAAAACACATTTTATGCCACATCTGAGGTCTTTAGCTAGATTCTCAAATGTGTATTGCATCCAGCTTTGCCTGGAATGAGGCATTTATAAATGTCCTCAGAAGGTAAAATCCAAGACTCTAATACAAGATGCAGGTAAGGTTAATGAAAAGTTCATTATCAAACGATTTTGACACCATGACCTGCTAATGTTCAGAACACTTAGATGAGACATTTCCTAATTTGCCTTGCTGGCACATGATCACCTCAATTTGGACTATTGTGATCCAATACACCTCTGGAGGGACAGATGGCCTCCAATTCAACAAAGCCAGGTGATTTACAAGTTTAACATTAAAGGAGGGCAATCACAAGACTAAACAAGCATTACTTCTAGAATTAACTATATCAGAAGGGAAATGTTAATTTTTCATCATTAAGAAAACACAAATGTCACTCACTTCTAAGAAAAAAAGTTACTCATCTACTTCTAGATCATGACATCGTTTTAAGGAACATAAAGTGAAAGGGAGTGAAGCAGAAAGCTAGCCCTTTACCATCTTTTCTCTCTCTTCATAATAGATAGATTTATGTTCATTTTTCTCCAAATATATCTGGCAAATTAACATACTCATGTTTCTCACCCCTACCCTCCAATTCTTCCCCTTAGGATTTTTTTATATTCCTTTCTGAATAATTCTAGTCAGTCAGTCTCTAGGAACAAATCCTGGATCCATCAATAACAAATGGATAGCTCTTTGAAAATCACAATCAGTCTCTGGGACTTAGTTTGAGACTTTGTTTACTTATCTATAAAATGAGGAAAGTAGATAACTTCACTGAGGTCAAACGTTCTGTGACTTTTTAGTCTTTGGTTCACAGTGGTCTGTTCCTCAAATTCCTATAGCTCTTGTTACTGGTGTCACATTCTTTCAACAAAAACTAATCCAACCAATAATGTATAGAGACTCTTAACATGACAGATTAACTTTTCATATACAATGTCATCCTTTCCTCTACAAAAGTGGCAGCGCCTTGAAGGTAAAGATTATTTTATTCTCTTTGCATTTCTCAAAGCAGCTAGCCCCAAAACTTACACATATCAGGTTCCACCTAAATACCTGTCCACAGATTTGCCGATAGACTTATTAGAGTTCCGTCAGTTCTACTAGAGAAGCTGTACAAACAGGCATGACTCTAAATGTGCTATATTCCTAAAGAGAGCCGGACCAGGTTGCTTTTATCACAAGCTTAAGTAGGCCATAAGTAACATTTTTTCTTATGGTAAAACTGTTAGAGTCCTTCAGAAGAACGTAACAAGGAGAAAGAATTTATGGGGGTAAAAGTGTTGGCCTCTCATGGTAGCAGAACAAGAATACTAGAAAAAAGTCACAATTTTAAACAGGATCAAAAATGAGAGCAGATGTGAAGTGACGAGGAACATTTACAACCCAGCTCCAGAATGAGCAGAAGTTTGGAGATGAAATAAGGAAGCAAAAAAGGAATAAGCTGTATAATTTTACCAAGAGAGAAAATACATTGTCAAAGAGGAAAGAACTACACAATAAGCAACATACACCCAATCATAAAAGAACTGTTATAGTACTTTGAAAAGCAATGCAACTCCCATGCTATACATTTATACTAGTGAATAGCTGTATACAAACATTCTTTCAAAGATTTTCAGTCAACAATTTCATCTCACTTATAACACTAATACATCCCTGTTCTTCCCTCAATAGGTGGATAAACAGACTTTAGATGAGTAACTATGAGAGTGAAAATTTAATTTTTTCACTAAGACATTAGGAAGTAGATTCTCATATGAGTCAGGACTTCAAACATTTGATTGTTCTACTGGGTCCATCAGCCAACAGATATGAAACTATGGATCAAGAGAAGGCCTAGTCTTTGTCTTCACTCAGAATGTACATCTAGCTTCTATAAACTAAAGAAAAACTGGTTGAAAAAAGGGCATTGCCTCCCAACAGCAGATTGCGTATTCTGATAAGTCCCGAAATGAGGATCTAACCTGCCCCAGTGTTAGACTATTCCTCTAACAGTATGACAGACTTACATGAGAAAAGCAAAGGATTGTTGAGAATTATTTGTGCATATTTCCTGTTAAAAGTTTTACTAAAACTTGACTAGTGTAAAGGATGCAAAGTTCATACAACTGGGAGTAAACTAAGTAACAAATAAGGCATCATGTTTAGCTATGACCATTGTTTTCTATTATTACTATTTATTTTTTTAATTCACCATAACACTGGTTTATAACATTATATAAATTTCAGGTGTACATCGTTATATATTTCAACGTTTGTGTAGATTACACTATGTTCACCACCCAGAGACTAATTACAATCCATCACCACATACATGTGCCTAATCACCTCTTTCGCCCTCCTCCCTCCCCTTTTCCCCTCTAGTAACCACCAATCCAGTCTCTAGTTTTGTGTTTGTTTGTCATTGTTTTTATCTTCTACTTATGAGTGAGATCATACGGTATTCAACTTCTCTCTCTGACTTATTTCACTTAGCATGATACCCTCAAGGTCCGCCCATGTTGTCACAAATGGCCAGATTTCATCATTTCTTATGGCTAAGTAATATTCCATTGTGTATATATACTATGACTTCTTTATCCATTCGTCCCTTGATGGGCACCTAGGTGGCTTCCAAGTCTTGGCTATTGTGAATAAGGCTGCTGTGAAGATAGGGGTGCATGTATCTTTACGCATTCATGTTTTCATGTTCTTTGGATAAACACCCAGCAGTGAATAGCTGGATCATATGGTAGACCTATTTTTAAGTTTTTGAGGAATCTCCATACTGTTTTCCATAGTGGCTGCACCGGTGTACACACCCACCAGCAGTGTATGAGAGTTCCCTTCTCTCCACATCCTCTCCAACACCTACTGTTTCTTGTCTTGTTAATTATAGCCATTCTGAAGGAGTGAGGTGATATCTCATTGTCATTTTGATTTGCATTTCCCTGACAGTTAATAATGTTGAACGACATCATTTCATGAACCTGTTGGCCATCTGTATATCTTCTTTGGAGAAATGTCTGCTCAGATCTTTTGCCCATTTTTTAACTGCAATGTTAGTTTTTTTGTTGTTGAGATGTATGAGTTCTTTATATATTTTGAATATTAACCCCTTATCAGATATATGATCTGCAAATATCTTCTCCCAGTTGTTAGGTTGTCTTTTCATTTTGTTGATGGTTTCCTTTGCTGTGCAGAAGCTTTTTAGTTTGATGTAGTCACATTTGTTCATTTTTTCTTTTGTTTCCGTTGTGTAGTCAGGCATGGTACTTGAAAATATGCTGCTAAGACTCATGTCAAAGAGTGTACTGCCTATGTTTTCTTCTAGAAGTTTAATATGGTTCCAGATCTTACATTCAAGTCTTTAATCCATTTTCAGTTAACTTTTTCTATATGCTCTAAGATAGTGGTCTACTTTCATTCTTTTGCATGTGGCTGTCCAGTTTTCCCAACACCATTTATTGAAGAGACTTCCCTTTCTCCATTGCATGTTCTTGGCTCCCTTGTCAAAAATTAGCTTTCCATAGATGTGTGGGTTTATTTCTGGGCTCTTGATTCTGTTCCATTGATCTGTGTGTCTGTTTTTGTGCCAGTACCATGCTGTTTTGGTCATTACAGGTTTGTAGTATGTTTTGAAACCAGAGAGTGTGATACCTCCAGCTTTATATTTTTTTCTCAGGATTCTTTTGGCTATTCTGGGTCTTTCCTTGTTCCATATAAATTTTAGGATTCTTTGTTCTATTTCTGTGAAAAACGTAGTTGGAATTTTGATGGGGATGGCATTGAATCTGTAGATTGCTTTAGGAAGTATGGACATTTTAACTACGTTAATTCTTCCAATCCAAGAGCTTGCAATATCTTTCCATTTCTTTGTATCTTCTTCACTTTCTTTCAACAATGTTTTATAGTTTTTGGTGCACAGATCTTTTACCTCTTTGGTTAAATTTATTCCTAAGAACTGACATGGGACAGAATTAATACCTGCCAGGTAATCAACTGGCAAGTGTGCAGGCTTTACCTGACTTTGTCACTTAAAAAAAAATCATTCACTATTTTCTTGGTCTGAATAGGTCCCAATTTAAAAGTAAAAAAAAAGTAGAATATCAGAAATAACTGTCATATTTAAGAGGAAAAGACCTAAGTAAATGGTTATTACTTAACATATTGCAATATTTTAGGAATGGTGAGGTATTTCTCAATTTAATTAAAAAAAGTAAAACTTCATTAACTTGTTAGGATTTGTGGAAAATTATCACAGTAAAGACAAACATAGGTGGCTGGTTAGCTAACTCCCAGCCCACCCTTTTCTATGACAATAGAATTCCATTTGTCTTCAGAGCAGCAACGAACTCAGCCACAGTGATGAACTATGATTGGGCTAGGCCAATTATAGCAATCTTATTTCTCTTTGCCAGATATTTATATACCTGGACTCCTTGAAGCCAGAAATAGCAAAGTAAGCTGAGTTCAATCAAATAGCTATAAGAAAAATTTTATATGGGAGAGATGTTTCTGGAAAAACATTCCTATTTTTATAAAAATGACCGCGATAAGAGAGTCCCTAATCGTACATCCCCTTCCCCATTTTTTCCTACTTTCAACACTGATATGATTCCTTGAGTAACAACAGCCATCTTGAGACTATACATTGAGATGTATGAAACCTAAAGGCCAAGATACTAACGAGCAGAGAGGAAAGAAAGAACCAGCCTAGGTCATTGCTGACATCACTGAGCCTCTGAGCTAACCTACAGTTTTCCAATTAAGTAAAAATAATGTATTGTTTAAGGTATCTATTCTGTGACCTAACACGTGCAGAGAAATGATATAATCCTCTCTGCAGAACCCAGTCACAAGAGCCCACCATAAATGTCTGCATTTCTTAAATGTAATATATCCCATCCCTTAGGTGACCCCCTAGTGGCCTGCTCTAATGATCTGCTTATTTCATATGCTTAGTGATATCCTTTTCTTTTATATGTATAGAAAAGTAGTCCCAGATCCAAAATCTGACATGCCATCTGCCCTGGAAATATATTGATAACACGCACAATATATTGATAGCAAACACACAATTTCAAGGGCCTTGGGGAGCTTCCTGAAGAGCATCCATGAATTCTGGGTATGGTCTTCAGAGAGGATCCAAATACAAGAATCCTAGTTCAAATGGTTTGTTATTTCTTTATTCCGAATATTCTTTTTAGGTAATTTGATTTTATAAGAAAAATAAAAGGCCAACTTCAGTCTTATTTGCAGAACTCTGTGCTCCAGTTACTTGGGAAGGAAGGGATGCAATTGATAAGGAGAAGCAAAGTGAGGGAAACATCTCTTGATTAGTACTCAGGAGAGATTGGATCTGGGCATGATTCTCTCCCCATTTGCAGAGTGACCAGGGTCATTTTTGGCTTCCGTTCCTTCATATGTAAAATATGGATAATAATAAACAAAAATATGGATAATAATACCCATTTAATCAAACTCTTTTAAAAAGTATAGCAGGATGTCATGTGGGTGCTGTCTGAATGACACATTAAAGATAGAGTTTCTATTAGCAGGCATAGTCTCTACATGCGGGAGGAACTAGGACACTGCAAGGTCAAGTTCAGATTTGTCTCTGTCATATCTGGTCTTCATCAAAAAAGATGATTCTCTTCTGTTTTAATCTCCATGTCTATCTAAAAGCTTTATTTATTTATTAATTACTGATAATAATAACAGCAGTTTTTAATTACTCCATAGCTAGTAATTACCAGGAATTCTACCTGGATCTTCACATATATTATTTTATCATCACAAGTCAGATATCTTTATCGACATTTGAGGAAACAGTGGCTCAGAGACAATGAAGTAACTTACAAAGAGTCACACAAACATAAGCAGAAGGGCTGGGATATGGACACAAGTCTATTCTACAATGGAAACTATTCTATTGTTTTTATGTTAAAATGCATCTCACACATAGAATTCAATTTTACTATGACCTAGCTAAAAAGTATGTTGGAGATGGCTAAGAAGTGGAGTTGTAACTGTCCAATAGAAACTATAACGAGGATTCACAGTTTCCCAGGTCTTACATCCAGAGGCCAAATGACAGAAAGGGCCAATGGAGGTGGCTAGCTGGAAACTAAATTTAGGATTCAGAAAGGATACGTGTTAGTCAAACTGTGCCAATTTAGGAATCTTATCAATATTCATACCCTTGGTATTTTTGGTAGTCAGGGTCTGACCAGGATTTTTTTTCTCACAAAATAGCATAACTTTAGCCCACCATCCGATGGAAAAAATATGTATTAGTGATACTGTAAGACATTTTTAATGAGGCAAGACTGGCATCTACTCCATATGTGAATACTAAAATTAGATCAGTGACTGAAAGCTTTGGCAGCTGGAAATGGGAAAATAAAACCCAAAACTTTTTTTTTTTTAAAGCAAGAAATGAAGATTTAGGGCTTTGTTAAAAGAACAAGGGGACCTCCACTTCCTCCCACGACGAACATGACACCTGGAAGGAAAATAGTTAACCCTTTTTGTTATTAAAACAACATATAAGTGCTATTTTGTTCATTTAACATGTTCATTTTTGGTAGAGTCTTGCATTAAGTAAATAATTTAATTTTGAAATAGAACATATGTCAAAATAATCCAGCTTTCACATGGAGACAACAGTCAAAATGCGTGTATAATATCCTTTTAAACGACCAGTTACAGCTGTGACAAGCAATGCCAAAAGCAATGTTCAGATACCATAGCAACAAGTCTTTCTGCTACAGCAGCAAACTCACAATCACAAGTTGAAAGAAGAATCATTACAGATCTTTAAAAAGTTTACTTTAAAAAATTAGTGCCATCCCCTTCCTCCCATGAAACTTTCTTCATTCATTTTGAATTCTCAATTTTCTGATTTAATGCCTTGAAGGATCTTTACTCTTAATAACTTCTGCAGATCTTGGTAAAAGATACAAATACAAGTTGAGAGCAGCACCGAACCTTAGCTTTTGTTCCACATATACATATTTGTGTTCCAAGAAAACAGTCTTAGGTGTTCAGGATTTTTAATATATATGTTTGTTTGACAAGTATTTCATCCTTTGTATTAAGTACTTAAAGTGAGATTCTCTTATAATTCTTTCTAATGACCTTAATATTTCAACAGAATAATGCATCCTAATATGAATGCCCACTTTAAATGATCAGGATACACCTGCAGTAATTACTGCACTGAGATTAGTCAGCTCATCCTATGCACTGGTGGCTTCGTGTAGTGTTGGTTTATCGCATCAAAGTGCAAGTAATAGATTGAATTCCCAGGTATACCTGACAGATAGCCATTTACAAAGTACTCACACACTTGATGCATTGACCTTACCCACGACACAGTCAGAATGGATGCATCAAGCCACTTTCAAATAACCACAGTGGAATTCTCCTCCCCAAACATCCCAATTATGAATTGCATACTCCATTTTAGGTGAAATATTCCACTTCAAAATCTTAAATAAATTATATAAGTAAACTATAGACCTATACAACTTCACATCAGAAAAGAACTGAGATACTATCTGTTCCATCTCAGAAAGCAAGAGTTTTCAAGTTTCAAGAAGTAACAGAGAGGTTTCAAGTTTAATATCTACATTGCTATCCTAGTAATTTTTATTTTACGAGAAACCAAAGAAAACATCGTTCACATTTTTCAGATCTTTGCTAAAACTGAAATGAAAGAAAATAAACTACAAAAAAGTTATTTTTTCTAAACTGATGAACAGTTAATCTTTGTGGATGCCTGCCTCATTCAAGTTCTCATCGAAAATCATACCCACAGATTACTAAAATAATCTCAAAAGTGGCAGTTAGTGAGCAAACAAAGCTTTTCTTATTGTTGTAATGTATACATAGTGGTAAAATATACATAACGTAAAATTTACCTTTTAACCATTTTCAAGTGTAAAATTCAGCTGCATTAACTACATTCACATTGTTGTGCAACCATCACCACCATCTACTTCTGGAACTTTTTCATCATCCCAAACAGAAACTCTGTATTCATTATATAGTTTATATTTTTTTAAGAAACACAAGTAAGAAAAAATTTTTCTTCTCATCCTGATCTGCTCCAGAATCTAAATGATGAAGCTTACAAGGTTATTAAGGCCTCACAGGGAAGTCATTTCCAGCTGGTTTACATGCCGGGGAAGGAGACTCAATAATCACAGTTGCCACAAAATAGCCCTCAGTCCTGGGATTCTCTGCTGCCTTGAAAAAGAACCAGAAAATGGAATATAGGCTCCTCCCTCTTCCTCTAGCACAGTTCCTCAAGTGTAGTCCACAGTATTGGGATCCTTGGTAAAACGTAGTTTCCCAGTTCCAACTTGAGTCCTAGTAAAGCCTCTTTGGGAGGTGTGTAGATTCCCTCGAGTGTCATTTAACTTGGTCCCTAGGTGACTGAGATCCATATCAAAGTTTGATAAACACTGCTTGACTGCCTATAGCTTTTTCTCTAGTCACTCCTGCCCCTCCCCCAGTACCTCCCACACATCACCCCATTACCTCCACCCATGCACAATACCTCTTTATGCCTTCCCTTCATTCCTAAACATCCCTTTAAGCCACCCTGTCTGATGAGAGAGGCAATAGTTCAAGCAAAGGGAGTCATAAAAGCTTAGTCTCAATGCAAACCCAAAAGACTAGTTCCCAAGGCAACATTTCCCTCAATAACATTTAGAAATAATTGATCAGATAATGAGGTAACTATGAATACTCTTGCTTGCCACGTTGACAATCCTGACCAAAAAAGACTAGGGCATGTATATTAAATAGTTTTCTCCAGTGGTGAGTTATATTTGGCCTAATTCACACATAATGAACTGCTTAGGTACACAAAGAAAATTTTTGACTTCCTGAATATCTCACAAAGTAAACTTTGAAATTATCAAAGTACAGAACTTCATGACTATGCTATATTTTTCCAATGACCTGTGGGTAGAAAACTTCAGGGTATTTTTTAGAAAATATGTGTCCAGGATACTAAAACATACCACAGATATTTTATATGCATGACCACAACCTCCCTTCTCTGTGATCCATCGCATATTTTGTAAGATGACACTAACATTTATGCTATATCTCCCTGATTTGACTATGAGCTATTAGAAGGCCATATGCTATGTATCCTTCATAATTCTTGGGCAAAAACACACTTGATGATGGAAGAAGAGAAATAATAGTATCTGGGACAAGAAGACATTTTGTCTCAACTGGTATTCAAGCCCATAACTTGAACCTCACTTTAACCAGGCCAGTCACAGGAGAAAATGAGGCAAAAACTAAGATAAAAACACAGGTACCAAATCATTACTGCTAGCAGCCACACTTGATTCTAAACGTGCTCATCTCCCCAAATATATAGTGCTGACTTGATTGTCTTATTTTTGTTTTTAATAAAAGCAGATATACACTTTATTTTTGATAGCTTTATTCCTAAGTTGACTCCATTTAAAGTTGAAGGATATTCTTAAAAGAATGCTAGTGGTATCCTATTGCCTTTTGGAGGAAGAAGAAGAATGGATAAAAATGTTGTGCAAATTAACTCTTTTATATTTATATCAGATAAAAGCTCCCATTATAAAATGCCTTTATGTAGTAAAAAATGTTTGAAGTTTATAAAACTAAACAAAACATATAGCACAATGAATCTTTAGTTTTGACCTTCACTGTAGATCTTTCATTTTCTTTCTCACATTAGACAAGTTGCTTAATTATAGAAGCTATTTCAGGAATAATTAAGAACTCCCCTTGCAGGAGCAGCAAAATAGTTTATGTGGTCATCTGTGGAAGGTTATAACTTGAATGTATTATTTCCTGGATGTTTAACCTTTTGGGTAGGCAAGGAAAAAAAATGATGACATCTATTTCATTTATGACTATTAAATTGCACCCAGTATTTATTAAATGCCAAGAGTACATGTGTCTTTTCCAGTTACCGAACATGGGGTATATGTGTCTTTTCCAGTTACAGAACATAGGCTATCCAAGAGCTAAATCTAGTTTACCATGTGGAAATTTACATTGAGGGTACAAGCCGGGGCTTGATTCCTGAATTTAAATTTGGAGTTCTAATAATATAACAGGACATTTATTTTAAAAACAGCAATACAGTGGGGCAGTTCATTACAATGATCAACTTACAAACTAAAAGATAAAATTAAACTGACACACCCAGGGGGTTAGTCAACTACCTATGTTAGGGTAGAGCACTAATGAAGTTGTTGTCATAAGTGGTTCAGTATAAGTTAAAGGCAGTTAACTTCATGTAGAAATCAAACTTGGTTTAGTGGTCTGAGAAGTAAAAATTGCTGCCTACAGTTAGGGGTGCAAACATAGTTTCAAAGAAGATTGGAGAAGAAAGTGGACAGTTCAAGGCATTTCATTATTATGCATGGAAAACAAAATCTAAAATATGTGTTCTGCTGTTTTGGGTCATAAAAATCAGACTTCCCCATAAAGGCAGCGCGCTCTTCTACCAAGGTGCATGGCATCTCACACTGCACCATCAGACACACAGAAGCAGGGTTAAACAAAACGCAATTCATTCCTTTTTAAAAACTATCTTGCACATAAATCAAACAGTAAGCTGTTCCATCTGCTGAAAGTTTATCCTGTACCCTTGTATTCATTTAACTTTGATAAATTTAACTTGGATAATATAAATTGGTTAGATCCTCACACAAGCTTTTATTTCAACTGAGGCAAAGAGGAGCTGAATTTTGGGTTTATTTTGTATGATGTGTTTTTATTTCACAAGCATACTCTCACTTTAAAGTTTTATCAGTAGCCTTAAAGCCAACTGTTTAAAAAAACTGACAGTCCATTTAATAGATATAGCCTTCTATTTCTACAGTTATATCTTTATCTTCTGCCTTTTGACATTTGTATTCGGACAAGACACTTGATTTGTCAACAGCTATGACAAAATCATGCAGGCTAACCATTTCATTCCTTAAGAGCATCAAGTAAGGAAATAGTCTCCCAAAATAGCTGAGTCTCAGAAACAGTGATGTTGCTAGTACAAGCCAAGGTGTGCTTTGAGTGCAAAATGCATACTAGATTTCAAAGACTAAATATGGAAAATAAATGTGAAATATCTCATTAATAATATTCACAATGATTCTCTGTTGAAATGATATGAGTTTGGATATGTGGGTTAAATAAAGTAGATATTAAAATTAATTTCACTTGCTTATTTTTCTTTTTTCTAATATGGCTACTAAAAAAAATTTAAAATTGGATATGTCTGGCATTATATTCCTATTGGACAGTTCTGCTAGATAGTGAGGAAGATGTGTGAGAGAACATGGGGTATGGCTGTGTACAGGTGACTATGTAGGTTCATGTGAGTAAATTTGGAAGTATATTGCACAGACCTTAGAGTGTGAGGAGACAACAGCAGTAATAATAGCTGATATATAAGTGTGCTAAATGCTGCACATGAATTTTCTGATTTAATAATCAGAACAATTTTATTATGCTTATTTTACAAATGATAAAGCTTAGGAGTGAAATAATAGTCCCAAAGTAACACAGCTGTATGTGGTAGAACCAGGATTCAAATGCAGTTCTGCCTGACTCCAGAACCTGGGCTTTTGCTCATAAAAGACAATCTCAGGCAATAAAGCCTATTTCTGGTTTATCGTCATAGAATGCCTCTGTGTTTTATGATACTCTTCTTTCCACCTACCATCCAATTCCTTATACCCATTTGCCTACTCATATTCAGCTTATCTTTCAAGATGCAGCTCCAGTTCACATGAGCATGCTACTCTCTGAAATTTCTTTAATCAGCACCACTAGCTGAAAGGGTCACAGAATTTTATTTGTGTCAGGTGTGGTAATTATATTTGATTATCAGTTTCATGAAGGCAGAGACTGTATCTCATTTCTTTTGTGGTCTCCACAAAAGCTAGCACATAGTAAACAGACCAAAATAGTTATTAGGTAAAAACACAGGGAAGGAGAAAGGCCAGGGAGGCAGGCAGATCTACATTTGATCACGTGGAAGATAATAAACATCAAACCTTGGTAGGAGTAATAAGGACATTTCCTTTTGCTTGGAATGTATGTCCTCACCTCTTTAAATAACTTATACACTGGACTTATGCCCAATCCTGATTAACCAGTACCCAAACGTAGGATGCACACAGTTGAAGATTTTTGGATGAAATTCATGGGTAATTACACTTGGAAACTCTTGCAAGTAATATACAATGTGGGTATAAAAATATTTTTATTCCTCTTTTTAATTTTGTCCAAACGTGCTGCCTGAACTGTAACTGAGGAGTACTACTGATAAAAGCATACTAAATAGGCAAAATAGGTTTGTTTTAATGAAAAGAAAATGCCTGAAACATCAGCTTTCTTCCTTTTTTTAAAATAACATATTTTCCGAATAAAAATGTAGCTACTTTTCCTTACTGAAGTAAATCACCACTAGGCATCAGAGTGCTACTTCTATCATCTTCTCCAACTGGATTGCCATTCTGTCAGCCAAAACCTAAACACACCAATTTGTGCTTCCATTGTAATAATTGATGAGTCCCCATATTTCTTGCTGAGGATAATGCTAGGTTTTATCCTTATAAGGTAAGATATCCTTATAAGGTACCTGATAAACTGCAATATTCCAACCCAGAATAGCAGTCATGAAAAAAGACACACTAAACTAAGCACATGCAGTAGATGCTACTCTCTGCTTTCCTGATATGGGAGGCTATATTAACTGTAGGCCACTTCCCAGATCATGTTGGTGGTATAGAGAGATAGTATAGCACAGTGGCCAGAACAGTGGTTACAACACTATTGATATTTTGGAGAGAACAGTTCTTTGTTGTGAGGGGGCTATCTTGTGCATTGTAGGATGTTCAGCAGCATCCCTGGCCTCTTACTCACTAGATTCCAGTAGTACTCTCTCCAAGTTGTGACAAACCAAAATGTCTCCAGGCACTGCAAATGTCTTTGGAGGGGGTAGGGAAACCCTGTCCTCACTGAGAACCACTGGGTTAGAACACAAAGTCTGGCACCAGACTGGTTGGGTTAGAATCTCAGCTCCTTAACTTTGCAGCTGTGTGACCTTAAGCAATTGAGTTAGTCACAGAAGGCAGATGTTTCCTGAAGAGTAAAATGGGAATAATAATACTACTTTCCTCAAGGAAGTTGTGGAGATTAAATAAATGAACCTTTATAAAGCATTAGAAGAGTGCTTACCATGTAGGAAGCATTATAAAAGATTTAGCTGTTATTATCATTATATTAAAATGAAGACATATGATTTAGTCTTAAGTTTGAAGCTAAATGGTATGTCCACTTGGCAAGTCACTTAACAACCTGGGTTTCAGTTTTCTCATGAATAAACTAGAGGGTAGACCAAATGTTTGCTGGAGATGCAGTGCAGTATAGTCGCTAAGAATTCAGGTTCTAGAATCAGATTGCCTGGATGAGAGTCCTGGATCCACAACTTACTCAGTGAATATGCCTAAAGCTCATGTGCTAATTTTGTAAAAACCTAAATAATAAAACCCCAAATCCATAGGGTTTTTGAGAGAATTAATTGAGATGATGTAGACAAAATCTTAGCAGAGTATTCAATAATACTGTAAATGCTCAATATATGGTAGCTATTGTTATTACTATTAGTCTTTCTAGCTTTTAAAGTATATGTAACTATAATAGTGAGTGGAAATGAGAAATTTTAAAAGAGTAGCCTCAGTGGAGTATGTAGAAAGGGGACATGAAACCAATTCATTTGTATTTACATATCTTTGGTTCCTATTAGGTCTAGAGTGGCCAAGAGTTAATACAGTAGTCTATTGACCTGGATACTCCAAAAGGCAAAGGAAAATGACCATGTGAATGTGGGCTTTGAGGGTCCTGGAATGCAACTAAGGTGGGATACTATCCTTTTAGGATTGACAATCACAAGACTGTTGAGATGAATTCCCTTCATTGCCCAGAAAAGCATGGGCTCATTAGGTTATCAGTTAAGGATATGCCCTGGTCAGAGCCATCAGAAAGCAGAGTTCTCAGCTTAATGCCTGTATTTCTCCACAACTGGAAGCTACACAAGGAATTCTCTCCCTCTCATCTACTGCTGTATTTCCAGTGACTGAACATGGTGCCAGATACACAATAGATACTCCACAATTTATTGACTGATGATTCCAGAACCAGTGTTCCAATCTCCACTAGAAAATCTGGTGTAGATGCCAAGCACGTGTAGCAGTCTAAGTCTATAAGTCATCTTCTGGAGGACCACTCTTAACTGTAATCCTCAGAGGCCAGAGCTACCATGATTTTTCACAGATGATAGACAAAACCATCATCTTCATCAGTGGCAACTCCAAGAAACTTCAAGAAAATGGAGATGACTCAGTGGTTATGTGCTACACAGATCTGCTCCTTCCTCCTTAATATCTGAGCCATAAAGGGTTCTCATTCATAGCAAAGTTTCAGACTTCACTCTACTGATGGTGGCACCAAGCATTCGTGGAACCATAATATCAATGTCTAGGAGTGCCAGAATGCATCTATTCATTGCCAGTCACCTGGAAGGAGATTTTCAAAGTGGAAACCGTCAGAATGGCTCAGGGAATAATTTTTGGAATAGTATCACTTAGCAGGTGGTTATAAATTTGAGAAAAAATGATCAAGTTAGTGTTGAGCTAAGAATACCAGAAAAGATCATACTGAGTGACTGTGGTGATAAACTATACACAGGATAAGAAATCCCGGGTACTTCTGTTGTCAGGAAAAAAGTGAGAGATCTCTAACTCTACACTCATATTAGAGATTTGTTAGAGAGAAATGTGACTATAAATCAATGCAGAGCTAGACGGCCAGACCAGTTGCACCTCATGTGACATCTCTGATCCAGCAACGTGGCTCTCTTGAGGGCAACGTTGAGAAATATTATGAAGCCATATCTGGGTTTAGCAGGAAAGAATACCATAGCACATTAGTGATGACTGCCATAAATACAGGGAAAGAGGAGTGATAACAATTAAACTGCATATTTCCCATGTTCGATTCAGAAACTGAAGTAAATTCACAAAAATCAGATCATCTCCTTACAGTCATTTGTTACCCTGTGGACCCAATGGTTGGGGTTATTCAGTCAACAAGGACAGAAAACCAGCTAGCCTTTTGTAGCAGCCAGAGCGGTCTAATAAAACACTTACACTTTTAGAGCTTCGAGCTGTTTTTAGTCTGTTTATCTCTGGAAGGCATTTCCTTTTCTCTCTGCTTGCCACCCTGCCACCAGCATCACAAAGTAATCTTGAAGAGCAAGACCAAGATGAAAAGCCTTATTTGCCATACCATGAGAGTAGCTCTGCATCTAGCAAATTGTACTGTTTAATTTGAAATACCACAGATAACTTGTTTGAAATATATTTTGCTTCGGAGAGGCACTGCAGATGGAATAATGATAGGACTGCAAATGCAATGTGAAGGGAAGGGGCATCTTTGAGTGATTCCCATATCACCTGTGCATTTTTCCAATTTTCAAGTTCTTTTGACTGTCTTCAGAGGCTTCATGGCACGTGTCTATATCTGGGTAATCTTAAATGAATGTTTTCTTTTAAAGATGGATATGACTCATAAAATTAGTTAAGGGAAAAAGAAAGGTTGAAAAAGTATAGCCATGCATTCAAATCTACAAAGGAACAATCCTCATCTATGGTTGTTCCTAGCAAAGTGTTAACATCCCTTTTTTTTAATCAACAATGGGGCAAATCATCATTTACGCACTTGCTGAGACTGCAAGCCACTTGCCTTAGGTATTAAGTGTACGTAATTTTCATAGCCGCAGGGCATCCACTTATCAGATTTGAAATGAATAGGTAAAATCTGATGCTGACACTTAGCTTCAGCTAAGAAAGAATATGCTGCATTCATACATAGACATATATATGCATGTATATATATATATACACACACACACATACACACACATATGTGTAAAAGGTAGTATGCAAGGCAGACTAGGTGGAAAGGAAGAATTATACAGTCTAATGTACAGATGAAAGATTTGATATTACATAAGTCACTAACACAAAGAAAATATGCTAGGGGAGGTTTGGTAGCAAAGCCAATACCCTGCATTATAGTCACCAGGCCAGAAATTTATGAGCACTGCTGTTACTTCATTTGCATTTTCTTCCTATCACAAAATCCATTTAAAAAGGAAGCCAAGAAGAATCTCTGCATATATAAAATAATCTTAATAAAAACAAGAAGAATATTTGGCTTGCCTTTATCCCTATGTAAAGAAATCACAGACATTTATGAGCACTGACTTGTGGAAAAAATCCATTCTTGAAAGCTCATTAGTAAAATGCATAGTTTTCAAAAACATGTCTACCCCCAAAGATCACTATCAACATCTTAGAAGAGGGAATAAATAAATAACGCCTAATTAATAACTTCAGACTTCATGAAGACATCAAAACTCAAGTATATACACCTGATAATTAGGGATTTCTATTCTACTACAAATCATCTATTGAAAAAGATAAAAGAAAAGCTCAGGTTGACTTACATTATAGATCTGTTATACCCAGGAAAAACATGTATCTCAGGGTTAGGCAAAACACATTTCATTTTATTGGTTAATATTAACTTATATTGGTATAAAAATGGAGTTATATATTATTACTTTACCATTTGGTTTAATTTATAGCAGCTTAGTGAGATTAAATGTGGTCAAATGGTATTAATGTAGGCACATCTCTCAGATGATAAATTATACTGAGCAGGAGACTGCAATTCAATACTCAAACTGAGAATTGTACAGAACCTCTGGTTTCAAATGCTATAGTTAAATTTGATGAATGTCCCTCCATTCCCCCATATCACATCCTTGCAAATGAAGTTCTGATTCTACAACAGGAACCTAAACTCTGCTACTCAGAATAATTCCATGGTTGGTAGGAGATTTTTGGTCTGAGCAGGAATCTTTCAGAAATAACTGCAAATCCAATGTGTTTCTAAGTGTACCTGAAGGTGGTCAGAATCTCCTCCAAGCTGTAGTGTTAAATACACCCATTAAAATAAATTAAAAATTCCAGGATGGTCAAATATACAGTTCTTTGCATTTTCCCAACTCAGAGTGATCATTTACAAATTGGATATCAGACTTGGGATATAAATTTATCTTGAGAGAATGGCACTGGGCCAAAACATGTTCTACAAATTACACAGGGACATGGCAAGTTCTGCATTTAGGTTGAGAAAACCAACTGCATAAGCCAGTATGGCAGAATGGAGCTATGGCTTGGCAACAGATCATAAGAAAAGAACCTGGGAGTCCTAGTCCACCACAAACTCAGTAGTAGCCTCTAGTTTGATACATACTTCTAAATGACCTAAAACACAGCCTTGAGAACTAAATGAGACTCTGAACATTACCACTGTCAGAACACACCTGGAACATGTTCTTTGTAAATATACATATCTTTTTCCAGAAAAAAGTCATAATAAAATTTTATATATTTCTTTGCTGTTGGATTTCTAAACCTGCATATGTAATAGGATGTTATTTTTTTTAATGCCAACAGAGATACTCCGGGCTGTGAAGCTTGAGGCTTTTTTTCGCATTTGTTCTTTATTACATAAATTGTATTATTAAGGAGCAAACTAATAAGTATTATTTTAAGATACTAACACCTAAGTAACCTTTCAAATATAACCAAAATATCAATAATGATACTAATGGTAATAATAGTAAAAAAAGTACTCCTGGGGCTGGCCCCGTGGCCGAGCGGTTAAGTTCGCACGCTCTGCTGCAGGCGGCCCAGTGTTTTGTTGGTTCGAATCCTGGGAGCGGACATGGCACTGCTCATCAGACCACGCTGAGGCAGCGTGCCACATGCCACAACTAGAAGGACCCACAACGAAGAATATACAGCTATGTACCAGGGGGCTTTGGGGAGAAAAAGGAAAAAAATAAAATCTTTAAAAAAAATACTCCTGGAATATAATATTCAACACTGGGTTCTACAATTTAAGAGGAAACTTGACAAATCAGAATATGTCCAGCGGAGGCAGGAAAGGATGATGTCAGGTAACGGGACAACTGAAGCAGTTGTAGGTGTTAAGTCTGAAGTTATTAAGGAACAGACTGAAGGAACCTGGCTGCTTGAGTTTGAGTCCCAGCACCACTGTGTGACCCAATACAAGTTATGTTAACCTCAGTGTGATTTTGGTTCCTCATCTGTAAAACAGGGATGATTACAGTATTCACCTCACAGCGTTCTGAGAACTAAGAGTTGCTATATGTAAAGCACTTAGTCCAGCATCTAGCACAAAGTAAACTCTCCAAAAGATGGAGCTCTGAAAGAATCGAAAAGAGTTAAACAAACACTTGTACATGAATGTTCATAGCAGCACTATTCACCATAGCCAAAATGTGGAAACAACTCAAATGTCCATCAACAGATGAATGGATAAACAAAATATGGTATACAGAATACTATTGAATCATAAAAAGGAAGGAAGTGCTAATACATGCTACAACGTGGATGAATCTCAAAAACATCATGTTAAGTGAAAGAAGCCAGACACAAAAGGTCCTCTACTGTATGATTCCATTTATATGAAATATCTAGAATCAGTACATCCAAAGAGACAGAAAGCAGACTGGTGACTGCTAGGGGCTGGAGGTGGGTTGAAGAGGAGGAATGATGAGTGACTGCTTAATGGATACTCGGTTTTATTTTCAGGTAATGAAATATTTTGGAACTAGATAGTGGTAGTCTTTGCATAATACAGCAAATGCACTCAATTTCAATGGATTGTTCATTTAATGGTTAATTCTATGTTATGTGACTTTCATCTTAATAAATAAATTAATACATAGAGATTTAAGCAATATTCATAATAATAATAAAAAAGGTAAGCTGTCGCTACATTACTACTACTTCTAGTACTCCTCCTTCTCCTTCCTTTCTTCCTCCTCCATGGATGGGGAACTCACTCCCTCATAAGGCAACTCAGTCCATATTCAAGTAGATTTATATAGTGAAAGATCATGGGCTTTGGAAGCAGCAAAAAATCAATGAGTTTAATCGACTTACGCCCATTTCTCAGTTCTATCAGCTATTAGTTGTGCAGAATTGGTAAGTTATGGAGTTTCTCTTCACCTCAATTACTGATATGTAAAATAGAGATCCAGATGTCTATGATTTATAGTGTGGATTAAATAAAATAACCTACCCTATGTCTAGCACAATGTCAGCATGTAGTAGTCGCTTGCCAGGAACAAGTACAATCTGAACATAATAGATCTAAGTGCTGATACTGATTTTGGGGAGATTGTAGGAGAGGAGCAGAGGAGTTAAGTTCTGAAAGTTCTAGTGACTAGGTTTTGTTGTTAATTAACTGTTAACTAACTGTTAACTCAGTCATTTACTCTGCTGACCTGTGTACCATTGGTCCTCCCCCAAAACTTGATTCAAGTTCTCCCTCTGGGGCTACACAGTAATGTAATCCCCGCTCAAAAGAACATCCTTCAGCAATAACTCTTGTGGGCAAGAAATATACACATATCTGGCTAAGCATGCAATTTACTAAAACCCTGAATTAGTTTTCCATACTTTTTTGAGGCGCCCTCCCTCCATCACTGACAAAGCAGTAAAACTCTAATGGTAAAATATTCTCCTCCTCACTCCCTACCAGAGAAGTTACAATAGATTTCTGTAGAGATTTCCAGTTATGAAAAGTAAAGTATAGAAGTAAGGGTGGGTGTCTCCCCTTAAAAAAGAGACCAAGGAAGGAGGCAAGAACCTACTCTCTCCCTGTTCTGCCTCTCTTCTTTGTACTGTACTTTCAACACTTCGGCTATTACCCTCTCTGGATAATGATCATCTTGGAAGGCCCGCATTCACCTAGAGTGGCTATAACAGTTTATTACACTTGGTGTCCTAGCCTTTAGAACAATCAATAACCCCAAATGAAAAGTAATGGTTATTATAAAGCCAAACACAGGTTGATGATCCTTCCTTACTGATGTTAAATTTGCCTATTGCTTCTTGCATATTTGTCTGCCACTGCCCTTGCTGCATTCAGCTGCAAACCTTTCCTGGAAGAATTCATGGGTCCACCCCTACCTTTATGTGAGTCTCATGCATATCCTCTTTTGGGTAATCCAGTGATGATCAGTTGCTTCCACATCATATTTACTGGTTTTATGTTTCTCTCTAAGATGAGATGTGCTAGATATTCAGTGAGTTAGCCACTGCTTTTAGTTATTTACCACAAAATACACTCAGGACTCTCTTTTGTTCTCTATTTCCAAAAGGCTTACAGCATCTCCTAATTACTGGCCCACAATTTGGACTTCTGAGTGTATGATCTATACTTTAATCTGACTCTAGGATAAATGCGATCCAAACAGTTTTTTAAAATGTTCACACATTCAATCATTCAGTCATGAAATATTTATGGAGTTATCAAATTGATAGGAAAATTAACATGGAGTAGAGGTAAGATCATTAATGGAGTAGAAAACAAGTACATAAATTTTGGAATTAGAAAAGACCTAAACTAGGGGTCGGCCCCATGCCTGAGTGGTTGAGTTCGCACACTCTGCTTTGATGGCCTGGGGTTTTCCCAGTTCAGATCCTGGGCACGGACATGGCACCACTCATCAGGCCATGCTGAGGCAGCGTCCCACATAGCACAACCAGAGGACCTACAACTAGAATATACAATTAAGTACTGGGGGGCTTTGGGGAGAAAAAAAAGAAAGACCTAAATTAGAATTCTGTCTCTGCCATTTTCTTGCCATGTGAGAACAGAGAACTTCTTTGAGCCTCAGGTTCCTTGCTTACACTATTTTTTTGTTAGTGGTGTCAAGTTGATTCCAACTCCTGGTGACCCTGGGTACAGCAGAGCTGAATGCTGCCCAGTTCTTTTGCATCAATTTTTTTTGGAAGTAGGTGGCCAGTTCCTTCTTTCTAGTCTGTCTAAGTCTGGAAGCTCCACTGAAACCTGCCCACTATAGGTAACCCTATTGGTATTTGAAATACTGGTGGCATAGCTTTCAGCATCAAAGCAACACACAACCACTACAATATGACAACTGACAGATGGGTGATATGGTTCCGTGACCAGGAAACCTGGGGCTACAGCTGTAGGAGTGCCATATCTTAACCCACTAGACCAGCAAGGCTGGCTTGCTTATAATATGGGGCTGATTCTATCTGCCTTCTCACAATGTTATAGTGTATAAAAATGTATTTACATAAATCATTTAAATATTTTACATATTTACTCTATAAAAGTGTGATTTTCTTCTCCAAATAACTTCTAGATTTTAAGAGTTTATAAATATATTTTCATATAATTTGCAGATTTTAAGCCAAATTGCCCTAATGATTTTGCATACTGAGCAAACTATAATTCACCCTGTTTATTTACTGCAATTTTGGCTATTTCATAATGCCAAACTTCAAGTTATATATACTTTTTATTTTTTTCATGTGTTATGAGTAAAGTCTGAATTTAATTCTTTATGATCCAATTCATAAGTAAATGTACTAAAAACCTTTAGGATCCACATCCTTTAGGTTTTTCATTTTTGTTTTCTTTCTTTTTTTTTTTTTAGGAAGATTAGCCCTGAGCTAACTGCTGCCAATCCTCCTCTTTTTGCTGAGGAAGACTGGCCCTGAGCTAACATCCGTACTCATCTTCCTTTACTTTATATGTGTGATGCCTGCCACAGCATGACTTGCCAAGTGGTGCCGTGTCGGCACCTGGGATCGAAACTGGCGATCCCTGGGCTGCTGAAGCGAAACGTGCAAAATTAACGGCTGCATCACCAGGCTGGGCCCAATTTTTGTTTTCTTAACAGTATAGTAAAAAGGACATGAAGTGTGCAATAAATTTCTTAGTTCTGCCTCCGAAAAGCTACGTGGTCATGAAGATGGTATTTAATCCCACTGAGCCTCAGTTTCCTCATCTTTAAAACTGAACTTGATGAAACTTTGCCTCACTATCCCATTTCTTTTAAAATATGGTTTTATGTATATGGAAGTGATTTATAAAGATTAACAAGTAACAAAAAGTAGCCATCACTACTTTTTTCAAGATTTTTGCTATTTTTTTCTTGACTACTCTTTTGAATTTTAGTAGCAAACAAATGGATACCTTTCTCCTAAAAGTATTTTTAAATAGTATTTATGTTTAGAAGTGACCGAAAGTTCACTGGAGGTAACAGATTAATTTGAAAAGTTCCAGACATTTTTGATTCTATAACTTGATGATTCCAACTTGATTGACTTTTTTCTTAGTGAGTTAATCACATAATTACAAACTAGTAGATTATTTTATGCAAGAAGATTGTTCCACAAATTAGGACACTGTCATTTATCATTACCATTTCTTTTCAAAACATATCAAATCTTACCATCTGTTAACACTCGCTTCAGTGTATAACATTTTATTTCCCTCAAATGAACATTATGAATAATTGCAAAGACCTAATCAGGAAAAAAATTAAAAATTCACTGTAATGTACAACCATGAATATCTGCAATGATCAAGGCCAGGATAAGAAAAAAAAACAGTAATGTTTTAGAGCTCATAGAGATCAGGGGAATAGGCTTATTTGGGGTCATGCCTCTTTCATAAACTCGGACTTCATGGGAAGAAGAAATAGCTGTTAGATTAGAGATTGTTTCTTACATACTCCTCTATGCTCTACTCCCTTTCCCCTCCCAACTCCATCAAGTACATAAACAGACATGATTGATTCTGAAGGGTTAGAAGCCTGACAATCACAAATACCCATTCAGTGAAAAATATAAGACTAAAATACAGATGCATTTAAGTTTTAGAAACCTCTGCCCATGCCCCTCCTCCCCTAAAAAAAATGTTATGGGCTAGGGGAAAATGAATACCAAGCTCATACTGTAATTATAGATGAGGACCAATTGGTACTTTGTAATTTCTAGGCTGTAATCATGCCCGACTAAGTCCCTTCCCAAACAGAATCTCTCTCTAAAGCCACCAGAAGGCATATAAGGACAGCACTATTACAGCAGAAGATGGCTACAGAAAGCCTGGTGAATTCACACGATGCATGCACAAAGCAAGTAACACTTGGTGCTCCTGCAATTATTAAGTCTGTATAGTGCTAGAGCTCAATGGGGTCCTGGGAACATTCTGTGCAACCACCTCATTTTACAGGGAAGAACACTCAGGCCAGGGCAAGTAAAATGACTTTTCCAGCTCCAACAGCTAATAAATAGCAGAGTCCATATCTAAGTTTCTGGTTCCTGTTCCCACTTTGTTTGCTCTCTACACAATACTGCCTCTTCATATCAATGCTGGGTAGGTTTTTCTTTCTCAGTCTGTGAATGTCACCTACTAATGTACCTGATTGAGGGCTAACTAAAATTAAGAATCTAACTAATAATAACTAAGAGAACTCTGCTAAGAATCAACTGTCTCTCTCTCCCTTTATAAGCATGTCTTATGTAAAATAGAGATTTAATTCTTGCCCAAATTTTGTTAAAATTTACAAAAGCGTCTAGCACATTGCTGTGGTAACTCTAAAAAATGTTGAACAGATTTTTCTACTAATTTAAAGAATTTATTAGAGCTGGGAAGATATATTATATAATCAGGGTAGAGTAATTAAAGGACAAAAAATAGGACACTTCATCATAATAAAAAACTCAGGAAAATATAAACACTAAAGAAAATATGTTGCATCAAAATGGTTATTCTAAAACCACTGGGAAAATACATACATATATACGGTTACAGTCAACTAATAATTATGAAAAAATCAACATTGGTAAAAGTAGAAAAATTAATTCATTGATATTAGTATATAATAAATAGTAGTGTTAGTATATAACAAATATATTTAAGATAGATACATAAATACATATAAATAGTTTGGTACTAAAAGAATACTGATATCAACCCTCTGGGGTTAATTTTAAATAAAGACCCTAAAACGAAAACTGTTTTAATATGCAAAATACCTCATTCCTGCTTATTTCAAATCATAATGAAAATAAAATGTATGAAGCTTGCTGGTGATGCCCCAGATTGTATAATCCTCCAAAAGACATTAACAGAAGCGCTAAAAATCTAATTAAATTTTAGAGTGCTAGTAATGTTGCCATAAGGCCCATGTAAGCTATTATCTACATTAATAAAAATTAAATTCAGACTATATCCATATCTGAATAATAATATACTTGGTTTCAAGGTCATTCTTATTTCCTTACTTAAGGACATTTCTTCTCTATTCTCATAAATAAAGTTGATTAATCACTAAGGGGAAAATCAAATTCTTTCTCTTATATCTCCACGTTCTTCTTTTAGGCCATGTAAGATGAACTGAACAATCTTCCCACTTTGTGGGGGAGAGTTAACACCTTGGCAGCTCTCCACCTTTCCTGACTTTTCCTTGCAAGAAAGGAAGGTCTTTGTAATCTGTCTTGCTCTCTTTTTCTTTAACAACTTGTGTCCTGGGCTCAGCTTGGCTCCAGCCTTAACGTGCTAAACAGAGGAACAGAGTGTACCATATACAAGCCCAGTTTGGTCTTTTCTCTCTTTATTCCATCATCTATGCAGGTAACTGGCTTGCTTGAGTGAAGGTAGACTCTTCCTGGGACAGGCTGCCTTTAATTCAAAGTTGGGGGTGGAGGAGATTTTGATCCAACTCAAATTCACTAATTCCATTTTAGCAGGGAGGCTGCACTTTTGGAGTTATTCAGTCTCCATTAATGAAACCTCCAGTGGTATTTGGCTGATAGTTCCCTTTTCAACTGGTAAGAATCTGGGCAGAAGCAGAGTGTGACTGATAAGACCTTCATATCTCCAAGGAACCCCACTGTTAAATTACAATATTAAATTTGTCAGCAAACTACCATTCTAACATGTAATATAAAGAACTAATACAGTCCCCACAACTTTTATAAAAGCAAACACATCTCCTCTTCTCTCTTCACCCCTCCTATACATATCTGACTGATATCTTGACATATGAAGAAAATATACATTATTTAAAGTGACTTATAGAGGAAATGCCTGGAAACAAATCAGTTTTTTCTAACTCATTGTTTAAGACTTGAGGTGTTTTCTTTGTTGTTCTCCTATGTTCTACTACATATCATGGTCTTACATTCTACCATTTATCTCAGATCTTAGCTCCCAGTTTTTCTCCATCTGCTTGATCTCTGGGCTTGTTGATGAGATCTCCAAACCAATCCCTGCAGGTTCATTCCTTACTCACTGCTCCTTATAGACAGATCTACCTATTTCTGGTCACTGAAACTCTTTCAGATAAAGATCCTGAAAATAACAATGCCTTTCTCTATTATTTTTTTCCCTTTTTGAAATCTGACATGTCTCCAACATCACCTAGCTCTGGAAAATGTGTTAAGGCTCCAGGTTTTCCTTAGTTCCCAGCATCGCCCTTTGACAAGAGAGTTAAATAGGTAATATTTGCTCTCTCAAAACTGTGATCTTTTGTTTAGATGTGAAAGTTAAAGTGATAATTGGGAAAAAAATAGTAACATGGGCTAGATTGTAAATTTAAAGGCATAGCATCTGGAGATAGGAAAGCAGCCTTGCATGGCTTGGTACTGATGATAAAATAGTACCTCATATTTATATGTTACTTCATCATTCACATAATGCTCTCATATACATTCTCATTTAATCTGCATACCAAACACAAATTAGATTTGATGATTCTCAGTTAACAGATGAGGACATCTGTGCCACTGGACAACCACAGCAGACTTATCAGAGGAAGTAATATATTCTCTATCTTGTCAGAGTTGGTGCTCAGTAATATTTGTCAAATAGATAATTGTGACACAGTTGCCACAACTATAGTAAATAGAGAATTGTGCATGTTGTTTGCCCAATATCCATTCAGACTACCATCTCTCCTATCTCTGCATGACTCTGGGGGAGGAGGAGCTGTCAATTTAGAAGCCCTGATACATGACCCAGTGTAGTCAGTACTCCATAACCTGGCCAAAACGTCAGAGATATTTTATGATGTTTAATTTAGATGCTTGAGAGAAAGTAATTATCAAATTCATTTAAGTTGTGTTTCTGCAACTTGCAACTGAGAAGTTATATCACCACACACGTCTTATCAATCCAACAGTACAGAACAGCGTCCCAATGATGTGGGTTATGCTCCCTTCCACCTGTCTATTCATTTGTTTTCCCCTTCCTGAGAGATGAATATTCTTACCCACTTTAACTCAACACTCTGATTCATGTTTCTCTGGTTGCTCAGGTTCTTATTAATTACAGTTCCTACTGACCAGTAAATAATCTGTCCTATGCCTGTGCCTAACTCTTCTTACATTCATCCCTGAGCTTATATCTCACCACGAGGCTCCACTGCCTGCTCTGAGCTTGGCTATGCTTACCTCATCCTGGGGGACCACTTGATGATGTTACTCTGTTAATGCCCATGATCCCACCAGGCATAATTCTTCCTGCATTTTCATGCAGAATTTCCTTTCGGGCAATTATTTTAGGGGAAGTATGTCACAGTGGTTAAAGGCATTTGCTTTTCTTTCAAACAGGCCTGGATCTAAGTCTTGATTCCATCTTTTATGAGCCGAGTATCCTGCAGCAAGCCGCTTACCTGTACCAAGCCTATATTCCTCATTCTTAAAATTAGGATAACAATAGTATCTAGACTTAATTTGGATCTTGAGAGATTGAAAAGAATAATTCATTTGAATTACATATGACAAAACCTAATAATAAAGACTCAATAAATTCATTCAAATGTATTTATTGAGTATAGAGATTATATATATGATAATCATAGACATATGATTATATAAGTTACTATATATCTTATAATTATATATATAATCATGAAAGTATCTCTCCTATATTCTCCTAGGTCTTGAGATACAGATGAACAAAACAAAAATGTAATGTTGTGGACATTACAATAGTAGAGGCAGACAACAAATAAGCACACAAAAGAATGCATAATATAAATATATAAATATATAAATGCCATATATTTTAAATATGAGAAGTTAATCATAAATACTGAATTTTCAGGCTATTTGAGGCGTTACTACTTCTGTTACACTGATACGGACTTAATGATTGATAGAAAAATAATGACTACATCTTTATTACAATACTAACTCTTAAAGACACTAGATAATTAGAATACACCAAAATTTATCATTAGTGAGCAACATTTCGACCTCCCAGGCATGTACACAGAATCTAGTATATTCGGGGCATTATGCTTAGGTTCCTTGGATGGGGAAGTTGGGGTGTTAAGTTACACCTAGAACAACTAATTTGGAAATAAATGTTAACTAGAGGCACTTGCAATGTGTTGACTAGGAAAACAACGGAAGAGTCACTATTATAGAAGCCAATTAGTGGAGAAAAGACAATAGTGTCAAGCATATGAAACCTCAACAATACTTTCTTGAACTGAAAGATGAATTATGACATGTCTTATGCTGCATAAGCAAAAGTACAAAACTTGGGCTTCATTCTGTGCCAATGAAGAACCATTGACAAAACTCAGCCTGTGTTACAGAAAGGTCTTAATGTGGGAAATAAAATTTAGAAGCAAGAGACTGAAGGCAGAGAACATAATTAGGAGGTGACTGAAATAATCTAGGTGGTAAATTATAGGCTCTGAAACTTAGACAGTGGCAGTAGTGGTACAGAAAAATAAATTGAAGGGACAGTATTTTTGCAAACTTTTTCCTAAGATTAAAAGGTTTTCTACTTGTTGGTAAAGTGAAAACCATAAGTGCTTTTACTTTTAAAAAATGCACCATTACTGTAATAATTTGAAATACAGAACAGCATAAAACAATTATTTTGAGAGGCATAAGTACATAACATCCTTACATATATGTGGATAACCCCACACACATGCATTTAAACATACACAGGTAAAACAGACACACAAATATTCCTACATACTGAATAACGAGCAAGGTTGTAATCACCACTGATTTGCAAATATTATTGCCCTGTCATAGAAGGATATATGGCTTTCACAGCAGTAGTTATTTTCTCCTGTTTATTGATTAACATAGTATGCACAGAGAGAGAGAGAGTAGTATTCCTTCAGTGGCTTGACTCTTTATGGAGTGCCAGATTCTCACATGTATTTTAATACAGCTAGAATGTGCTCTATTTTTTTTTTTTTTTAAAGATTTTATTTTTTCCTTTTTCTCCCCAAAGCCCCCCGGTACATAGTTGTGTATTCTGCGTTGTGGGTTCTTCTAGTTGTGGCATGTGGGACGCTGCCTCAGCGTGGTCCGATGAGCAGTGCCATGTCGGCGCCCAGGATTCGAACCAACGAAACACTGGGCCGCCTGCAGCAGAGCGCGCGAACTTAACCACTCGGCCACGGGGCCAGCCCCTAGAATGTGCTCTTTTAGTGTTACTGGCCCTTCCAAGTAAAATAACATTGCTGATATAGTAGAAGCTGGCCATGATTAACACATGCCACCATTTAATTGCATCTGTCAGTGTTTTAGGGTCTTATGCATCTCTTTATAAATTAAACACTAGCAGTGACTTGCTCATATTGTAATTACGTATAAATGCCCATGTAGTAAAAAACACACTAGGTTCTACACGGTTTAGTGGTTAAAAGCAGACTCTGGAGCCAGACAACCTGAATTTGAATCCTGGTTCCATCTCCTACTGAGCCAAGTAACCTTAGGCAAATTACTGAAATTGCTAAATTTTCCCTTTTTTCAAAGAAAATAACAAGTATGTCTAATATACATATGATCATTATATATTGTACATAAATAATAATATATATATTATAGATATATAAAGTGTCAATATATATAAATCTCTTATAACAGTCCCTGTTACATTTTTACATTTTAAGCACTAAATAATTCTGTTACTATTTTCTTTGCTATTATTATTATTACTACTACTACCATTATTACAGTTTGCTATATTTTCTTGGGCAAGTCAAAGATTATATGATAACCAGTTATTTTTCATAAGCAAGAAACATATCAAGATTCTAGGTTTGGTGGTCCCTTTTACTGAGGATTTTTCTCCAGGTGACTTGACAAAGGCTTGGTGACATAGCAGTGACAACCATTGGAGAAGTAAGGGCTAGAAATACAACCTTTGAAATGGCAAAGTCTCTGCCTTCCGGAGACACACAGTTCAGAAGTGAAAAGACATGAGGACAAATTCCTCCAATAAAGAACAACAATATAGTAATAAATAGCGACATAAGATACAGCGAAGGGGGACTTATTCAGCCTCATGTATTCAGTGGTGTTAAAAAGAATGGGTTCAGGAATCATGGAGAACTGATCTAAATCTCAAGACTACCTCTTACAAGATGTATGGCCTTGGGCTAGCCACTTAAGTCCTCTGAACCTCAGCATTGCAGTAGTATGGTACTTTATGGGAGAGGCTCTGAAGCCAGACTGCCAGTGGATCTTTTACTTATTAGCTATGTGACTTGGACACATTCCTGAAGCTTTCACTGACTCCTCGTTTGTAAAATGGTGCTGCTACTAACTCCATCTTATGAGTTGTGATGATGCTTGAATGAGCTAATAGAGATAAAAACAAAGTTGTAATCAGCACATAGTGAGCATTTAAATATGTCTTGGTGTGACTGATATTAAAACACGACTCTTCATAACCTGGAATTTTGACAGGAGTCCCCAAATTAAAAACAACAGAAAGCAATCTCTACATTCTATCTAGGTGCTAGATCATCCTTGAAGGACTTTCAAATGAGGATTCCCCAAAAAGGTTCTGCCACTATCAGCAAAATTGCTAAGAATGGCTTTTCTGTGGATTTCTGCATGGAGAGCTATCAGTTCACTATGTGCTCACAGTTCTACCCATGCCTAAACCACGGGTAAATGGGGAGCTTATCCACCTTAAGCCAAATGCTGGAGGCTCACGGAGGGCTTAAGCTCTAGAGTCAGGGTCTGAAAGCCTGAATTCAAATCCCAATTCTAACACTTGTTTCCTTTGTGACTAGGACAAGCCACTGCTTCTCTGAAGCTCAGGTATTCATCTATAAAACAGGATGAAACCGCTTTGTTGGTAGTGTTGTTCTTCCCATAGTTATTCCTTGCTTATCTACTATACTCCATTTGCTAATTTGTGATCTTTAAAAATAAAGGGAATTAGAAGAAAAGGAAAGAAATATTACATTTCTTTCATTAGGCCACTAGGCTAGATTGAACTTGGCTTTCTTGAACAGTTGCAGAGGAGAGCTTCCTCAACCTGCCTTAGCCCCTCAAGACATATTTAGCACTGTCATTTTCAGAGTAAAACATGATGAAAGCTCAACCCACAAGATGCTGATAGCATGAAGCAAAACATATGCTGATGCGATTCATCTAAGTATCAAACCTAAGTAAACTCAGCGTGTTTATTTATAGCAGGAGGTGGTTTACACTCAGAGAGAAAAACTACAAACCAGATTCTAAATTCAATTCAAGGAGCAGGGGTGAAGGTATGAATGAGCTGCAGGATAATGTACTGGAAGATGAGAGTTTACTGAATTTGAGTGAAAGGAATCAGGGAGAGAATGAGAAAATAATTGGTATGAATAAAACGAGCCCTTTAAGAAAGATGCCAGTTAAGTGGGACAGCAACAAAATTCTCTAAAGCTCTTGAGGCTATGGAAGAGAAAGACAGATTCTGCATTCAAGTCACATTAACATCACATTTGTTTATCTTTGCACCAGTGGGGCATGGCTCATTGTTACATATATACAGCAGTCTAGTTTGGTACACTAATAAAAACAGGAATGTGGGGGCGGCCCCATGGCCAAGTGGTTAAGTTTGCGCACTCCGCTTCAGAGGCCCAGGTTTTGGAGGTTTGGATCCCGGACGCAGACATTGCACCACTCATCAGGCCACGCTGAGGCGGCATCCCACAAAGCACAGCCAGAGGCACTCGCAACTAGGATATATAGCTATGTACTGGGGTGCTTTAGAGAGAAGAAGAAGAAAAAAGAAAAAGATTGGCAACAGATGTTAGCTCAGGTGCCAATCTTTAAAAAAAAAAAAAACAATAACAAAAACAATAAAAAAACAGGAATGCGTCACAGCAGAAATAAAAAAGCCTATTCTCTCTCTAACAGGTGAAAAGGCATAGGAAAAAAAGACTTTGTACTGTAAAAAACATCTCCTTCTTTCCTGGCTAATGCTGCCCTTCCCTATGGTCTCTCCAAGGTCAGAGGGCATTTTGAGATTCAGTTCTCTGAGCAGAGCCGGCAAATTAGGATATTATGGATTTAAGAACCCAAACAAAATGAAAATAGGAATAAGATTTTCATTCATTCATCTATCTATCCAGTCATTGAACAGCTAGCTGCGTATCTCCTTCATAGTAGGGTCTCTGTTGGGTGCTATGGGAGATAGCAAAAAGAGGAGGATATAGTCACTGCCCTCAAGAATCGTACAAGCCAGATAAGGTAGAGACATGCAAACAGTGTGGGTTACCCCGATTTCTGTGCAAAGGTGTAAATTGACGACTGGAGCATCTCTGAGCATGAATAGAGCAGGAAGTGGTGAAAAGTGATGAGTTTTGGAAGCTCTAGCCAAATATGCTCCCAGGCAAATACACAGCAGGAAAAGAGTGCCAACTTTAGGATGAATAGTATCAAAGAACACAGGTTAAATGTTACAATCATGCAAAAATAAACGCAAACAAGAGTTATCCAATTATTATTCTTATCATTATTATTCATGAATAATCTAGCAACAATCTCCATGTGTTTCTTTGAGCTTATATTTGAAAACTCTATGATTACTTTTTATAGATAATTCAAGAAAAGAAAGGAGTATTAGAAAACCTAAAGAAAACATCTCCTACTTAGTTGTACATAAGAAAAAGTTTCAGGCACCAAAATAGTGATTTTTCCTGACAGAAAAAACCTATAGATTTAAATATTATTTTTAAAAGAGGGCTATTTAGATAACATTTGCGTTACGTTCCACAACATATTATTTTACATTTGATCTTATTATATGACTTGTTATGGAAGTTGGCCACAACTCATATTTTTTAAAACTAAATATAGTATCTTTAAATCACATGGATTTCCAAGATACTTCAATGATAGCAGTTAAACATTTCTTAGATGTTGGAAAAAAGTTGCAATTTTCACTTTTTTATCTCAGTTTCCCATGTGTAGACAATCATGGCAAAGATTTTAAAAATATTGTTCTCATAACGTCCTTGATTTCACTTCTATTTTCAAGGTTGATCAATAATGGCAAATGGCTGTCACCTTTATACATTCAGGTCGTAGCACCTGGATTTGATGGGACCCCTTGTTAGACAGGAAGTCCAAGGATGCTCAGGTCTCCTATGCCCAGTAAGGAGGGTTTTACCAAGCCCACAAATACATATACTGGTGCCAGGGTTCTCCTCAAGGGATTAACCAGGTTATGATCATTCTGTCTATCCCATCCCATTGTTTTATAAGAGTTGATGTCTGATTCTCTGATCTGTGAGCTGGGGAATCTGACTTAACATTATCCTTTAGGATTAATTACCACATGGAAATACAAGGAAGCTTAAGTGGACAGTCAATCATGTTCAAGCTGTCAAGCTAATTAGATTTTTTTATCTAGCAAGAGGAAGAAAAAGGACACCGCATTCAAGGTATAGGATTTAAGGAATTCTAATTACCTAGATGTAATAAATTTTAAACTTAATTTTGTCAAGAGATACAAATGCAACACAAGCTAGCAATATATGCAATTCTGATATTAGAAAAGCAAAGCAAAACAAACTAGCAAAACTTTGTTTTTAACAGAATCGCTTAAGTAAAAGAGGAACAAGGTTGTAAGGCCATTAATTCATTTGTCTGACCATCCATGCATTCATCCAATATTTATTAAGTGTTAGGCTTTGGGGCTACAATGGCAACTGCAGACCCTGTTCTCATATGGCAGGCAAGGTCTAACAGATGAGATATGAGTTAAAATTCTACCATGATTTTCCACTGAACATAAAAAACATACAAACTTATGTCACCCAACAAGGCCCTATGTGATCTGTACCCTGACAGCATCTACAATCTCCATTTCTACCACTTTCCCTCATTCACCACATCCAGCATCAATGGCCTTCTTTCTTTTCCTCCAATATGATAACAGTCCCCTCTGGTGCATGAAGATCTCTTCCCACTGATCTTTACAGCATGGGCAACTTCTTGTTATTCAGTTCTTCATTCTACATCACCTCCTCCTCCTTTCTAACCAGCGTATTTAATTTTGTCAGAGCCTCTCCTCCTAGGCATTCTCCATTTTTACCTTGCTTTACTCTACCTTTGAAGCACTTTTCATTACCTGACATTATAACACAAGTTGTTAATTTTTTGCCCTTCTTACTGGAATATATGCTTCATGAGGCAGTGGTTTTTATCCATTTTATTCACTGAGCACTATCTGGTATAAAGTAATCATTTGAAAAATACTTGATAAAAAAAGAGAATACAAATGTATATAAAATGTATTATAAAATGTCACAAAAAAAAGATAGATGGTCGTATAAGAGAATAAAATAAGGTGATCGGAGTTATCCCAGAAGAGGCTAAAAAGAGTTTCCTAAGGAAATAAATCAAACTTAATCACCTACGTTTGTTTATCAGATAAACTATGTAAATCAATTTGGTCCTTCATTGCTTAAAGCCTAGAAGGAAACAGGATAAACTACAAAGGAATCAACCTATACATAAATTAAACTGGTTAGTGGAATTAAAGCTGACTGCTTAACGAAAGGAAGAGCAAAAAAGTCAACATGGAACCACACCCCAGGCTGAATGGTCACTGCTTTGTGACCCTCTTACAAACGCATTGGTGTAGGCGGCTGGTCTGTAGGCAGAGCGCACATCCTCCAGCTCGCCAGACATCCAGAATCAGTGAGTTGATTTAGGTAAGCACTTAAATACATATTTAAAATTGAGCTCAGGGATATATGGCTGAAATTACTTTGGAATGATCTCAAAATGATAGAAATATTCATTCTTATTAAACTACTGTGATTTTTGATGAGTTGTCATCAAAAATGCTCTAGAAGCCAAATATCAACTTTAAAAAAGAGGCTGTGGACCCTAAAGAACTAATGCTAAGATGCTACTAAAAGGGCAGTCACCCAAGTCGTTTAATGGGAGAGAAAAGCACTGAAAGGGAAAAGGATGGGCAGGTAAATGTGAGGAAAGAATGGAAGGAAACTCACATGTCCTGCAAGACACTAGTGGCCCTGCCTGACAAATGAGACCACAACATTCATTTCCTGCATCATTTCCTACTCGGTGCTAGATGGGTCACTAGGAACCAGAATGGAACCAATTCATCAATTATAATGAGCAGATAGGTTTGTCAAAAGAAACTCTTTCCTGAAACGTCTTTTTTTAAAATCATCCCTTCTCTTATAGAATTCTCTTAACTTTCCACAAGTTATTATAATTATATAAATTATAAATTTTTAAAAATTTTATATTTTTTTACTTTGTGTAACTGAAATTTCTCTTAATTATTAAAAAGAGTCAAAAGTGTTCTCCCCCCTCTAGAATACATTTCTTCAAAGTGCAGATATCCAGTTGGACTTAAAGTTGGAAAAAAGAAACAGGTGCACTCTCCTTAACCATTTCAAAAATCTGTGGTAATTTAGGATTCACATCAGTCACATGTTGATAGTTAATTTTATGGGCCAATTTGGCTGATCTAAAGGATGCCCAGAGAGCTGGTAAAACATTACTTCTGAGTTTGTCTGTGAGGGAGTTTCTGGAAGAGATTAGCCTTTGAATCAGCAGACTGAGTAAAGCAGATCTTTATCAGTGCAGGTGGGCCTCACACAATCCATTGAGGGCCCCAATAGAGCAGAAAGGGGAAGGAAGGAGGAATTTGCCCCTCTTTGCTTCCTGCCTGCTTGTTTGAGTGAGGACATTTCATCTCATCTTCTCTAGCCCTTGGATTGTGATTTAAATTTTGGCTCCCCCAGTTCTCAGGCCTTTAGATTCTGACTGAATTATAGCATTGGCTTTCCTTGGTCTCCAGTTTGCAGATGGCAAATTGAGGGACTTCTCAGCCTCTATAATCATGTAGGCCAATTCTTTATAATAAATCAATCTGTGTGTGTGTGTGTACACATGTCCTACTGGTTCTGTTTCTCTGGAGAACCCTGACTAATACACACGCTTGGAAGTAAGCGTTCTGAATTTTACCTATCACCGAAATAGTAGTAGTGGATATATCACTATTTAGATGACACTATTTAAACTTCCCAAGTAATTTAAGTTCCATGTAATAGAATAAAATGAAACCAGTTGAATATTACTGAGGTCTTAAACTATAGTGATTAATTTTTTGGACTAATTCACAAAACTCCTGAGATAAACTTTATCTATATGTGTGTATGTAGGGGGAAGGTAAATGACAAGTTTTTGAGAACTCAATACTTAAGGAATATGAGAAAAAAATAAATAATTAGAGAAAATAAGCAAAAAAGTCTTACAATTCTACTTCCATTCAAAATATGTCTTGACAATCTCCGTATGACTCCACTCATATATGGAAGTTAAACACGTGGACAAAATGAACAGATTAGTGGTTACTAGGGAAAGAGGGGGTGAGGAGCGGGCAAAAAGGATGAAGTGGTACACCTACAATATTACTGACAAATAATAATGTACAACTGAAATTTCACAAGGTTGTAAACTATCATAACCTCAATAAAAAAATAAAATAAAATAAATAAGACAAACAAAAAATACTCAAGATACTAAATTAAAAAATACTTCTTGAAATTCAGCAGGATGCTTTGTAGATAGCAAGATAATTCTCAATAGTAGTTAAGACCTGGATTTTCTTCATCTCATACTTAGAAACAATCTATTTTATTTCTTGGGTTGTATCTACTTAAATCTTTATGGTCCACAAGCTGCTGTGCATTTTTTTTTTCTTAGGTTTTTATAGTTCCAGAGAATTGTAAAAACTCAACCACTTGATGAATTCCATCCGGGATCTTGAGTCAGATTTAACAGAGATATAATGGAGAGAGAAGGAAAAAAAATAAGTAAATAAATAATCATCAAAAGTTACATAGGAACTAGGGGGCTGCTGCCTGGTGGCACAGTGGTTAAGTTCACACGTTTGGCTTCGGTGGCCTGGGGTTTGCTGGTTCAGGTCCTGGGTGTGGACCTACGCACCACTTGTCAAGCCATGCTGTGGCAGGTGTCCCACATAAAACAGAGGAAGATGGGCACAGATGTTAGCTTAGGGCCAGTCTTCATCAGCAAAAAGAGGAGGATTGGCAGCAGATGTTAGCTCAGGGCTAATCTTCTTCAAAAAAAAAAAAAAATGACACAGGAAATGTATGCTTTAACAAGGTTGCAGAAAGATCTGACTTAAACTAAATTTCTGTTGTATATAACTTACTTCAATGTATATTTTAATTATAAATATATTTTTCTTTTCATAATAGGCAAATTACCATACCTCTTTAAATGGTCTATTAAATACTAGTTCATAGAATATTAGTTACTGGAAAAAGGAAAAAAGTAAGAGATGAGACAGAAAAGTACTATATTGGTAAGAGCAATTCCAAACAAAGGTTAATCAGAAACGAAAATAAAATATTTTTTAAAAGATCATGTTTTCATAAATTTTCTATTTGTATAAAAATTCAATTTACACAAGGCTTTTCTTTCAGTGGAGACCAATCTGTTTTATATATTGCACAACTGCGGATGACTTCTCAGTCTCTACACTGCTCCATGCTGCTGTCCCGTGTTGCCAAGGACCCTGCACAAATTATGATGGGGAAGATCCAGAGAGAGGCCTTCCTAACCCCCTTCCCATAAGCAATTACTAGCAATTAGTCACACTGCAGGACTAAATAACTCTTTCTCTGCACCTGCAAAAACTATGTTTGAATGCCACAGCTGAATCCACTGAAGGAATCAAAATTAAATTTGAACTGAAAATCTAGCCTAATACCTTATTTATTACCTGCCACTCTCCAGAATAGAATATGTGGAAGAAGAGGACCCCAAAGGTTAGACTTTATCTTCAGTTTGTTAGAATATTTCCCCTTGAAGAAGAGTCTCTTTTGGGGACAGATAATATTGCAAAATACAGTTGTATTTCTCTTGGGCCCTATTGTAAGCAATGCTGATTCAATCAGGTCACACACACTTGGGAGGCTTAAACAAGAAAATTTCCTTCCTTGAAAGTCCTTCCTTTTTGAATCACATATTAATACCTGTGTTTATTAATATATATCATCTTACACTCATCTCAATAATGGGTTTCTTGGGGGCTCCCTTGAATTCATCCAAATATCTCACTCATTTACTTAGTAATTATTGGATGTAAAAATCTAGCAATTCATTTCAACTTCAATAGTAATATTTTACAAATGAATTGAATACTACACAAGTGAATGGTGACTGGAATATATAGCAGATACACTGTATCATAAGGTGCCACTTCCAATCCTGAATCAACTTTTAATCAAGTACAGGGCCCTGAACTAGTCACTTAACCTCCTTTTATATCTGTTGAATGGATGGGTGAATATTAAAAAAAAAAAAAAAAGAGTATTTGGCTTTGTAATACACAGACATCCAATTATTCAAAGACAAACACACAATTGTATTCTCAAATACACTCATATACAAATATCAATTGGTTCCTTTTGCATAACCTGTTCCAACTTACTTGGACACGTTAAAAGTGAACTGAGGAACTGCAGCTCTTACAGGTGATTCACAAATTATCTGCTCACAATCTTTACCAAAATTGTAGGGGAATGAGAGAATTCCTCTACCCTCTAGGTCCTTCTGGCTGGTCTACAGATTAAATTGGCATGAGGAAGAATAACAGGAGAAAATCAAACAAAGCTTTATAACACTTATACATGGGAGAAACCCAGGAAAGCTGAGTAACTCACCAGAATGGCCAAGCTGCCACATTAAATATCATCTTCAGCTAAAGACGAAGGAAGGTGTTGGGGGTAGTGGTTTCAGACTTCAAAGGTGAGGAAGGCAATTCACATGGAAATGGTAAAGCAAATGTTTGGTAAAGAGAACTTTGATAATGGTGGTCTTAGCAAGATCCTCCCAGTCTACAAACACGCAGAGTTATCTATGGTGAAAGCCTGTCCCCAGGTATCCCCAAGATAAAGAAATTTATCTTAAATTTCTTTTAGGCAGCTAGGCGGGAGGTCAAGGTTTCTTTTAGAGTCTTTTGTTCTTGAAAATAATCAAGGCAAAGAGACATATTTTGAGGTGGTCAATTCTGATCCCCTACAATATCTAGTTAACGTATATAATTACACAAAATCTCATACACTGGAATTTACAAATATATTAGTGATTTTCAAGTACCTTCAGTTAACGGATCTGAGGTCTGTGTGACTTAATCCTTCAGCAAGTACTTTTGCCAAGACGAAACTTAAAAGTCAGCTGGACAGCAGACAAACAAGACTGAACGCCAAATAGATCTCTGCAAATATAATATTTATAGAAAGAAAAGAAAACTGCTTTTCACATTTGTAAAACTTCTGTGCATTTCTCTTAGCTTTGGTTTATGAATCTCATTTACTTATTGCTAGAGGCTCTTGCTAGCACTAGTTTTGACACTGCCAAAGGCTAAAACCAAAAAATTTACTTCTAAAGATTTTTTTCAAAAGGAACTGCTTTTAAAATAGTCAGATTGTTGTGCTAAAGAGCAAGTCAACTTGCAGTGTCAGTGCTGACCTGAGATGAGTGCCTCAGGCAATGGAAATAGAGGATCATAACCAGGATTTCCAAGACAACTATGTCAATACTTGTCTCTGTTGTATTGTTCTTCTCTTCTCCACACCCCCATCCATTCCTTTTCATTAGCTATCCCATTCAAACTTGTCATCTTCCTACATTTTAGAATATCACTCCCACCCACATACTTCTTGTAAAGAAGAAGTCAGATGACTATAATTCAGGTTAAGGCAGTACACATCTCTTCTACAGTTCTTTCAATGATGCATAACACTGTATCATCACTTACGCAGGAGATATGAGAGGAGCACCCAGATTTTTTTAAAAAATCACATTATTATAATACTAAGTAAAGAAAACAGTAAATCAGAAAGGCACTGGTTTGCCATATTCAATAGAGCAGTGGTTCTCAAACTTCAATATGCATCAGAATAACATGGAAAGTCTGTTAAAATAGATTGCCTGGCCCCATCCTCAGTTTCTGATTCAGTAGGTCTAAGGTGGGATCTGTGAAGCTTCATTTCCAACAAGGTATCAGATGATGTGGATGTTGCCGGTCTAGGACTCACACTTTCAGAACCACTGTTCTAAAGTTCTAATGCTCTAATGTAGTAATTCTCTTGTTTAAACTTCCCAGGAACAGGATGCACTAAAGATTCCACTCTACTCTCAGAAATTTTTAGGTAGTCTTAAGGATCTGCAATTTTAAAAAAATGATTTCATGTAATTCTAGAGATGGTGGTTTAGGAATAGAGAGACCATTGTCACAATCTACCTTCAACAGTCCTAGTTTACACTTGCTGTCTCAGGGTCCCATCTAGTTAGTGGCTCCTTCCTAAAACACATAATTGAACATTCAGTATATGCTTATCGTATCTGTGAACCATACCTTGAAAAACATTGATGCAGAGGTACACCACATCAGTAAATCATCAATGTATTCATACCCCTTTTAAAACACCCTGTCCACCCAATGAAACCCAGAGCTGCAGACAACATTACATATTCCTTAGCCCTCCATTACTGCAATTGCCATTGCTACATTCATTTGCCCACCATTACTGCAAGTGCTCAGTGGTCTACTACTATATTCTAAGCTAAGCATTTTTAAAATGTATGTTATTTACAGCACTAAGATCTCACTTTCTGCCATTTATTTCTTATTTTTGCAAACAACTTCAAAAAGGAAGTATGGATAAAAGACATTGTTTGGACCTGCCACAAACAAATAAATAAATACAATTTAAAAATAAAAGAATAAGAATATCTTGAACATTTTGCAGCCCTGGACACCTTGAAAGAACTGATGAAAGAAATAGAAGGTAAAGGTAAGCAGGCAGTGAAAAAAAGGTGACAAAGTCTTTGACCTTGAGAAGGTCAATGAAAGCATGACTGCAAAAAAGGAGAATTAGTACATGGAACATAAGGCAGGCAAAACAAATTCTGGCTAGAAGCATGTCCTCATCTCATAGACTTTATATATAGGGCAAGTACCAATTTTGAAGCTGGGAATGGATCTATTAATACTTAGAGACTAAAGACTGTAAAGATTCCATTGAACACTGATTTGTTTCCAGGATGCACAGCCCCCCAACCAGTAAATTAAGCATGCCTTTACCTGCAGACATTTAAGGTAACTCTACCCTAATTTGCCCTATCTCCTCTCCACTGCCAATATAAATTCCATGAATCTTCAAGATACAGGTGATTAAGCTTCATGTTTTAAAAGTTTCTCAAAGTGTGTACTAGAAGTCATCTACATCATAATCATTCAGGATTTGTATTTAAAAACAAAATTTCAGACATCAAGGCAGGGTATTACAATCAGAATGTTTGGGTGTGGATATCTATATTTTAATCAATAAAGACGTGATAGTTATACACATTAAATTTTTTAGAACTTTCTCTGTTAGGTTTTTCTTCTTTTTCTATTGCTTTTAAGAAGATGGTCTTCTAAAACAAAATATATGGATTTAGAAATTTTGGGTTTGATCATTAGCAATGATATGTTTTAAATTTCACAATATAAAAGGCTTTACACAAAATGCACATTTACGGCAGTGAAAAACTATCATTCATAATATCGTAAAAAAAGAATTCAAATAATTGGGTCTTTTTTTTCTTTTCTCCCCAAAGCCCCAGTACATAGCTGTATATCCTACTTGTAAGTCCTTCTAGTCCTTCTATGTGGGATGCCACCACAGCATGGCTTAATGAGTGGTATGTAGGTCTGCACCCAGGATCCAAACCGGCAAACCTGGGCTGCCTAAACAGAGCACGCGAACTTAACCACTATACCACAGGGTGACCCAACTGGGTCTCTTAATACACTATTTTATTACACACTGTTTTATTTTAAGGAACATTAATGGAGTAGGTTTCTTTATGGAAAGTTTTCTTCTAAAATGTACAGGAGTAACTATTTGTATCTAGTTCTTCTTACGCTTAAGTGATTTCCAAGAGGGAGAAAAACTATGAAATTGTCAATTAAACAGATTTAATTATCAGAACCTCTCTTTTCTCACTAGAATTGAGACTGAGGAATGCATAACTCTTAAATGCGTCTGACCACTTTGCTAATTAACAGGTTCCATTTGTATGAAAACAGGTAGAAAGCAGCGAAAGTTAAAGATGAAGAAATATTTAACATAATATATCTCAAGCCATCTACACATGAACGTTTTGCCTAATTCAATCTGAAGGTTCACATAGATCACCTTCCTCCATTTAAGTTTAAAGTAGGCAAAACTTAATCTTAGCAACACTTTGTTCTACTACCTGATGAAAATGGAATTTAAAATCAAGACCTGGAAACTCCCAGTCCACCATCTTATACTTAAAAATAGTGATCTCAAAAATGATCTAGCCAATTCCAAAGGGAATGAAAGTATAGTTCTAAGGAACACTCTCAGTTTAATATGCACATTTTATTTACAAACTGCCAGTTTATGGCCACATCTATGAACAAAACAAGAAAAATACATGAAGTTGCTTAAAATAAAATATATATAAGACATTAAACTACAGACCAGCGATTAAAAACTATGGTGAAAATGAATATACATATAATCAGCCACAAGAGTTGAAGGCACTATATTTTGCAGTTAACATCCCCATCAAGCTCTGAGATCATGAAGGATTCCTTTCCAAGACCCTGTGTCCAAATTCACAACACCAGCAGTCAAGAGAAAGTGATAATAAAAGCTTAGAAAACACTTAAGAGTAAATTCTAAAATGACATCTTTCCCCCTAAACAGAAATGCTATTCACTGCCTCATCTGACTAGGAAGGTCATCCTTAGGACTTTAACTAGGTGTCATCTCCTCCAGATGCTACCTCCCTTCTCATCTCATTTACTTATCCCTGTGAGAGCTCCCTAGAGCTCTCTACTTATATCACTGATGGCATTGTGCACATTATCTTCCTCTTTTCCCTATGAGCAATTATAAACTAAGGACTGTGTTTATTTAATCTGTGAATCCACAGCCCTGAACTGAGCTTCTGTCTGGCTCATAATAGGTATGCATCCAATAAAATATTGGTTGAGGGGGCCAGCCCCATGGCCAAGTGGTTAAGTTTGCGCGCTCCACTGCAGCGGCCCAAGGTTTCACTGGTTTGAATCCTGGGCGTGGACATGGCACCGCTCCTCAAGCCATGCTGAGGTGACGTCCTGCATGCCACAACTAGAAGGACCCACAACCATGAACATACAACTATGTACCAGGGGGCTTTGGGGAGAAAAAGGAAAGAAATAAAAATAAAATAAAACAAAATAAAATGTTGGTTGAATGAATAGTATGTTGAAATACTCAACTGAAAACACTGGCCAAAGGACGAAGTAATAATTGGCTCCAGCTACAGCTCTCTGAAAGCAATTCAATTCAGTTGAAACTAATTCAGTTCAACTCCACTCAATAGACATTTACCAAGGGTCTAGCCTTTGTCCGAAATAGAGATATAAATGGTTTTTTGACGTGCGTTATCTTTTCAATTGCCTTAACGCTTTACTTTGCCAATAAAGGTATAGTTTAGGTTGACAACCAGAAATTAATTACAAGGGCGTGGAAATCATGGTATGCTCCAAGTTTTGTGGAAAGAAAACAAGAGTAAATAGATATAAAATGTGTTCTCTAGAATTTCGTAGAGATTGTACATAGGTATATATTTATGTATCAGTCTTTTTGAATAACCTACTAGCCTTTCTTAAGTGGGCTTCCTCGAAAGAGGAACATCCATTGTATGTAATGGATTATCTTTTCTCCTATGCATCTAGAATATTACTAGAATAACACTAGTATTCCTTGGGAAAATGAGAAAATAGTCATTCAAATAATCTCCTGTGTTCCTTCATTCAGATGAAGAACCCCAGTTAAGACAGGCTGCCAGTGTCTCTATTACAGATTGCATGTAGGTATGTATTTATGTATAAGAAAAACTTACCTCATTGAATTGGTAATTAATTGATGGAATTAATGGTGTTTAGCACTATAGACAGCCACAACCATGGGGATAATTCAGGAGATTCACTTCAGTATTAAGCTCTTTGATCTGAATTATTTAGATAATGGGCTCAACTCTCCACCTTAGGAAGAGATTTCAGGAGAAACCAACTGTTGGAAAACCCCCTTCCTTGAGATAGTTTAAGAGAGGGTTACTCTCCTGCCTCAGAGTTTAACAAAGCTCCATATAGAATAATGACTGTTTTAAATGTTTCCAACCACTAAGATTCCTCGGGTGTAAAAGAGGGCTTCCTTTTAGGACATTGGAGCTATGAACTAAAAGCATACAGGGGTAAACAGGAATGGTGCTCCAAAAGGATTCAGGGTCACCTTTGTGGAGGAAAAGGGTGATAGGTCTTTCAGTCAATCACAAAACTGGCTCCGAGAAAAAATCTGTGTAGTGATGGAAAACTTCAGCCATTCAGATCTCCACTACAAAGTGCATTCCACAGGGAAATGATGTGATTAGATCACCTTTAGAGTTTTTTTCACACCTAAGATTCAATGATTCCAAGATAAAGAGTGTCAGTCTTAGAAATTACAAAACAAACTCTGATCTTTCACTGTCTCAATAAGGGCTGTGCTTTCAGTATTCCTGGGTAGTGTTTTCTTCCAGGTATTACACCAACCTGGGGCTTGGATCCCTGTTTAATGAAGCTGTCCTCCTCCGTTCTCATTCACCTTGTTTCAGTTGCTCAAATACTCCATATTCTTTCCTAGTTCAAGACTTTTACACATGCCTATCCTTTCACTCTTTCTATATCTGGCTCTTCTAATGCTGAAATTGCAACTTAGGGCCATCTCCTCAGAAAGACCTTACATGAATATACCAACTAAAGTAAGCCTTCTCTATCCCAATAATTTCATTCACAACAGTAATCTCTATTTGTATGTATTATTAACTCTTTGTTTCTTCCAATAGAATATGAGTTTATAGGGTAAGGACCATGTTTGCTTTCCCCAGTATCTGACATATACAAGCTGTTCCATACATATTTTATTGAATGCAAGAATGCATGAGCACATGAATGGAAGGAGGCAAGGAAAGGGAAAAAGACAGGAGAGTTAGTTCAGGTAACATTCGGATATGGCCTGGGCAATGACAAATGTTCAGTCACCCAAATAATACCAACAACAGTGAGTTGAAGCTCATTGGGCTAGGTGTCATAAGTGCTTCAGAAATGAACAAATGAAGATATACTACTTTCAATAACACTTGGCTCATTGCTTGTGCAGTGAGAGTTACAGTGTCTGATTTTTCTGGATGGTTTGCCATTTGCAAAGAATTACAGATTAACTGCAGCCAATTGGATAGACTGGATAATCTGGCCTAATTCTTAAAAAAATATTCTACAGTCTACATTTTTATTCACATAACTGTTTCTTTAGTGTTTCCATTGTTTTGACTTCATAAATAGTCTCCTTACTTAGTTAGGCTGATTCAAGGCTTCAGATATTGATGCAAAAAATTCCTTCCTCAGGAAACTTTCACTGACCAGATAATTATAAACTTTTCTAACCCCCTGTACTTTTCCTACATAATAAATGTGTACATTGATAAAATTTTTATCAATTTCTATATTCCTGAGCTCAGGGCCAGTGTGTCTCTTTGTTCTCCATTGTATCCCCAGTGGCAACCACAGTGACTGACACAAAGAATGTGCACCATAAAAATTTGTTGATTGGATTAATTATAGCTCTTCTCACCTGTTTCATGGATTTTCTTCTCTAAAAGAAAAAAATCAATTGTAAACAAGTAAACAAAATTCAGTTTCATGCATTATTTTTGTAGAATAACGAAAAATAAAGATGGATGCGTCAAAATCCCCTTTTCAATGCACCACATGCTATTCTTATCAACAGAGAAAATAATTGTCTCACAAATCTTCTTCTTTGCATCTACACACATAAACAAAGAAATGTATATATTTTTCTTTTTATTTACTAAATAAAGAGCATCATAATATGCATAATATTTACATATTGCTTTTCTCGTGGACATGTACACCCTTCATCTCAGAACACACTGATCTGCCATACAATTTTTAATGGGTTATAATATTCCACTGTAGGATGCAGACCATAGCTTTCAGAAGTCTTCCCCTATTTACAGATACTTAGCGTATTTACAATTTTCTTGTATGACAAAAAAAGCTTCAAAGAATACTCCTGAATATATTTTATCATACGCATGTTTAATGTTTTTGAGTGATAGACTTTTAGACAAATAAAAAACACATGCTAGATGAATACTATTTTCTAAAGGTATACCACATTCTGGATGGAATGTTCAACTCATTTTATAAGATTATCAAAGTCTAAAGGTTGAAGATGTGAGATTTTTCCCACCATGATTCAATTCTAATTTCCATCAGCAACCTGAAAAGTCCACAAGTTGTTTAGATGAGTCTGTACCTTAATTTGAGCACACTGTGTTCTTCAGCTATCTTGTGTCCCAGGGTGATGGGAAAAAAAGCTCAACCAAAAGAAATATAAATGTTGAAATAACAATACATGTAGAATAATGTAAATGTACTTAGTCCTTTCCAAAAACTGATTAAGATATTCTCCTGACAGAACAGTTATGAGTAAATCATTTCTAAATATAATGCACCTCTAGCTGAGGCAATATAATTGAACAATTTTTTAAAATTTGTTCCAGCTAATAAGTGAATAGCAAACAAGAACATAATTCATAAAAAATGGTGTCTTCCAATTATAAGAACCTAAACTAATCCTTTTATGAGATTTTTGACAGGATGCAAAAATCAAATGCTAAGAAAATAATAAGTATTTTTCTCACTGTCATGTAGAACAATAAATCTGGCACCAATTGATCGGTATACTCAACATAGTTTACTAATGGTGAAAATACGCAGTAGGAAGTTTTATAACTGAACAAACATTTTCGAAAGAACAAAAAGTGACTTTTGGAATAGACAAAAGCTACAAAACTTGAAATATCTTTATAGCAATCTAATAACTATCAAAGTCATTAAAATTTCAATTTTAAGTAGACAAATACTAGATTTAGCAAAACCAGAATAACTTCTTAACATATTTTCTCTTCTGTATGAAAATTGTGTACATTTTCGGTGTATTTATTTATTTATTTATTTACAGCAAAAAGTATTCCATAGAGACAGTTTGCAGAAAAGTTTCTACCACATCTTTCAGAAACGACTGACTTCTTGTTTGCAGCATGGAGAAATGTGTCTGAATGAACATGATCAATGTTCATTAAATGCACTAAACTGACAGGTACAAGAAATGGCACCACATGCTTGTGCATCTGAGCTTTCTATAATGAATAAATGGAGCGTGTGATCCCAAAGGCAGCTGCACCAGCCATAACTTTGTATTTGACACTTGACTGCCCTTAGAAGTCTGTTTGGCAAAAATCGTCCATTTGGAAAAAAAAAGAAAAAAAGCAAAAACTTGTGAGGCTTTCTAGAGGGCAGTTGCACACGGGCTTCTCACGAACACCACTTCTAGGAGTCGGATTGTTCTGAGATAAATCAATTATTTATTTTATTGGTTATCAGTTCATTACTATTGGAGTTCATTCAAAGTTCATTTCACTAAAAACCCTGGCATCACCTTACATGCTAAAATCCAAAGTCAATGTTAAAAAGAAGGCAAAAAAATTTGGTCTGCATTCCTCTCTCTTTTTGTTCCCCTCGACAGTGTTCTTATGCAATAACCCTCCCCCAGTCTTAATAACTTTATGTCTGGTGAAAGCCAGCTAGTGACTATCTTGTTTTTTTCCCATTAAGATAAAGTTATCCATAAAAGTTAGTTACAAAGACAGGATTAGAATGCAGCTAGAGCACAATATCAATCAAGTACACTAACATTCAGATGCCAAGTTTTATAGAAGACATTTAAAAGCCCAAATGCTCTATCAGCCTCTTACTTGCTAGTGCTAGTGTGTTGTTAAGCAAATTACTTAATCCTCTGTGACTAAGGTTTCTCATCAGTAAAATGGGAATAACAGTACTACCTCAAAGGATGGCGATGACTATAATATCAGATAAGAGTTGTAAAATGCTTAGCATTTTGCCTAACAAAGGAAACATTCAATACTCAGTAGTTATATTGTACATGAGCTTGGTGTTTGCCCTGTCTTTGATGAATAGATGTCAGACTTTGCTGAGGACACGTGTCATTGAACAGAATGCTCAGTGATGACGTGAAAAGGAGATTCAAGCACTGATTGTTTGGTATTGCCCATTACAGCAAGCAGAAAAAGGACATTAAGATCAACATATGAAACACACTTCAGGATACTTTAAGCTAACTCTCTGCCACCTTTTGATAACAAGACACTGACAATTACGAGATGCTGATTATTAGAGTGATGGGGGATGGCTGAACTGGGATTAGAATGTGAAAAATGTACCCCCTGGTAAGGGCTTCTATAAACCCCTTCAGGAGGGTTTGCTCTTGCCAGCTGGGTGTGGGATGCATGTTAGTTTGAGTTCTTACAGAAGCTCACTGAGATAAGTATTAGAATAAAAGTAGTTTCTTTAGGAAGTGCAGGCAATGCCAAAAAGGAAGAAAATGATATAGCGGAGTGAAAACATCCAATAATGAATATTTTGTTAAAGCAGCTATACAGTGGGCGATCCTGCAGAGAAACTCTGAGAAGTGGTGTAAAACACACCTTGCAGAGTTATCTTGCCTGAAGGATAATGGAGCTGGGATACTTACATTGCTTGAGAGTCACCGGTGGAGGGCTATTCCCAGGGGATGTTAATTCTCAGCATTTAAAGCTCAGCTATACACAGGAGCAATGCAATTTCCCAGAGTTCCAAGACAAGAGACTTAGAAACAGGGCTGCAGATACTAATGGTTGGAAGTCCTCAGGAATACAATTAAGGGTCTGAGGCATATAGGCAGGGTACTGACAGCACCAGCTATAGGAGGTCATAATTTCTACTTGTACTATGGCAGTGCATCAGGAACAAATCCCAGGAAATTCCCTAAGACTCTACCTGCCAGACTGTCTTCCAGACAGCATGTTGCCCAGTGACCATGACTTTCAGTAGAATCAACGCCATGGAACTATTCAATCTGCAAGTAAAAATTACAGTCATCAAGTGCAGTGTTTATAAACATTCAATGTTCTGAAACCATAAGGGAATAAATATTTGAGCTGATGTGCATGCTTATGTTTGTGTGTATGGGTGAGGAAAAGAGAAATGAATAGATCCTGGAAACCACTCACATTTGGATACACACGATTACTCCCCTAAAGATTTGGCAAATTCATTTATTACAGGAAAGCATTTGGTTATCTGCAGGTTTCCTTAACATATCGTTTACTCCTCATCATCTTCTGCATGACACCATGTTATGCATGTTAGCACAAGTTTTAAAAATTGGTTCAAAATTACATTTTAGATTTATTCACACAATGCTATTTGACATTTAAGTGCTTTATCTTTTAGCTGCAGACTTTTCTATTTGCTATGTTACATTATGTCATCCATATTACATTTCACTAAAATGCCAGCATTTTTTGAATCATTGAGCTGAAAGGGACTTAAGATCAGTTTATTCTGTCCTCTGCCTAGGAACAAATCAATGTGGGCTATATCATGAACACATGAGAATCTCGACAGGTAAACCCCTCGCCCCCACCTTTATTTCCTTTTAGGACATTGAAAGTTCTTTATTAATTCTATTTATGCCTAAAAATTATAAAATGTTAATTTGCTAATTAAGTAACAATTACATAAGTTAATTAATAATTGATTGTAAATTGTTGAATATTTTAAGGTACAGAAAGCTATACTAAAGTGGAATGCAGTGGGCAACCATTCAAGCGTTTCATCCAGTGGAATTTTCGGTACATAATTCACATCAGGAGTTTATCTGTTATATGACTGATTACTTGCAATAATGGAACATTCACCATCATTCAAAGCTGCTTATTTTTTCCATTGTTGGGAATATCCAGTTTCTAAAAATCTTTTTTAAAATTTGAACCATGTGTGTCATTCAACTTCTACCTATTAATCCTACTCCTGAATCCTGAATCAAACTTAAACAAATGTACTTTTACCATAAGATCTTAAGGAAGTCCTTTATCTCTGGGCCTCAGTGTCCTTGTCTGGCAATAAGATTCGTGGCTTCTTTCATCCTATGGGTCTAAGGCTTCTTTCATCTCCTGGGATTGTCTAAATGCTGTGATCATGCACTTTAAATTATTCCTTTCCTTCACAATGCAAGCCAACACTGGTTAAAAATGATATTGATTACTTTCCTCAATTCAGTGATGTCCCAGACATCATTTTATGTGTTATTTCTCCTTAATATACTACATTCTGGCTTCTATATATCAGAAATGCTGAATGATTTCCTTTTGCTTAAACCTTGGATGTGCTTTACAAAAGTGGAATCTTTTTACTGATTTATTTCAGCTTTATCAACAGTTATTAAATACACAAATGCAATTGCCAAATTACAGCTTTATGCTGACACTGGACCATGTTAAGTAGCATATAATAGGACAGAAAATAAATATTTGCCACTGGGGGAAATTCTATCCCAGCTAATGGTTTAGTAGTAATTTTAGTACCTGGGCTATAAGCAGTTTTTGTGTTGTGAACTGTAGGTCTTAGTTAGTATTTGTAAATACTCTCTCTATATTATTTTCAAGAGGTTGCTCCAATCCCATTTTATTAGTTAGTTTTTTTACAATCACTCCCCAAGGATTCTGTTGTCAGGTATTAATATGAGGGAATTAGAAGGAACAGAAGTTCACCACCTTGCTCAAGACCCTAGAGAGGAGCATGAAAGAGCTCAGTGAAAATTCAGTATTTCTGAATCCAAAGCTTGATTGAAATCATGGAACTGAGGTTACTGTTTTTGAAAGCAGCTCAAAATGTGGTTGTTAATGTTCCTGGTTGGCTCATGATACAGCAGAAAGTGTATGAAACTAAAATGACTGGATTCTACTCCTGAATCTGCCATCAACTGTCTATTTCACTATGGGCATGTAACTGTAGACTGAAACATCTCTGAGAGGACAACCCACCGTCACACTCCTTCTGATGATCTTATTCTCCTACATGCACAAACTTACATTTGCTTTAACACTGAAAAGAGGAGGAAAGAGGAGAAACAGAGAGTATGTTCTAGGAAAACCAAAGGTGCCTCTGTCTGGTCCAGGACAGAAAAATACCCAAACCAAGTGGGCAACATGTCACATAGTAAGTAGCTGGAGCCCTTATTTATAACCTGTCTGTCAGCCCTCGGTTGAGAAGATTAGTTATCAAGATTTCTGGTAAAAGAAGCAAATTTGATGCAGAAATAAATTAGGACACTAGAAAACTCCTTGATTCTTTTATATCACAAGTTTCACAAGATTTTCAAAAGCAACAGTCATGACTGGGAACTCAAATGAGGAAGCATGAAAGAGTCAACACATGTAATGTGCACCAAGGGAGCACACCAGTCTAGTGGCAGGCAGCCTCTTAACTTCGGTATGTCAATATTCTCATCTGCAACACAAGACGGTTGAATTACCCACCAACTATCATTTATGTACATTTATGCACAAAGTATATTTCACATATGTCATATAAGGCAGATATTCCTATTATCTCCATTTTAAAGACAAACTTTGAAGGCATAGCTAAATTCTGTAAATTTCTCCAAGGTCACAAAGTCAGTACATGGCAGAGTCAGAATATAAAGTGACATAATCTATAAAGTCTCTAATGTAATGATACTATTATTATCAGAAGATAAATGGCAGCCCATCATATGGAAAGATCTTGTGAGAGAATCAGCTCCTAACTTATAGAAAAGTTCTCTTTTATTATATAAAATCATTATCTGCTTTATATATTTTTAATTTCTCTCTCCACTAGATGGTTCATTCTGTAAGGATAGGACACTGGTGTCTTACATGTCTTTTAAAAATCCCAAAGCATGTAACCTAATGCTTACTGATTCACTAAATACTTCTCACCCCCAAATCACCTTATATTGAAATCCACCCAGTAGTTAAGACTATTACAGTAGGGTAGTACCTATGTAGGTTATAATTTTGGATATTAAGTTTCCAGAGTTGGTGCTGTAAGGAGGAGAATGTGGTGAAATCCAGAACTCTAATGAGATAATGCCAACATGAAGTAAAAACGAAATTTCAATGAAGTGATAATAAACAAGGCAAATAGCAACAGCAACAATATATAAATGAAGTATCCTAGTGCTTAGGAAGTTTATGAAACCCATAGAAATTATGTTATTAATAGAAAGATAAAAGAGAAAGATAGAAAAATGAAAAAGCAAAGGAAATTATTCTGGCAGGCTATCAAATCAAAGTGCTGGTTACACAGAAAATATACCAAGAAAACTCCCTCCCTTCTTACACCTGCCATTGGACTAAAAATAATGTGATGTGTTTAATCCATTTTCTTCTGTCTTATAAAATGACCCATCACATCCCTGTCCTTGAAAATGTTATGACTTTATAAAAGCACCAGACAATTTCCCACACCTGGTTAAGCTCAATGAAACTCTGCACCATTACAAAGCTGACCCATAAACTGCAATTCTATAAAATTCATATAGATCACCAGGAGGCTCCAGCTATTACTGTTCTCTCATTTAGAGAGCACAGGTTTGATGTGGGTAAAACATTCTGGGGCCTTTACAAGCCAACACAATCAATACCTTTACACAATACGGTTGCTCCTAGAATGGTCATTCATGCTGAGAAGACTAAGGATAGGGGCCACATAACTGATAGTGGGCACTCTTAGCATGAATGCAAGGCAGGACAGAAGGTACATTTAACAAACACTATGATGTTTGGCTAGGTGGCACTCTTTTAAGTTGACTGAGAAGTCAGAATACCTCATCTACAGGATAAATTAAGGGTGCTTTTAAATGAGCTACCAAAATAGAAAGTGGTTAAAACCATACTTGAATTATACTTAACATATTGGAAATAAATGTTTAGATGAAAAGGAAACTGCTTCCCAATTTTGAAATACTGGAAGAGTCTTCCAACAAAAGTCACTCAACATTTATAATTTTCCTTTCTTTATGTGTTTTTCTTTTAATGTATGAATAAATTATTGCTAGTTTTAAATATGATTCTTGAACCTATATTCATAAGTCTAACAGATAGGAAATGTTCTTTTTTGTGCTGTTTTTGGCATATCTTTGTATTCATGTAATGATAGCTTTATAAAAATAACTTTTAAGATATCTTTCTCTATACTCTAGCAAAAATTAAATATCAAGAAAAATCTGTTCTTTGAAGGTTTAGGTGTGATCATTTTTTGAAAAGAAGTTTTGGGAAACATTATTTCTTCTACAGTTAATGGTTTGTTCAGATTTTCATTTTTAATCTACTATGAACATCCTTTATTTTCTGATTAAATAAATAATAATCACTATAAAAATGATACAATTACAAAGAAGAAAAGTTTTAATGATTTGCATTCCAAGCCAAAGATAACCACCCATTAATATTTTAGTGAGAATCATTTTACATATTTCTTTAATGCATATATGCTATTTTTGCTGTCATATTCTTTTAATCTTTTTATCTCACAGTCCTTTTTAAACCTAATGTGCTTGTTTCATTTATTGAGAAATATTTATGTGAGATACAAGTGCAAGGCCCTATGCTAAGTGATGAAGAAGAAACAAATTAACACCTAAAATGTGCCCCCAAAGAAGTTACAGTCTAATAGATGGGATGAAACACCAACATAAATGATACAAGTAACATCTCTAGTATGTGAAAGGCATGGGCCTTTGGCACCTACGAGCCATTCTACATTGTTAGAAAAACCTAAAATCCTACAGGTTAATAAAGTCTTCTATCTACCATCTGCCCGCAATATCTCTGTGCCACGTATCATTCATATGCTGGAGGCACCATCCTAGTGTGCATATTGAGAGGGAGATTTAGGTCTGTGTCATCCTTGGTACCCAGTTAACAGCACAGATATAGATTCTGATGCCAATGTAGGGATTAGGCTAAACACTGACTTGTTAGCACCAAAAATGTAAAAGGTTTAAGTAAGTAAACCCACACCTGTAGCCACCATTAGTGGCTTTCAGGAAAACAAAAAAACCTTTAAATTAATATGTTTATATGCAGGGCTTTAAACAGAAATCTTTATAAAATGAGAAACACATTATGAAAAATTTAGGGGCCGGCCCCATGGCAGAGTGGTTAAGTTCGCGCGCTTGGCTTTGGTGGCCTAGAGTTTAACCGGTTTGGATCCTGGGCGCAGACATGACACCACTCATTAGGCCATGGTGAGGCAGCATCCCACATGCCATAACTAGAAGGACCCACAACTAAAATATACAACTATGTACTGGGGGAACTTGGGGAGAAAATGCAGGAAAAAAAAAAGAAGAAGAAGATTGGCAACAGTTGTTAAGCTCAGGTGCCAATCTTAATAAAAAAAAAGAAAAATTTATTTTGCAAAGCTAAAGAATTTAGGATGATACACTAATAAGTCGAACAAATTCAATGTTTATCTTTCTTTCATACCTAAAGCATTCTCCTACTATCAAAAGGCTTAGTGTTTCAAAAAGGGAGATTTGAGCTTTCTTAGTTATTCTTAGAAGTTACATCTGGATTTGGAAAGTAAGTAGTTTAGAATGATTCCATCAAGACCACTGTCGAAGTAATTTAAACTGGAGTATCTCATTATTTGTAGTCAAGAAGCAATTTGGTTCTCTACGGTTGTTATCATTCACTTTGGTTCTGCTAAAGTAGAGATACAAGAGCCAAACTGAGTGAAAAGATTTAGCCCTTTGGCAAAAGCCCTTTCAGTTAGAGAAAATAGTCAATAATTTAATTCACATACTACATTTTTACTACGTGTATATATAGGATCACAGGGAATCTTGTATATATTTTGAATAGAAATGACTTGCATACTTGAAACAATAGTAATAATAGCTAACATTTATTGAGTGCTTACTACCTACTCTGAAGGTATGGTCCAACTTAGTCACCATAACAACTTTATGAGATAGGTTCCAATATCACTGTTTTTACAAATGAATAAAGTAAGATCAATTAAATTAAGTAAATTGCTTCAAGGTACACAAAGCAAGTAGAACATCTATGATTCAAACTTGGGCAGTCTGATTGTAGAGCTTTCCATCTTAACTACTGTGCAATTTTACCTTGTTTTATATTACAAAATTGTACACTTATGATGCATAAATACAGCAAAAAACCTGTTATCAAAGTGTCACCAATTATTTAACAACTCAGACTGTGTCAAATATTGCTGTATACTGATGAGAGAACGTGATGTTCTCGTTTTAATACAGAAGGCCTATGACCCAGATATTGGAGTCTGATTTCTTGACATAAACTATGTAAAAAATAGAATGAGTAATGTATATTAAAAATGAAGTAATAAAATGTATGATATTAAAAATATAAGGAGCAAATAATAATATGAAAAGTTCAAAATAAGGGTAAATGCATTAAATAAAATGGGAAGGACTGTAACCACAGGACCAGTTTAAACTGACTCTTATCTTACAAAGGATGTGAAAAGCTGTCTTGCAGGGGCAGCGAACCAAAACTGCAAGTTACATGTAGCTGGAACATGTGCAGAGAAGAATATCTTGACCTGAAATAACACCCAGAACCAAAGATTCTCCCCACACATGGAACAAAAAGGACTGGGACATGACTGGAACTCAAAAGATGGACCCTTTTCAGAAGCAATGAGTCCACTGCCCAGGAAGACCTGATGCTAAAGCCCCTTTCCATACCTTACCACAAATGGTCTTGTTTGGAGTCCCTCCTATGGAAACCTGCCCTGCCAGTGCTTATGCATACCAGCCTGCCCTCCTTAATACCTTAAATTTTACTCTAAACCCTGGATTAGAGAGACAGATTTGAGAGTCTTGCCTCCTGTCTCCTTGCCAATAGACCTCACAATAAAGCCTTTTATTTTATCAAAAGCTGGTGCCATAGTATTGGCTTTTTATGCGTATTGGGTAGCGAGCCCTTGCTTGGTAATAGGAAAAGACTAACAACAAAAAGATCTATAGTTGAAACTAAATGTGTGGTCTTAATGAAAACATCAGGGTGTAAAAATGAGAAGAGATTTCTAGAGGAAGAACATAGATGTTATGGAAGCATTGATTGTCTATGATTGTCTCTGATTAATTGCACTGAGTGAATATTTAGTAAATGCTAATCCTCTTTCTAAAACTGAGTACATGAAAAACTGCAAGATATAATCCATACTTGAACAGGTTGATATTCTGAGGTAAAGTTCAAATTAAATGCTAGAAAACTATGGCCCCCACCCCAGTTCACTAAGAATGGTCGTTAAACAGATCTTAGTCTATGAACTAAAGCCTGTGGACTTGATTCTTTCACAGCCTACAAAGTTAAATGTTTATGCTGATTCTAACACGATTTCTTGCTTGATGAAGCAAAGAAGATCAGAAGTACAAAGTCAGGAGGCTTGAGTGGTAGTAGGAAGTAGAGAGCTGAGTTAAAATAATGAGATATGATAAAAGCCTGAGAGGAAAGCAGCAAAAAAACTACGAAAGTTAAGACAATACCCAGCAATCATCAATGTTTCCAATTAAAACCTAAAGACAATCATATACTCAGTTGGGAAGATATGAAAACGTGTAGTTTATTTTAAAGATTTTTATAAGATTAAATAATTTAAAACAATCTGACACTTGAAAAATTAGATTCTTTTTTTTTAAAGATTTACTTTTTTTTTTTTTCTTTTTTTAAAGATTTTATTTTACTTTTTCCTTCCCAAAGCCTCCCAGCACATAGTTGTATATTCTTCATTGCGGGTCCTTCTAGTTGTGGCATGTGGGACGCCACCTCAGCGTGGTTTGATGAGCAGTGCCATGTCCGCGCCCAGGATTCGAACCAACGAAACACTGGGCCGCCTGCTGCGGAGCGCGCGAACTTAACCACTCAGCCACGGGGCCAGCCCCCGAAAAATTAGATTCTCTATATTTAACTCCTTCCCCTTGACACTGTTAAAAAGGTGTTACTATATAGGCATTTTCACTATAACACGAAAACAATAATAATCTAAGTATTTGCTATATGTTTAATGAGAACACATCTCTACCTAAGAAGTACCTAAAATGTTTAAGTGAAACCTTACTAATTCATCAAACATTATTGAGTACCTATTAGGTGGCAAAATATACAAGATTCTCAGAAATCAGGGAAAAACTTTCAATCAAAGAACTCCCAGTTTGTAAGTAAGCAGGGTAGGATATAAGAAGAACTATAAAGGGCCAGCCCTGGTGGCCTAGTGATTAAGTTCAGCATGCTCCACTTCGGCAGCCCGGGTTTGGTGCCTGGGCACAAATCTACACGACCCCGTTAGCGGCCATGCTGTACTGGTGACCCACATACTAAAAAATAGAGGAAGATTGGCATGATGTTAGCTCAGGGTGAATCTTCCTAAGCAAAACAAAGAAACAAACAGGCAAACAAAAGAAATATAAAAAAGGAACACAGGTGAATGGTTACCAGAGGAGGGAATTATGGCTCGTGGTACAACTATGTTATATAGATGTAAATAGGATAATTGAATTATTTGCCTTAAAACCCATGCTTGCTAGATAATTTTTAAGATTTCAAGAGCCTTCAAACAACACAGTATTTTGGGGTTTTTTTGGAATAATTGCCACAGTGTGAGAATAAGAGGAGTAAACCACACCCCATACGGGTATACCCAACTGACCAGAGAATTGTGGACAAATATACGTGTAAATATGCTTCAGATACATCCATCACCAGGAGAGTGGGCACAGAGATTGCGATATATTCACATAATGGAATAACATATAGCAATGAAAAGAACACACACTTGATACTTGTAGTGACAGGGATAAATCTCAAAAAAATATTACGTTAAGCAAAACAAGGCAGATACAAAAAAGTGCATACTTTCTGATTCTACTTATATAAAGTTCAAGAACAGGCAAAACTAATCTATAGTGAGCAATTGCCTCAGGGTATGGAGGTATTGACTGAGAAGAGGTAAAAGAGAACTTTTCCGGTTAATGAAAATAGTCTTTATTTTGATCTGAGTGGTGGTTACATAAGTGCATATATATTTAAGATTTAATTTTTTTACAGTGTGTAAATTATATCTAAATTGAAAAAGGAAAATATGCTTCAAAATGCAACAATCACAGAATCAAAGGAAAAGAGGCACAAAATAGTGAAACTTACATAATATATACAGAGTAAAGGGATTCACTACTTTATCCCAGTGATTTATTTTTCCATAACAGAAGAAGAGAAGAAAGAAAGGTTGTGAGGGAGGGAGGAGAAAGAAGAAATAAAAGAAAGCAATTAGTTCAATAAATGAAAGAACAGAGCATTGTGGAATTCTTAGTTTGAAAAATAAAATTTCCTTTTCAAAAGCCGTTCCAAGACACTAAATAAAACAATCTTCTAAGGCTGCAATTTCCAAATTTTTTATATCAATAGTCTACCTTCTCCCCAACAAATGTATTTAATTAGGATTCTACTGGACTTCAGACCCTTTTATAATTTGTATTAAATAAATAGCTCAATACTTACGAAGAAATAAGTATGTGTCATGCATGTCAGTTTGTAAGTTGACTAAATAATAGTCAAAGAGGAGACTGATTGCATTAACACCATCATTTTAAATATAGAGTCCAGTTGAAATACAGACATTGTACTGGTGTTGGGGTGGTGCTTATTCTGAACAAGCAAGATTACAAAAGCATAGCAAAACTAATAAAGGGTTTAACGAATAGTTCTGGCACTTTATTAATATCACTAATTAATATTTACTGATATTAGTTAATATTAGTAAAAACAACATTTAGTCTTGCTTGACCAAGATGCAACAGTCAGGTAGATTGTACTACTGCTTTTTTAAATAAGAAAGTAGAGGGAGGTCATTTATCCCTAAGCTTATTCACAGGAATGAGCTGATCTAGTCTTTGATTTTTGATATCTGAGTAAAGGACACATATTCTAAAACAACAACATTGAAAGTATAACTGAAATTGATTTTCAGTGTTGGTATATTCTTGAGAACCCTAGTAACCTAGCCCTGGCTTTCTACAGGAGTTTTAATTTTGGCCACCAACAACAAAATTTGTCTATATAATGTATGAGATTATAAGACACAATACGAAAATAGGAGAATAAAAAAGTTATCTTTAAATGTCCTCTGAGAGGATAAAAATGGAGGATTACCATTTTACAACTGTCAAGAAAAGGGATTAATTTAAAATCATTTTCTATTTCCACTGCCTGATGTGGTATATTTAGATGAATAGAAGACCATTGTCTTTATTCATTAATTTTGAGAGATTGTTAAAAGATGGAAATCTTTTGGAATTATTATGCTTCTGTAACCATCTTTTATCTAAAAACTATGACTCTTAGAGAATACTCTGTTCTCTTCTAACTGTAAATGTTGTCAAAAGGATGAATTAGAGACATGCTGTCAACACAGATTTTCAATGTCTGCCCCACAAAGTTCATTTGAGGGTCTTTTGTCTTCTTACACTCGTCAAGATAGTATTTTATCAAAAATAATGATTTAGAGGGGCCGGCCCAGTGGTGTAATGATTAAGTTCATGTGTTTCGCTTTGGCAGCCCACAGTTCACAGGTTCAGATCCCTGGTGCAGACCTACACACCGCTCATCAAGCCATGCTGTGGGAGCATCCCACATACAAAACAGAGGAAGATTGGCAAAGACGTTAGATTGAGAATAATCTTCCTCACCAAAAAAAAGACTTAAATTAGATGCACAGAAATGTTTAGACGTACATCACTGATTTCTGATGTTTCTCCTCATAAATCAACATGGATTAGATTAATGTCGGTAAGTAAAACTACTAAATGATTAAATTATGATATTGCTGACTTTAACCTTCCCAAATACTGAAATTTTTATCAGTGACCTAATGGAACCTTTTCATGACGTGGTGACAGCTGGATACCAACAAAGCCACAATAGTGAACTGTTTTCTGCTCAAGATCAAAATAGCGCCCAAAAATGTCCCTATAGGAATGTATTTAGATGTATTTTTAAATTAAATAAAAATACATACTTTTGTAAATATATAAAAATACATAAAATAAATATTAAAATATATATTTAAACATATGTATAATTTTATAAATAAATACATATGTATCATGTATATAAAGATAATATGTATGCATGTTTTCTTTCAAACAAAAAGGATAGATGCTTGATTATGTCTTTCAAATTCATACTGATATACAGCTTAGCTATTCTTGCAGAAATAAAATTAAAAAGAGTAAAATTGGATCTAAAAAGAAATGTTAACTACAAAGTTATCATTTCATTGTTACGAATTCATTTCTTATGTGTTTGAAATTATTATGTGCAACCATTAGAGCAGTACTGAAAAAATACCTGGAAAGTTTAGCAAGTTTAAAAAAAGGAACAAATGTTTTTAAATAAAACCTACAAGATGAGCACACTTTAATTCCCTGGAATTCACAACATATTAGAAGATGATCCCAAAGCTATAATTTTGTTCCCCTTAACTTCTGGGTGTATAAACACAGCTACGGTTCATCTTGCTTTAATGATACAGATGTGAAAGATATTCTCATAATGTGCAGACTAATCTGACTGATTAGCTGAAGTGCAGATTTCTATCATACAAAATCTGCCATATAGGTGTAAAAACAAATCGCAAAGTAAGCCTTGCAAATAACCTCCAAAGTTTTATTTTTTTCATTTTTTGTTTTTTGAGGAAGATTAGCCCTGAGCTAACATCTGCCACCAATCCTCTTCTTTTTGCTGAGGAATACTGGCCCAGAGCTAACATCCAAGCCCATCTTCCTCTACTTTATATGTGGGACGCCTGCCACAGCATAGCTTGACAGGTGGTGTGTAGGTTCCCACCCAAGATCTGAACTGGCGAACCCTGGGCCACTGAAGTGGCACGTGTGAACTTAACCACTGCACCACTGGGCCAGCCCCAAAGCTTAATATTTTCAAAGTTACAAGACCTTGGGTAAGTCATAAACAGCCATGGCCTGAGTTTCATCATCTGTACAATGAGAAGACTGTTCTGAAATACCCTCTAAAATCCCTTCTAGATCAAACCCAAGATGACACTGACATCTACTCTTCTCACATTCTATCCTATGATGAAAGTATTTTCACTAAGTATTGATAAACATAATATTTTTGTCATTTAGAGAAGTTATGAGATAACACACATTGATAGGTCAGTTTTGTTCTTTATTACTTGTCACTTTTCCAAGGGGTCACTCTGAGGGAAAAACTGGGAACTTCTGTCTTTGTAATGTATTAAATTGAACCACATGCCCAAATATACAGACTGAAGACTCTCTTCATCTACTATCTCTATTTATTACATAAACCACAACCATGTTTCCAAGAGTGACTCTCGGTGTCCTTCCATTAGCAAATTGCTGGCATGACTTTCTCTAAATGAGAATTATAAATTATACCTCTTACTACTTTTTTCCTAAAGTACACTTTCCTAATATTTAATTTATACATCATCTCCCAGATGTATTAGTAATAAATGGTTGAAGGCGGCAGACAGGTCTCCAACAAGAAAGCATCATGCTTGCTGTTTACTGGGAGGCCTCATTAAAAAGGCATCAAGAGAAAGCAAAATAAAAACAACCTTGTGAGCCTTTGTAATTGGTCTCAAGGGATATGTAGCGCTGAGGATATCAATACAGAAATGCCTTAGTCCAAATTCCCTCTTAGATTGTACAGAAAACACCTATTTGGTGATACATTGTTTGCTGGACACAGTTGCTTATGATCAGAATGAAAACAAAGCAAAAAATAAGTGCTACTTGATTTCACATATTCTTTCCTACAACAATATTTTTTATATAATGACCATTCTAAACCTTTTTAACTACCATGCTGCTCATAAATGAAGTAACTTTAAACAAATGTGTCACTAATGTTCATCATGAAGGTAGAAGAGCACAGATATATACATATATCCATTATATGCATAATTACACAAATATATTATTAGTGGTATAGTAGTCAACAATTTAGATGAATTACATAGGGATTACTTTGTGAAGCGAAGATGTATCACATATAGTGATTAATCTTTTAATTTACCAATTTTTGAAATACTAGCTTTTGTTAAAGCAAGATATTTCCATGTAGGGATAGGGACAAATTTTCATGACAACATTTGTTTGTTATCCATCAGACATCAAATTTGACATTTTAACTGATGTGGATTATCAGTTTTGACATAAATACACTATTTCTACCTTCTCATGACCCAAAAGGAAAGTATCATCCCATATGATAGATTAGAAGTAAGTCCAATGAATGTGGACAGATGATGTATGAAGCTAAGATGACTAAAATAAACACATCACCCAAATTCCAGACCAGTGTTCTTTACACTTGTTTTATTTTATGATTTTTCTATGTTTTAAAGCATTCTTCCATATAGTGAGATAGATTTACGACAGTTACAAAAGTTACCAGATCTTGGTTGATCTACAGATCAAGGAGTGCATAAAATGGATTTGCAAAAAAAAAAACGAGAAAAGAAAACTTTAAAAGTATATCAAACCTCAGCATGATTCTTTAGATATATCTGGGTTTCTCAGAAGCTAGTTGACAACTGATTAATCTCAATTTTTTTTCCTCTTTGTCTCAAGCTAAACAAGTTACAAGTAAAAATAACTTACCTCTTTATGGCCCTTCTTTCCATGGAAATATACCTGCAATCTTATTCGTCAAACATATTTATTACTTTCAGCTTCAAATAATAACACATGAACTAAACGCGTGAACTAAATATTTGAGAGATGCTTAATTTTTACCATTTACGCAAAAACAAAAAAAATCTAATGTGAGATACTGGAATCCAGAGCACTGGATCCAAATTTCTATTTTCTCATTCTTGGTTCACCCCCTGGCATACACATTTACAGATTTATTTGTCAATTCACAAGTAACTTATGGACTAATACTACTCTGGGTAGTAGTTTGAACATTTCAGCTTAGACATGGGCTATACAAATAGTAAATATAAAAGTATTGATCAGTTGACTAAATATAAATTTGTTCTTATTTTTAGAGATTTCTCTTAAGAAAATAATACATGTTTAAAATAACAAATATGAAAAATAAAACAGAAAATAAAATTTCTACTATCCAGAAATCATCAGGCAGCATTTTCTTGGAATTCAGTTTTAATTTAATCATTCAACTATTCTCGGGCATTTAAGTTATCATTTTGCTATAATTAATATAATTGTGATGAACATTTTCACATATATAGTCAGAAGCCAAATAACGACATCTTGGTCAACGACAGAGCGCATATACAATGGAGGACTCTAAGATTAGCACCATAGAGCCAAGGTGTGCAGTAAGCTATACCAGCTAAGTTTGTGTACGTATACTCTATCATGTTCACACAATGAGGAACTCACCTAATAATGTATTTCTCAGAATGTATCTCCACGGTTAAGCAACACATGACTGTAATTTCTTGAAAGAATCTTTGGTTATTAAATTAGATTGCCATATTTTTGTTCATTTGCCTTTCTCAACAAACGAACAAAACGTTTTCCTGATCATCCAAATCATGCAAGTATAGAAAATACTGTTTAGAACAACAGATACTGAACTTAGATTTAAGTAAAAAGCTACACTGAACAGAAACAGAAGGACATATGTTATATTATTCCATTTATATGAAATATCTAGACTGGACTAATTCATAAAAGACATAAAGCAGATCAGAGGTATCAGGAGCTGGGGGTGGGGAGAAATAGGAAGTTGTTGCTTAATGGTTATAGAGTTTCTCTCTGGAGGTGAGGAAAAAGTTTTGGGGACAGTTATACAACATTGTGAACATAATGTCACTAAATTGCACACTTAAAAATGCTTAAAATAGCAAATTTTATGTTATATACACTTGACCACAATTATTTTAAAAGTTGCATCAAAGTCAAGACATAATAATTAGAACCTACTAAGTCAATGAGAATTTTATACACAAATATGTAATAACAATAGCAAGTTTTTGAGTGCATGCTCTGACAATGCCTCGAATAGTGCTTATCTGTTGTATCATATTTAAAATTCACAGTAACTCCGTAAACACTAAAAATAGGAAAACTGAGGCTGAATAAACTTAGCTAAGTTTTGTGTGGTTACACAGTCTTAATTGGTAGAACCAGGACTAATACCACATTTGTATGATTTCAAATCAATTGCTTTTAATTATTATGCTATCTAAATTACATTTCACATGCTTTGTCCGTAAAAGGCTCTGTATTGTTAGGTCTACTTTATAGATAAGGAAAATGAAGCTCAATGAGATTATGTGTGTTGTCCAGTGCTACAAACCTAGTTAATGAGAGAACCAGACTTTAAAAAAAATTATCCTAGACTAAAAAATGGTAAAAATAGTACAGAGAATTCCCATATACCCTTCATCCAGCTTTCCCAATGTTAACCTACAAAACATAACACCACGATCAAAACAAGAAACAGACTACAAACTTTATGCAGATTTTACCAGTGTTTGCACTAATATTCTTTTCCTGTTCCATGATGCAATGATATAATAAAGAACATGGGTAAACTATTTCATAGTGTCCCTCACTTTGGGTTTGTCTGATGTTTCCTAATGGTTATATTGTGGTTACGTATTTTTTCAAGAATAACACAGAAGTAATGTGCCCTTCTCAGTGCATCATGTCAGGGGTACATAACATCCATATGTCCCATCATTAGTGATGCTAACCATGATCACTTGGTTGCAACATGATCACTTGGTTAAAGTAGTGTCTGCTGAGTTTTTCCACTGTAAAGTCATAATTTTCCTCTTTGTTAAAGACTTGGGGAGAGATGCTTTGAGAGTAAGAAAAGTTAGTTTATCTCCAAACCTTCATCAGCTAGTTTTAGCATCCATCAATGGGTCTTGCCTACAACAATTATTACTGTGGTTTTCTAATGATGATGTTCCATATTCTTTACTCCTTATACACTTATTAATTAGAATTCTTCCATAAGGAAGAGCTGTGTCTTCTCTCCTATCTGTCTATCTGCCTACCTACCTATCTATCTATCTATCTACTTATTTCAGTATGGGCTCATGGATATTTATTTTATTCCATGGGTTAAAATTCAACATTATAGTTATTTATTGGGTTGCTCTAATTTTCCAGATTTGGCTATTGGGGCCTCTTTCATGTTGGCACCTGTATCCTTTGACTTGACCCTACCCTTTTAGAGCACTTCCTTACCTTTTTGGTGCAAAATAATAAGTCAACTATTTTAAAGAATTAAAACAGAAGGAGGAGTAAAATAAGGGCCTGGTTCTCTTTTACCAGGTTAAAGACTAGCAGATGTTCTGTGCACTGAGAAGAACTCTAACACTTTCAGATATGAGACTAGTGCATCTGAGAACTCTTGGCTCAGTGCCTTTGTTTCCCTACCTATGAAATGGGAATGATTACCTCCATCCCCTAGAGAAGGCATGAGAATAACATGATAATAAATGTGAAGGCACTTTGTAAACTCTAAAATACATGATTTTACAGGCATATTGCTGTCCAATATGAAAATGTTTAATATGAAAAACAATTACCAGGATGTGATAAGCAGAATTCTAAATATGTCCCTCCAAGTTTCTATTCCCTAGTTATTCTGTCAAACACTAACATAAGTACTTCTGCGAAGAGACTTTGCTGATGAAATTAAGCTTATTTATCAGCTGACTTTAAAATAGGGAGATTATTCTGGACAAGTGGTCGGCCCAAATGTAATCACAGTACAATTTAAGCAACACATTGCTTAAAAGCAGAAGAGGAAGGTAGAAGATTCCATCAGATGTATGTGGGTAAGAAGATGAGGCCAGAGAAATGAGGCAAAAGGGAGGGCAGGGAGAGATGTAGGAAGAAACCGACACACCACTTCTGGCTTTGAAGAAGGCCATGAGCCAGGCTATGTAGGCAGACCCTAGGAGCTGAGAATGACTCCAGGAGAACCAGTAAGAAATGGGGACCTCAACCCTACAATCACATGGAAGTGAACTCTGACAACAGCTTGAATGATCCTAAAAACAGATTTTCTCTACAGCTGCAGCAAAAAAAAAAAACATTAAAAAGTCTGCTGATTCCTTGCTTTCAGCCGTATGAGATCCCCAGCAGAGATCCATGCTGTATTCACACTTCTGACCCAAGAAAATTGTGAGCTAATGAATGGCTCTTGTTTTAAGCCACTAAATTCGTGATAATTTGTTAGAGCAGAAATAAAAAAAAAATAAGGCTTATGCAGGAGAAAAATTATTTAGAGAAATGAAACAATTCTTTTCATAATCTCTGTCAACCATAGAGCCTTATACATAATGACCACTAGTTGATAGATAAGAGGAATCAGAAACATTTGATGTGAGAAAATTGAGAAGGTATTATATGGACAATTTGCACTTACAGAGTCCACTATATGATTCCATGGGTCTCTATTTGAGACCCAAATGAGTCATAAACTTACCTGCATCCATTTTCAAAAGGGCAAAATGATGATTGATCAGAAAGAATTCGAGATTTGGATTTGAAATCTCTTGTAATATCTAATCCAGGCTGTATCTAATTCAGGCATTACCCAAGTGACATTTGGCATTTCGTCACCTCTAAACATGAATTCCTACATCTTTAAAATGGGTATAAATAGTAGCGATGTTGGTTTAAATGAGATAATGTAAACAAATTTCCTTGAAAATTATTTGGTGATTCTCAGAAACTGACTAAAATAATTCCTGGTAGTCAGATTAGCCTAGACTGTTAATTTACTAAAATCAATTTGCAATTACTCATTATAATGTTTATCTCTTTCTATATTCTCCTACTGTGAGATTATAAATCGAATATATTAGGAGGTGGTTTGAAGTTTATAAAGAGAGTAGGAACAGAGAAATGGAAAGACGCAGAATAACATTATGGTAATCTCAAAGGTTCCAATCAGTAAAAAGGACACTAAGTAAGGAAAATAATACAAAAAAAAAAAACCCACGCTCCTTGTTGTGGGTTGAATTATGTGCCCCTGCCCCCAAATTCATATGTTGAAGTTCTAACCCCCAGTACCTCAGGATGTGATCCATTTGGAAATAGGGGCATTGTAGGTGTAATTAGTTAAGATGAGTGTATACTGGAATAGGGTGAACCCATAATCCAATATGACTGATGTACTTTTAAAAATGGGAAATTTGGACACACACACACACAGGGAGAATGCCACGTGAATGTGAAGGCAGAGATCAGGGTGACGCTTCTACACAACAAGGAACACAAAGATAGCAAACCAACAGAAGCTAGGAGAAAGGCCTGGAGCAGATTCTCCCTCACAGCCCTGGGAAGGAATTAACTCGGCAGAAACCTTGATCTTGGACTTCTAGCCTCCAGATCTGTGAGACAATAAATTACTGTTGTTTAAGCCACCAAGTTTGTGGTACTTTGTTACAGCAGCCTGGGCAAACTAACACATTCCTCCATTCAAGAGAAGATACACAAGGAATCAGTGCAATTACTATTATCCCGCATAGAGTATGAACCACTTAAAGAACTTGGAAATACCTGAAGTACACTTAATTCCTAAAAAAACCCCTGAGCCATAAAGAAGGTGGAAATTGTTATTGCTAGATTGACCCTGCGCTAACATCTGTTGCCAATCTTCCTTTTTTTCGCTTGAAGAAGATAGTCCCTGAGCTAATATCTATGCCAATCTTCCTCTATTTTGTATGTGGGATGCTGCCACAGCATGGCCTGATGAGTGATGTGTAGGTCTGAGCCCTGGATCTGAACCGGCAATCCTCAGGCTGCCAAAGCGGAGTGCACAAACTTAACTACTACACCAGCAGACCAGCCCCTTGAATCTGAAACTTTTAAATTTGAATCCACATCTCCTTTCCTTACGTTATTCAGTCAATTTCCATTTGGCTAAATTCCTCATAGTTATTACTAAACTCAGATGGGAGAATCTATCAAAAAGAAATGGGAAGGGAGCTCAGCCCTTAGACTGTATGTTAGGGACATGAGAAAATTCCAGTAAATTCAGCTGCAAGGGGGATTGGGGGCAGAACCCTGAAGGAAGGATACATCTGTCCTAGCAAGGCTGTTTCCACAAGCCCATTGTCTTGATCAGCTTGTCAAAGCAAAACTGCTTGAGCTGTTCAAGTACAGCTCCAGCAGAGCATATGTCACAGACCTCATCTTTGTCCAATTCTGTTTTATTAGATTACAGTCCAGCAGATGTTCTTTGCCCTGAGTGGAGCTCTAACGCATTTTAAATTCCCAGCCTAGTTCCTCTGAGAAATACTCAAAATCCAAGTACTATTTTGCCAGTGAAAAAAATTGCTTTTGTAGGATTAAAATATTCAATCTCTCGAGGTTTTGGTTAAAGTTTACCTGGCCAGGCACTATGGTGAACAAACAGCCACACTTGTGTGATGAAAGTTTTAACCTCTACGAAGTTTGCAGCCTATCTGAAGAGCAAACTATTACTAGCTATAGAAGCAATGGATTTGGAGTCCCTGAAGAAAACATCAAACCAGGTATTTTGTTCATTCTGAATAAGAACGAAATAATTCTTTTTCCTGTTTGCGTTTAATTCTTTGAATTACTTGAACTGTCTCCATCCCTCATTCCACATGAGAAAACTAGAAAAACCAAAATATCAGAAACTTACTTTGCAGAAAAAAACCTCAAAGTTGTGAAATAATTTATGCACAAAAGCATATTCAAGTGAAAACTATCTTTTGTTATCTTAACTGCTAGGGTGATACTCCAAAATAGCCACTATGCTAGATTATCCACAAATATCTAAGTGACTTCTGAATGGCAGCAGGGAACAGTTTATCGATCTCAGAGGAAATATGGTGCACTAAAAATGACATTATACAAGAAGTCAGAAGACCTGATTTCTGTATCTGGCTCCACCACTAACAGGCTTTATGACCTTGAGAGGCCTCTTGGAATCTATCTCCCCATTTATGTGATGAACTACATGATCTCTGAGATCCATTTCTAATTTTAAATTATGAGATCCAAATAATGTAACTGAGATACTCTCTGAAGTCTATTAAGAAGTAATTCTTAATTATGATTTTGGCAAATTTGGAGAAATAACTAACTCTAAATAAGGCTGATCAAAATCAGAATAGCTATATCCTTTCCATCTCAATATTTGGTGTACATCCCTTAAAGGTATAAAGTGGAGGAAAAGTCAAAATTAAATGATTACTTATCATGTGCTATGTTCTATGCTAGTTTCTTGATTCACTCACACCTATAAGAAATCTATAAAAGAACTATAATAATGCTCCCCAAAAAGGGCTAATTTTAAACCAAGGGAAGTGATATATATACATATATATATATATATATATATATGTATATATATATATTCACTTAGAAATTGAAAGAGCATGGGGCAGTGTTTCTCAAATGATTTCAAAGTAGTCATTGGAAAACTTGGAATAAAAGCCATCACAATGTTAGTTTCTTTGCTTACAGGCACAAAATGTCATCAAATATTTCATTTTAAAAATTATAATAGGCATGATTTCTACATCATCACTCAGATACAGTCACAGAAAATATTAATATCATGAATATTTCAGGAAAAACATCAACTCATTATTAAATCTACATTTTATATCTATTTATTTTTTTAATTGAACTAGCATTTAGAACCTGAGCTATATTATGTACTTCCCTACTTACCTATGGGAACACAAACACACATCAGGTGGCAGGGAAGTTTCAATGGTAAGCATGTGATTCCAAAACTTTGTAATTAAGTTTAAGGTAAAAATATATATATATAATGAAAAAAAATGCAGAAAATTTCAAAATAATACAGAAACAAGTTTCTGGTTTTGTTACAGTAGAAATGTTTAAAGTAAGAAAAATATTATTTCATGGTAGTGTTAATCTGGAAAGTTCTGTAAAGAAGTTAGGTTTTGAAGGAAAGAAGGTGCTGCTTTACTGAAGGCAGAGAACCTGGAAATCCTTACAAGACTGGTTTCCAACCTGCAGAAATTAGTTATATAAATATTTCCTGGGAAATCCTAACCCCATAATTAGTCTCAGTTTGTCTGCTCACATTAAATTATATCACATGATGTACGCAGTTACATTCTTCCTTGACATATTTCTTAACTAATAAAATCACTCATATCTATTGATTCTATTCGAAGAAAAATAGGGAGGTTACTCTTTTCAAGTAGCTTTCCACCACAGTATGATTATGTGGTAAGCTGGTAATGATAGAAACCATTTGATTTTTACTCTTCATTAAAAATAAATATACATTTAAAAAAGATTCATGGTTACTCTACTTAGAATCTATATAACAGACCAAAACCATTATTACCCCAAACTAGAATTAATTGCAGTGATTTCTGAAAAAGCATAAGCACTTCTGATACAAAAGGTCAAGGCAGTAATAAATTTATTGAGCATTTACTAGATGCAAGGAAAATACTAAGTATTTGATATGTACTCTCTATCTGATTTTCTCAAAAACCCAATGAAATAGCTAGTATTAATATCTTCATTTACACACATGGAAAAATAGAAGCTTGGAGAGCTTATGTAACTAGTAACCACCAGAAAATAGCATAGCGTGTTTTCAAAATCAGCTCTATTTCACTCCAGGCTGAAATCACAAAAGGATCCTAAAATATTCCACATGAAAAAAATTTTTTAAATCATCTACTACATGAGAACCATCTTGAAACTGTGGTCACAGAAGTTACAATGGCTTAAACTTTACATGAGTAAAATAAGACTTGGAGAAGACACCAGTCAGGGTACAGCAAGTGAGCAAGCTTAAAATGCTTACCAAGGTTTAGCATGTCCAGCAATAGGAAACAGAGACTAAGCCAGCACAAGGGGAAATCAAAACAGAAAGTGATCCTAGAAGAAAGGACAAGAATATGGGATGGGAACAGCGGGGGCTCCAATCAAAGGCACATTTGTTTTTCAGCTCAATAGCTCTTTCTTAGTAAAATGCCTGTGTTAGGCCAAAGGATGCTTTCTGCATATTGCATTTTTCTAAAATGCTGCCCTGTTCCTACGTTGTTATGTATTTTAAACTTACTATCTTTCATTGGGCAAATTTAAAACGTAGGACTCATCTAACGAATCGACCTCTGAAAAAGCCTGACCCCTATATTCTATAGTTTCAGTGAAAATCCAAATATATAACCCAAATCTGTGGTAAAACAGAATGTACAGGATCAAATTTGGTCAGCAAAACTGAAAGGAGAATGAGGCCATCATTTGTGATCAAGTTCAGATCAAATTTCATTTCCAAGTGTTTCAAGGAACTCTCAAGTTTTGGTAATATGCTGCCCAACATCGATGGGCCAGAAACTATGCGTTGGAAATGCTTTAGTTATAAAGGAGAGGTTTGTTTTAATATTGAACCAAAGTACAGTCGACTCAACACAACCTCACTAAATCTTCCCAAATTATATCTGCTTCTACACAGTTTTCCCCCCTTAATGGCAATATAATGGGCCAACTTCTCATATAGAAAATAAAGTCAGGAAAATATTAATTTTTTTTAAATAATAGCTATTGGCCAATAGTGTAAATGGGTCTAAAACAGTACCATATTAACAATGAAACAATTTCATGTAATTGTCATTCTGATTTATATTTGTCCCTAATTTTGCATATACAAAACAATTTATTTAAAATAGAAAATGAATTATTTCACCGTAAAGGAGAAACGACATTTTTTGTTTTTGTTTTAATGTGTCCTACAATTATATGACACAATCTCTTTCTTTCAGGAAATTCTTTAGATATGTGTGCTATTGTTCAAGCATTCTTAAAATAATAGGAGTTTTCATAATTTCTGATGCATTGTTATTTATCTTTGAAATGCTATGTGTCACACCTTGACCTCGCTGGCCTAACAAAGAAAACTACCTCTATTTTTAATACTTTAACATCATTTAGGAGTCAAGCAAAATTTTAACTTGTCAATTTGTTAAAACTGGCTATACAGAAGCAGCAGAGCATAATCAAGGTATTTTTATCTCCCAGGTCATTTTCACATTTAGTCATTTTTATAGAATGAATTTACTATTTTCCTGTAACAAATTCAACACCATAGAATTATTTTTTAATGTAATCTGTTTTAAGTCAAATAGAACTAGAACTAAGATCACTGCAGAGTACTCAAAGTAATAAAGCTACTGAAATTTCTATTAATAATATGAAAGTTTGCAGAGATTTAGCAAATAATTATTTCTAAAAAGATCTCCTAAAAGGGCTAAGCTAGTGAAAGATGATACATTTATTTCAGTGCAGCTAACCACAACATATATTTCTACCTTATTAGAATTTATATTGACAAAACCACCAATTCAAAAATCACTGGATAGATTAAAGCTGTGATGTAATTTCCTACTTTAAATTGTAATGTTGAGCAATGTGGCATTTATAGTATTAGTTAGGAATGCTGTTGTCTGAATTTGATAGAGTTAGATGTGTGCATATGTAGAGAGCACACTTCTGAAATATTCAGAAACTGCTAAAAAAAATCCTGCACATAAAATGAGACTAATCTTGTGTTCACAAAAAAGAACAGAATTTAAGCTCATATATTTTCTGCAGAAGGTTTTAAAATAAAACGACATTACATATTAAAGAGAGATCCAAAGAAGACTAGGAGGCTTCATCAAGTATTAAAGCTAAGTATCCCAGCAAAAAACAAAAAGGATCATACATTCTTAGTTCTTGATTCTTTGAAGAGCTATAATTCATGTACGAAAAATAACGTACTTACTATATCGGATGTCTGCTTTCAACAAATACTGAACTTTAGCACAACTTCAATCCTTGGTGCATTATTTATTTCCTCCTTAACAGTAGCAGAGATGCAAGATGTTCCAAATCTTTACTTTCAGACAGTTTTCTTCAACCACAGTCTTTTACATGTCCTGTTATTTGCTTCAGCATCTATGAAACAACTCCATCCTTCACAATAATCAAAACCCTTGAAGCAATCCACATCTGCTTCTTAAACTGAATTTCAAATCTACTCACAGAAAAACTCTGCTTTGTATTTTCTTTCAGAAAGTTTTGCGGGTTGAATATTCCAAATTCCTTTAACATACCAGAGAGCACTAAATGGTAAGAATTACATTACTGCAGCTCCTTAGATTATAACTGATAAGGTGAGCCTTTTACATTTATATTGGGTTCTGAGGAGCTGATGCCATACTGGTCTAATAATTAATAATTCATGGAGCCAAATTACAGCCTTAGAAGGAAACAGCCACTTTGACTAGTTCTTTCATAATCCTCTGATTTATGTATGACAGCACAGAGAGTTCTATGAGAGGTTAATAATAAAAAAAAAAAAAAGAAAGAAAAATTCCAGACATAACACTTGAGTTTTAAAATTAGTACTGCCTTTGCACAAGCTGGGTTTGTTGTGGCATCATGGGAGTTCTATCTCTTCGAGCACAGTCAATTCAAAGGGATACCATTTTAAATGAGAATCTGGCTAGCGAAGATGTCCAGGGAAAAGTAAGGAATGCAGAAGGTTGGGGAAGTGGGCAGTAAACTCAATCTGAGGAGCTCTTTGGACCAAAAAGGGGGAGGAGGGAATTTAACCCTACTGCTTCTAAAAAGTAGGTGCTTTTTTTCATTTTTTTGAGGAAGACTGGCCCTGAGCTAACATCTGTGCCCATCTTCCTCCACTTTATATGTGGGACGCCTACCACAGCATGGCTTGCCAAGCAGTGCCATGTCTGCACCCTGGATCCGAACCGGCGAACCCCGGGCCGCCAAAGCAGAACGTGCGCACTTAACCGCTGCTCCACCAGGCCAGCACCTAAAAAGTAGGCTTTAACAGGATTCCTGAGAGGACATTTCAGGTTCAAATCTACCTTCTGTCCATCTCATTATCCCTCACACCCGAAAACAGATCAGTCAGAGACACAATCACCATGCATGCACTTTGTGTGCCTGTGTGTTTTTTGCTCTTTCGCACATGAGTATTTGGCTACACACAATAATTCATATATAACGGTTTCTTCAATGCATGGGCAGCCCATAATATGTAAGCCTTAATAATTTTAAAGAATATTTTTTGAGAAATAATTTACATATAGTAACCTGTACAGATCTGAAGTGTACAGTTCAATCCATAGTCCTATCAAGATACAGACTGTTTTCATCACTCCTGGGTTCCCTTATATTGCTGCCCAGTCAACATCCTGCCCTCAAAGGAACTGATTTCTTGCATTATAGATTATGTTACCTATTCTAGTGTTCTACATAAATGGAATCATCATAAAGTATGTATTTCTTTGTATCTAGATTCTTTTATTCAACATGTTTCAAGATTCATACATGTTGTTGCCTTTTATTGCTGAATAGTTTTCCATTGTATGAATACGCCACCGTTTTCTTACCTATTCTTCTGTTGATAGACACTTCGGCTGTTTCAAGTTTTTTGTGACTGTGAATAAAGCTGCGATGAACATTCTGATCTAAGGCTTTTCGCAGATATGTTTTCACGCCTCTTGGATAAATTTCCGTGTATAGAAACATAATTCCTAGGTCATAGTATAGATTTATTTTAACTTTTTATGAAACTGTCAAAGTATTTTCCAAAGTAATTGCCCCACTTAACATTCCCACCCATAATGTATGAGAGTTCTCGTTGTTCCACATCCATGCCAATATTTGTTGGTATCAATTTCCTTCCTTTTAGCCATTTAGTGGGTAAAGCAGTATGTCATGGTTTTAATTTTCATTTCTCTTATAACTTATCATATTGAGCACTTTTTTCATGGGCTTATAGGAATAAGGCTCCATCTTCACTAATTGTTAATAAAGTGGGCTTTGACTTAGTGGTAGATCAAAAAGAGATTTTCCATGCAGGCCTAAGCCTCAGGGTCTTTGAAACAGTGTATCTGTAATACACTATCTTCCCATTTAGCTAGGTCTAGTCCCTGCCCCTGTGTTTCCTGTTAGCATGGAAACCCTAAGGCCTGCTTACTCAGCCCTTAGTGACCCCCTTTATTCTAGTTTGAAGATGCTATGTATTTTGGTATTTTTTTTTCATTCTCAATATTCAAAAAAAACCCCGTCCTTTTCATATACAGTGACATTCTCTTGGCAAACACACGTTCATTGGCATGCCTAAGAATTTAGCTTTCATTGATCAGCTTTGGACTAGAGAGACTGGTGTTTGAATATCCATGGGTAACCCTGACCAAAACAGGAGTCTTGAGCTTTGCTTTCCTTATTTGTAAAATGAAAATAATAGCTCTCCCTTAGGGTTGTTATGAGCATTAAAATAGACAATTCATATATGACATATCTGGACCCATGGAGAGCAGTGATGGTGAGGAGGTGTTGGCAATTGTGGTTCCAAAAGGTGATCTCACTTCACACTCATAATTATTTTCTTTGAGTGCTATACTGGATTTATGATAATTCTTTCCTATCTTTCACTTGATCTCTTCAGGTATATCATTTACCATCTGTGAGCTTCAATGATAATAGTTATACTTAACAAGTATTTATAGTTTATGTAAACCAAAGTTCATATAATGATAACAATATAAAAAGAAGGTAATGTATTCAAAATGTTCCATATTATTGCACCTTATATAATCTCATAGAGTAAGTTAGACCCATACACACAAGTACTGATTATTTTATTAAGTGCATATCTGCAGACAGAGTAAAGATATCTATATTTCTCTACCTATATAAGTATGGTAGAATAGACAAAAAGAAATACAACCCATGTCTATGAAAAAACAAAAATGTACCAAAAGGAATGACTGATTAGTATCTGTCATATATTATCACCTCAAGAGTTTGTGGAAAGATGAGTGATGTTATGTGTTGAATTTTGTTCCCCCAAAACTTCATATGTAGAAGTCCCAACTCCCAGTATCTCATAATGTGACCTTATTTGGAAACAGAGCTATTGCAGATGTAATTAGTTAAATTAAGATAATGTCATTCGGGTGGGCCTTAATCCAATAGACTAGTGTCCTTATAAAAGGGGAAATTTGGAGGGGCTAGCCCCGTGGCCGAGTGGTTCAGTTCGCGCGCTCCGCTGTAGGCGGCCCAGTGTTTCGTTGGTTCGAATCCTGGGCGCGGACATGGCACTGCTCATCAGACCACGCTGAGGCAGCGTCCCACATGCCACAACTAGAAGGACCCACAACGAAGAATATACAACTATGTACTGGGGGGCTTTGGGGAGAAAAAGGAAAAATAAAAAAAAAATCTTTAAAAAAAAAAAGGGGGAAATTTGGAGACAGACACACAGGAAAAAGTCAATGTGAAAATGAAGATAGAGATCTACAAGCCAAGAATTCCAAAGACTACAAGCCAACCACAAGAAGGCAGAAGAATGGTACGGAAGAGATTGACTCACAGCCCTCAGAAGGAATCAACACTGCTGACACACCTTGACCAAGGCTTTCTAGACTTCAGAACTGTGAGATAATACATTTTTCTGTTTTAAGCCACCCAGTTTGTAGCACTATGTTACAGAAGCCCTAGAAAACTCATGCAATGGGTAAGTCAAGTGTTCCAGAAAGAGAGGCTACAGAGAATTAATCCCATGTCTCCTTGGTCATGAAGACTGTGCATATATTTATAAACTCATGATAACAGGCATAATAAGTAGCCAACCAATGACAGACATTTAATGACAAGGACTTGATGGATATGAGGGTGCAGAGCAGAGTTTCCAAAGGAGGTGTTAGGGGTCATAAAGGGGAAGGAGAAGAAGCTAAGTTCATATGAAATCATAAAATCTCTACCAGGAGACAGTGGATGATGAACTTCCTAAAGAGGAATCCTCACATGGGAACAAAGTGACAACTGTTTTTGCTTCCTTGATACTAAGTTGTCCTTAGAAAAGACAGCCAAATGGATTTGGGAAGACTGAGAAACAGTCTGGTAGAATTTGATTTAGCTTTCTGATTTGGGGTCATGGAGGAAAATTTTTCCTGGCTGGGCATTACTAGCAGGGTGCAATTTGGAGGAGGTTCAGTTCTATTCTGACCTCAAAAGCAGCTGCAATGACTGTAACACGTTCATTGAACGTTCATTGAAACAAGTTGAATAAAAACTCACTCCAGTTACTTAACACTGTTGTCCTTACTTGATCCACCTAACAAGCCAACTGAGAACACCAGTTTAAGGGGCTTTATTCCACTTTCTAAAACTGGTGGGTCATCAGAATCCTTACAATAAGCTCTCATGAGTCACAAGCTCAAACAAAAAGCTAGCTACTAAAGTTTTTATGATTTTATGATTGGAGATGATCTTTGATTCTCAAAAATCAGTTTTTGGGATCATGAAACTCAAAATCCTTGTTGGGGTCATGAAGATATCCAATACAATGTTCATGTAGCCAGTTATCTTTCTCAATCTATGAAGGCATCACATGAAAACGTTCCTTGTGCTCCATCCTTTATTCATTATACTATCCAACAAAATGAGGTTCAATTTCCTCTGATATATATTTTCTTTGCAGGACAAGTTGGTAGAGTTTTGAGGTGTAGAACAAGAACAGAAATTAGGAAGCTGAATTTGTATACTTGGTTTTTCTCTCCTCTAGCTCTATGACCTTAAACAGCTACTTTGTTGTAGTCTTAATGAAACACCACAGCTTTTGAATTTTTCTTAGGGTTTGTCATGGCTTCATATATTGAATTTGATAATGACTCTCAACCATGCAGGGCTGAGATAATGCAATTGTAAAAATGGTCAGAATAGGGGCTAGCATGGATTTAACGAGGAAACAAGGAGTCAAATGAGCTTAAAATAAGTACACAGTAAATGACTCTAACACACTCTTAGTATGCATTCTGTTTCACTTTTCCGCTTCAGTAATTTTGGGTTAGATGCTGGTTAATACATTTGAAGATATGGAAGTTACCCAACCCCATAAACAAAGGTACTCCTCAGATGCTAGCCATGTTATCATGTTAGCATGACGCCCACAGGTAGTGGGGCCGGGAAGGTCAATATTGAGCCCATTACAAACTAAATCTGGCTCTCATATTACAGTCCAGCTATTCAGATCTGTAAGGAACACCTGTTATTAGAATTTTAAGCCAGATAATAACCATTATGAATTCTGCTTTGCATCTTTTATTTTATAACCTAAAAAATGTACTTACAGAACAATATATCTTCTACAAGAAGGAAATGTCTTTTCAGAGTTCATGCTATTTAAAAGGCATTCAATTGAAAGCTCAGGATTAGTAATTCTCTGAGCAAAATTTCCCAGTACAATAAATAAATAAAACACCATTATTTAGAAATTAAAGTGGCTTGATGAAGGCTCAGTTATATGTCCAGTATTATTTTTCTGTAAAACTATTCTACTTCTACAAACATCATTTTACATCAGAAGAAGTTAGGTGGTGACAAAACCTATAAATCCTATTTAGGTTATTCCTCAATCACTAACTTCATGGAAAATATTTAACTTTTATGTTACTCTCAAAGTAGAAGCCATTAGCTCTCTAGATGGCTTACAATGATTTCAATGGGAAAAATACAAATCTTTGGTTTTCACATCAGTTTAGTTTATAAACAAGCAGGATGCTAATGCTATACCATGTGTTTTCTGAAGCAAGTGTAACGTTTTTATTCAGGGTGCATCAGTATTTAAAATTGCTTTCTTGTGGTTATTTTGCTCTCTGTCAATGAAGGAGACATACAAGATCCATTCTCTCAAGGAATATACATTTTATCAAAGGGCGTAGACCATAGCAAGGGGAGAAAATGAAAAGAGGGAAAGGAAGGAAAAAAGTAGTGAAGGAGAGAGATTAAGGATGAACAAACAATAAATAGATAAATTCCAGTAGTAGTAACTACTAGCAGAGAAATAAAATAAGGCTATTGGTTTTAAAATAAGGACAGATCAGTGGCCAAAGCCTTTGAGGAGGTAAATATTTACTCTGAAAACAAAATAGTGAGAGCGTACCAGCCATGTGAAGATATATCAAGGGGGAAGAGTATTCTTGACTGAGAATGGGAAGTTCAACAGGCAGAAACGAGTAGCAAGAATTAAAATCAGATTGGTTAGGCAGGTTTCCAATCATGTTAAGATTCTACAGGCCATAGCATGGAGTTTGGATTTTATTCTGAGAGCAACCAAAGGAGTGAAACAATGTTTGTAACGTTGAGTCCTGAATCTCAGCTTTTCATCCACTGAGAATGCCACTGCAGGGGTTGCAAGAGAAAACAGTTCTGATATACCTACTTTTTGTGCATTTTTGTATTCAGAACATTCAGTTACAAGAGACAGATTAACCATATATAAGTAGTGTATTATGGTATTAACAATAACTAGAAATGTTTAACCAAACATATCTACAACTCATCAGAAATATTTCTAGCATTTAACTCTCCATTTTAAGTGCCTTTTGCAGAGGGAAGATATAAAGAAATTGTTTTCCAAAACATATACTGTTTAATTTCATACATTTTAAATTAGGTCTACTGAGTAAATTTGGAATAAAAGCCTTCCCCAAAATCACAATACTATATTTAATTAATTTCATTACATGGAAACCAAAAATGACAGATACTGAGTATTATTTTAACCATGTTTTCAGAGTAGCTGATAGCATTCTTCTAGAACTTCACAGCTTGCATGGTACAGTGCAATTTTAAAATCAATTTTGTTCACACTTTGTTCTTGGGAAGACCAGTTCTTTATTTTCTGTCTTCTGATGATACACATAGTTCAGGTATAATGGGTGGAACATAAAAAATAATGAAGAATAATGGACGTGTGTTCCTTAAAACTGGTATTGCAAGTCTTGCAGAAAAAACAGCAAAACAAAGCAAGGAAACCTCCTTTGAGCACTGGCTTTTTGGATAGGAACTCAGACATAAAAAGAAAAGTGAAATTCATCCAGATGTCTACTTTTAAGTTTATGATAAATTAAATTCTTTATAATTAAGATTTATAATTTTTCAAATATTTTCCATTATTATATTTTTATTTCACCTATAAATCAAATAATAATTTAGGCAAATTTCTTTGTGAATAAAAAGGCAACTACTTAAAATGGAAGAGGGTAGCATTATTATTATTAATAATAATTTTGACATCTTGGTCAAAATAAAACAAAACAGAAATCACGTCTCCTTTGATAAAAAATAAATTCCTACTAGCAGCAATACTCTATGCCGATTTAATTTTTAAATGTTCTTCTTTTCATTGTTAACAAAGATATGCCTTGAGAACATTAGAAATAACTCATCAGGTTAATATATTTCAAAAGTGATTTGCAGGACACTGTGATGTCAGCATCAGGGCAGAGTGAGTGCTTCTCTTAGACTATCTCCTCTGAAATACGATAAAAATGACATTCATATACCAACAGAGGACATTCACACAACACAAAAGAAACCCATGCAGCCATATGTCTGAAGGTGGAGGAAATGGAAGGTCATCTGCTCTCCCTCCTGAATGGCAGAGACCGTGGGAATGTGTGTGGCTCTGAGAGGAGAGGGCGGGAAAGCAGCCCTCCAGGGGAACACCTTTGCACTTCAAGTTCCCTCAGCTGGAGGGAAAGTCTGACACAGTGGTGGCTAAGCTATTGCAAGGTTGTCTTCATCAAGCCAGCAGCCCAGGACAGCAGACAGTAAGGGCAGAGCGAGAAGCCCCCAGGATCGCACAGGCAAAAGAAACTGCCCCTCCCCTTGCATGGTGCTCTGGCTCAGCCAGTTGGCCAGAGCACCCATGCATACCACAGCAAAGCAGCAGCTGTTAGCAAGTGAGCCACACACACTGGGGGGCTCAGAATACACAGCTCTTGATGCCCACCCATGGGCAGCAGGTGGAAGCTGCCACAAAATACTGTCACTATGAGAAGGCACAAATCCACAACACCAAACAATATGAAAAAATATTTGAGTATTCTACACCAGAAGGAAAATGACAAGCACCTAGAAGTCAATCCTGAAGGCACAGAAATTCATAATCTAAATGACTGAGAATTCAAAAGAGCTATCATAAAAAGCTCAATGAGTTACAAGATAATACAGATAGACAATTGACTGAAATCAGGGACTTCTTCATATAAGAGATTGAAACTATAAAAACCAATCAGAAATGCTGGAAATGAAAAACACATGGATAAGATAAAGAAAAATCTAGAATCTCTGAATAACAGAGCTGGTATTATGAAGGACAGAATTAGCAGCTCAGAGGACAGCAATATAGAAAGGCTTCAGATGGAGGAGGAGAGAGAATTAAGACTAAAGAAAAGTGAAGAAATTCTCTTAGAAATATCCGAGTCAATTAGGAAATGCAACATAAGGATTAAACATATTCCAGAGGGAGAAAAGAAGGAGAATGGAGCAGAAAGCTTGTTCAAAGAAATAATAGCTGAGAACTTCCCAAACCTGGGGCAGGAGCTAGAAATATAAGTGAAAGAAGCTATCAGAGCTCCTAATTTTATCAATGTTAAAAGACCTTCTCCAAATCATATAGTAGTAAAGGTGGCAAAATCAAATGACAAAGAAAATACATTAAGGGCAGCAAGGCAGAAGAAAATAACTTGTAAAAGAACTCCTAACAGGCTTTCAGGAGATTTCTCAGCAAAAACCTTACAGACGAGGAGAGAGTGTAATGATATATTCAAAATTATGAAAGACAAAAACTTTCATCCAAGAATACTATATATAGCAAAAAGATCCTTCAGATATGATGAAGGAAAAAAAGCTTTCCCAGATAAATAAAAACTGAGGGAGTTCATCCCCACAAAATGCCGCCCTACAAGAAATGCTCAAGAACGCACTCATACCTGAAAAAAAAAAAGAAAGAGATTACAAAGACTTGAGCAAGGAGATAAATACATAGACAAAATCAGAAAGCTGCAGCTCTCTATCAGAACAGGTTAGCAAATACTTAATTATAACATTAAAAATAAAGAGAAGGAAAACATCAAAAATGAATGTAATCTTGTCATTTTAACCACACAGTCACAACAGAAGATGGAATAAGTTGTGACAATAATAACTTAGAAGGGGAAGAGGTGGGGGCTGGAATTGGCTTAGTCTAAGGAAATAAGAGGATATCAGAAAATGGACTATCACATCTATGACATTTTTTATAGAAACATCATGGTAACCACTAAACAAATAATCAGAACAGAGACACAAATGATAATTAAAAAGAAAACTAAGAAAACCATCATAGAGAACTACCAAGTTGAATTGGTAGTCCAAAATACACAGGACAAGAAACAAAGGAAAAACAGAATAACCAAAAAACGATTGATAAAATGGCAGCATCAAGCCCTCATATATCAATAATCACTCTAAATATAAATGGATTGAATTCTCCAATCAAAAGACACAGAGTGGCAGGATGGATTAAAAAACAGGACACAACAATATGCTGCCTCTAGGAAACACATCTCAATCCCAAAGACAAACACAGACTCAGAATGAAGGAATGGAAGACAATACTCCAAGCCAATGGCAAACAAAACAAAACAGGTGTTGCCATACTGATATTAGATAAAGTAGACTTCAAGACAAAACAGGTAAAGAGAGACAAGGAAGGGCAGTATAAGATGATAAAAGGGACATTCCACCAAGAGGACAAAACACTTAAAAATATATATGCACCCAACACAGGAGCACCAAAGTAACTAAAGCAACTATTAACAAACCGAAAAGGAGATATTAACAACAACACAATAGAAGTAGGGGACCTTAACACCCCACTTTCATCAATGGATAGATCATCCATACAGAAAGTAAACAAGGAAATAGTGGATTTAAATGAAAAACTAGACAAGATAGAGTTAATAGATATACGTAGAACACTCCATCCAAAAATACAAATTTAAGAAGATTGAAATCATATCAAGAACCTTTTGTGACCACAATACTATGAAACTAGAAATAACCTATAAGAAAAAAGCTTGGAAAGTGAAAAATATGTGGAGACTAAATAACATGTTGCTGAGAAACCAACAGATCATTGAAGAAATTAAAGGACAAATAAAAGAATATGTGGAGACAAATGTGAATGAAAATACACCATACTAATTCATATGGGATGCAGTAAAATTGGTCCTAAGAGGGAAATTCATAACAATACAGGCCCACCTTAACAAATAAGAAAAATCTCAAATAAGCAATCTCAACTACACCTAACAGAATTACAAAGAGAAGAAAAACAAAGCCCAAAGTCAGCAGAAGGAGGGAAATAAAAAAAAAGAGCAGAAATAAATGAAATACAAACAAACAAACAAAAACACAGTAGAAAGGATCAATGAAGCAAAAAGCTGGTTTTTTGAGAAGATAAGCAAAATTGATAAGGCCTTAGCTAGACCCACTAAGCAAAAAAGAAAGAAGTCTCAAATAAATAAAATTAGAAAGAGGAGAAATTATAACAGATACCACAGAAATATAAAGGATTATAAGAGAATACTATGAAAAACTATATACCAACAAATTGGACAATCTAGAAAAAAACGTATAAATTCTTAGACTCATACAATCTCCCAAATCTGAACCAAGAAGAAACAGAGAATCTGAATACACCAATCACAAGTAAAGAGATTGAAACACTAATCAAAAACCTCCCCCAAAATAAAAGTCCAGGACCAGACGGCTTCTCTGGGGAATTCTACCAAACATTCAAAGAAGATTTAATACCTATCCTTCTTCAAAAACCTGAAGAAGACGGAACATTTCCTAACTCATTCTATAAGTCCAACATTTCCCTGATAACAAAACCAGACAAGGACACCACAAAGAAGTAAAATTACAGGCCAATATCACTGATGAATATAGATGCAAAACTTCTCAACAAAATATTGGCAAACTGAATACAGCAATACATTAAATTGATCATATACCATGATCAAGTGGGATTTATACCAGGGACATAGGGATGGTTCAACATCTGCAAATCAATCAATGTGATACATCACATTAAGAAAATGAGAAATAAAAACCACATGATCAGCTGAATAGATGCAGAAAAAGTATTTGACAGTATCCAATATCCATTTATGACAAAGACTCTCAATAATATGGGCATAGAAGGAAAGTACCTCAACATAATAAAGGCCATATATGACAGACCCACAGCTAATATCATACTAGACAGGGAAAAATTGAAAGCCATTCCTCTGAGAACAGGAATAAGACAAGGGTGCCTACTCTCACCACTCTTATTGAACATAGTACTGGAGGTTTTGGCTAGAACAATTAGGCAAGAAAAAAAAATAAAAGGGTTCCAAATATGCAATGAAGAAGTGAAACTCTTGCTTTTTTCAGATGATATGAATTTATATATATAGAAAACCCTAAAGAATCCATTAGAAAACTATGAGAAATAATCAACAACTACAGCAAAGTTGCAGGGTACAAAATCAACTTACAAAAATCAGTTGCATTTCCATATTCTAAGAACAAACTAACAGAAAGAGAACTCAAGAATACAATCTCATTTACAAACGCAACAAAAAGAATAAAATATCTAGGGAGAAATTTAACCAAGGAGGTGAAAGATCTATATAATGAAACCTATAAGAATTATGGAAATAAATTGATGATGACATAAGGAAATGGAAAGATATTCCATGCACATGGCTTGAAAGAATAAATATAGTTAAAATGTCCATACTACCTAAAGCAATCTACAGATTCAATGCAATCCCAATCAGAACCTCCACAACACTCTTCACAGAAACAGTACAAAGAATCCTAAAATTCATATGGGGCAACAAAAGATCCCAAATAGCCAAAGCAATCCTGAGAAAAAAGAACAAAGCTAGAGGCATCACAATCCCTCACTTCAAAACATACTACAAAGCTATAATAATCAAAACAGCATGGTACTGGTACAAAAACAGACACACAGATCAATGGAACAGAATTGAAAGCCCAGAAATAGAACCACACATCTGTAGACAGCTAATCTTCGACAAAGGTGCCAAGAACATACAATGGAAAAAGGCAAGTCTCTTCAGTAAACGGTGTTGGGAAAACTGGACAGCCACAAGCAAAAGAATGAAAGTAGACCATTTATCTTTCACCATACAGAAAAATTAACTCAAAATGGATCAAAGACTTGAAGGTAAGACATGAAACCATAAAACTCCTAGAAGAAAATATAGGCAGTACACTCTTAGACATTGGTCTTAGAAGGATGTTTTTGAATACCATGTCTACTCAGACAAGGGAAACAAAAGAAAAAATAAACAAATGGGACTTCATCAGACTAGACCTTCTGCAAGGGAAAGGAAACCAGGAACAGAATGAAAAGACAACCCACCAACTGTGACAAAATATTTATAAATCATGTATCTGACAAGGGGTTAATCTCCAAAATATATATAGAACTCACACAACTGAGCAATAAAGAAAACAAACAAGCCAATCAAAAAACGGGCAGAGGATATGAAGAGACATTTCTCCAAAGAAGATATACAGATGGCCAATAGGCACACAAAAAATGTTCAACATCACTAATCACCAGGGAAATGCAAATCAAAACTACACTAAGATATCACCTTACACTTGTAAGAATGGCTATAGTCACCAAGAGAAAAAATAACAAATGTTAGAGAGGATGTGGGGAAAAGCTGGTGGGAATGCAAACTGGTGCAGCCACTATGGAAAAAAAATGGAGATTTCTCCAAAAATTAAATAGAAATACCATATGATCCAGCTATCCCACTACTGGGTATTTATCCCAAGAATGTGAAATCAACAATTCAAAGAGACTTATGTACCCCTATGTTCACTGCAGCATTATTCACCATAAGCAAGAAGTGGAAGCAACCCAAGCGCCTATCGACTGATGATTGGATAAAGAAGATATGGTATATATATACAATGGAATACTACTCAGCCATAAAAAAAAGACAAAATCGTCCCACTCACAATAACGCAGATGGAGCTTGAGGGTATTACGTTAAGTGAAATAAGCCAGACAGAGAAAGACAAACACCATATGACTTCACTCATATTTGGAAGATAAACTAACATATGGACAAAGAGAACCATTTAGTAGTTAGCAGCAGGGAAGGAGGTCAGGGGGTGGGCACAAGGGGTGACGGGGCACATTTATATGGTGACTGACAAATAATAACGTACAACTGGAATTTCATAATGTTATAAACTATTTTGACCTCAATAAAACTAAAAAAAGTGATTTGCAAACTGTTTATAAAACATTACTTCTATTACTAGTAGAACCACCATCCTTGAATTACTGCAAACATTTTTAAGACACATACAACAAAAGAACGGTCTGTGTCAAAACTTAACTGAAATAAAGATGCAAAGCCAGCAGATGGACAGAAAGAAAAAGGGAGATATTCATGGATTTGGTACATAAATGACTTGTATAAATTTTATCTTTCTCCTTTACCAATCACCAGTAAAGAGGTAATCTTTAAGTCAAATACTCAGTTGTAGTTACATCTTATCTCATATTCTTTGGTAATTATCTTCTACGCTCAATGCAATTTTTGAATTCTCAATTTATTTTTAATTATCCTACTTATGGATTTCAGTTAAAACGCACCCCAAATAATTTTTGAACGGGTACATAATATTTAATGAATACTTGTTGAGATGTTTCCCCTTTGTTTCTAAAGAGGAAAATATGTCCTTAGCCATCAATTTTTTAGCTAAAAGCTGCAAACAGAAATAGTTTTGCAATTTTCATACATCTTAGAAATTTTCCAGCTTCAAGCATGTGAAATGTTGCTGTACCCCTTACATAAACTTCCCCAAAACTTATTGCTAAAAATGCAAACATCTTTTCCAACAAATATTTTAAATGTAATGTAAACATATTTTACAAATAATGATTTAAAATAATTCCACAAAACCAGACTATTATAGCATTCTCGAATATTGCTAGTTAGATGAACTGGCCCCAGATGGTACAAGCATTCTTTATTGTCTGAAGTGGTTACAAAAAACTAGGCCCACAGAAAAAGACTATGAATTAGACATCTCAATATTGCAACCTCATCACCTGGCCACTCTGATGCCACCAGACAAAGGTCGAGCAGAAAGCAAAGCAATTTGGGGGGCGGGGAGGGGGGGGGGACATAACACATTCAGAAAGAAAGCAGAGATTTAGTTAAATAAGCATTCATTCTTCCCTTCCAGGGACCATGCTAGGCAATGAGATATAAGGATGAATAGTCATAGGCCCTTCCCTGAGGAATTCATGGTCTGATGACACAAATATGTGAACAAATACATGGTGACAGGACAATTAATAAATTAATTACAATTAATAAGTAGTATGTGCAAGGTATAGTAATATGTAGTTACTGTAATATGGAGATGGGGTGATCGCCTATCTTTTGAACATAGGGGAAGGTTTCTCAGAAGTGATGCCTGAGTTCATATTAATTTATTCATTCATTTACCAAATCTTGATGGAGCATTGTTATAGGTTGAACTGCGTCCCTCTAAAAGAGACATTGAAGTCCAAATCCCTAGTACCTGTGAATGTGACCTATTTGGAAATAGGGTCTTTGCAGATGTAATCAAGTTAAGATGAGGACATTAGAGTGAGCCATAATCCAATATGAGTAGTGTCCTTACAAGAAGAGGAAAATCTGGACATACCCACAGATACAGAGGGAATATGGCCAAGTAAAGACAGAGGCAGAGATGGAAGCTCTGTTCCCACAAGCCACAGAATGTATCAGGTCACCAGAAGCTGGAAGAGGCAAAGGATCCTTCCCTACAGGTTTTAGAGGGAGCATGGCTCTGACAACACCTTGATTTTGGAATTCAAGACTGCAGGACTGTAACAGAATAGATTTTTGTGGTTTTAAGCCACTTGGTGTATGGTACTTTGTTACAGAACCCTAAGAAACTCATACAAGTATCTACTTGGACAACACACCACGAAAGTTGCTTAGGAAATAGTGGTGAAAAGGACAAAGACTGCCCCAGATACTAACTAGGTTGTTCTGGACAATGAGAGTAATTGAAACAAAACCCCATATTATGAACTGGTATTGTTTGTTGAGAGAGTTGTAAGCGATTTGATATAACTGTAGAAAAAAGTAGGATAATGAGTCTGGAGAGTAAGCCAGGGGCCAGATCATAAAAACTCTTCAACGTCATGGGAAAGAGTATGAGTTTGACCCTGTTGACAACAGTATGGCTATGGTTTAAGCTAGGGAAATGATGATACGCTTATACTTTCAACAGGTCACTCTGATAGCAGCGAGATAATGGATTTGTTCTAGGCAACATCCAAAGGAGTGAGACTAGTTTGGAAGCTACAGTAATATGCCAAACAAGAGATAAAATGAGAATCCGAGGGGAGGTAGTGGGAGCAACAATGACCTTCAAGCCAAATGATTTCAAACTTAGAGCAATGTAGAAGGGGCTATATGGAACTAATTTCTTTAAAAAGAATATTGTTTAAGGCAGTGTGTTAGGAAAAAAAAAAGAAAAACCCTCAGAAATACATAAAAAGAGAAGGAAAATTAGTCTTTCCAGTCAGAAACCAAAGACATAACGTAGAGATGTCACGGGCACATACACACAAAAATATGTTGAGTTGTTTGTGGTATGGGAGCCAGAGAGAAATGTGTATGAGGGAACTGCTTGAAATGCTAGACTAAGAGCATGGTAGATGTGAGAGTCCTATTTGAGTCTCAAAGCAGAAAAGGAGACTTCCACAAAGGGACTGCCTTTAAGTCTTGACCCAGCTGAGCATTTGCAGTTTACTCTGACTTAAGATTTGCTTTTGACAAACTCATAATTTCCCAATCTATTGTGTTTAAAAAAAAAAAAGCCATTAAAATAAACATATAAATATGTCTCTCCTTGGCATTCTCTGACATTAAATCTAAACAGTAAGAAAAGGCCTCTTGCTTTTTTCTCCCAATTTAATCTAATAGATGGATTTATATGCTCTTGAGTAATTGTGTGACTTTGGAAGAGGCAAGACAAGAACCTGAATGGAAGCCCAACACTACTGGCCTAGGGAAACTTAACTCAGGGTCATAGTCCTTGCTCTCCAGCTGCTCAGAATTATTGAACTTCTGCAAGTCAGTCAATACACCGAGGCCTATGTTTAGGCTCATCTTGTTCAACATTTTATTAATAATGATGTTAACAATAATGATAGTGGCTAATGTTTATTGAGCCCTTATCATGTGCCAAACTCCACGCTATGAACTCAATTCATTATCTTATTTCATCCACTCAACAACCCTAAAAAGCAGTCCCTAATCTTATTCTCATCCTACTGATGATGAAATCAGATCTCAGGAAAGATAACTGTAACAAGTGGTGAATTAAGGATTTGAATACTTTTTTAATTATTAAGGTATTACAGTCATTCAGAGGTATCAAATGGCAGCAATATATACATATACATATAAACAGGGTACAGTGTTGTGATTAAATTTATAGACTCTTAACAAGATTTTGTAGGACCAAAATTTAGATCCGGCTCCATCTCTGCTGTGTTACCTGGGACAATTTACCTAAACCCTCTAGGCCTCAGCTTCCTCATATGTGAAACGGGGAAAATAAGTAGTATCTACTTCAAAGGGTTGTGAAAGGATTAAAACAGTTAATATATGAAACTGCATAGAAAGCAGGTAGAAATCACTAGTTAGCTATCGTCATTATCATTTTCATCAACATCATCATCACCTTAATTGTAAGTGGTTACTCATCACTGCAGATATTTAAACAGAGGTTGGACAAATACACAGCAGGGATATTATAAGGAGGATTCACATGCTAGATAGGTAATTAGATAAGATTGTCATTATCCTGTGAGTTAGGATTTGTGATCATATAAGTCTGGGAAATAATAGACAATGTATTACCTTCTTATACTTTCAAAATTAATGTCAGAACTACTGTAAGGGTTTCTCGTCAATGAAGCTGTTTATCTCGTTTTTAACCTAGAATTTCTCAGCTCTGTCAGATGATGCTACCTTTCTTGAAGCTTATACCTGAGTATAACTCACAACATTCTTGTCATTTAAAACATATTATGAAAAGTGCCTAATCTGGAGGCAAAGAGAAACATCTCTAATCTTTGTCTCTAAGCCACCAGTAACTCAAACTCAAATAATAATCACTTAAATGAGCAGAATAGACATGCAAGATGAGCCTTTTAGAGACTAGGTAGCATTTCTGAGAAAATGTTTCTGTTTTACTAATTATGGTTTAGACTGAAAAATGCCTGTGGTGAGAAATCCAAACTCTGATTAACAAATCAAAATAACACAAAAAGTATAAGAAAATAAAGCTAAGCTACTGTCAATAAGGTATATATTTTTTTTTAATATAAAGCTGTAGAGTGGTCTGTGTTTAATATGCCTCTAGCTGAAATCACAGCCATATGTGTACTATCTCCATAAGCAAATCAAAATTATTTTCTATGTTTGAGTGAAACTGGCTTTGTGCATGGTCTTTGCATAAAATTTAGAAAGAACAATAAACTTTCCTGACAGTTTGAAATTACATTTTTTAAATCTTACACAGCTCTAAAGAGATAATTTAGTCTCAGAACCTGCTCCCTTGCTAGCAAAATTTCAAAGTATTGGCAAAAAGATATTATACTATGTGATGTTTTCTGAGTTATTTCCAATGAGCTAAACACATTTTTCAAAATATGCAAAATTTTATAAAGAGTGAATAATTTCTTAAATTACATAATCAAAATGGTACTATAGTATAGCCTTTGTTAAAGAATGAAGATGATTTGCAAGTCATTTTCAAATATTTATTTTAACGGGTATAAAATAAATCTCAAAATATTCAAATTTCCATCCTAAGCTACAGACTAGGAAGGAAGAGACTACCATGTATTATGTATCAAACACTCTTCTAGGCACTTTTACATATTTTATATCATGTAATTCTCACATTAATCATACAGTTCAGATTAATTAATCCCACATTACAGAAGAGAAACGTACAGCTCAAAGAGTTCACATTATGTTCCCAACTTCACCCAACTAGTGAGTGAGAAATAAGGAAGAGATCTAAATGAAAAAGGTCAACTTGATCTTCTGATTCCCAAGTCTAGCCAAGAAACAAACTATGATAAAGCAAATATTGGGGTCCATCTCTCCCTAGAAAAGAAAAAGAAGACAAGTTTAAAAATTCTGAAATAATTGGTAGTCAAGGACACCAGACACCAGAACACAAGAGTGTTGAATTCATAAGAGGAAACACATATGATACATATGGGAGCTGGTCAATTATAAATCAAGTAATCCAGAAATCACAAAATTGCTAGCAGTCTTTGAAGCTAGAAAGAAATGTCTACTCTGCCCTTTTCTCTTTTAGGCATCCCATTTTGTAGACAAAGCTACTAATCTCTAGTGAGTGTAAGTTATTCAGTCTAATGTCAAATAGGATAAAAATAGAAAAAAGAAAAAAAACACAAAGCATGCATGGCAAGCAAGTCAAATCTGGATATACTTAATTTGTTAATAGTCAAGGTAGTAAATGACTCGGGTAAATTGGCCATTTTGTTAGATGTTCACAGGTGCAAAATGAGAATATTTACTTAGCCCACAGAAGTGATGTTCAGATAAACGAATTAAAGTTTGCGAACTGTTCTGAAAATATAAGGTGCTGCAAGAGTGGTAAGCATCATTACTATTCAAATTAACACCTAATCTCACCTGTTCCACAGAGCTATATAAATGTAAAGTAGACTCATTTCATTTCCGTCAACTATTTCCGGCCTCCAAAATTCAACATCTGATCTTTTGGCTCTTTAATATTTTATCCAAATGACTTAAAGAATCAAAAGAGAAAAACAGATCCCGATAACTGACAAACATGGATGCAAACCCTAATGTCATCACCAGGGCTGAAATACACTGGCAATATCCAAATTTCACATAAAAGCTGAAGGGTTGTTTTGGAAAAATCTCATCCTATTTTCCCTAACTTCTGTAAAAACACAATGGACTGAGGAAAGGGAATGATGTTTTTATTTCAAACGATCAACATTTCTTTGAGCACTTATGCTATGAGACAGATAACATCTAATTAAATTCTAACCCAAACCCTATGAACCTGATACTCTTATACCCCATAATTTTTTAGGCTAATGAGGAAACTGTACCATAGAGAGTTTATATATTATTCCCAAGCTCACGTAGTTGAACCAAGTGGTGACAACAGAGTCGAATCCCAGCAGTCTGATTTCTAAGAAAAGCTTTTAATAAATGATATCCCCTATCATCTCCTCGATGTTTTATTTTATAAATATCCATCTCAAGTCCTTAACCAACACTTTACACTAACGTAGCAATTTGGTAACAAAATTGAAAGAAGCCCGTGATACTCTGGATGTAACACCTTTCTTTTTTAGTTTAGGATACTGAGGTCAACCACATTAACAAAATTAACTCTCCAAGGTACTATCAGAAGTTAGCAGGCAAGAGTGGGAACAGAACCCAGAACTTGTAACCTTATGATTTTTCTCTCTACACTAGACAGAGCTGCATGTTTCTTGAAGAATTTTACCCATATTGGAGAGATGAAAGAAAGAGAGAGAGAAAGACAGTCAGACAGACATGGAGGGAAGAAGGGAAGAAGGGAGGGGGAGGCAGAAGAAGGGAAAGACAGGAAAAGAAAGGCAAGTGAAAGAAAAAACTAGGCACTATGATCTGATTATTAGAAAGATTGCCTCAATCCCTTCTGCTGCTTTGGTTATTCCAGGATCCTATTTAAAGAATCACATATCATAACTCTATGGTATAAGAGAATGTGCTAGGCAAGAATGGGAAATATAAGAAGCACAAGCAATGTGTCTGCCCTCATTTAACCCACATGACAATGAAAACCAAAATTGTTAATGTACGGATGGTGATTGAATAAAGCGCCTTACACTGAAAAGTTTATGGAACTACGGTATAACATTTCCTTTCCTCTAATACCAGTAATAAAGGGATGTACTCTTATAAAACACTAATAACAACAATACAAATTCTCCTCTTACTACGGCTGATTCGAAGGGCAGGAAAAGAAAAACAATACCACTTTGAGAATTATTTGAAATCGCTTCCTTCTCAAAAAGAAAAAAAAAAAAAAAAAAGGAGGAGCTGAGCCTGAAGTCTCATGTTCCCATACGCATTAGCTGGATCTTTGGAATCATTTCTCTATTGCAAACACAAATTAATTAGCTGTTTCTCTGATGGACCATGAGAAGGCAAATGGGTCAATGAAATGATAAACACAGTACCTAGCATAAGGTCTAATAAATAGGTTGCCCCCAAAACATATTGAATAAAATAATAAATGAGTGAGCATAGCAAACATTGCTGTCTGTCTGTCCACCAAGACTCATTTTTTCCCTCCTTCCAGGGCATTAAGCTAGATGATATTTCCCAGCTTCCCATGCATAGCCACAGAAGGCCATGCGACTAAAGTCCAACCAATGTGAATGGAAATAAGGCCTGTCCTATAAAACGTCTCACAAGCTGCTCCAGGTTCTTTCCCTCATCCTGCTGACTGGAATGGTGATGCCCAGTATATTCCTGGAAGGCACATGTTGAAGAGGCAGAACCCTCATCTGCCTGAATCCCTGAATAACTGTGTAGATCAGAGGATCACCTCCCTCCCCGACTCCTGAACATGGAACCACTCTGGACTTTTAAGAACTTGAGAAATAAAATTCTATTTTATTGAGTCAATGCATTTTGGGTCCTTTTGTTGCATCTATTTATCCTACCTAAATTAATTCAATGAGTAATCATAGAATTCAAGCCCCAAATCACATGGTGGCATCTAGGTTTTATACCACACATTCAAAATACTGAAACTGCAAGCGTCTACTCCAATTCACACACAACATAAAAGAGCATGACATGACCACAACAGCTAGTGGGAGCTCATCCTTCTACTAACCCATTCTTTCAGAAAAAGAAATCTTTCTGTTGGCATTCTGTTTGCTTAGTAAAAATATTTTATGCAAACTTATACATTATAAATATTCTGAGCAGCTTTAGTTTTACCACGTTCTTAGCTGTAAGGGAGCTCTTTTCCTTTTTTTTTTTTTTTTTTGGTAAAGAAACTCAGATCTAAAATTAGTGTGTTAGTGTGCAAAGATAATGAAACTTGCCTGACCTTTCCTATGAAGACATCACATCTCCAGAGAGGAAAGCTTTTAGTGCACAGGAACAACACATCTGTTGGTGACTTAACAATCTGTGTGTGGGTGAAGGAGGTAGAGAGAAAGACTATGCCTTGCAGGTACAACCAATCATTCTATTATTACTCTGAGTAATGAAGCAAAGTTCAAGATGGCATTTATATTAAAGACAGTTTACTATGTAAGCCATTTGCTTCCTACCAGAGACTGGAACTATCAGAAACATGAATAATATCTTCACTTTTTTTTAAAAAAATCACTGGATATAGTATCTGGAAACAAGAAAGAGAAGAGCTCTCAGTCATTTTCTTTTTGTGTTAATACAGATGGTGCCTTAACACTGTCTCAGAACTATAGATTGATGAAGAATTAGTCAACGTATGGTCAGCACATAACCAATGTGAAAGAAGACAGCAAACATCAAAAGTAGAAATACTACAGCATGTTAAATGTTAACCACACAATTTTTTCTGACAAATGGCCCCCTCCGCAAAACTATACAGAACATAAGGAAACATAAAAATTGAGAGGCATTCTCAAGGTGAAAAGACCTAAAAGAAAAGTGGCAACTATGGACTGTGCTTAATCCATTGAAAACACTTATCTTTATCTCAAAATTTGCCTTATGATACACAGGTACTTATAGTTGAAAGCCCACTTCAAATATTGCCACCTCTTTGAAGGCTTTCCCGACTTGCTTATGGTTGTCCCTGTCCCAAAGGGAAAGATAATCTGCCTTTAGTGTGCTCCCATAACTCTTGGTTCTTATCATAAAATACATCACCATCATCATCACCACAAATATTTACTAGACAATTACTAGGAACATAAAACAGGTAAATGCTCTGAGTTGGATTACAGAATGCATAATAACAATTATTCTATTTCAATTAAATAGCTCAATAGGAACAGATGGAAAAACAGTGCAACACAGAAAATCATTTTCAATATGATGCATAGACTGATGTCTTCAGATTGATAGTGGAGTCCCACAACTCAGTCCTCGGACTACTTTATTCAATAATTAGCACTCTATTGTCACCCAGTAACAGAATAGTAGGTGTTTATCTCACATTTCCTTATCTTTCATGAGTTGTAGAAAACAGCTTTCCTGTAAGGTAGGGCGTCCTTCTATGATTCAGTAAATGGTAAATCTAAGAGGAAAAAAGGAAAATACACCAAATCTTAAGTTGAAAGCAAACAGCAGAGGTTTTGTAGAACCAGTTGTTTTTTTTTTTTTTTTCCAGTTGATCTATGTCAGGCTGGTATAAAAGGGGTGAGCTGAGCATCTGGACCAAAACCAAGGCATTTAACATTTCCAAGCAATTCAGAGGCATGGATGATTTATGATGCTATTCTTAGATTTTTATCATGTGTCCTCTCACTTTATGAAATGTGGACAGGCACATAAACCTGGTGACACTTCATGACATAAAAACAGTGATTGAAGACTGATAAAGAAGAAAGAAAAGAAGAATCATTTTTGTTTGGAGATGTTCAGAACAGGGCAGGCCCCTGGGAAGATGAGTTGAATTTTGCTCCAGCCTGAGTGCCTTTCAGCAGGTGGTAGGAGCTTTGTGCTTAGGCAATCACTGGCCTCCCCTATCTCTAGAAAAAGCAGAATAGGATCTGTGACTTAACTGATATACCTGAGTGGCCTTTTTTGCTGGAGAAGCTGAGGCAGTCATATTATTGAGTATTAAAAGGCCCTGAAGAGAATAAGGCCACTCTAACATACTTTCTATCTTCAAAATGACCCATCTCCTTCAGTATTGGCCAAAAAAAGAAAAGGAAGAAGAAAAAGAAGTGAAGGGGAAAAGGTAGAGTGACTTTTGACATACCCAAAAAAATAGAAACAGCGTGGCATTTTGGCAAAGCTGAAGTTTATTTATAAATCACTTCTCTAGCAGACATCCTCTACAAGACAAAACCATGCCCCAGAAAATCTGTAGGTAGCAATTTCTACTTCGTGAAAAAGATATGTCATATATTTAGAAACTGTTTACTGTCATCAACTTGTTGATTAAGTTCAAACAATATGTAGTCTCATTAAACTTTTTTTGATTGGAGCAGATTTGCACAATGATTTTTTAAGATATCACATTATATGTATATTGCCAGATGGATTTTTGTTTTTTAAAGTGTGTCACTCAATGTAACAATAATGAATGTATTGTGAATTTGCTAAAATAACAACAGATTATATCATAAAATCCTAAATTATATCTAAATATAGATGTAGCATTTCAAAAAGGTCACTAATCTTTTTCTCATTTATTTTATCAATATTTTGACAAGTCACACTTGATTACTATCGCAGAGGACAAAGAATGTGATCTTTCTTTTACTTCACCATTAAATAAAAATTTAAACATTCATTTATATTTTCTGTATTTATGACAGTTTTGGCACTCAAGACTTTTTAATTTCCTCATGGCCAATTGTGTTTAATGACTAAGATATAAATATTTTATTGCTTCTAATAATTATTTCTCATTAGAAGCACAGTCTTACTTCTTCAAATAAATCTTGCCACTTTAGAATGATGCATCAGGAATGTATGATGTCCTAGTTTACACATAGATATGAAGCAAATGAGTGACAGCTCTGGAGATTTCTAGTTAGTGCAACAGACTCTCAAGTACCTATTCTGAAGAATACTGAGTAGTTACAGGTCATTCACTAGCAATCTTATGAGAGATGTAACATTTTTAAGTTAAGCTCTTAATATAAACAGCTGACATGACATTAAAGGAAAAGAGCAACTCTTCTTTCTAGGTATTAGAGTTAAACTACATCAAGAAGCATGGAAGTAAACTTCACTATGGAATGATTTTAAGGGAGCTGAGTGATCCTCCTGCACAGCCTACCTGTATTATCTGAAGCTCAGTCTGGGAGCCAGGGATGAGTAATCCTGAATTTCCCTCACAAACCAATTTATTCCATGACCTATGGCCAGAATACTATAAATAAATGTCTAGGAGTATCACATCTCCTGAGGAGCCCATTTTCCTTTGCTGATTAAATAGGTACTTACACTACAAAAGAACCTTTTCCCTTAGGGGTTCTAAAATAGAGCTGCTTAATGATTCGTGCCACGCATCCTGAAGAACAAAAGTTCTCCTAATCATAGCAAAGAAATCATTATTATTGATTAAAATGTCATTTTAGTCAGAGATCAGGAACCCCAAAAAAGATCATTTTTGCTTTCCAAATGAACCACAAAAAGTTTAAACTGTAAGTGAAATGCCATTCTGTGCTGTTGCAATGAATTTCCAATAATAGTATCTACTTTATATTGGTTCAAAAACATTGCCTTAATTAGGTTGACCTTTAAAGAGCTTTTCTAGAATTGAAATTCTTTAAAATGCTTCCGAATACTATATTCATATGTAATCTATCTATCCAAATAGGATTACAAAAGCTTTAAAATAACAACTTACTATTTGTTTCAGATACCAAATAATATTTTTGTCAATTCTGCCAAATATCAAAATCCTATTTAGAACTCATCAAAAGATTTAAAATTTTAATATTTGCTTATCTCAGTTGAAAATTTACCTAATGCTAAAAATTGTGTTCTTACAATATGGGGCGAGTTGGACAAAAAACAAAACTTGCTTCAAAATATCAAGCCAATTCTAAGCAATGTATCCATTTTGAAGAGTTTGTAGTATATAATAATGACATCCATACTCGTCTAGCTCTTACTTTGGGTTTCAGTGTTTACAAACATTTCTACATACTTTATTCCAGTTAAAATCACAGCATTCCTGGGAGGTACAGAAGGGCAGTCTTCTACAGTCTTACATCAGCTAACAGTGGGGACACGTTCTGAGAAATGCATCATTAGGCAATTCTGTCGTTGTGTGAACATCAGAGCATGTACTTACACAAATTTATATAGTATACCCTACTACATACCTAGGAAATACGGTACTAATCTTATGAAATCACTATCAAATATGCAGTCCTTTGTTGACCAAAATGTCCTTACGTGGCACATAACTGTAGTTTAGAGACGAGGAAAAAGTTTCAGGCAGGGTAATCATTTCATTCCTCTCTAGGTCTTTAACCAGCCACTACCCCTCAGGGAGTGAAACTCCCCTCAACCATGTGGGGCCTACCTCACAGCTTTTCTGACACTCACTAAACGACAACATTGCTTCCTGTATCTGTAATCACTGGATGAACCTTTGAGATTAATTCCTCTAACCTCAGCACTGTTCCCTACCTTAAAAAATTGGGGAGGGGACGATTAGGAATAAAGTGATTTTTCCAAAGTCAAACAATTTATTAGAGCCCACCGGACACTAGACCCCAGATCTTCTGACTCCTGTTAAATTGCTCTTTCTACTGTCTCCTGCCTGTTTTCTTCTTTTCCAGAACTGAAGAGAGAAAACTTTTCTGGTCAGGCTCTGAAAACCAGTTAGCCAGCCCTGAAAGACAATGGAACTGCCTTTGGAAACATTTCTTTTCTTTTTAAATTCAGCTTTTCAGGAGACACTAAGAGTTGGAATTTGGTGTCAACTTTCAACTACATCCCTGATTACAGTTTTTGAAGGATGGGAACCCTTCCTCTAGGGACCTTTCAGCAGTGCACGTGTCACACCCTATAATGAACAAGGAAGAGTATACAAATGAGCCATATATTTTATTGCCCTTTAGATTCTGGATCCTATCACACATTTCCAGCCACAATGTTCATCAGTCTTTTAGTTGATCTATCATATAAAACCATTATTTTAAAAAGTTTTCACATAATTATCATACTTCTTTGCATTCAGCTACTATTAAAAACCACTTACGTCTCCTCCATATGACTGCTTCAGTCATTTAAGTTTTAAGCCTCTTGAAGCATACGTCCTCAATAAAAATAAATAAATAAGGCTACTATAAGTGCTTGTCTTTACCCTCTGAGATTTTAACAAAAGATTATGACAATGATCACCTTCATTCAACTTTCCTACTCTAAGTGGGAACGTAAACCCTTATTATCAGAGCCTGTCTCATCATTTATATGAAAAACATGATGATTGTTTATTTAAATGAGATGAAATTGTTCTTATCTAAACCAAACAGCGCAAAGTAATCAGATGCTAGTTTTAATTCCTCCACTGAAAATATATTTGTATACTTATAGGACTTGGCTAACTGCTGTATTATAAATATTACAACTACATACACTTGATTATTTAGCATGTTTCCCGATCATCACCTGCAAAAAGAAATTATTTAATGAAAAATCAGCATCACATTAGCTTTGAGCTTCTATGAGGACTAGAGGGAAAAGTTTAAGGGCTATGTGAAAATTAAAATTCTTCCAAGTCCTTTTCTTGGTTAATTCATTCATTCAAAAATATGTATCACATGACTATTATGTGCAACCCACTGGGAATACAATCCTGAGCACAAAAAGCAAACCACATACCATGTCCCCTGTCCTCATGCATTTTAGTCTAGTGGGGGAGCAAAAAATAAATAATAATGAAAGAAACACCAAAATATTCATCATCCAATGTTCCTTCAACAAATATTTATTGAGAGCCTACTATGTGCAAAGGCACTATTCTAGACATTTGGGTTACATCAGTGACTAGACAAAATCAGTGCCCTCTTTGTGTCCGTATTCTAGCAACAAATAAAAATGGCAAGCAAGAGGATATATTGGAGAATATGAGGAAGCCATTTGGTATAAACCTAACTCGGCCTGACCTTGTCTTTCCAAAAGGGCCTGACCATAGCTGTTGAGCATGCATTGTATATCTGCTTTAGATATTCCCTATGGCAAGAACAAAGGCCCTTGAGATAAAGGTGCAACTTCCCTCCCCCTCCCCTAGGTGGCATCTCCTTAAGGATTAAGCATCTTTCCTTAGGCTAGGAACTGATTGCTGCGCTCACCTGTGACCGCCCAGCTCGAGACAACAGACTTGCTTCCTGCTAAGCCCTCTGAGATAGCAGACCCACTACCTGCTGTGTCCATCAAGCGCTGTGCTGACAGGGCAATCTTGTGACTATTGTGGGAGGGACATTTCAATCATATGTGAAACGTCCTCCTTGGGGGTATATAACCACTCTGTACACCTCACTTCTTTGGTGCCCCTTCTTCCTTCGGGAAGAAAGGCCCCAGAACATGGTCCTCAGATTTCAGCTCAGAATAAACTCACCCAAATTTTCATTTATAAATTGGTTATGGATTATTTTCGTCGACACTAGGATGCAGAGATATATGCAGTGGTAAGTGTTGGAGGAGAAAGAGAAAAAGTAGAGAATGGTAAAGAGGATTCAGAGCATTGGAGTTGGGGGTTGTAATTTTCAAAAGAATGTTAAGGGTAAGTTTTATTGAAAGGTGACATTCGAGTAGACTTTCAAAAGATAGTAAGTGCCTCAAATAAACAAAAAAAAAAAACAGAGGCTTGAAAGACATGCAAGGATGCCTCAGCCATGCAAAGGATGTTGGTCCTTATACCAAGTCCAATGGGAAGCTAACCTGGCTGGCTTAATATGATGAATGGTGAGCTTACTTACTGAGTTAGAAAAGAGGGAAAAGGACTAAAAGGAAGGTGCTAAGGCATCGATCCATTCTTCCACAAAATGCAGTATCCAAGATATGGAAGAGATCAGAAACAGCTCTACACATTCTCCCATTCCCATCTCTCAATTACATCTAAACACAAATAGGGAAGTTGGACATGAATTCTTATTTGATATAAATATGAAAACATGAACCCCAAGTGATGAGGATTTTAGGCTGGTTATTTTTAAAAACTGCAGATGAGAAGCAAGCTCCGAGGATTAGAATTTGCTTGCTCTTTGAGAGATATTTGCATTTGTGAAGGAAGGGGGGATGACCTTGTAGGGACCTGAAATTGGCCACCCTAAGATATGTCTCTTTGGCATCAGGATTGTTTGGGGCTGATTGCTTTCGATAAACTGGGACAGGGAAGGAGGCTCTGAGGAATGGAACTTGCCCTTGTTGGGACACATTTACATTTGTAAGGTAAATCTCTATCTGTAAAGGTGCCTCCCTCTCTGTACCAGGAAGAAGAAGAGAGATGACCTTATCCCTAGAAACTCTTAATGGGGAAGGCAAGAACTTAAGTTGGTTGCTGTCTGGCAATCTCATGTAACTGATTTAGGGTAGTGGCTTCTGACCTTTACTTAATCCGATTTGATTCTTGTCTAAAAGTCATGGGATCACCCAACAACCAGACCCCACCTGCACTGATACCATTTTAACTTTTTTCCATGTTCTTTCCTTTGTCTTGTAAAGAAATGACTCACTTAGCCATGCCTTATAAAATTAGCCCTAACCCTCAACTCGGGGCAGCAGCAGGAGCTCTGACTGCCCGTGGGTCTTGTCCCCATGCCAGCGGGGGCAGTAGAAGCGGCAGCAGAAGCTCTGACTGCCCATGGGCCCTGTCCCCATGCTATTCCGTACTATTCTCTAAATAAAAGGGCACTACTGCCAGATCTTGAGAGTCCAAGAAATCTTTCTTTCGACTCCTCAGCTCACCGACCCCGCATCACAAGGAATGTAATAACTTGCTCTATGCCTTAGTTTGTTGTTTAAATCCTACTTCTCAGGTAGAGAATGAAGCTTACCACTCTCACTGGGGAGGTGGGGTCTTCCCAAATGCCTGCCTGATCTTTCACAAAAAGAGGCAGCTGTGGGATCCAGCACGTAATTTTAAAAATTGGTCTATGGTGACAAGAGATTTTCACATATTGAGGTATATGGGATAACTATTCGAGTTCAAAACTGATTCAACTTGAACTAGAAAGCCTGATCTATGTCCTATCAAACATACATTCTACATTTGCTTATCCATTAAAGTAAGGAACCTCTCTTGAGATAAAGAATGGATACTTCCTCTCCTACGCCCTACTGGTATCAACACCCTATTGGTGACGCCCTATTGGTAATGCCCTGATTAGTCCCTTTCCTGGCCTCATAGTCATGTTGACCTGCTAATTTGCAACTGAATACCTCTTTGAAAATGTATCCTGGGTGTGTTTAATGCATCTTCTTTGTTCTAAAAAGATATCAGACTGTACTGAAACTCATGCTTCTCTGGAATGTCTTTTAAGGCCTTCCCCGGTTATAATCCTCACTTTGGGTCATGATAAACTCCCCCCAATTTTGATTTATTGGTTGATTATGGATTATTTGCCTGGACTATAGCCACTCCCAACCCCCTACCCTGGGTTGAGAAACAATGGTATAAACCTCTAGAATTCTATGATCCTGTGAATCTATGATAAAAACACACTGACACTGGTAAGCAATAAATCAGAAAATCCATTCACTTATAAAAAATGTCAGGGGCTGGCCCCGTGGACCAGTGGTTCAGTTCTCCTGTTCTGCTGAGGCAGCCCAGGGTTTCGCTGGTTTGGATCCTGGGCGCGGACATAGCACTACTCATCAGGCCACGCTGAGGCAGCGTCCCGCGTGCCACAACTGGAAGGATCCACAACAAAAATATACAACTATATACTGGGGGGAATTTGGGGAGAAAAAAACAGAAAAATAAATAAATTAAATAATTTTTTTAAAAAAAAGATTGGCAACAGTTGTAAGCTCAGGTGCCAATCTTTAAAAAAAAAATGTCAAACGATATCTGCCTTTGAGATCACCACCATATTCAGAATAAGAGGATCATTCCATAAACTACAGAACCACTTTGTCTAATGAAAAATATGCAAATGGTTTTGAATCAAACAGTCTAATCATTAAGCAGTTATCCTTCCAATGTTGTCAGATCAAACAGGAACAGAAGCAGTAGGAGGCATTTCATCGCTCTGTCACCTCACCCTCCCCTATACTGTGCTCATTTCATTCTTTTGGATTTCATTAAACTTCACTCTGACACTCTAACCCAGCTTTTTTGTAAGTCATTTTCATCACCATTTTATGATTTCAGGCAAACGAAAGAAACACAGTTATGAAACAGTTCTCTCAAACATAATATTAGTGAACTTTTTTTAATAGATTTAAGCATACCACAGAATGACTAACATTGATCCTGTATAAAGTACTTTTAAAGATATTAAATATCAGAAATACATTTTATGACATGAGGTCTTTAGATGTGGGTAACTAACCTCTCTACTGGCCTCAGGCTGTGAATCCATTTGAGTGTATTAAAGAGGGCAGAGGGAATGCAAAGACAAAACAACAGAAACAAAAACTTATTCCATGTCTGGAATTAAAAGTGGTGTTGCTATTCAATTAACCAGGACCGGGCACTTTGTCAGTAAGTCTGTGTACTGACACTGTGGGCAGCAGTCTCAATGAGTTCACAGTCTCTATGGGGAGTTATTACTTCTTTTTCGAATTGCGTTGTTTTTTAATTTTTATCTTTGATTTTATAGCAGTGACATTGGATTATAACAATATATAACTTTCAGATGTGCATAATATATTTCAAATTCTGTGTAGATATCATATTCACCACTCAAAGACTAATTACAATCCATCATCACACATGTGTGTCTAATTGATCCTTTTGCCCTCTTCCCTCCCCACTTCCCCTCTGGTGACCATCAATCCAATCTCTGTTGCTGTGTGTTTGCTTGCCATTGCTTTTATCTCCTACTTATGAGTGAGATCATATTGCATTATGAATTTCTCCCTCTGACTTATTTCACTTAGCGTAATACCTTCAAATTCTATCCATGTTGTCACAAATGGCTGGATTTCATCATTTCTTATGGCTGAGTAGTATTCCATTGTGTATACATACCACATCTTCTTTATCCATTAGTCCCTTGATGGGCACCTAGGTTGCTTCCAACTCTTGCCTATTGCGAATAATACTGCAATGAACATAGGGGAGCATGTTTCTTTATGCATTTGTGTTTTCAACTTTTTGGATAAATACCGAGCAGTGGAATAAGTGGATCACATGGTAGATCTATTCTTAATTTTCTGAGGATACTCTATGCCGCTTTCCATAGTGGCTGCACCAGTTTACACTCCCACCAGCAGCGTACTAGGGTTCCCTTCTCCCCACATCCTCTCCAACACTTGTTGTTTCCTCTCTTGTTAATTATAGCTATTCTGACGGGAGTGAGGTGATATCTCATTGTAGTTTTGATTTGGATTTCCCTGATAGTTAATGATGTTTAACATGTTTTCATGTACCTGTTGGCCATCTGTGTATCTTCTTTGGAGAAATCTCTGTCCAGATCTTTTGCCCATTTTTTAATTAGGTGGTTGTTTATTTTGTTGTTGAGACATATGAGTTCTTTATATATTTTGGATGTTAACCCCTTATCTGATATATGGTTTGCAAATATCTTCTCCCAATTGTTAGGTTATCATTTCATTTTGTTGATGGCTTCCTTTGCTGTGCAGAAGATTTTCAGTTTGATGTAGTTCCATTTGTTTATTTCTTCTTTTGCTTCCCTTACCCGGTCAAACACGGTACTTGAAAATATGCTGCTAAGACCAATGTCAAAGAGCAGACTGCTTATGTTTTCTTCTAGAATTTTCATGGTTTTGGGTCTTACAAATCCATTTTGAGTCTTTAATCCATTTTGAGTTGATTTTTGTGCATGGTGTAAAATGATGGTCTACTTTCATTCTTTTACATGTGGGTGTCCAGTTTTCCCAACACCATTTACTGAAGAGACTCTCCTTCCTCCATTGTATGCTCTTGTCTCTCGTGTCAAAAATTAGCTGTCCATATATGTGTGGGTTTATTTCTGCGCTCTTGATTCTGTTCCATTGATCTCTGTGTCTATTTTTGTGCCAGTACCATGCTGTTTCAGTTACTGTAGCTTTGTGGTATACTTTGAAATCAGGCAATGTGATACCTTCAGCTTTGTTCTTTTTCCTCAGGATTCCTTTGGCTATTCAGGGTCTGTTGTAGTTCCATATAAATTTTAGGATTCTTTGTTCTATTTCTGTGAAAAATGTTGTTGGAGCTTTGATAGGTATTGCATTGAATCTATAGATTGCTTTAGGAAGTATGGACATTTTAACAATGTTAATTCTTCCAATCCAAGAGCACGGAATATCTTTCCATTTCTTTGTGTCTTCTTCAATTTCTTTCAACAATGTTTTATACTTTTTGGTGTACGGATCTTTCACTCTTTGGGTAAGTTTATCCCTAGTTATTTTATTCTTTTTGTTGCAATTGTAAACAGGATTGTATTCTTAATTTCTCTTTCTGCTGCTTTGTTGTTAGTGTATAGAAATGCAACTGATTTTTGCATGTTGATTTTCTATCCTGCAACTTGACTGTATTCATTTATTATTTCTAAAAGTTATTCAGTGAATTCTTTAGGGTTTTCTATATATAAAATCATGTCATCTGTAAATAGTGACAGTTTCACTTCTTCTTTTCCAATTTGGATCCCTTTCATTTCTTTTTCTTTCCTGATCGCTCTGGCTAGAACTTCCTATACTATGTTAAATAAGAGCAATGAAAGTGGGCATCCTTGTTCTTAGATGCATAGGCTTCAGTTTTTCTCCATTGAGAAAGATATTTGCTTTCGGTTTGTCATATATGGCCTTTATTATGTTGAAGTATTTTCCTTCTGTACCCATTTTATTTAGAGTTTTTATCGTAAATGGATACTATAGTTTGTCAAATGCTTTCTCTGCATCTATTGAGACGATCATGTGATTTTTATTGCTCATTTTGTTAATGTGGTGTGTTCACATTGATTGATTTGAGGATGTTAAACCATGCCCCCATCCCAGGAATAAAATCCACTTGATCATGACGTATTATTTTTTTAATGTATTGTTGTATTCGATTTCACAGTATTTTGTCGAGGATTTCTGCATTGATGTTGATCAGTGATATTGGCCTGTAATTTCCTTTTTTTGTGCTGTCCTTGTCTGGTTTTGGTAAGGCCAATGTTTCCTTATTGATCTTCTGTTTGGATGTTCTATCCATTGGTGTAAGCGGAGTGTTAAAGTCTCCTACTGTTATTGTGTTACTGTCTATTTCTCCTTTTATGTCTGTTAATAATTGCTTTATATATTGAGGTGCTCCTATTTGGGTGCATAGATATTTACAAGTGTTATATCTTCTTGTTGGATTGTTCCCTTTATCATTATGTAGTGCCCTTGTTTGTCTCTTGTTACAGTTTTTGTTTTAAAGTCTATTTTGTCTGATGTAAGTATTGCTATCCCTGCTTTCCTTTCTTTGCCATTTGCATGGAGTATCTTCTTCCATCCTTTCACTTTCAGTTTGTGAGTGTCTTTAGTTCTGAAGTGTGTCTCTTGTATGCAGTATATATATGGGCCTTGTTTTTTTATCCAACCACCCTATGCCTTTTGATTGGAACATTTAGTCCATTGATATTTAAAGTAGCTATTGATAAAAATGTATTTATTGTCATTTTGTTACTCTTTTTTTCCTGGGTATTTTAGTAGTTCTTCTCTGTTCCTTTCGTCTTCTCTTGCTCTCTTCCCTTGTGGTTTGATGCCTTTCTTGAGTAATATGCTTGATTTCTTTCCTCTTACTTATTTCTACTTATCATTGGTTTCTGGTTTGTGATTACCTTGAGGTTCCTATATAATAGCCTATGTATGTAGTAATCTATATTATGTTGATATTTTCTTTAGCTTGACCTCTTTCTAAAAGCTCTACTCTTTTACTCCCCTCCTCCCAGATTTTATGTTTTTGAAATCATATCTCATCTCTTTTTTGTCTGTCTATCCATTACCCTCTTATCATTGTAATAGGTAATTTTAGTACTTTTGTCTTTAACCTATATATCATTTTCATAGGTGGTTGATCTGCCACCTTTACTGTATTTTTACCTTTACCAGTGATTTTATTGTCTGGTGTTTTGGGGTTTTGTTTTTTTAATAATTTTCTCATTCTTATTTGTGGTCTTCTCTTTCCCATTTAAATAAGCTCCTTCAGCATTTCTTGTAGAGCTGGTTTCTTGGTGATAAACTCCTTTAATTTTTGCTTGTCTGGGAAGCTCTTTATCTCTCCTTGCATTCTGAAAGATAACCTTGATGGATAGAGTATTCTTGACTGTAGGTTTTTTCCTTTCAGGACTTTAAATATGTCTTGCCACTGTCTTCTAGCCTGTAAGGTTTCAGCTGAGAAGCTCACTGATAGCCTTATGGGTTTTCCTTTGTATGTCACTTGTTGCCTTTCTCTTGCTGCCTTTAGGGTTCTCTCTTTATCTTTAATTTTGGACATTTTAATTATAATGTGTCTTGATGTGGGCCTCTTGGTATTCACCTTGTTTGGTGCTCTCTGTGCTTCCTACACTGGATGCCTGTTTCCTTCCCTAGGTTAGAAAAGTTTTCAGCTATTATTTCTTCAAATAAATTCTCTGCCCCTTTGTCTTTCTCTTCTCCTTGTGGGACATGTATAATACGAATGTTACTGCACTTGATATTATCCCAGAGTTCCCTTAGACTGTTCTCATTCTGTCTAATTCTTTTCTCTTTTATCTGTGCAGCTGGGGTGATTTCCTCTAGTCCTTCCTCCAGTTCACTGATCCATTCTTCTGTATCATCTATTCTGCTATTGAGTCCCTCTAGTGAATTTTTCATTTCCATAATTGTATTCTTCATTTCTGATTGGTTCTTTTTTTTTAAAGGTTTTTTTTTTTTAAATTGGCACCTGAGCTAACAACTGTTGCCAATCTTTTTTTTTAATTGCTCTTTCTCCCCAAATCCCCCAATACATAGTTATATATTTTAGTTGTGGGTCCTTCTAGTTGTGGCATGTGGGATGCTGCCTCAACTTGGCCTGATGAGCAGTGCCATGTCCACACCCTGTATCCAAACTGGTGAAACCCTGGGCTGCCAAAGCGGAACACACAAACTTAACCACTCGGCCACAGGGCCAGCCCCTGATTGATTCTTTTTTATATTTTCCACTTCTTTGTTGACATTCTCACTGTGTTCATCCAGTCTTCTCCCAATATCTGTGAGCATCCTTATGAGTTTTTGTTTGAACTCTTTGGCAGGTAAATTGCTTATTTCTGTTTCAGTTAGTTCTTTTTCTGGGGTTTTGTCCTGTTCCCTTGCTTGGAATGTATTCCTTTGCCTCCGCACTATGCCTCTTTCTCTGTGCTTATATCTATATATTAGGTGAGTCAGCTATGTCTCCTGAGCTTGGAGAAGTGGTCTTATGTAAGAGATGCCTTTGGAGGCTCAACAGTGTGCTTCCCTCTCGTCACCAGTCCAAATGATCCAGGAGTGACCCCTGTTTGGGCTACTTGTGTCCTTCTGCTGTGGCAGGGTTGCTCTTACTGCAGGTACCTATGGAGTCTAGTCTTTCTCTCCCTGGCCGGCTGTTTATAAATTGGAGCCCTAGTACTGTTGGCTGCAAGCTCTAATAGCACACTCCTCTTGCAGTTTTCCTGTTAATTGAGTATGTACCTAGTGTAGCTGGTTGCTAGGCTCAGGGGCTTACAGTTGCTGTAGGCCTTAGGCCTGCAAGGCATTTTCAGCTCTCATAGGATCGCAGCTGAGTGGGGCTGGCCCTAGGCACAGGAGCACCCAATTGTTTCAGGCTTTGGAAGGTGGAGTCAATCCTCTTTGTGGCTGAGTATGAAGCACCAGACTTCTACCACTGTTAAGCCCCACTCCCCACAGGTCCACACACACTGTCAACACAGCCCTGGTCCATGCATACTTCCCAACCCCCTGGAGCATAGCCAGTTTCCCCACTGCAGAGGCCCCCTCCTCTCCACCAAAACCCCCCACAGTTCACCTGGTCCTCACACAGGCCCTGCCCCACAGAGGTGGACACACTTGCCTGCCTGTAGAGGATCAAGGCACCCAGTCTAAGCAGGCCGATAAGTAGCCTGAGGGCTTGCTGTTGGGTAGGACCTGTCTCTAGGGTAGGTTTCCTACCCTGGATGAACTGGATTAAATCTATGCTCTACTGGGTGTGGCAGACCCCTGGGCTACCAGGCCAGGGGAAGAACTTCAATGGCATCTGCCAGGTCTGTGTCAGCATGCCTGTAAGTAGGTCATGAAAATGGCCACCACCAAAGTCTTAGCCTCTGGAGAGGTTTCACCCCTCACACAGATGCACCCAGAGCCTACCAGGTGAGTCTCTTTTTACCAAAGGACTGTGCAGCTGTCTTTTTGGTGATTTTAGGTTGCTCTCTGAGATGGGAGAATCTGGGCCCTTTAAGAGCCAGGTTTTTCTGGCTTTCCTCAATAGCTTTTCTGGGGGCATTCCCTGCTGCAGTTAATAGCCAGTGAAGCCAGATAGTAGGGCCCTTGTCTCAGTTTTGCTGAGTCTAAAGGATGCTTACAGTAGTAACGGGCTCCCACTAAGGTCCCCACTTCTCCAGGGAGGGCTGCATACCTTAGGGTGGCTCCCCCCGGACAGCTGTGAAGGTCTGTGGCTTGTGAAGGTGGCTTTTTTCCTCTCCAGAAGGAATTTCTGCCTCTTTCCGCCTCGTCAAGACTGTCCCTTGTTGTGGGGGTTCTTTTTATCCAGTTTTCACTTTTCTCTCCACGGTAATTTTTCCAAGAATAGTTGTAACCTGGTTTTGTTTGTGAGAGGAGGTGAGTTCAGAGTCTGCCTACACTGCCATCTTGACGAGATCTCCCCTCTATGGGGAATTAAATGTGAAAACAGACAACCAGTATGGACAATTTACCCTTTATCAAAACAATGACAATAGCATAAGTAGACCCAGACATTCTCAAGAGGGAAACATAATTTTACTTAGGAGAAATGATTAAACCACCACTATTAGGGCGGATATAAGAAAGGAAGTTACTCCCAAATCAATGGAATTAGTCTTTTCTTTTTAACTTTTTGACAAGTATTGTAATTTTTACCATTAAATGCTAGGAAGGGCTCTACCTCAGAGAAGAACCTTGTGCTTTCTTGAAAATGTGAATATATTTCTACTTTCCAAACAAGAGGAAGGAGGTGTTAAGTTTCTAATATACCCTGGACATTCTGCTGCCTGGGCTCAAATCCCAAGGATAAAACCATTATGTGTAATTGGGTCATCATACTCTGCGTAAAATTAGGAACATTTGTGATTTCTGATAACTCTTCTAATTGCTGCAACCTCCTGCTAGTCCCTGTACAGCTGAGGCTTCCTTGGAGAACTTCTTGCTCTTCACATCAGTATCTTGTCAGTTGATACTTACAGGGAATAATGCAGCTTGCTAAATAATAATGGCTCTGATTTTTCTTTTTAATTAATGCAAGCACAAGAGTAACAATATGATTAGAATACTGAGAGGGGCAAGTCAAATTATTCTCACCTGCTTTGTGAGTAGGAGTTTAAAACACTAGCTTTCCAAAACTCAAAAGAAATGAGAACAATGCCTATGTTTACAATCAATAAAAATCACTATTTTTATTGATATGGTTCCCTACTTTGGCCTTAGGCTTAGCTCAATCCACAAAAATTTAATTCACTATCCAATTTTACATTAGCATTTTCCTCTTTGCTTCTTTATAACACTTGAGGTGTGACTATAAGTTAACCAGACAAGAAAATCTGTTTGCTTATTTTGTAGTCACAGCCTTACACTTCAATACTGCAATAGTGATTTCCTAATACAGTCAGAGACTTCATAGTCTTGCACTTCACTTCAATTAATTCTTTCTTTTATCTATGGAAATGTGAAGAACCAAGTCGATTCATATTTTACATCTCAAATAACCATCCAAAATATGTAGAATTCATAGATATTAGAGAACAGGTTTGGTAATATACATGTTTAGAAATGCTTTGGGGGGCCGGCCCCATGGCCAAGTGGTTTAGTTCGTGCGCTCTGCTTCGGTGGCCCAGGGTTTCCCTGGTTCGAATCCTGGGCGCGGACATGGTACCACTCGTCAGGCCATGCTGAGGTGGCATCCCACATGCCACAACTACAAGGACTCACAACTGAAAATACACAACTATGTACCAGGGGGATTTGGGAGAAAATGGAAAAGTTTTTAAAAATTTTTAAAAAATAATAATTAAAAAAGAAATGCTTTGGAATTAATAATGACTTGTCTATTAGCTCCTATAAATTTCTGGGATGTCAAAATAAATGGCAGGAGAACTTGGAGATAAAGTAGGTTGAGAAAGGATGGTTCAAGTAAAGAACTGGTTTTCAGTCCAAGTGACTAGGTATGTGTGTATACACATCCATATATAAATTCAGACTATCTGAAAATATAGATGAAACAGAAGTCTCCATACAGGAGGTAGGAAAAAGAGAGGTGATGTAGCTATATTAACATATTTTTAAAATACTAAACTGTAAAGCCACAGTGAATCGTTGAGTAGGTTCTTGCTTAAATAAATATGGAGGTGAGCTTAATAGAAAAATAATAGTACTTATGGTTCCTGATGTGAATTTAATGATACTCAGTAGGGCCAAGAGAATTAAAGCCTCAAATATTCTGAGCCTTTTTAGGAGCTGAAGAGAAAAAAGTTTGAATGGATTCTCTTCTTATGTCAAAAAAAAAAAAAAGAGAGAGAGAGAGACTCAGCCCAAATCCAAATGAGATTTTTCTACCAGTGGAAAGATATTCTACCCTCAGTGATCCACTTATGATTACATCATAAGATTGTTATATTTTCCAGGGTGGTTTGTGTTTTTATTTCCTTGAAAATAATCTAAAAATCTGATGAGGGATAATTCAAGCTTTTAAATATAGCTTTAGTAATTTGCCTCTGTATATTTTAAAGGAAAATCTGGAAAAGCAACTTATATCTTTTGCAAGTCCCATCCGAGAGGTTTTCTCAAGAACAACAAAAACATTTAGAAATCCAGTAATTTTTCTTCTGTAGATCTACATATTTTCTTTATTTTTTTTGTTACTTTTTTTTCTCTTTATGCTAGAAAATACTCTTCATTATATACCATTTATTCTTCTATCAGGACATCCCTGTGTCCACATATACACACACACGGATGCTTAATAAGTATAACTGGAGAAAGAAAGTTAAATATAGCTAGATCCAAGATGTCATATATATTAAATGTGAATGAACATCACTCAGTGTACATTTATCCTTATTATTTTGGGTTTCCACAAACTATAGCTAAGCATGAATATTTTAAACCTAAAATTTTTGTATGCAACTTATTAAACATGACATTCTTTAGCTATTAAAGAAAGTTATGCAAACACAGTCAACAGACAATGCTGACAACAAAACCTCAGAAAGATATGACTTTGAATCCAAGTTTTAAGAGACACAGACTGTGTCAAGGTAGATTTTTTCCCCTTTCCTTTTATTTTTTTTAACAAAGTGGGGAATTATATGACAGGAAAGTGTGTTATGAATGAAAAAAGGTACGGATTTTAAGTCAGAATCCCAGAATTTAGGCCCTGATGTTTAATCTCTTGTGAATAACGTATAAAAAGACTGTATTTGGATGCAAACTGACAAATATACTTGATGAATTTAGTTTTTAGGCTCTCCCTTAATGACATGATATGAAGATGTTTTTCATCTGTAGATTCACTTCTTATGCAAGGGTATAGCCAAGAAAGGAAGAGACTGTCCAAACACAGACAGACTTCCAGTAGAGAAAGCAATAGAGTGGAGTTGAGGGTTAAGGCTGAAAGAATAAGTTGAAAATATCATATAATGAAAATTACCCTAAGTCACTATAGAGTTACCATGTTGGGGATAGACATACTTTACCTTCTTTCAACAGGCCCACAAATACAAACAGATTTTTGTGTTTTCATTTTATTTTCTTTTAACTTAGCATTAGAACAGATGACTGTTTCTTCATGGAATGCTATACCTAGTTGACTTTTGACTTGTGTTTAAGGGGCATATTGTATAAAAATTGTTTATATGTAAACTCTAGAATCACATTGGGCAAAGCAAGATGTTCACAAGAAAGAGGCACATGGGAATGAGAAGAACAGACTCACATCTCTTCTCAGTGTCACTTGGGCCAACAGGAACACTAGTGAAATGCAAGGAAGAAACAACTGCCCTCTCTAGTCTCTCTCTTTTTCACTTTTTCTCTCCTTCTATTTTCTACTTTGCTTGTTCCTTTATTATTAACTGGGTAGAGTAAAATTTGCAAAGATAAATCTGTGTTTAATGTAATTCCACATCATTAAGATTAATTTGAGTGAGTCTGAGAAGTAGAAGAAAACAAGACTAGAAGAGAGATTTGAAAGGTAAGTTGAGGAGAGATCATAAAGAACATTGAACGTCAAGATTAGACTCTATTTCATAGATAACGGGATATTTTTATCCACATGAGAGGCTAAGAAGAGCTGTGTTTCAGGAAGATAAATCTTCAGAAACAATTGAGGAAGCACAGATGAAAGAAAATGCCAGACTGAACCAAATAAGGTAACTTGGCACTGAGGAAGAAAAAAGAGCTGCTGGATATATTATTACCTGTACTTATTACAACTGTGTCAAATCCCCTTGCAGTCTTTTCTCCCACCATAAAATAATAATATTAAACCAAATAACTACAGTAGGATCTCTCAAAATTGAAAATTTAGAAATGTGCTTAAGTCACCAGGTGAAAGAGATACAATATATGAAATATTGTATTGTAACTTCTTTATCCCCAAAGGATAAATAAATGGTTTGAAAAATGTCTCCAGTACAAAGTTAAATTACACCATTATTAATAGTATTTTTTGGACTATGAAAATAGTAGTTTTGAGGCAGAATAAAATACACACACACACGCAAAAAAAGAAAGAATCTGCAAGACACGGTATTGTCATGGCAATGGCCTAGATTCACCATGTCTCTCTTAAACATAGTAACAATAGAATTTTTTTCTTTAACTTTGTTGGAATCACTAATAGGTGCTTTCAATTAACCAGGAAACCAAGATTCACAGGATCATATTTTGCATAATTTTTCCTTTTACTTGCAACTTCCAAAACAAAATGCAATACACTATCCAGAGTGTTTATTTGCTTCTTAAGCAAGGCCTGCATTATAACTATTTAACTGTTCTCCAGGGACTCAACCAGATTAAAACAGATCTAGAATGGCTATATTGTTGAAAAATGCCAGAAGGTTCTTTTGAAATGATCTAACTCACGTTAACATTTGAGTGTTTCGAAAATGGAAATTCTATTGTCATCACTTTCAAAGATTCTGGTAACACCCTTTCCTCTTCTGACATGCCAATACTTAGTGGTCCTTGGAAATAGAAAGAATAGCAACAACACTGAATAAAAACAGCAAGTGCTGTAACTATTATGATAATATCATGGCATTTTCAATTTATTAGGTTCCTATCTGATACCGTACTAGTCACTTTATAAATATCCTGACAATCACCTTGGGAGAAATATTTCCATTTTATAGAGGATAGCTCAGAGGATTGAAAAGTTGAAGTTACAATGCCAGTCAGTCTCAGCACTACAGTTCAAACCCAAGACTCTGATTTCCAAACTTAATTTAGTTGAATTCTACCATTGCCCACACTACACAAGGTTAACGTTGAAATATTATAGCATCACATTCAAGGAAAACTCTGGCTCTTGGATGGCTGGAACATAAAGTTGCCTAGTCTGTTATAAATATTCCATTATTTAGTGATCATTAAGTTGCAATCATATAACTGCAAATATGCAATAAGCATTATTTATTTTCTATTTGTAGGAAATCACCTACATTAAGGCTATAGATTATGCGTTACCTTAATATTTACTGTTTCAGTCTTTGGCAGAACTACTGCATTCCATGCTTTATGAAGCTTGCTATCAATACCACCTTGAAGATGACTTTAAATTACATAGAGAGCCACTCTGAAGAGGATGCTGACCAGTTATTCTCCATCTCCACAGAAGTCTATAAAAAGGGAAAGATGTTAGACTTGGATAATTTTTGGAGCCAGCATCAGGGTGCAGTGAAAAGAGAATAGGTTTTGGGTTCAGACAGCGCTAGATCTAAATCACATCTCCCAGGAATTATTAACCAGGACACCCTGGATAGAGTTTCCACATATATAAAATAAGGGCAAATTAATATCAACCTCACATGATTATCATAAAGCTTAAAAACAGGACATACAAATTACCTATCTCCTGAATGTTGTATGGAGAAAAGTATAGGTTTGGGAGTCAGAAAGATGAGTTTTCTTCACATCTTTACCAGTTATTGGCTGTGAGGTCTTAAACTAGTAGGATCCTTTAACATATCTCAGATCTGGTTTTCTGACTTCTATGAGGAAAGCAACACTTGCCTTAAAGAAAGGATAGATGTGACATGCTTAGCCTAGTTCTGGCACTTGGTAAATAACCAATAAATGCTAGTTCCCTCTACTGTTATGTAGGAAACATTTGAAGAATGCTGGCTTTTATCCTTTAGTAACATAGAACTGACGTCCTACCATAGGTTGATTAAAACATGGTTCACTACGAGAGAGATGTAGAATGGGGATATTTTACATATGAGAGAATCAGCCAGGCCTTGATTGGCTCAGATACAGACACCAATAGCCCTATCATCATTAAAGTATTATAAGATATGCTCCTGTAGAAACTTAGAAGGTAATATTCTCTAATTGTCTTACCTAGGCTTTTAATGTGAATCTTGTCATAGTCACTCTCCTGCTTGAAAGTCTTAAAAGTCTAATCTTATTTTTAGGATAAAATAAAAAATCCTTACATGGCTTATAGCACCCTAGGTAGATCTGGGCCTTGCCTAATTCTCAAGCCACTCTTCTTAATTGCCATACTTAGTTATACTTGACTCCTTACAGTTTTTGAATGCACCACACTTTTTCATACCTCTATACCTCTGCCTAGAATTCTTCCTTAGCCTGGTCAACTCTTGCTCCTCCTTTTTTCTACTTAAAGGGGAACTTTTACTGGACCTTTCTAACTCAGGTCCTTCTATAGTTCTCAGATCACCCTGTGATTTGCCTATCATAAAACACTTTTCTACATTATAAATTTAAAATGTATTTATGTAATTATTTGTTTAATGTTTCCTTCAGATACCCTGAAATTACAGACCTAGTGAGAGCAATGTTTGTGTCTACCCTGCTCCCTGATAGATCCCCAGTGCCTATCAATAAGGTCAGTGCTCAATGTTTACTCAATGAAAGAAGCACTAATGCTACGGTCACACAATGTTATTAAGTGAGAAGCTATTTCTTCAGCTATTGTATGTGAAAATATTTTTATTTTATACAGGAAAGATTTGGTTTAGTTTTCTAGCAGAGAACGTAAATTCCCGCCTAATTACTCAGTTCTTATTCCAATATAGTTGCAAAACACACTACTTAATTAATTTCCATTTTATAATGATGCATAAACTATAAGGGCTAAATAATATCTTATTACAACATCAATATCAATATAATAACATCAATAATTTGAGCTAGTATCATAGTCACAGAATGGCCTTAGGATATGGTGTAGACAGGGTTTCTCTACCTTGACACTACTGATATTTTGGGCCAGATAATTCTTTGTTGTGGAGGCTATCTTGTGCAATGTAAGATGCTTAGCATTACCTTTTGCCTCTACTCATTCGATACCAATAGCACTCACTCTCCAGTTGGGACAACTAAAAATATCTCCAGACATTGCCAAATATTTCCCGGGTGACAGAATCATCCCTGATTGAAAACCATAGAGTGACATAGAGTATCTGTATTAAAACACTGTCTTTGTTCTCAGTAAGTTGAAAACCCAGGTGGGTGGGGTTAATACAGGTACACAATAAAGAAAGAGACATAAACAGAATGCTATCAAGTTTAAAGAAAACAATCTCTCCTTTTCCAAGGATTTAGCATTTCATCATGTATTGTTTCACACTGATTAAACCATGGCTGTGGTAAAGTTAATTCTTTATCCATATTATAAGCTGCTTAATAAAAGCAACCATACGTCACACAACGCCCACCAGAGAGCCCCAGTGAACCTTCATAACCATCAGCATTTAGACTGATTGCACCAGAAGAAAAACTGAACTCCAGACCAATCTTTCAAGAGAAGTAAATGTCGTGTGTTTAGAAATTTTTTAAAAGTCAATTTTCAGCATTATGCAAGACTGTGTTCACATTGCATCAGGCAAACATAGAAGACTGAAATACTGGGGAAATTATATTTTTCCTAGTATTTCCAGTTCAATGAAAGATGAAATAGAATTCTTTAGGAGAGGGAGAAAGGAAAAAGGAAAATCTGAAGATTCCAGAAACATTATTGAATTGAAGAGTAAAATATTTTTTTACTGCTAAAAAATGAGGCAATATAAACTAATCATTAGTTCCTGCTCAAATCAACCTTCTGTTTCAAGTGTCCTGTGTCTTGCAAGTTCCTACTCACTTTTCACTATCCTGTTCCAATGTCACCTCTCCTGTGAAGTTTTCCATATAACCTGTGCTCCAAAGAGGACAAGACCTGTCACAATATATAGTTATTATCTATTCACTTTGTCTGCACTCTGCTCTATTAGTCCCCTTAAGGCAAGGTATGTGTTTAACAGTATTTTGCACAGGACTTAGAATGTGAGGGGCCAGCCCTGTGGCCGAGTGGTTAAGTTCACGTGCTCTGCTTCGGTGGCCCAGGGTTTCACCGGTTCGAATCCTGGGCGCGGACATGGCACCGCTCATCAGGCCACGATGAGGCGGCGTCCCACATAGCACAACCAGAGGCACTCACAACTAGAATCTACAACTATATACTGGGGCGCTTTGGAGAGAAGAATTAAAAAAAAATAAAGAAGATTAGCAACAGTTGTTAGCTCAGGTGCCAATCTTTAAAAAAAAATAAAAAATAAAAATAAATAAATAAAAGAATGTGGGAGGAACTCCAAAATATCTTTTTAACAAGTGAATGAACGAATGAATGAATGAATGAACAATCAAACATACATGATTCAAGTTAAGCACATGCTAGTTTGGTTTTGTCTCAGTCTTAAGGTAGAAAATGATGATTTGTTATAGATCACACTGTTAAAACTCCCTTGATGTTTGTGCATCTTCCATCAGGGACTGTAGCACCTAAGTTGTTAGTAATAGACATACTAGGAATTCCAGAGAGGGGCTCTTGAGTAAACATGGGGGTATTATACACTATAATGTATTACAATGTACATTATACATATGGTGTATATTGTCCACTATACATAATAATTACACAATTGTATTCAGTTCTCTACAACCAGACAATGAGCCCAGCTATAAAAACTAAGTCGATTCTACCTGCAAACTCACTTCCAGCTAATAAAATGGTGCCAACTTGACTGATGTGTTATTTATGTGGCATCAAATCTTATAAAGTCATCATTTCACTATGTCAGAGGGTTGTCATGTGTTGGTTAAAATCTTGCAAATAAATACTTACCATAATTTAGTCAGAAAAGATGATTACTTTTCTTGGATGAGGTGAAAAGGTCCAGAATGATTAAATGATTTGATGCAAATATGACATATTCATGAACTCATCAGTAACACCTAACTGCAAGTGGAAGGCAGAGAGAAGCATCTTTCCTCGGAGGGTCATATAATTGTAAAAGAGAAAATGCATGCTTTTGCACACACACCCTACGTTAGACCAGGCATATGTTTTCACACATCATATACTCTTGTATTTTATAAAAGGGACTTACTCTCCTTGATCAAGTAGCTACATTGAGATAAAAAAATGATTTCTACAAAACTCCAACAAAACTCTAATACGGTAGTTCATTACATATAACCAACAAATTGATCCTAATATACCATTATAGCTGCATGGTGAAAAATGACTACACACTTTAGTTCTGATTTGTGTTGCCATTATTTACCACTAACTCTCATTTATACATGCTAATAGAGGAAGCAATGGTGTGGTGAATCTGAAATAGTAGACCATCAAAAATCATTTTTTTTTAAGATTTTATTTTTTTCCTTTTTATGCCCAGAGCTCCCTGGTACATAGTTGTATATTCTCAATTGTGGTTCCTTCTAATTGTGGCATGTGGGACGCCGCCTCAGTGTGGCTCAATGAACGGTGTCATGTCCGCACCCTGGATTCGAACAAACGAAACACAGGGCTGCCTGCAGCAGAGCACGTGAACTTAACCACTGGGCCACGGGGCCAGCCCCTCAAAAATCATTTTTAACTAGTCTGGAAAACATGTTTCCTTTATTTTTCCCACAGCAAGTTTAGACTATCAATTTTTCAGTTTTGATTACAATTAAAACTTATTTCAGTTACCCAAGAACATTCTAGGTGCCAGAGGTAAATAAAGACAATCACCATTTTGCTTCAGCTTGCTGTTAGAAATATTAAATGTTTTAGAGAATGAGAAAACAAAGAATATTGGTTGAATGCTTAATATGCCAAGCACTGGTTAAGTGCTTTTAAATATGCTGTCATTTTATCCATGATACCCTGTGAGGTAGATGTTACTATCTCCATGTTGTAAATGCAAAAAGTGAGGCTCAAATGTAAGCCTGCCCAACGTCACTACCAAGTATGCCCAACAACTACCAAGACATGTTGCTATTCAGACTAAGTGGATTGTGATATCCATCTTGAATAGCCAGAAATATCATATCCTTTCTTTTACCAAGTATTCTAAAGAAAAAGCTAGTAGAAACAGTTAGACAGCAAAGAAATGATTTTGCCATGGCAGACTTTCCCGCATCCACACTAAATAAGAATGTTGCATGGGGGTGGAGAGTAGGGGTTGGAAAACAGATGTTCCCAAACCACTGATTATGTTACCCAGTAGGTTTATAAATCAAATGCTAAGTGTAGAAATCATGCATTTTATTACATAAAAGACAGTAGCTGGAGTTATTTTAAACCCCCTAAGTGAAATATGATATATTCGGTAGAGTATTCTTTCAGAAATACATTGAATATCACAGTATTTTAAAGTTACAGATGTTAAAGCATGATACCAAATACATACAGGATTAAGAAGATGAGAGCTATTTATAGTAGTTAATCAAAGCTAAACTACATGTTGCAGGTTCATATAATTGGAATTAGACACTATTTATTTTTGCATTGAGAAGGGACACAGCCCAGTTACTGGAAAGGTCCTTAATAAATCTGAGTTTTATTCTCATCAGTCCCCTTTAGCCCAAGTTACTCATCTTCTTGCTGAAAATATACTCCCAGCTGTCAAAATTTTAGTATCAATCAACCATCTCTCTGCATCCTGGGCTTTGCTTTGAGAAAGTTTGGCTGCTAAATAGATAAATCTGTCTTTCTGTGTATGTTTATGTTTACAGTACCTGCTCGAGCTGAAAACCAGTGATAGTGAATTAAGGCTATGTATTGCAGTCATTTTTACTCAAGTGAACAAAAGAGCATGGAATCAACATAATAAATATGAGAGTCACTGGAATTGATAGAATCAACCAAATTTAGCTTTTAATTCCAACATTGTCCTTAAGCAAGTTACCTAACTAGAGTGAAGTTCATTTTGTTCAGGTCTAAAATAAGAAGTTATTATATTCTCTTCTTTTCTGAAAACTCCAGCTATCCTGGATGCTTCAATATTTCAATGTCACTCCTATTTAAAGCATGGTCCCTGGACCAGCAGAATTAGGACGACCCAGGACCTTGTTAAAAATTAAAATTTCAAGCCACACCCACGCTTACTGAAGATAATTTGCATTTTTAACAAGATTCCTAAGTGATCTGTAGGCACCTTTAAGTTTGAGAAGTACTGGTGCAGATATCAAGTTGTAATAATAAACAGGCACCAAGCCATCTAGTCTGCATAAATCTAATTGTGTTGACAGTCTCGGGATTTCTAGTAAAAAAACGCAAGTCTTTAATGATATTCAAATGTCCCTTGTAAAAATTTACGATGCTGACTTAATTAAGTGCTATATATCACAAAAAGACCACAGCCAAAGGATAGCATCTACATCCTCCCCTACTTTTTTAAAACTGTAAAGCACTTTGGCTATAGCAGTAAATTCCTGACCAGGGCTGGTAAGCACCCTACCACTACTCTCCCCAGTAGCTGGAAATGGTGTAAACAATAAGAAATGGAAATTCTGAGTCTTGTATTGAATTTTCTTCAATACAGCATTAGCAGTCAGGAAGCAATGAGTGAAACAAGGTAAAAGAACCCAGGCAACTACTGAGGAGAATTCTAGAAGGCAAGGGAGAAGTGGCTCCCCAGGTGTTAAGTGTTCATGTTATGCATTAAACAGGGATGAACACTGCCCTTGAAATAATTTTTTTTTAAAGATTGGCACCTGAACTAACAACTGTTGCCAATCTTCTTCTTTTTTTTCTGCTTTATCTTCCCAAACCCCCCTGTACATAGTTGGATATCTTAGTTGCAGGTCCTTCGAGTCGTGGGATGTGGGACGCCGCCTCAATGCAGCCTGACGAGCGGTGCCGTGTCCGTGCCCAGGATCTGAACCCTGGGCTGCCGCAGCGGAGCACGCGACCTTAACCACTTGGCTACGGAGCCGGCCCCCGCCTTGACATAATTTGAGTTATATCAGAGCTGAACATTCAAAGCAATTTGCTGAATATAAAAAATCTTTGAGTTGTCTGCCAAGTGAGTATACAGCTCTTTCTCTTAGAAGTATCCAACTCCCACAGCCCCGGCTGAAAGGAAGTCTTGGTGTTTCCTTGCACCACAAAGTCATTGGAGCAGGAGACTTTCCTCTTTGTGGAATTTCTGATTAGGACACAGTGACTAAATTAGACCTGAAAAGGGGAGCCAGTGGATCATGTTAATGCAGAGACAGGATGACCAACTTTAACTGACTACACGTAAACACAGAAAGAAGACTGAAAAGAGAAAAGAAAACAGCATGGCAAAGAGAGAGAGCTGAGTGATTATTTGGTCCCAGAAATACAGAAAGGGTGACACCTTTGCATCTGACCTGTCAGTTCTGATTTTAGCCTCGCTGTACTTCCTAGCTGGAGGTTCTGTGAGATTCCTCGTATTCTTCTAGTAAACTAACTTGTTGCTTGGGATAGTTTAAGGAGGTTTCTGTTTTCTCACAACTGAGATTTCTTGGCCAAGCCACTGATCAAATGTGCCTCATGACTGCATATTTATACTGTCTATTTTTAAAGACCAAAACTCCTTGAAATCAACATTGCAGTTTTAGCTCATCAGCTGAATTGCTGGGTGATATTAGGCAAAATGCCTCTAATTCTTTACATTTCTGTATTCCTGCTGTTACATGTGGATAAAGTCTATCACGATGCCTTGACTCACGGGTCAGAAGTTAGAACAAATGCTAAAGCTACTTGAGAAACAGACAAACTGTGCATAATTCAAAGATGTTACTAAGCAGATGTTAGCTTGAGGGCATTAAGAGAAGTGCTGGCACCTATAAATAGCTAATACAGCTTCTGAGACTGCCCAACTACTGACACAGCAGGGTTTATCCACTGGGAGGCTATGACTCACTTATTCTCCCAACTCCTCTATGTAATCTGACATGATGTATCCCCAAGACATTTCCTGCTGCTAATGCTTCTATTTCTATCTTGGAGCCTTTTAATTTGTATTTTCCCCAAATGGCTTATGTCTGCTTGTCAAGTGGGATTCTCACCTCATTTGGAACTTCTGGTTCTTTGATAAGGAAGAGCAAGCTGGCAAGGAGAGCTGGCATGCCACAGAAACCCATGTAAGCAATCAACAGCTTCTTTACAGCCAAGTGTGATTTTTCTGCAGTGCCAGCCGAAAGCAGCTCAGCACAACTGTCTCCTGCTAGTATCAGATTCTCACACACAAAATCGCTATTAGAACTTTACTGCCTTGTGGACGGTAAGAGTTTGAGGTGCAACTAGCTGCTCTGACACCACCTGGTGGGTAAATTTCTTGAACCCTGTGTGCAATACCCCTTAATTGGCACTTAAGTTTCAAGAACATTCAATTCCTGTTCATCTATAGGAATGTGAACTGTGATTATAAATCCTGGCCCTGGAGTCAAGACGGAACTGAGTGTGAATGAAAATTCTGCTTCAGATTTACTGAGGTATTGGAAAACTTATTTAACCACTCTGAACTTCAGATTCTTTTCAAAAAAAATGAAGAAAATGTTAGAAACTACCTTTGGATTAGATGATAAGTATTAAAGAAGAAAATGTGTTTAGGATTAGGATGTGCCTGGTACATAAGTGCTCAAAATATGTAAGCTGTTATGATCATCATCATCATCATCATCACCACTAAGCGAGGACAGCTTTATGTTTTAAAGCCTTTAAACTCTCCTGTGTTCTCCTGTTTCTGCTGAGTACAACTAAACGTCACCCAGTTCTTCAAGTGAAGCAAGATCATCCTCCTCCTGTCCTTGAGGGATAAAAATAACTTGTGGGAAAGTAAATTCTCAGCATCAACATGAAGAACACTCCCCAGAGTCATAGAAAAAGCACAACTCTGAATGTCAAGACTTTTGTTGTGTGTGACTATGTGACTCTGGACAAGTCATTAAACATTTCTGAGCCTAAGCTTCCTCAACTGTTCAATGAGAGATTTGGACTGGATTTTACCCGGGGCTCCTTTTACTTACAAATAAGTAATGACTTTACTCCTTCCAGTTTCATCACTAAATGGTCTCACATTCATGGAAGTAGTCACACTACATAGTTCTCTAAATATTCAAGAAACAGAACCTGAGCTTCAACAGTCAATATGTTTGAGGTAAACTCACTATAGGGACTTTTAAAAGATATAGAATTACTAAGGCATGGAATCGTTACATTGCAGAGAAATAAAGGTGTATTTTAGACCATTTTCATTTCAAGCTGTATCATGCTTTGGGGGTCTGTATTAAGCAGGATTGGTTAGGCCCTGCTACGAAAATCAAGGAATGTCAATGGCTTAGTATATTAAAGTTTTAGATCTCTCTCCCACAAAGTCTGGTGCCATTTGTCAGCTTTGCTCCCCATTTTTCTTTGTTACATTTGCCTCGCTTCAATTTTTGTTGGTTAGTGAGGCATCTAGATAGCTCCTGATTAAATTCAATTTATAAGCACCAATTAAATATTGACTGAGGTCTATTCATTTCTAGCTATTTCATGAACAAAAGCTAAATGAAGAGACATTATGAGGGATTTAGACCCTAAGTGAATAATAGCTTTGGAAGTGCTTTGAAGAAAGGAGGGAGCACCCCTAGAATTCTACTCTATTTTATTCTTTATTTAGGCATAGTTATGATGTCTTTATCTTATACTTGTACACAGCTCTCCACAGAAACTGCCTGTCTCTTTTGTTCAAAATTATAAGCATTAGGACAAATTTGTCCTTGTATACTTTTGATGCTCCCTTTATTTCACTGCCATCAACCACTTGGTGGAGGTTATTTTCCTGCTATTTTTCTCCCTTGGGAGTACAGATGAGGTTAAGAGGATTATTCGGCAGCTGTGTCCAACCACCTGCTCTCCAAATCCTTGGTTTTCAAGCTCTTAAGAGTACTGCTGGGGACACCTTAGGTTCTTTCATTACCAACATGGCTAATCCTGCACTTCCCTAAGACTTGGCATCCACCTACTCTGAAGATAGCTGTAATTATAGCTCTCCTTTAAAAGTTTCATTCTTCCAGCAAGGCTCCAGTTAGCTTTCATCTTATCTCTAATCTTTTATTTCAAAGGTGGATTAAAAGGTAAAATAACCACAACCACTTCTCTAAGGCACATTCAGTCCTTGACCTTTGGGGCAAGTGCCTGTCTTACTTCAAAACAGAACTTAACGGGGAGTGTAGATTGCTCTAACTCTTCCAAGCCTTGCCCGCAGCAGACTCATCAGACATATGTTAACATCCTCCTGTTGTATGATATTTCATCCTTTTCAGATAAAGTTGGCTGTTGTTTCCTTTCAATTTCACTGCACTGATCCCAAAGTTTAAGCTTCTCAAATTTCTCTAGCCTTTTTCTGGTTGTTTGTCTTCAGTGTATTCAGTTCGTTATATTGGTCCATCAGCACTCCATCTGAGATCTTATTCCACTTTGTATTTGAACATCTTCACTGCGTAATATTATCCAAGTCCATGTGTTTGTGATCTCAGAGCCACACTAATATTTTGCAGATAATCCATCAATCCCCCCAAGGTTGGATTTTAATAAATTTTCTGTACAGTCTTTAGACAGATGTATCATATTTATTTTTTCCTTAAAACTTCCATGGCTAAAACTGAACTGACAGCAAGTCAATGACCTTTGGGTAATATCTTTTAGTACATCTTTGACTGCAAAGCTCAAATCCTGGGAGTTTGCGGTTTGGGGATCACTTTTAAGGAGGTGACTCTAAAGGGAATTACACTATGTTTTGGGTGATCTACAAAGTTTACATTCCTTTATTACATGTGCAATTAGAAGGGTGATTCTGTACTAAAAGTTCTAAAGATGTTGTTTTTGAATTTTGACAAGCTACCATATGTCCTAGTTTAAACATGACAAGTTAAAAGTGTACCCTAATTTCATTTTTCCATATGATAAGAGCAATAATGCAGGCTTACTTTGGAAGGCCTCTTGAAAAAGTACCCTATTGCAATCAACAAACACTTTATGTTAATATTACCTTTTGAGATCCTTATAATAGCAAATCTAATTTCATTCGATCCATAGGTTTAATAAGACATGAAGGTTGCTTACACAGAGTTACTTATAAAATATCACAGACCACGTAGGGTAAAGACATAATTTTTTCAGTAATGTAGGTAAAAAAAAGAATTCCATTAATTGAATACTTAGATATTAGGATATTGGGAATGAAGTATTGTCTTTCCTAAAAACTTCTCAGTTCTGAACTTGCTTAGCTTAGAGAAGAGAATCCATTTATCTAAGGCACTGAGTCCCAACTTCTTATTTTATAGATGAGAAAACTAAAGTCCAATAAAGTTTAATGATTTCTCTAACATTGCACAATTGGTTAATATCAAAATGGAAAAAGGACAGGAGAGCTGATATTCATTCAGTCTGTTTTTTCTTCCCATTAGTTCATATAGAGGGATATGTCACAGAGTTACAAGATCATTGCGGAAAATGTAATTTGAGAACCTTTTCTTACAGATTGGAAAGTTGACATTAGAAACTTCCAGTTTTGAAAACATGGTGGACTCAGCTATTGTAAACCAATGCCCACCTAAAAAGACAAAGAAATAATGAATAAAATACAACCAAAACAACATATATTGTTTTAAATTCTGTAAAGCTTAAATAAATAAAAGGGAATTCTGAAGGTGTCAAAAAGGAGCAGAGGAATTGAAGATCAAGCTATAAGTTTCAGCTAACGTGGCAGTGGTTCAGGGACGTGCTGGTCCTTGCTATAGGATTAAGGGGTGGTGAGTCAGGGTATTAATGCCGCATTAGATATTGGGCCACAGGAAGATAGATCTAAAATCCCCGAATAAAATATGAATTCTCTAAATTCATGAAAGAAAACTAGAAAACTATGCAAAATGGCCTGAAGAATGTTTGAAATTTTGCTGGCCACCCTGGGTTCAACGTGTCCCCTGGAAAAAATTGAAACCTCAAGCCTTTGCCAAGCTTGAATATATGATTTAAAAGTAACTACTCATGAGGTGTAGGAAGTCAACACTGGTCTGGTCTGGGACACTTTAAATCCCAGGACCTTGTAAAAGCAAAAGCAAAACCACTCTTAGGGTATGCTTTCAAAACACAGGGCCACAGCATTTCCAGAGGAAGAAAAAATATCTAATGTGAGCTCACTGTATAAAAACATACTTTATGAGAGAAAAAAAATACCACAAAAATAAGTCAGCTGGCACAGTAAAAAGAACATGTGATGTAAGCACCAGAAATGATAACAAATTATGAACATGAACAGCAAATAAAAGTGTGTAGGGGTAGGCCTAGTGGCATAGTGGTTAAGTGTGCGCACTCCCCTTCAGCAGCCCAGGGTTCACGGGTTCAGATCCCAGGCATGGACCTACATATGGCTCATCAAGCCATGCTGTGGTGGCATCCCACAATAAAGTGGAGGAAGATTGGTACAGATGTTAGTTCAGGGCCAATATTCCTCACCAAAAAAAAAAGGCATGTAAAATGATTACAGATAAAAAGGACTCAAACCTATAATAAAAAAACCCAGAACATTATGATAAAAGAAATTGAGAAAGATAAACCAGATAGCATTTCCAGAAATTAAATAAAAAATAATTGAAAATTTAAAAACCCAATGGACATTTGGGGTTGCAATTAAGTGTTTTTCACAAATATTCTACTTCTTTATTTCCAGGAAAATGTTAAGATTATATTTCTATGCCCTCTTTGGAGTCATCCATGGCCATATGGCTCCTTTAACCAATGAAATGTGAGTAAAAATGACATGTGTTCATTCTGGGAAGAAGCTTTCAGACCTAATTTGTGATCCTACAGGTTCTCTTTATTTTGCCTCAGCACTCACGGAATCATTCCCTGATGGTGATTCCATCAACATGAGTCCCTGAGTAAATATAATGAGCAGAGGTCCCTTGTTAACTTGCATTGGGCATGTAACACGAGGGAGAATGAAACTTTTGTTCTTTGAGCCCATGGAATTTGGGGGTTGTTAGCTAATGCAGCATAAACTAGCTATCTTGACTCAGACAAAAAGTTAAATAGCAAAGCAGACACTGATGAAGGAAGAAGTTAAAAATTGGAGGAACTTTCCCAGAACTCAAAATGGAGATGTGAAGAAATACAAAATATGAAATGATAGCTAGGAGTTACGGATAGGAGACTACGTCTAATTAAATATGCAGGAAAGGACAACAGAAAAAAATGTGTCAATATTCAAATAAACGACAAGAATTTTCTAAACCTGAAAAAAAGAAATGTGTCCTCAGATTGAAAAGTAGAGTATCACAAGAGAAAAACTAAATATAAATGCACAATTGGACATATCATAATGAAACTGCAGATCTCCAAACAAAAAAGAAAATCTTAAAAGCAAACTGAGAACAAAAGATCACATACAAAAGATTGCCAATTTGACTAAGAAGACTTCATTAGCTGCAGCAATAATGAGTAGAAAACAATGGAATTAGATCTTCAAAGTACTGAGGGAAAAAATATTGTCAACTAGCAATTCCAAACCTAGTTTAACACTGTTCAATAATAATGGTAAAAGAATGATATTTTATGATAAACAAAAATTAGACAATTTACCATTAAGAGAACCTGCTAAGAGAAATATTTAATGGATATCTTAAGTAAAAGGAAATTGAACTCAAAGGAAGTGGAATGCTGGAAGCAATAAGGAACAAAAAATTGGTAAATATACAGAGTAAAATCTATGTAAGTTAAGCCTGTACTATATTAATATAACAATAACAATTACTAATAGGAAGAAAAATAACGTTGAACTAAGATACAATGTATAAAAGAATAACTTGGGACTGAGTGGTACAATTAGAGTTAGAGAATCTTAGGTTTTATTTGAGAACATTGTTACATTTAGCATTGCTAACTTTAAAATTTAAGGCAGCCTACTAATAAAAATAGAGTGATATCCAAAATAAAAGGAAAGAACAGTGGAAATAAGAAAAATCAGTAGTCCATTAAAAAGCAGGAAAGAAGAAACATGCAGACACAAAAAACTTGACATAAAATATGCAGACACAAAATAAGATGTTAGAAAGAATGTTAAAATATTTCAGGATTCTAAATAAGTGCCAACAACTCAACTACCTTGATAAAAGAGAGAAAAAATCAGACGAAAAAATATTGCTATATGCTACTAACAGGAAACACACCTACAATGACACATAAGGGTTGAAAACAAAGTAGAAAAGGAATCCCTGGCAAATGTTAATTTAAATAAAGCATGTATGGTAATAGTAATATCATATAAAGTAAATATTATGTCAAAAAGTATTATTGAGGGGCCGGCCTGGTAGTGCAGTGGTTAAGTTTGCACGTTCCACTTTGGCGGCCCAGGGCTTGCCAGTTCGAATCCCAGGTGCAGATCTATGCACCACTCGCCAAGCCATGCTGTGGCAGGCGTCCCACATACAAAGTAGAGGAAGATGGGCACAGTTATTAGCTCAGGGCCAGTCTTCCCTAGCAAAAAGAGGAAGATTGGCGGCAGATGTTAGCTAAGGGCTAATCTTCCTCAAAAAAAAAAAAAATTTATAAAAAAGCATTATTGAGAACAAAAAACGAATCATTCTATAACGATCAAAGGGTGAGTTCATCAAGTTAGAAGAAACTTGATGCCTATTCATGATAAGTAGCCTACCCAGGGACACATGAGTTAGCAGCGATGCAGAACTATAATCTGTGCTTCTTCAGAGTTGCACTCTCTTCCTTTTCTTCATAGCACCTAACACAATTTTTATATTTTGACTTGTTTATTATTTGTCACTCCGATTAATATCAACTCAAAATTTGAGGGTACATATACATTTTATTTGCCATTGTATCACCAGGTCATAAAACAGATTCTGGCATATAGTTTGATCCCAATAAATACTTAAGTAAACAAATGACCTAAAGTTTCCAGCTATTCTGGCCATTCACCATAGCACAATCCTTTCCATTATCCATAAGGAAAAGCATAAAGCAGCAATTGGATTAAACGGAGCAATTCATACAGCCATGTATTCATAATTAAGATTAAAAATTTCTGCTCAATGTTACAATTTGTAACATATTTCACTGAATAACTCAAGCATCTTCTATAGTCCCACACTATGATTTTAATTTCAATTTCCAAAGACAAAGGTAAAAGAAAAAATCTCTATGATATTCTAAAGTAAAAAAATCAAATAAAAAAATGATGACAATTGAATTGTACATTTTCAGACAGCAGCTTATTTTCTTATCCGCAGCAGCTTAAACTGCATTCAGAAGCACAGGCACAGAAACATTTCAATATAAGGCCACAGGGATGTGTTCTCTTAGTCCTAACATCACCCTCATGGTATGTTAATGCTCCTCCCTCAGCACAGGTAATGTTACTTCTGCTAGAGAAGGCTCTGTCTACCATTACAAGAAACACAGAAAGAATAAAAATCATGTTTCTCTGCTAAATATTCCCCTGCTATATCAAAAGTCCCTCAGGGGCCGATTAAATTCATTAAGAACTAGCAGAAATTCTAGCCATTCTTTTCTTTCTGGCCAACATGCCAGCAAAAGAAAAGCCAACCTTGAGACAACCGAGCTGCCAAAAACCTAATCTTATAGCCTAATTTTACAACCAAATAACACTAATTGAAAAGCATCAATTATAGAAGGTTTGTTTTCTAACTGGCACCATGGTAAGTACTTGACATTTTTTCTTCATAACTCTTACAATAATCCAATAAAATGGCTATGAGTACCCTTATTTATAGTTTGAGGAATTTGAGGTTTAGAGAGGTAGTAATTGGAAAATTTAAACTATGAACCCATCATATTTTGTCTGACCCCATCACCCACTATCTTTGTATTAAACCCTGAGTTGTTACTGTTAGAAATCTGACTTGGTCTTTTGCATTGGAGGCCACTTTTAGGAAGACAGTGCGTATTGAATGACAGCTCAGAAAGTATGCTTATTTTGTTACATCCCCTGGTCACCACATCTGAAGGAGAAATTTTGTCTTCCTAAAACATGCATTTCCTAATCTATTACTTGATTGAGATATAATTCACATATCAGAAAATTCACCATTCACTGTACAATTCAATGGTTTTTAGTATATTCACAAGGTTGTGCAACCATCACCACTATCTAACTTCAGAATACATTTATCACCCCCCCAAAAAAACCCTGTGCCCATTAGCAGTCACTCCACATTCTCCTCTCCTCTTAGTTCCTAGAAATCACTAATATACTTTCCGTCTCTATAGTTTTACTTATTCTGGATAGTCATATAAATGGAATTACACAATATGTGGCCTTTTGAGTCTGGCTTCTTTTACTTATCATATTTTCAAGGTTCATCCATATTGTAGCATATATCAGTACTTAATTTTCCTAATCTATTTTAATTGACTAATATCACCTAACACAAGATGAAAATTGTTTGTACCAATCCAGAAAAAAGGAATGTAACTATCTTCTTCCATTTTCTCTATGAGTGTAGGTTAGATTAAATTTTATGATATTAACAAAGCAATTTTATATGATGCAAGCCCATGAATAATATTACAGTCTCCATTTTACAGCTGGGAATAAGAGGTTCAGAGAGTTTAGTTTATCTGTTCAAATATTAGAGCAGAAATTTAAGCCCAGGGCTCTGAACACAAAGCCAAAATTACTTTCACTTAGTTGATGGATATATGACAGGAACAACTAAATGGCCCATTCAGCCACTGAACCTATGATCTTTGGTTCAGCAGAGACAGACTAAAAGCTGAGCTAAGCTTCCACATTCCATCAATTTAGTTGATTTTGTATAGCTGAGGATATTGAACTCAAGGACCTATTAGGGCCGTCTAGGTAGCAAATGATGTGGCATGAGGAACCAGAGAATATAGAGGAAGGCAAGTGCTTAATGCCCTCTTGCCACCTAGGAATGCAGATTCAGGGTAGAAAGATACTCTGATTTCTTCTAAGGAATCTGGAAATCATCATTGTATGTGAAATTGAATATTTAAGTATAGGCAACAAATTAAACTTTATCTCTTTGAAATTAAAAGAAAAGAAAAACAAATGTGTGAACCAAAATAACTGTTTGGGGCTGTTCTTATCCATAGGCTACCAGTTTTACAACCTGTGGTAGAGGACAAAAGGCCAGGGCACCTGAGGGTGCTCCTTCAGTAGGGCCAAAGGAGGACAGGAAATTTTAAGGGAACTTGACCTCCTTTCAGTCTTAATTCTGGAAATGTCCAACAACTTAAACTTTTAAAGACAGAGGAATTGGAACAGGAAAGATGTCATTAAATCCTTCATTCTTTCCATGGATACTTACTGAGGACATTCTTTGTGTATATCCTGTAAGGTTCTAGAAATACCATGATGTAGAAGAAGATACAATCACAATGGGAGAGGAAGATAATCAAGCAAGCAATTACACTACAATGTGATTATCATGTTCTTTACATTGATGTTGGCAACATGGGGAAGTCTAACCCAGACAAGAGAAACCAGAGAAGACTTTATGCAGGAAGTGAGTCTTCATTTAGTGGTAAAATGAGTTGATCAAATAAAGAAGGGAGCAGGGGAAAAAGAACAAAATATTTGTGGACAGAGGAATAGATGAGCAAAAGCAAGAGAAAAATATGGCATTTTAAACAATTAAAAGAAATTCAGGCTCACAGAACCTATTTTGGAAGGTGTGGGGCAGAGGAAAGAAATGAGGACAGAGAGGTAAGCAAGGGCCAAAATAATATAGAAGCTTCTAAAGCCATGTGAAATAGGTGGAATTGATCCAAGGAAAATAGAGAACAATGAAAGATTTATACGTGGTTGCGGTAATGATAATTGAAGAAGATCACTCCTACTGCCTTGTTTGGGATAGATTGTAGATAGACGAATCTGAGGAGGTAAAAAAAGAAGATGAGTGGGGCCGGCCCTGTGGCCAGGTAGTTAAGTTCACACGCTCCAGTTTGGTGGTCCAGGGTTTCGCCCGTTCAGATCCTGGGCGCAGACCTAGCACTGCGCATCAAGCCATGTTGAGGCGGCATCCCAAACAGCACAACCAGAAGGACCTACAACTAGAATATACAACTATGTACTGGAGGGCTTTGGGGAGAAGAAGAAAACTAAATTAAAAAAAAAGACTGGCAACAGATGTTAGCTCAGGTGCCAATCTTTAAAAAAAAAAAAAAAAAGAAGTTAATAGCAAGTTTGAGAACACTTAGAATATCTTGGAATAATGCCCCCACAGTGAGAAGAAGCCTGGCTTCTTGTTGCAGGATTAGAGACCACATGTAGCAGAGGCATCCCCTAACTAACCTTCAAGCTGACCCCAGACACATGAACACACCCAGTCAAGAATGGGGGAGTTTGCTCCACATCAGAAGACCCCAGCAGCTGACCCAATAGACTCATGAGAAATGATAAAGTTATTGTTTTTAGCCTCTGAATTTCAGAGCGGTTTGTTGCAGAGTTACCTAATTGGTAAAAAAATACCTTATTCAGTCTTGGATTATGAAAAACATCTAAGCAATCAAGTGAAATAAAATTTTTTTCCTAAATATCTTTTTAATTGAGTGTTAAAAATAATCTTCCTTGAGATTCAAAATCACACACTTACATTTACCGAGTGTCATCAATCCCTGTACTGAATAAATACTTAATTTTTATCTTGCTTGGGAGATAAATTGGCCATCAAGAGATAATTATTACATCTTTTAAACTAACCCAGCATTTTAATTTGTGTGTACCAATGGAATGAGCCCTTTCTCCATGTTACTATTTTTCCCCATGAATACCTAGATAAACACGGTTAACTTTAACATCACTCATATCACTTTTAAGGGATAGATACTGTCATGAGTGGACTATGTTCCTCAAAATAAAATGTCGAAATGCTAAGCCCCACAACCTGTGAATGTGACCTTACTTGGAAAAAGGGTCTTTGCAGATGTAATCAAGTTAAAATAACGTTACACTGGATTACGGCCCACCTTAATCCAATAGGGCCCTAATCCAATGACTGGTGTCCTTATAAGAGGGAAGTCTGGACACAGACACACAGGAGAGAAGGTCGTGTGAGGACAGAGAGAGATTTGAGTAATGCAACTACAAGCCAAGGAACATCAAAAATTGTTGGCAGCTACCAAAAGCTAGAAGAAGCAAAGAAGGACTCCTCCCTTAGACCCTTCAGAGAGAGCACAGTCCTGCTTACACTTTGGTTGTAGACTTCTAACCTACAGAACTGCGACAGAATAAATTTCTGTTGTTTTAAGCCACCCAGTTCATGGTACTTTGCTTCAGCAGCCTTAGGAAACTGAAACAGATACCAATTTTACTTTTTTATTTTCTAGATTATATAATTTTTTTTCAATTTTTTTATTTTTATTTATTTTTTTGAGGAAGATTAGCCCTGAGCTCACATCTGCTGCCAATCCTCTTTTTTGCTGAGGCAGGCTGACCCTGAGCTAACATCCATGCCCGTCTTCCTCTACTTTATATGTGGGACGCCTACCACAGCATGGCCTGCCAAGTGGTGCCATGTCCGCATCCGGGATCCAACCGGCGAACCCCGGGCCGCAGAAGCAGAACCGGCGCACTTAACTGCTGTGCCACCAGGCCTGCCCCTAGATTATATCTTTTATTAAGGAACAAATCTGCATCACTGTAGACAGGATGTTACAATGCTGATGTTTTATCGCTAAAAGGCTTCACCTTTAAGACCTGAATATTTGTATCATCTAATTAACTTAATACTTCTGTAGTGTTGACTGATAAAACATCCTGTCCTGTAAAAACATTTGGCAAAAATGCAACAATCTTCACTTTATGCCAACTTCTCTTTCCATGATGCCAAATTTTGAGGTTTTTGAGTTACCAAATTAATATGAACCACAGAAAAACCACCCCAGGTATCTTCTCCAGAGAAAATTGGGAAAGGTCTCAATTTCCTATTTTCAAGTCTTAATTTATATGACTTCCTTACCTTTGTTAAATTCAACCTTCAGAAAAACATCAAAAATAATCTCCTGGTATCACTCTGTGAGGAAAGGTTCCAGTGTTTTCACAGAAACTAATCATGTTAACCACAGGTGAAATACACGTAAGGAAATTCTTCCCTTGTGGGAAGCTTACCTTTTAGGGCAGATCTTGGGGTCACATACCGTTACTATATGTCAATGATTCCTAGAATAAAAAACAAAAATATACAAATAAACACATTTTTCAAGTATAAATAGGCTTATACGTAGCTGATGCGTAACTGCTCCCATTGTAAACTCAAATTAGAAGGAGATGAAAATTAAATACATTTGGTGTGGATTCCCAGCTTGATAGAATTACCTAGATTAAGAGCCAGGATGCTACATTCCTTTCTTTGCTTTGCCTCTCACCAGCTGTGTGACTTTTGACACGTCAACTCAACACTCTATCCTTTCCTTGTTATATAAGGGCTCTAGGAGCTGTGACGTTTTCTGGTATTCAGATTGAATAAAAGAGACAATTTCCTGGGGCCAGCCCCGTGGCGTCATGGTTAAGTGTGCACGTTCCACTTTTCAGCAGCCCGGGGTGCGCCGGTTCGGATCCCAGGTATGGACATGGCACTGCTTGGCAAGCCATGCTGTGGTAGGTGTCCCATGTATAAAGTAGAGGAAGATGGGCACGGATTTTAGCTCAGGGCCAGTCTTCCTCAGCAAAAAGAGGAGGACTGGCAGTAGTTAGTTCAGGGCTAATCCTTCTCAAAAAAAATAAAATAAAATTTCCTAAGAAAGTACATTACAAAGAGTTTGAAAATAATGAAAAATGTGCAATGAATTAGGAGACATCCTGAGGATTTTGTTAGTTATATGACTATGTAAAATGAAGGTAACAATAACAAAAACAAAACAAAAAACTCTTTCCATAAATATGGTATTATGCCTTCTCTCAAAGCTACCAAGTCAAATTTTAATTGCAAAATAATTTTGTAACCGAGAGTATTTTTCCCTGAAACAACAGTTTGTCCTCTAAGGAAAATATATACACAATGTTACTAAGAATAAGTGTACATATTCATATCTTCATGTTTATGTATATGTGTATCCTCTAAGTTTCTACTGTAGATAACTTTACCTCTGAGTCAAATCACTGTCTTGTAATTTTTTTATAATTAAAAATATCATTTTACATAGATATATATAGATTGACCATTCGGAAATACCTTTAATTATACATGTCTAGTCTAATTTACATTTAAATATAGCACAATTGATTGGGATAGAAATATTATATTTTCTTGATTAGCCATAAATGCATTATCACTTCTTAAATTTATGCTATTCCCTGCTGGGTAGCATAATAATTCATCACTATATTAAGTACCAAACCACCTTTCCTTTAAGGTTTATCAATAATGTCCAGAAATAAGGACATTTATATTCTATATTATGTTCTTTATGTTGTTAATATATTCAGAAATGTAATTTATCTTTTTTCTGTCCTTTCTTACATATTTCCAAAAAACAAAGTGCTTATTAAGATACATGTAAGGGTTTCCCATAAAATAGAAAAAAAATCCTATATTCAGGGTAACAATGAATCATAAATATATCACCACTTGTTGTATTTCAGTATGGTTGGTCACCAGCTATATGCATATGAGTTAGCTACAAGAGCTCAATATGTGCTCAAAGCCTGACTTTATTTTTCCTACATTAAGGATACCCACTGATAAGAACCAGCTAAAGTTCTATTTATGGCTATTGACACCCTTTGCAACTCCAGCTTACATATCAATAACAACAGTTAAAATGATAATAATCCTAAAAAGAAAAAAATGGTCAAGGTTTCATTCTTCTTTTTCAAGTATTACTAGAAACTTGGAACTCAGAACAAGTTCACAGACACTTTATTTCTTCTTCACAGAATGAAAGAAGCCAGTTTGTTGAGAGAATCAATCAATGAAAAAGACATTCTGAGAAAACCAGAATTGAAATACACCCTTACTCTGGATTCCCTTGAGAAATAAGGGATTGAAAATAAGGTAAAGGGGGTGAAAGGTAGCCACATCTCCTGACTTTTCAAATAAAGTTCCCATGAGGTCAAGTTTTACCTAGCTTTCTGTTCATAGATGGCTGTTTTTGCCTGGCATATGGTTTCAATAGCCCTTCTTTTTATGTGAGCTAGTATAGCTTTCTGTACCTCACAGCTAAACAGTTGCTGGTTAAGAAGTGAGCCCACTGAAGGCAAGCTTTCTATGGGTAATATGAAATCCCAGCTATGTGCCTAAGAAACTGAGGGAGACATACAGATGAATAATAAACAGAAACAAGAACAAAAAATCACCCCCCCCCCATGCTATCTATGTACTTGCAAGAAAATTTCTCCATACAGAAATTTTCCTGGCTCCTGCATATGAATCATCGTCAGCTGTTCCTTACTATTATAGACCAATGGTTTTTATATTTTTATTTATTCATTTGTCAAAAAGATATTTACTTGGGGAAAAAAAACAGAACAAGGCCCCTACCTTCACAGGGTTTGTTTTCAAAATAAAACTACTACTCTACTCTGCCACTGCCCCCCAAACAAACAAAAATCATCAAAATAAATGTAAAAGAGTAATAGACTATTATTTTTGAAATAATCCTTCTAACAAAACCATGCCATTTGAAGATCATAAAGGATCTTGTGCTCCTGTTACCTTTAGCATATGTTTCTGGGATGATACTAACCACAATATGTTTATCCTGCCCACATACACACAAATAGAAATCTTTCATTGTGGGAAAATACATATCTATCTTGTCTTGCCTTATTCTTCAATTTGAAGCCGTGGAGCCTAGTACAACCTGGTCTAAAACAGGTGCTCCTTAAATGTGTGCTGACTGAATGAATGGATCCAACTTAAAATCTAAGTTAGCGTAAGGAATATGTGTCAAAAATAAGTTCCATCTCCACAGTGTATTTTCATGACTACTCTTAAAAGGAAATTTCTAATGATACCTAGGTTGATACTGAGAAGTTCTTTATTTTATAACTAGGAATTGTTTATTCATTTCTCATTGGAAAAAAAAGTTGAATAGCCATATTCTTATCAGAGGAAAAAGTGATTTAGTTAAAACTTCTCTATCAACAAAATGCAAAGACAACCTATGGAATGGGAAAAAAAAAATATTTTCAGGGGCTGGCCCCATGGCCAAGTGGTTAAGTTCATGTGCTCCACTTCAGCGGCTCAGGGTTCACTGGTTCAGATCGTGGGCGTGGACCTACACACCATTCATCAAGCCATGCTGTGGCAGCATCCCACATGCAAGAACTAGAACAACCTACAACTAGGACATACAACGACTTACTGGGGCATTGGGGAGAAAAAAAAAAGAGGAAGATTGGCAACAGATGTTAGCTCAGGGCCTATCTTCTTCAAACACACACACACAAAAGGCTTGAAACAAAGAGCAAATATACCCATCTCTTTAAAAAAAAATTTGCAAATCACATGTCTGATAAGGAGTTAATATCCAAAATATATAAAGAACTCATAGAACTCAAGCAAAAAAAACAGATAATCCAATTTAAAAATGGGCAAAGGACTTGATTAGAAAGAAAATATACAAATGGCCAACAGGTACATGAAAAGTGCTCACTAATCACTAATCCTTAGAGAAATGTAAATCAAAACCACAATGAGATATCACCTTATGCCTGTATGGATGTCTATCATCAAAAAAAACAAGAGATAACAAATATTTGCGAGGTTGTGGAGAAAAGGGAACCCTTGTGGACTGCTGGTGGGACTGTAAATTGGTACAGCCACTATGGAAAACAGCTTGGAAGATTCTCCACAAACTAACAATAGAACTACCATATGATCCAGCAATTCTACCTCTGGATATATATCCAAAGAAAATGAAAACAGTATGTTGAAAAGATATCTCCACCCCCATGTTCATTGCAGCATTATTTACAATAGCGAAAACATGGATACAACCTAAGTGTCCATCAATATACGAATGGATAAAGAAGTCTGGTGTATATATATATACAATGGAATATTATTCAGCCATAAAAAGAAGGAAGTCCTGTAAATTATTCTCAATAAAGCCAGGAAAAAAAGAAAGAAGTCCTGCCTTTTGCAACAACATGGATGGACCTTGAGAGCATTATGCTAAGTGAAGTAAGTCAGACAGAGAAAGACAAATACTGTTTGATCTTGCTTATATGTAGAATCTAAAAAGAAAAAAACCCAAACTCATAGAAAAAGAGATCAGATTTGTGGTTACCAGGGGCAGGGGCAAAAGGTAGGGGAAACTGGATGAAATTGGTCAAAAGGTAGAAACTTCCAACTATAAGATAAATAAGTACCAGGGGTATAATGTACAACATGATGACTATAGTTAACACTGCTGTATGGTACATTTGAAAGCAGCTAAGAGAGTAAATCCTAAAAGTTCTCATCACAAGGAAAAAAACATTTCTTTTCTTTTTTTTTTTTTTGTATCTGTAGGAGATGATGGATGTCAACTAAACTTATTGTGATAATCATTTCAAGATATATGTAAGTCTTACACATATACAATGCTGTATGTCAGTTATACCTCAATAAAACTGAAAAAAAATAAACAAGCAAAAACTTCCCATCTCAGATGTGCCAGCATGCACAGAGATAAAGCAGGTAGATAAACACTCAATTCCATTCCTTGAAAGAGGACAAAAACACACAAATTATTCTTGGCCACTTTGGTGCTGCTTTACATAGGGAAAGAAACTATCCATCCATTATAGTCAATTGTGAAATAGCCTCTCCCTGGACAAGAACACAGGGAAAGGCTTTCATTTCACTCATCTTCTTTAAGTTTAGCTTCCTAATGCATAAAATGAGCATAATTTTGTTTTTACCTTACGCTGTTTTTGTGAGGGCAGAATGAGATAATCCATGTAAAGAATATTGCTAAGCTTATAACACGTGCAAAATAATTTTTTTAAAAATCATTAAAAATTTATTAAATTTTCCAGTGTTGCATCCATATCATTTACATTCTATTGTAATAGCTTTAAATTATGGTTAAATTTTTGTTATGGCTTTTAACATAAACGCCAAAAAATCACATGTGAGAATAGACAGGAAATTAATACATGAACTAATGAATAAATGGATGAATCTCCTTCTGCTCAGAAAGATTGGGTCCCAGAGTTTTGAACAAATCAGCTGGTGTCAGCATAAATGCACTGGCTATCTTACAATACAAAAGAACCAGAAATCCATGAATGACTGCACAGCTTCTTGGCTAAAAGCAACTAGGAAGAGACAACAGCTGCAAGGCGTGGGTCAAAAAGGATGATTTCACTCTACATAACAGAAAGTCCTGATCCAGACCCTTCCCCAGTCCCTCAGAACTAAAAGGTGTGTTGGTTATTTATTCAGGACAAAACAATCCTTCCCAAGTGACAGGAAAGAGCATGAAAATAATTCTAACAAAAATGTTCAAAAAACCAGATAAGCTATCTCTAATTCTTTCAGTTCTCACAGACATAGGATGCAAGATTAGAAGGGAGAAAATAGTTTCTCTTCAGTTAGTGGTCTCTTTCACTTCCACTGGGGTCAGACATGTAGCTACCTAATAATAAACATATATATGATCACCATTGGTTACAAGTTTCCTATAATTGTAACCTGAAACCTCCTGTGCATTATGCCTTTAAACAATCAATGGATAACACATGGACTCTGAAGTCAGACATGAATCTAAGCTTTACCACTTACCTGTTACATGAACTCAAGCAAGTTATTTAATCGTTCACAGTCTCAGTTTTCCTCAGTTGTAAAACAGGAATAATATTAACTACCTTGCAAGGTTCTTGTAAAGATAAAATGAGAGAATGTATGAAAACATCCTATCTATAGCAGCTATTCAATAAATGATACCTATTATTATTACATTATTTGAACATGAAAGGATAGCATGAGGTGAGAGAAAAGAGACGCCATTCATAACTGTCCATATTCTAAAAGGCCATTATATTCAAAAAGCTTTTCCTTACATCTATCCTATTTTACTTATTGATGGCACTTTCCATCACTGAGCCAGCAGGTATTTCTCATGGGTGTTTACTTTCTTCACAGGTAGTCAAAACTCAACCTGAATTTTCTGTGGGAGGTAAAGGTCATGTAAGCATTAAATTATCCATGTTTATTTCTAGAAATTCCATTAGCTTTGCTTGACATAATTTAGTATTAACATCCAGGTTATTAAACTAATACTAAGCAAGAGATTACATTTAAATGCATTTTTCAATGGGAAGTGGGGTGCATTTCTAATTGTGTTGTCTAGTTACAAGAAAACAAATGATCATTTGATTCTTTTATCATTATCAAAATAAATAATATCAACCACAAAGATCACACATTCAAAGTAAGTAACAATACAACATGATATATAACAGGCTTTAGAATTATTAAGAGATAATCACATCATTGGGATATTCACCAGGCACAATCAGTGGCACTGCTAGAATATGATTATCTCTCAATAATAAGGGTCCCTGCAGTTTTCACAAAGTGAGAAAAAAAGTCATTACCACAGGGAAAATGTGTATTTATTTTACTGAAACATAAAGCTGCCAGCTTAAGCTAATGAATTGTGACTCTCCCTGAGATGACAATATTACACAGTGTAGGAAGTTCCGTATCAAGGTTACACAGGCACGATCACCTTGAAGAGCCTGGCTTGAAGAGTCATTTTCTGGAAGATTAATTTCTGGGATCTTGACTACAGGATAAACAGGGCTGGAAGATGCTTAAGAGCCTAGAGATCTGCGAATCTATTTAAGACAGAGATGGGACTGAGAATAGCAATGGGAATGTCTTATGTAGCTTATCAGTTGTAAGGTTAGAAACTTGAGATTCCGAGCTTCACAAGTTGTCCTGATGTAACATAATTAGGGCAGCTCACTTGAGGAGCTAGAGACAGATGTTCTGGTCTACATGAGGTCCCAGGACAAACAACCAGTCACATGAAAATAGGGAATGCCAGTTTGTGAATTTAGAATTAGGAGAGCAGGAGAAAGAAACAGGGATGAGTCTTTGGCACTGCTCTCAAGGACTGGAAAAATGCACAGGATTTGAGCTTTACTTGAAGGCTTTGATCAGCAAGAAAACTCTACTCATCTAAAATTACTCAGAACGGTGGTATTTTCTGAAGTCCCTAACTCACAAAAAAATAGACAAAAGTTACTCTTCTTGAGTTTTCATTTCCTAATCAACAAAATGGGTAAATAAAAATCCTCCTCAGAGTTACTGGGAAAGTTAAAGAAAATGTTTAGTTTGAAAGCACCCTGTAATTAAACTCTATATTTGTCACAGATAATGCTAGTAGAGAATACATAATAATTATTTTACTGTAATATGCCTGGAACTGTACTTGGCATTGTGGCCTATAAGATAATATTCTCAAAGAATATAAAGTCTCAAAATGCGTACAGAGGTATCAATTTTAGGAGTTTCTAACAACAAAAAGCCAAAAATTATATGCCTCTAAATCATTGATTATCAACCAGAGGCAATTTTTTGACAAAGTCTACAGACAGTTTTGGTCATCATAGTTGGAGAACAGAGGTGGCATGTAGTGGGTAGCTGATAGAGATGCTGCTAAACCTCCCACAATGCAGTGGACCCTGTTCTAAAATAGGCACTTACTGTTAGCACTTAACTCGTAATTTGAATGACTTACATTACTAGGTGCCCACATCTACAATTCAGTACTGTGGAAAAACTACCCCATCTGCCTCTACATCCTAGAAATAGAGATGGAAAATAATTCTCTTCAAAATACTGAAGCCCATATCCAAATGTGGTCTTTTTAGCCCTTTAAATTTCCATTAAGGAAAATTATCAGATTTGGCTAAATTCAATTCTGTCTTTCCCATTGGGAAACCAAAGGGGAAATATCAATGTGTTGGCAATTTGAAAAACCAGAAAATGAAATTTTCAAGGGTTCAACATTATCACAAAAAAACCCTGACACAGTTGTAATGACAACCTGTCACTCTACACTGCCAAGTCATGTATTATGCCAATGCTTGACATTCCACAACAGCCTAATGTGTCACATTATGTGACATGATATAAAAATATATTGGACACTTAGAATTTGATATTTCCTATAGGTGCATGCTCCTTATTGAGTTTTACCAATGTAGGGGGAAGAAAATACCTACATTTATGCACAGCAAATGGAAGATATATGAAATAGAACACAAATCACAAAAGGTAACTACAGAATGATAGAGTCCAAATATTTTCACACAGGTAATTTCATGTAAGTCTGAGAAGAAATTCAGTGGAGTAGTGGTTGAGAGTACAGAATCAAGGTTTCAAAACTCAGATCCATAATTTCTAGCTGAGGGACCTTCAGCAAATTACTTAATCTCTCTGTGCCTTGCTTTCCTCATGTATTAAATGAAGGATTCATCCTATGTGCCTCATAGGGCGGTCAGGAAGATTACATAAATTAATGTTTACGAAGGCAGAGTGTATCATCCCAGTTTACAGAAGAGATAACCTAAGTTCTGTGACTTTAAGCAACTTTCTCCAGATATCACTGGTTCCCTTCTTTGAGCTTTTTGTTCGGCATTGCCCTGGTTCTCATAAACTGCACTAGACTTCATTTCTGGTGATTGCTGTGTGAGTGCTCAACTCATTTAGTGGTTATCAAATACATGGTGCATAACCGTATCCAGTGAGCGACATAATGGAATGGGGGGCAGGGGGACATAGTCTGAGGAGCTCACAGTCTGGTCCCTCAAGGCAGAAAATTTGTTCCTGCCATAAACGATTTGTATACAACAGAAACTATGGTAAGGGCTCTGAAGTGAAATTTCAACCCTGAAAAACAGGGGTTACAGGGGTGACAGTTTTTGAAAATGAGGTCATGGGACCTCTGGGGATACACACTACTGTTCTTCTTGTCTGAATATTTTAATTTAAATCTATGCACATTTATTTTATGCTTGTATAAATATTGATATATTCATTTTTATGTCTATTTCCATTTATGGTAAATTTTCTTCTATTTATATTATTGATATGAAAGTTCTTCATATGCACAATTAGTTTAAAAATCCATTAGATTTGAAGAAAATGTTAAATAGACAATAGTAGCTTGTCTGTAGCTATGTTAAGAAATATGATTGTGATATGCCCAAGTCCAGAATTTGGGGAATATCAGTAAATAAAAAGGGAAATTCTGGGGTCAGCCTGGTTGCATAGTGGTTAAGTTCGTGCTCTCCACTTCGGCTGCTTGAGATTCACAAGTTCAGATCCCAGGTGAGGACCTACACACCACTTATCAGGCCATGCTGTGGCAGCGTCTCACATATAAAATGGAGGAAGATGGGCATGGATGTTAGCTCAGGGCCAGTCTTCCTCAGCAAAAAGAGGAGGATTTGCAGCAAATGTTAGCTCAGGGCTAATCTTCCTCTCTCTCTCTCTCTCTCACACACACACACACACACACACAAACAAAGGGAAATTCTACATGAGTAGGCAGATCTAAGAGCCCAGAAAAGGAGGAGTTCCAAACATGGCCCCTACTTTTCACCAGGAACATCTGTTTATTCTGGCTCCCTGGAGAAGGATTACTAGTTCCCACCACTACACTTGAGAAGGTGCATCCTTTTCCATATCCATTGCTACTCATGGTCCATAAAGAGATCTACATTTTGGGTTTGTTTAAAGACAGCATACTGATTACACAATGACATATTGCTGAAGGGAAATGCACCCAAAACAGAACGTAAAATACACAGCATGACTTGGTTTTCTCCCATGATGAAGAGGAGAACTGCTCATGCGACAGCCAAGCACCACCTCAACAAATGGCTGCTGAAAGCTAAAACAAATTTTAAAGATCAGTATGTGTTTACAATATCATCAAATATTTTGCTATCACCCTGAAGAATGAAACAGCAACTAAACAGCATAAAGAGAATGAAAGAAATAATATTTTACAACTTACTGAATTGAGCTATACACACAATAATTTCCAGGATTGATTTCCTGTCTACTTTTGAAGCAAATAGCCATCAATTTGGAAATCCACCCACAAGTATGTGAAGAATGCAAACATTTCCTACTCAGTGGGAAATTTCTTTGGCCTTCTTGAAAAGAAACTTAGCACTTTACACACACACATACACAAACACATTTATTCCCAAGATTGTATAATTCATACCAACTCAAAACTTCCCTAGTTCACTATAAATCAGTTATGATTTAACTGAACTCCAGGGTAGGCAATGCTACATTTGAAACACCTTGAAAAATTATCTTGGTGTCATACATCTTTGTAGGTAGGAAATTGCCTTATGTATAGTCCAGGTCCAAGACAGCTTGGTGAACTGGTAAGAGAGTAGGCTTTAGAGTTAGAGAAATGCTAGTTCAAACCTACCTACCTCATTTACTCCTGTCTCACCAGAGGAAAAGTATTCTCTCTCAGCCTTGATTTCTGCATTTGCAAAATGGAGGCCATAATACCTTTTTTGCCCAGAACCCAGCACATAGGACTAATGCAAAAATAGTGGCAGCCACTCCTATTTGCTTCAAGTGAAATCCCATTCTCTCATTCTCTCCTGTAAGAGACCAAGTCACATGACTCAATGACTTATCAGACCGAAGAAGTTTAGAAATCACTGCTCAGTTTCTCCGCATAGTTGGTACATGGTAAAGTATATTTCCTCAACGGTTTAATTAATCTCCTAAAATAAATATTTATTCATTTCACTCTGTATCAAGTTATTATCTTCCAGAAAATTAGCTCAAATACGATCAAAAAGAGTTCCACATTTTTGGTGAGTACACTTCTATTAGGAAGAAAACACACAAAAAAAACCCCACTTCTAATTATGCATTTTATTTCTAAAGTATATATATATATACACTATTATGTCATTAAATTATATACATAATAAAATATAAACAGATTATTAAAAATGATGTAAAACATACATATAGAAGTTCTCATATTTCCCCCATCCTTAAATGGATATCCTTGTCTATCATATAGCGTGCATGCTAACCACTGGTAAGTCCTTTGTTGTAGAGTAAAGAAACACCTAAACATAGGAAAAATTGAAGACTTCCACTTTGGGGCCATTTTAGAGTAATGGGTATCACACTTATTTTAGTCTTGTAAACTACTATAAAACTGAAAAAAATCTATGAGGAAACTGATTGCAGGCATTGGACAAGAGACAGCAGAAGGCTGTGATCCTTGAGAGAAAGGAAACATATGAGGTGTGCTCATTCATCCTGCCTTTCTTTCTGTGGGGACCTTCCAAACACAGCAAAGGGAAGTAAAGTCCAAACTGATAGCACTGGTCTCACCAAGTAGAGACTGGAATTTGGAGCTATTTGGAGTTTTGAATTTATAGGGTGAGGTAATGAAAAGGAGGGAGCTGTACAGAGAAGAATCTGTAGACATCCTCAGATAGGTCCACTGAGTCTTTGGCTGAACACTATAATCTACACACCAAGGGCAAGATTTCTCAACACGTGGCAGAGAACAGCTATTCAGGGGCTTGATACAAACAGATTTCAGTTTTCCCAGGGCTGGAGATGTTGGCGTTCCAAAAGTTAGAGTGGAAAGAACTTGATGAACACTACTCCAGGTATTGAATTGAGACCATAAAAGGGTACGTTCTTTTCTTTTTTTTTTTGCTGAGGAAGATTAGCCCTGAGCTAACGTGTGCAATCTTCCTCTATTTTATATGTGGTGTGTTGCTGCCACAGCATGGCTGACGAATGGTGTAGATCTGCACCCAGGATCCAAACTCACAAACCTGGGCCACTGAAGTGGAGAGCACCAAATTTAACCACTAGGTATGGGGGCCAGTCCAAAAAGTCACATTCTTAAAATGATTGAGATCCTCAAAGAGCTTTTATTTCTATGGCTTATGTCTATCAATATTTACCATATCAGAAATTAAAATTGAAACTTCTAAAAGTACTTGCTCATTTAAAAATGACAATAAATCCATTACATATTAGTATAAATAATGTCTTACGAAAAAATAAGTACATTATCTGAAACAAAAAAAATAGTGAGAAGAGTAACATGTTTACATTTTTGAAAGTCATTTTAATTTTTGACTCAATAGCAAACAACTGGATTCTCCTATTTTTCTTTGGGTTCAGTCTCATATGACATCACATGTTATGCAGCCTCTGGAAAACTCCACTGTACACTTGTGAGAGACTGAGAGTGACAAAGGCACATATCATCTTAGTATTACTAGGAAAATATCTTCAATCTGGCAAACCACCTGAAAATCCTGGTTACCTCCCCCCATGGTTCCCTGGACCAGACTTTGAGAACTACTCTAAAAGGATGCCTTGGAAGCAGAGGGGAGAAACATCTCATTCAAAACAGAGAGATGAAAAGAAAGAATAAGAAAATACGTGTGAGCAAAATTGGTGGGGAGGTAGATTTTCATAAAGAAATTTAGCTTCATTTTCTCTTCAAAAGAGTAACTAGAGAATCTCTGCTTTGCAGGGGAAGCATTCCTTGTGGTTCTGTTTTCAGGGATGAGGAGTGGGTGGGGAAGAGTGAACAGGGATTAGGTGATCCAGGTTGGCCCATCCTCCTGGAACAGTGCCTGGGTCAGAAGAACAAGTAAGACACAAGTGGACGCAAACACGTTTTTCCTGATTTTGATCTATGGACTTAGGAAAAAGGTAGGTCCTCTACTTTTGGGGGCAGGTGCAAGGTTCTCAGGAGCCACCTATCTCTGTCCTGGCAACAGACCAAGGGGAGCAGAGATGAAACACACAGAGAAACAGCCTAATGAAAGAATAGTCTGAATCTCTGTATACTCCACTATGCCTAAATTGAATCTCTGGATTTGTCAACTATACAGTGGCAACCCAAACCAAAAGAGTCCTGACAATACCTAGAAGAAAGCACATTCATGGCAACAAACAGTGAAAGCCATTTCTTAAGTTTTCTTCTTATGTTTCTGGATAATAAGAAAACAGCATAGTTCATGCCACACAGAATACATACAGGTTGTGCAGAACAAAATATGTATGTATATGTGTCTGCCTGTCTTGAAAGAAGCAACGCCATGAGAAAAATACCACGACATATTGTCTAACTATTTTCTCCATTAGTCCTCTCTTATCACCCCACAGTCTGCTCCAAAAACCTAAGCTTTCTCAATCACACCAATGCCATAGCCTTGGAATTTCACACCCTACTCTAGACAGCACTTCTCAACTGGGGGCGATTTTGTCCCTCCCCCACCAGAGGACACATTGGACAGTGGAGACATTTTTCGTTGACATAACCTGGGGGTGGGGAGGGATGTTATTGGCATCTAGTGGGAGAGGTGAGGGATCCAGCTAAACATCTTACATTGAATAGGACAGGTCCCCACAACAAAGAATTATCCAGGTCAAAATTTTAATAGTGCTGAGGTTGAGAAGCCCATCTTGAGGAAATAACCTTGGTTTGAGAGTCATTTTCCTAGGCTAGTAGCCTCTGGATTGGCAACACACTACTGAGATTTCCAAAAACACCCAGGTAATATTATATAGCCCAATACTAAACTTTACTATTCCCCAAAGCTATTTGTATTAATATTGTATTGTGCACACTTGAAAGTAATCTAATTTGAGTCAATGCGCTAAAGTAGCCCCCATGAGAGCATACAGAGATACACGAGCATGCATGTGCTTGCTCTTTCCAATCAGAGTTGCAATGCCATAGTTTCTCTGACCACAGTGTGCCAGGAAAAAAAAAAAATGGAATCATCAAAGAAACTTAATTTAATGGGTGAACTATTTGTTTAGCTTCAAAACATGTTCATTTGGTTTGAGGCACACCCTGACTGCAAAATGAATGGGTGATCATTCCAACCCAGGGGCTCTGAGAAATGTAAGAAAAGGGACATCCAAAAGTCTGTACAAATAGAATTAATAGAACTTGAAGCAGAATGGCACTTTAAGGGAATGATCTGAGTTTTTGTTACTGCATTCCATGAATCTCCACAAGACTATGGCATGCAAAGACATTCCCCCAGATTCTACAATTTCCATTCACTTCCCCTCTTTTCTCTGACTCATCTTCCCTTGCCATTTACAGTCTGTGCTCCACAGAGAGACTAATGGGGCTTGATTTTGTTACCTCGGCCAGCACTGCTTTAGGAGACTTCATCCTGTAATCATCATAGTTCCAGCGGTGCATGTCTATGAAATTAAAATGGAAGAGATTGATTCCTCAGGTATGTGCTTGCTGTTATTGACAGTCACTCCAGATCAGTCCCTCGGAGGCAGGACAGCTCTTGCACGAAAAATACCTTTGCTTATCAAGCTGAGGCTCTGTGCCACTGAGATGGCAATTTCAGGCCCATATGACAGCAGTCAGAGATGAACTAGGGCGCTTGGGAGAGTGAACTTCAGTAATCCCGTGGTATTCCATTAATCTGAAATCCACTAATCTGAGACTTCAAATTTGTCTCCATATTAAAGCTCTGATCCACTTAACAATATTACATAAAGACAGCTAGTTACTCAATAAAAGCAAAAGACATTGCTGGCAACATATGTCAATGTTAGATTTTCAGTATTTTAGGATTTAAATTTTGGTTCCTTTTTTAAAAAATTTAATATATTTTTTAATTGTGGTAAAAAATATTTAAAGTAAAATTTACCATTTTAACTATTTTTAAATGTACAATTCAATGACACTAAGAACATTCAGAATGTTGTGCAACCATCACCATCAACCATCTCCAAAACTTTTTCATCATATCCAACAGAAATGCTGTACGCATTAAACAATAACTTCCAAGACTCTGGTAACCTCTATTCTACTTTCTGTTGCTACGAATTTGACTACTCCACGTACCTCATATAAGTGGAATTTTATATCAATATTTGTCCTTTTATGTCTGGCTTATTTCTAGCATAATATTTTTAAGGTCCATCCATGTTGTAGCATATGTCAGAATTACACTCTCTTTTAAGTCTTAATAATATTTCATTATATATCTACACTACGTTTTGTTTATCCAATCATCTGTTGGTCGACATCTGAGTTATTTCCATCTTTTGACTATTGTGGATAATGTTTCTCTAAGTGGTTACAAGTATCTGAGTCCCTGCTTTCCATTGAAACTTTGATTCATTTTTGCTTATTTAAAAACACTGCCTGACAGCTGTAAGGTGTATTACAAAATAGATAAACTAATCTAATGTATATTTTATCATGTGATCCTATACAACATTGTGGCATAGGTAGATATAATTTTTGTAAATAAGAACACTACCACTTAGGACATTTAGGTTATTTTCTAAAGCATACAAAACAAATAAGTACAGGTGTTGCTAATATTCTTTCTTCTCTCTCTGTGGCTCCCAAAATACCTGGTTCCTATTACAGACCATGAACATAGATTTTGAATAAACAAATACTACTCTATGTCAAAGCAGCTCACTATGTCTTTGGTTAAGTTAAAATGAAGGTCAAATCATGTCATTATATATCATAAGACATTTTCTCTCTTAGAACTCAAATAGCCAGGTGATGGGACAGAGGTAGACATAAATGATTTTGAAGTTTATGTGACCACAAAATGTCCTTTTTACCCATGTCAATGTATTAATTCACAAATGGAATCTTGAGCTATTAGGTTGTTTAGAACCAAGACTTCAGAGACAATCTAGCGTGACAAGTTTAAGTACAAAAAGAGAATAAACTTAAAGCTGATATGAAAAAATAATGCTATTGAAATCATGGGTTATTAAAAATTATAATTGCATGCAAAAGAATAAAATTTTGGAAAGCTTATTTTAATAGAGCAGCACTTCTCATTTAAACAACTGCAGAAATTCCACATTTTTTTAGACGTTTACTAAATCTCGGTAGCTCTGGTAAGATTATTTTATTCAATTCTTACAGCAGTTCTATGGGGACAAACTGTTATTATTTCCATTTAAAGCTAAGGAAACTAAGAGTTTTAAATAACTCTCACGGGACCACATGGCTAATAAATGGTGGAGGTGAACTTTGAACCCATATCTATGCGACTCCTGAGTTGCAGCTTTTTATGACTATGCTATCTAGAATTATTCCAAGCCACATTTGACAACTGGGACAATGCTTCAAACAAATATGTGTTTATGAGGGAGATAAGATTTAATGTGCCTTGAGAATTAAAATGGGTCCCCTCAGAGCTATAAGATGGAGCCTACTCAGCCTGCTTTAGACAGTACCAAATTATCTGGTATTTCTCCATTCTGAGAATTTAGCAACCCAACATGACTCCACATGGATTCATCTACCATTTCTTTTAGACCTCTCCCCTGAGATTCTAATGTTGGCTGTTTTTACTAAAACAAAAATATTTTAGGAATAATAGCATATCTAGAATGTTCTACAGAGAGTTTCACTGTTGCTATTGTAATTATTCTCAATTATTACTGTTGTTCCCTTTAGAGCAAGTAAACTCAGGGAGAACGTATGCTATTTGCTTAGAGAAAAAGACTGATAATAATCTATAAAGAAATTATCAACCACATGTAGACTCATGTGTTTCTTTTTACTCTATCCTGGCATCAATAATTTTAGAAGTCAGCAGTATGCATGGTTCTGAGTTCACACTGATATTTGATGCAGGATAATTTATGACAGCTAAAAGTGACATAAGCAACTTAGAACAGCAATTATTATTAACATGGTAAATTAAAATGGAATACTGACTGATGTCTTGTGTAAAATTAATGTGCCATTAACCTTAATTATACCAATAAAGTTACATTATGAAGGTCAACTACAAAAACACTTATCTGCCTGGAATACACAGCAAATGTACATTAACTCTATGTTAATACTAAATGTAGATATTAAAAGGGAAAGGTAAATAAAGCCAAATATTAAAGTCTAGGTTGAAATAAAAATCATAAATGTGAGCACATAAGCTACATCAGTTCAGGATTCCCTGTCTCATGCCACTGACAATGTTTCCTATAATTTGTATTGATTAGTTTTTATCAAGTAGCTTCAACCAAGTTTCTTTCTCCATATAAGATTAACACAGCCCATGAACATTGTCAGACAGCAAAACGTTTTAGAGCTTGAAGAGTCATGAGAGATAATTAAGTTCCACCTTGTCATTATATACATGAGGAAACAAGTGTCTAAAGATGCTGGAGCACAGATTGAGCATAGAGCCTCAGTCTAACTCTCACTCAAGAATTATATCCCCTATAACCTGCTAGATTTTCATTTCAGCTACTTTGTTTTTGCTAAGGTACCTTCTCCTTTCATTCTCTAATTCTGACAGAATGTAGGAGACTATTTTTTTCTTTTTCTTTTCTTTTCTTGTCTTTTTTTTTTTTTTTTTTTGGTGAGGAAGATTGGCCCTGAGCTAACATCTGTTGCCAATCTTCCTCTTTTTGCTTGAGGAAGACTGTCACTGAGCTAACATACATGCCATTCTTCCTCTATTTTACGTGGGATGCCCCCACAGCATGGTTAGACGAGCGGTGCTGGGTCCATGCAAGAGATCCAAACCTGTGAACCCCGAGCTGAGGAAGTAGAGCATGTGAGCTCAACCACTACGCCACTGGGCCGGGACCTAAATTTTTAAGCAAGTGAAATAGAGGTAATAATACCTAACGTATGGATTTATTGTGATGGACGAACAAAATGCTCTTGAGATCCTGCTTGAAAATTGTAAAAAGTTATAATTTTTTATTACTAATATAAATGAAGGTCTTGAAAAAGCTGAACTCTCTTTTAAGACATCTCTTTTGCAGTCTCTTTTCTCTTAAGAAGTCAAAAGGAATACAGGCTTTCAGACTAGAAAAATGTGGTTTCTAGCCTCAGCTCACCCAACTTACTATCACTCTTGAATATCTCTAGCTATTCCAGATGTCTAAAATCCTAACAATAATATTTCTCTTATATGGTACTTGCGAATATTAAATTATATATACATATAAAATACTACTTGGGGCAATGCCTAAAGTCTAGTATACATTTGAGAAATACTAATTTTCTTTCCTCTTCCTTTTGAATCTTCAATCTTCCTTTTTAATAGGTATAATTAAATTGTAAAATTTTAAATAGTACTAACAGGCAGAGACAAATTGGGATGTACAAAATTATTTTATTACAATAGAGAAATACTTAATGAGCCTCTCCATAACATAAACAGACAACTTAAAGACACAAAACAAAAGTAAATCTGCACATTGAGATGGTACCACACACCCCTAAGCATTCTCAATTAAAGTACCTGGGGCTCTCACATATTAGGGAGAGATGAATACATAAACATCTGGATTAATCTTAGAAATGATTCAATGGGGAAGAATATAGAGTTATCCTCTTCAAGGGAAAGGAATCCTGACATGTTAAAAGACACTTTGCTGCATCCAGGTTTTCTGACATTCCTGATGGAAGCAGGGTCAAGCTCTTCTGGTATAAGCTACCTTTCTGATTAGTATGGTTCTAATAATGTGTATTTCCAGCACATTACATCTTTTCCTATATAGTATATAGTGAAGGATCTAGTCACACGATGACATACCAATATACTCAAGCTCTCACTTTTAACATATCACATCACTCTATCTAAGATTAACATCTAAATTAATTTTGACTTAAATCTAGAGAAATACAAAACAATGGGGAAAATGAAGTCAAAAGACTAAGTGTTATGAAGTCCTAGAAGTCATACCAAAGACATCTATACTGTTGATACAAAAGGAAGATAACACTTTGAAACAATGTTAGTCTTTTCAGAAAAAAAGAGATGCCAGCTCCCTGGGCCACAGATTCTGAGTGCTACCACATCAATCCTTTAAAGAAATTACTAGCATGCTGTGTTTGGTTTACTGTCTCCCACCTTGCATTTTACAAACTGTATCAAAGCATGGAGTGTAACAGCTCCAATTTCTTTCACAGCAGCTGCACTGTGTGAGAAAAATTGACAGATTAACTAGAAGAAAGCCTCCCAAGTCACTGGAAACTATGATCGCCCATTAGAACGGAATTGTAGACCAAAGAATACATGTAAAGGAATGCCTCAGTGATCCACTGCACCATCAACCAGTGGGCATGATAATGCTCTTCAGGATTTGTGTGTGAGAGGGAGAGGTGCAATCCAGAAATGATAACCTCTACAATTGGGCTGAGCACTCACTCTGGGTAAGGATAAAGATTTGGAGTTTGAAAAAGTTGCTATTGATTTTTATTATTTCGATGAATCCTCTAGTTGCTAGCTTCTTCCAAAAAATAAACTACACTAAATATATCCAGTTCTTACACAAATTAATGAAGTTAAGTTAAATGAAACTCCAGCTGCTTTACAAACAGATAGTCCTGTTATTGGAGTTCAGAAATGCAAACTTGTCTTCTTTATGATAGTCTGTTAGGTCTAGATCTAGTGGGCAGCACTGCTCCTCACATTTATACAGAAACGTACAGTGTGTTTGAGAAATATTTGCCATTTTTTCCATACAATCACGTTCAAGAAATAGGCAGGACTGATATCCTGACATCTATTTTAGAGATAAGTGGCCTAGAGTTCTGAGAGTTTAAATGTGGCGCCTACAGGAGGAGGTACTTAGGAAGGTGACAGTGTGCCTGTTTGTAGGATGAAAGGCAGAGGAGGAAAGAAATCTTGAAAAAGACATTAAAGGAAGATATACATTGGATCAACCTCAACTTAATTTGCATGTATTTTTTCTTTTTTGAGTTCTTTATTTTAAAAGGTTGCAGCAATATGTATTTAAAAGGTAACCATGGATAAACTAAATCTTTTAAAAGACGACTGCTTTGTGCACATTACTGGAAGATATGATATGATATGCAACATTTTACACTGTATGTATGAATGAAATGGATAAAAACGACCTCAAAATAGACCATAGCTTATACCTCTGTTTTACAGTATTCTTTAGGAAAGGGGATGTCTAAACATTTATTGTAAACCTGAGTTTTAATGTGTTTATTACAACTATTTAAATCATCAGTAACCTACATTTCAAGACTTTTTCCTCCAATCACTTAGTATAATTTGAGCTTCTATGATTTTTTTAAGTAAGATAGATAAGTAGGGGGATATGCCACAAATATATCCTGAAAAGAGATAATCTTTTCAAAACTAAATTTTACTGTCAAACAGATGAATTAATACAGAGATCACATACAATGAAAGACTTTACACATCAGAGTGTTTAAAAACTACTTATTGACATTTCACCAAACATTCTATTGTTATTTTTATTGCTTAATTTATTAGTTTCATCATTAACATCATGAGATTATGATGTAAAAAAGGAAGATACATCATAAAAAAGATAATCTGCACCTTCAAAATTAAGTTATTAATATAACCCATAGTTTGCAGATAGGGAGTCCAAGAGTCACACAGCTAAATGACTTACCAATCATCATTGGTAATCCCAGAACTTGAATCCAAGCCTTCAGATTCTAGATCAAGAAATTTCATACTACATAAGGAAATTCCTAATTGGTTAAAAATAAGCCAGTTCAGGATATCCCAACACATTCTCTAGTTCTATATTTTAGCAGTCTTCTCAATCTATCCTCACAAGGTGAAAGGGGTGAGGGTTCTCTGTGGGGCCTCTTTTATAAGGGCACTAATCCCATTTATGAGGGCTCCACCCTCATGTCCTAATCAAGGCCCCAACTGCTAATACCATCACCTTTGGGGTTGGTTTCAAGACATAAATGTTGGAGGAACACAAACATTGTGTATGCTTCTAGTCCAACAGAGGTTTCAGAATTACCACCACCATCATCACCAGCACTGACATTTGTTCAGCGTGTGAGAATCTACATCAGGTGCTTTCAGATAAAGGACACATCAGTTTTCCTTCGATTTCTGTGCTCTGAAACAATTTTATAACATAAAAGTACATATTTAGTATTAATTTGAAGTAGTCTATCTAATAAATGGCAGCCCAGTGTCATCTGAATGGGGATATCTATGACAAGTTTTACACTATTTTTTTTTCTGGGTTATTTTTTTTTTTTTTTACTTGAGTTAACTTAGATAATTTGTATTGCCCAAAAAATCATCGAATTCTCTAGCATTTTTAATCTCTTCTGTATTGATATAACCCTCTTATAATTACTAATTCAGTGTATGTGTTTTCCTTATTTTTTTCTACAAGAGACTTTTGAGTGTTTATCTATGTCATTTTCAAGTAACAGCTCTTAGATTTATCTAATTTAGTTTTTGCATTATTTAGTGATTTTTTCATTATTTTCCTTGCTCTTATAGCTTTATCATCTTTTCTAACTTTTCAAGTTGAACATTAGTTTACTTTATTTATAATATGTTATATGATAAAACTGTATTGAAAGCTATGTATTTGTCTGAAAGTACAATTTTGGTCCTACCTCATGGGCTTTGACATGTAGCACTTGTATTTTTGTTATGTTCTTAACAGCCTGTGACTCTAGTTTTTAATTTTAGTTCTATCAATGACCACAACACACTCACAAAAACAATCTCCCTCACATACATATATAAAAACATGCAAACAAATACAACCAACCAAAATTCCAGAAGAGCCTAAAATACCTGGCTTAGGTCAACTCATCTGAAAACACAGGTTTCTCTAACATTTGGGGAAAAAATTAGTTTAGTTTTCAAAAACTGTGTTCTTTGTACTCACAATGTGATTTGTACCACAACATATAAATATTCCAGAAAGCACAATTTTTGTTATTTGAAAGGACTGAAACATTTGGGTCACATCCCCTTTTACATGGAGAATCTTGAATACAATGTAACACAGATTTCAGGATTTTCCACAATCGATTTCCTCCTGGCTCACTGGAATGCGGAATTTCCTGTAGATCTTTATAACAAACCAACTGATGACTTACAGGTTTGTATCAGCCAGAATAACTAGGTTATAGTCCAATATCAACATAAAAATCAAGGCCTTACAGTAATTTATTTTTCATTCATGCTCTATGTCTAACGTTGGTTGGCAGCATTTTTGTACCATAATTATTCCAGGGGATGAAAGAGAGTTAGTATGAACAAACATTTCCAAAATCTCTAAAAGAGTGGGAAGGGAAATGGAGAATTAGGCACTGGTTTTTAAACCTTCCATCCAATTGTGATTCATGCCACTCTCATTCATATTTCATTGGCCACAGCAATTTGTTTGGTCTCAGTTTTCGGGGAAGTATAACCCTACCAGGAACCCAGAAAGAGATGAGAACAAGAATACTGCACAAAATTCATTCTATATTTTTATATAGAATGAATATAAACTAGTGTTTTCTCATGTTATGAGAACCCTCCCATTTTTTAAATTAGTTTTCATACATCCATTCAATTAATATTTATTAAGTGCTTACTCTATATCAGATATGCATCCTCAATTAAGAATCCTCCAAATTCCATACCTCAGGACAATATCTAAGGAATAACTGAGAAGTTATGCAATCTTTAAATGACAGGCAAAGAGTTTTAAGAAGGAAATGTAATTGCTTAGAGAACATATTTCTATTCAACTACTTTTCACATGAGCAATTTTCCAAATAATTATCTAATCATACAGTTTTCCAAAGTGTTACAAATGTATACCAGCCTTTCTTTGACATAACAAACTTTGACATTTACTCTATAGACAGGAGATTAAATACACAATACCAACTCCCCTTAGCATGCTAGAGCACAGAAGAAAACCCACTGAAATGCTATTCCTGTTGAGTGACCAAGAAGAGCATCAGTCATTTGTTCTCACAGGTGCACAGCTGTATTCTCCGTCAAGACTGTTTCAAGTAACACTTTATGAGCTACTTCTACCTCAGATGATAAAAAGTAGATTGGCAAAGAGCCACTAAAAGCATCAATAGAAAGAAAACCCAACAGTTCCAGTGTCAGTGAAAGGCCTCTTTCTGCTTCTTGTCAAATATTTTTCTGTTTGATATATTTCTTCAATGGTTCCAAGAAAATAATGAAGCAAATTAAAATCAATATAAAATTACAAATCAAAATACTATTCTAGGGTTGACAGAAAGACAGAGGCAGGAGTATTTCAAATCAAGTGAAAAAATCCATCACCGACTCAATCCACAGTGCCTCGCTTTCTGAAGAGACTATGACTCATTCCTGCTACTATTGCTAGGCAGGACAGGTTGAACCAGGAATGGAGAAACAGCCCTCAATTAGAAATTCATTGAATTTTGTCAGATCCAATGACATTAATGTTATTTCAAGGGTGAATGGTAGGTATGTTTCTTATTCCGTCGGCTTCTCTGTTTCTGATATTTTAATTCTAGGCTACATTCCTTAGATGTTACTTTTCATTCTTTAAGAATTATAAAAGTGTGAAAAACAGGAGGATAAAGTCAAGGGAGACTTTTTGTTTATAAATCAAACGTGAAAATTTCAAAACACATCTGCTGCCTTGAAAGACAGGTTGAATACCTATCATTTGAGAGTTAGCCAGATTTGTGCACTCAAGCACTTGAAGTAAGAACATTTTATAGTATTTCAATAGCAATCCTTTTATTTCCATAGGATAACAGAAAACAAATGGGAGCAGAGAAAGAGTAAGTCCTAGGTAGTGGAGGGTTAAAAGGCTTTCATAGCCACAGACAATCATGGTCATTTTAGTTAAAATATCAGGGGACATTTAAAGTCTCACAAGTGCTTAATATGCCATAGGGGTGCAAAAGAAGCCATTTTTTTTTAAAGATTTTATTTTTTTTCCTTTTTCTCCCCCAAGCCCCCCAGTGCACAGCTGTATATTCTTCGTTGTGGGTCCTTCTAGGTAGCATGTGGGACGCTGCCTCAGTGTAGTTTGATGAGCAGTGCCATGTCCGCGCCCAGGATTCGAACCAACGAAACACTGGGCCGCCTGCAGCAGAGTGCGTGAACTCAACCACTGGGTCACGGGGCCAGCCCCCCAAAAGAAGCCATTTTTAAGGGGAGACAGTAGTAGAGTGTGTATTAGGTCAAACATTAACTATTACTGATGGCATAAAACTAAAAATAAAAGTGATATATGATAAGGCAGAACATGTTTGGGTGAAAAAGTGGGAATGCAAACCTTTATCTTATAAATGTGTCTCCAGTAGCTTTGTAAATCATCAAGGACTTTACTTTTAGGAATAGTGAATGACAGACGTTCTGCATTGTTCACCATTGTACATGCTATACTAACTGCAAAAAAATTCTTATATAGATTCCATAGCTCCGTAGTATCAGTCACAGTCAAATAACACTAACCTGTAAAAAGGGAGTTTTACGATCATCAAGGCACACATTTTCAATTTTATGAAACAAAAAAAACTGAAGTCTATAAGAACGGGAAACTTGAAAAGCACCCAGAAAATTAGTTGAAGAAAAGCTAAAGCCAAGTCATTTGACTGTTGGTCTAACACTCTTCCCTTTTATCAAAGTCTCAATTAAGAGAACATATATTTTCCCATCCATGCATTTGGTTCCAGAACTCTAACACTGAGAAGCTCTTGAAGTATTTAATTATGTCTGATAAAATAGTCATCTATTCCACCTGACAACTAAAATAAGTTAGGATTAGAAGAGTTAGTGACATGACTGCATTGAGCATACTATAAAGTGCTTAGTACAAGTAAGCTTTTATTATTGTTTTTCATACTATTTGACAGGTAGGCAGAATTTACATAAGTGTAAGACAATATATAAAAGCAAGCATGTCAGACTTGAGCTGATCCTGAGACACACCAAATATGGAGAACAGAGGTGGCAAATGGTTTCTCTTTAGCTCTATTTTCCCAGTAGATACAGCTTGTTAGGTCCACAATAATGTTTTTAAAAATCTGAATTAGCCTCCAAAATTTAAAAATTGAGGAAATTCAAAACAATCCAAAATTCAAATTTCTTTTGAAATATTGGAAGACCTGGCATCACTAGGACTTCATTCCGTAAAGGCAGCAATTACCTAAAGCCAGCAGGGTATTCTGTTGAGTCACTGCCAGTTGAAGGCCTGGAGCGTAGGGATGTCAATGGAAATGGAGAAATAAGAAAAATCACTAACAAAAGAGACATAAGACACATAAAAACAGATAATAAAAAGCCAGATATAAATCCTACCTTATCAATAATAATGTAGAATGTATAAACAGTCCATTAAAAGGTTGACATTTGTAGAATGGATTAAAAAAACACACGATCCAACTATATGCTGTCTATAAGGGAAACATTTTAGATTCAAAGATACAACGGGTTGAACATAAAAGAATGGAAAACCATAGTTACCATACCATGCAAATGGTAACCAAAAGAGAGCTGGACTGGCAAAACTAATACCAGACTTTAATACTTTAATCCTAAAATGTTACTAGAAATAAAGAAGGACACTTTATAATGAAAAAATGTCCAATCCACCAGGAAAATATAATAATCATAAACGTATATGCACTTAACAATAGAGACCCAAAATACATGAAAGAAAACTGACAGGTTTTAAAGGAGAAATAGACAACTCAATAATAATACTTGGAGACTTCAATACCCTCTTTCAAGAGTGGAAAGAAAATTAGACAAAGATCAATAAGTAAATAGAAGATCTTAATAACACTATAAATAAGCTAGACCAACAAACATCTATAAAACACTCTATTCCAAAACAACACAATACATATTCTCCTAAAGTGCAAATGGAAGCATGTTCTAAGTTAGACTATAAAAGATGTATAGGCTATATATACACTATAGACTACATATAGACTATAAAAGGTCATAAAACAAGTTTCAAAAATTTAAAAGGGCTGAAATCATAAAAAATATGTTGTCTGAGCATAATAGAATAGAATTAAAAATTGAGACTAGGGGCCGACCTCACGGCTAGGTGGTGAAGTTCACGTGCTCCACTTCAGCAGCCTGGGGTTTCACCAGTTTGGATCCTGGGTGCAGACCTAGCACTGCTCATCAAGCCATGCTGAGGCAGCCTCCCACACAGCAGAACTAGAAGGACCTACAAACTAGATTATACAACTATGTACTGAGGGGCTTTGGGGAGAAGAAAAAAATAAGTTAAAAAAACAAATTGAGACCAAAAGCAAATTTGGGAAATTTGCAAATATATGGAAAATAAATAACTCCCCCTAAATAACCAAGGGGTCAAAGAAGAAAGCAAAAGGGAAATTACTTTGAGATGAGTGAAAATGATGACAAAATATGTCAAAACATATAGGACACAGCTAAAGCAGTGTTTGGACGGATATTTATAGCTGTACCTGTCTATATTAAAAAAGAAGAAATATTTCAAATCAATAACCTAAAGTTCCACCCTAAGATACTGGACAAAAAAGAGCAAATAAAACCTAATCTAGCAGAAGAAAAGAAATAATAAAGATTGGAGAGAAAATAAATAAAATATGAGAAGAGAAAACCAATGAAAGCAAAACTTGGTTCTTTGATATTAAAATTGACAAAACTTTAGCTAAACTGACCAAGAAAAATATGGAGAAGATTCAACACCCTAAGATTAAGAATAAAAGAGGGGAGATTACAACAAACTTACAGAATTTTTTTTTTAAATGAATATAAAGGAATACTATGAATTACCGTATGCCAACAAGTTAGACAACAAACAAAATGACAAATTCTTAGAAACATAACCTACTAAAACCGCATCAAGAAGAAATAAAAAATCTGAACAGATCTATAACAAGTACAGTGATTACATTAGTAATAAAGAAACTTTCCATAGAGAAGTCCATGAACACAAGGCTACACTAGTGAATTCTAGAAAATGTTTAATAAAATTCTCTAAAAAATGCAAGAGGAGGGAGTACATATCAACTCATTCTATGAGATCAGTATTACCCTAATACCAAAACTAGTCAAGGACATCCCAAGAAAACTACCTATTAATAATCTTTATAAATATGAACAGAAAAAAACGTCAACAAAATACTTACAAACCAAATCCAGCAAGATGTAAAAAAGAACATACAACCTAACGGATTTATCCAGGAAATACAAGGTTGGTTCAATGTATGGAAATCAATCAATGTAATATACCATATTAATATAATAAAGGACAAAAGCTACATGATCATTTTATAGATTCACAAAAAGTATTTGACAAAATGCAACACACTTCCATGATAAAAAACACTCAAGGAAAAAGGAATAGAAAAGAATTTCCCCAACCTGATAAAGGTCATCTATGAAAAACCCACAGGTAACATCAAACTTATTAGTGAAAGAATGAAAGCCTTCCTTATAAGGTCAGAAACAAGACAAGGAAGTCTGCTCTTGCTACTTAAATTCAACATTATAGCGGAGGTTCTAACCAGGGCAATTAGGGAAGAATATGAAATAAAATGCATCCAAATTGGAAAGGAAGGAGTAAAGCCATCTCAATTTGCAGATGACATGATGTTCTAGACAGGAAATCCTATGGAATCCATTTTTAAAAACTATCAGATCAAATAAACAAATTCAGCAAAGTGATAGGATAAAAAAGGTCACTATATATAAAAATCAGTTATATTTTATACACTAGCAATGATCAATCTGAAAATGAAATAAAGAAACAATTGCATTCAAAATCACCTCAAACAAAATAAAATACCTAGTGATAAACTTAATAAAAGAAGTACTAGATTTGTACACCAAAAATTCCAAAACACTACTGAAAAAATTAAGACCTAAATAAATGGTAACACATCCCATATTCATGGATTGGAAGATTTAATATTGTTAAGACTGCAATAGTCCAAAATTTTTCTAAAGAGTCTATGCAAATCCCTATCAAAATTCTAGTTGATTTTATTGCAGAAATTAAAAGGCTGGTCCTAAAATTTGTGTCGATATGTAAGGGACTACAAATAGCTGAAACGATCTTGAAAAAGAAGAACAATATCAGAAGATTCACATTTCATATCCAGACCATATCAAGAACTCTTACAACTCAACAATAAAAAACAAACAGAAAACACTTTTTAAAAACCGGGCAGGGGCTGGCCCCGTGGCCGAGTGGTTAAGTTCGCGGGCTCCGCTGCAGGCGGCCCAGTGTTTCGTTGGTTCGAATCCTGGGCGCGGACATGACACTGCTCATCAAACCACGCTGAGGCAGCGTCCCACATGCCACAACTAGAAGGACCCACAACGAAAAAATATACAACTATGTACCGGGGGGGCTTTGGGGAGAAAAAGGAAAAAATAAAATCTTTAAAAAAAAAAAAAAAAAAGCAACTCTTAAAAAAAAAAAAAAAACCGGGCAAAGGATTCGAATGGACATTTCTCCAAAGAACGTATACAAACAGCCAACAAGTACATGAAAAGATGCTCCGATCACTAATGATTAGGGAAACGCAAATCAAAACTACTTCATATCCACTAGGATGGCTATAAAAAGACAGGCAATAACAAGTGTTGACAAGGATGTGAAGAGATAAGAACCCTCATACACTGCTGGTGGGAATGTAAAATGACGCAGCCACTCTGGAAAACAGTATCATTGATCATTCCCCATTCCCCAAAAAGTTCATCATAGAGTTTCCTTATCACCCAGTAATTCCAATCCTATGTATACATCCAAGAGAAATAAAAACACATATCCACACAAAAGCTTGTACAAAATTGTTCATAGCAGCGTTATTCATAATAGTAAAAATATGGAAACAACTCCAATGCTCATCACATGATAAATGAATAAACAAACTGTTTATGTCCACGTAATGGCATATTATTCATCCATAAAAATGAAATACTAATACTTGCCACAAAATAGATGAACCTTGAAGCATCATGCTAATTAAAAAACCAGATGCAAAACTCTACATATTATTCTATTTACGTAAAATTCCAGAATAGGCAAATCCATAGAGGCAGAGTATAGATTAGTGGTCTCCAGGGGCTGATGGATAGGAAAATGTGGAGTGGCTACTAATGGACTCGAGGTTTCTCTTTATTTTTAAAATATCCTAGAACTGAGTAGTGGTGATAGCTGCACAGCCTCGAGAATATTCTTAAAATCACTGAATTGTACACGTTAAAAAGGTCAAGTTTATGGTATATGAGTGATATCTGAAATTAGAAAAAGAAGATTCACAAAAATACTATGAAAGTATCAGTATAACTTGTGATTGGCCTATATAAAGAGGAAGGACTATGCAAGAGGAATCCACAATTTGGAGACTAGGATGTTGATACAGGAGGACAGAGAAGCTGAATCTGACAGCTGGTAAAGAGCATTACTTAGAAATTCAACATGAAGTTGATGCAAAATATTATGCAAATACATGAAAAAGTCACAACCAACCAAAAGAGAAAAGAAAAGCAAAATAATTCCTAAAGACTTGCCTGAAGCAAATATATTCTAAAATAACTTTCAATTAATTCCAAGATAGGAGCAATTGATCTAAACTGTCAAATATGTGTCTCCTTTCTTTGAACAGAGTGCATTCCCTAATATGTACTGCCATGCTGGGCTGTTAACTACCCAGGCCAGAGTAGGTTCAGAAATTTCTAACACTGATAACTGTATGATATTCATGATCATTCTGTCCCATTCATACAGCTACTTTTCAACTGTCAAAATTTGAAAACAGTTGACAGCTCTGAGTATAAAATGAATGTAGAGGCCATAGCAGCACTGGGAAAACGGTCCTATAAATGAATTCTACTTGCACAGAGGGAGCTAAAAATAGCTTTCTCATATAATCCTTATTAATCTCCTAATCTTTTTACATCAGTTATGCCTCTATTAGCTGTTGATGAATAAATAAAGAACTTCATAAATTTCCACTTCAAAAAAACCAACTTTTTTTCATAGCGTATTTGACATTTTTGAAAGATACAATCTCAACCAATTGGTCTCGAGCCACATACCATAGATTACAACAGAGAAGGCCCACTCTGTTTACTCAATTCTGTTAAATAAACAAACTGCAAATATGGGGCATTATCTGACACAGTATTTGTTGGGTCAGATCACACGATATGATAAAGCTGACTCTTGCCTTCATTATTTTCCTAATTACCAAGACCAACACTGTTTCATCTAAATTATGTTGTGAATTCAAGCGAGAAGATGTTAAGTGTCTTGCTCGTAAGTGATATAACACCTCTTCCCTCTATTTGGTCCATCTTTAATCATAATCAATGTCAAGGATCATGTAAAATTCAAAAAAGTACTAATAGAATCTGGCTCTAAACATGTCTCATTGAATGTAAATGGTGTAGATTACTAATCCTAATAATATTTTCCATTGAGATATTTATAATATGTAATTAATTTCTTTCTTTAAATATACTAATACACTTTAATAACAGGGAAAATTGAGCATCATAGCTAAGCTACGTAATTATTAGATGAGCCATAAAATAAAGAATTTAATTTGATGTGAATGATGAAATTAATAGGCATATAAATCTGAACTCTTGAAGAAGATATTTTATAAGAGAAATTTTCTACTTTATATAGTGGCTCCCAACTTTCCATTACACTGTAACGAACAGGTCATGTCACCAAATGATCCTGTCTTGATATTACTGTCTTAAATATACCATCAAAAGATATATGGACTGAATATCATTGTGCACCTCACCTACTAATATGTAATCTAAATTTACAGGAAATTAGAATAACCCTCACCTAAAGGTGCCATAATCTAATTTCTTATAAAAAGGAAAAGTCCAAATGTGATACTCTATTGTTATTGCATCTTGGGTAGTGTGACTCTTGAGCTAAGAACTGAGCTGAAGAGAGCTGAGAGGGCAGATCCAGGGGAAGTCCATGTGCTGCTAACCCAGGCTTGCTTGCCTTATTACACTTCTCTGAGGATCACAGCTAGGCTGAACCAGAGGTGCCTCTAGGATTCAGAAACCTTAAGCTTGGAGCTGTTCTTTGTGGTAGTGCTGAACGGGTCAGCTGAGCTGTCCAAATTGCCAGGTACAAAAGACCTCTACTGAGTATGAGAGTCAACACTAAGTGAGAGGAGAAAGGTAATAAAGATGTGTGGCTAAAAGAGTATGGATTAATATCCATCAACTAGTAAATGACTAAATAAAGTGTATATCCTTACAATGGAATATTTCTTTCAATAAAAAAAAAGAAATATTGATACATACTACAACAGGGATGAGATATCTCAACATTTCATTAGATGTTCCTCCTTTTGGGACAAAGTGACTAATATCTCCTTAGCATCCACAGTAGACACAAATGGTGGGCTGTTTGTCTTTCATGCACTTCCAATGAGAAAATGGACAGAGATGAAGGAATCCCAGAAGAAACCAGAAGCTAATTATAATGATCTGGTTTTCAAATTTCCAGGCAGGAGAATTAATCTTAGACAATAGGATTGCCTTCTAAAAATAAGTTCTGTGATGACTTTAGTTAAGGTACACCAATTAACTCAAACTAAGATTTCCCCATAACATATATTTATTAATTTATTTTTAAATTACATAGCCAAAGTATTAAAAGCTTTACAGAGTAAAAATTAATAGTCCCTTCCTTTACCCTACTTACTCTATAACATTTCTTTCACAAAGGAAAATATACATGAGTTCAATTACAATTTAAATAGAATAAAACATATACACCCTGGTATGATTAATAACTAGTGGCTCCAAGTTCTTCTCAATTTCAGACTATGATTTTGTGTTATTGGTGATTTCTGTCAAGCAGATTCCTAATCTGTGAAAACGAGAAGTGAATTTTAAAATTTAGTTATCATATGGCTTAGAGATTTTTTTTTAAAGCTGGGCAAAGCCAGTCTGAATCACTAGTTTGTTGGCTTAAGGAACATATCCAATAGAAGGGCTTATAGAAGCCAAAAGTGTATTCCAGTCTGAAGTTTGATATGAATGCTCTATTAGAGTGTACGTCTGAGTCAGCCAAACTCAGACTTCACACTGCTCTTCAGATGACTCTCTATTATTCCCTAAATGACTTGCCTCCTTTTGCTGTGATTATGATTTCTGCTCAAGGCTGATAATCAAATTTCTTACAAATCAAAAGGAATAAAACATAAGGTGAAGCTATTAAAAACGAGCTATCAACAAAAAGGTCAAGGCCTCCGGCACGACAAAGAAAAAAAATTATTTTATGGTCTTGGATCAGATTTATTCTTGATATAAAGCAGAACCCATTTATAGCCACTTTTTTTTTAACTAGTAGTAAAGCATATTACAAGCTTTCTTAATTTTATTTTCTCTGGCATTTACTGTGTTTTATAAAATATTTAAATGTCAACTAGATTTATAAAAATGTATTTATAACTTAATAAGTGGCTAAAAAAGATTATTCATGAACAGATAAAATGCAGACCATAATAATCTAAATTGATATGGATTTTTGTTTTCCTCTCCATCACAAAAGTAATTAGTGTTTGCTTACAGAGTTTTTTATTCTACAGTAATAGGTACTAAAAATATGTCTGTATACATTTGAGATCCCAACATTACTACAGCAGAGTTAACCTTCAAGATCAGAACATTTGGTGGATTTACAAATTTCAATTTGCAATGAATTCAATGAAGGGTCAAGGACATATCAAGGATGGCTTAGCCCAAATCCGGATTTGAGGAATAATACCAACAATATTTTGAAAATGATTATCCACTAAGTTATTTCTTCTTGCAGGTGAATCTGGCCCCTACTTGAAAGCCACCAAATGGGCAAGCCTTCATCTATTTTCACATTTCTCTGATAAAATATTTTATGAAAAATGAAAGCAGGTTCACTGACTAAATATACTCTGATCCTTTCTCTGGGGTAAATAGAAAGAGCAAACACTTACAAATGAGAATGTTAGTTTCACCATTTGGGCTCAAAATAAACATCCACTTGTGGCTGCAATTTTCCAGGACCTCAGCTTTAAGAGAGAAGCATTGTTTAAGATAAAAATTGCAAACCTTCCCAAACAATTCTGCCATCTATTTTGAGAACTTTACACAAAGAAATCTGCCCTGTAGTTCCAGGCTCTCACCCTTTTACTGTCTCCATAGTTTTGCCTTTTCCAGATATTATATAGTTGAAATCATACAGTATGTAGCCTTTTCAGATTGGCTTGTTTCACTTAGTAACATGCATTTAAGTTCCTCACATATGTCTTTCCGTGGCTTGATAGCTCAATTCTTTTTAATAGTTCACTGCCTGGATGTACCACAGTTTATTTATTGATCCACCCACAAAAGGACAACTTGGTTGCTTCCAAGTTATGGCAACTATGAATAAAGCTGCTATCAACATCCACATGCAGGTTTTTGTGTGTATATAAGTTTTCAAGTCCTTTGGGTAAATACCAAAGAGCATGATTGCTGGATTACTAGCTTTTTAAATATGAATGTAAAAGGATTTGAAATTCATAGCCCATTAAGTTTTATAAGAGAAAAGGAGAGACAGTGATACAGAGAGACAGAGGGAAAGGAAAAAGAAGGGAAAGGGAGAGAGGAAAGAGGATAACAAATTTTTAAATTCCCACTTGTTTCAAGGGCATTTTGATAAATACAGAATGTAATTAGGAAACTACTTTCTCAGAATGCAAGGTTAATTAGATAATTAGTTGAGTTGAGCAATAGATGAGGTACCGCATGTTAAAAAAATTAATATACTAATTCTAACTGAGTAATTATAACTAGAGAGACAAAAGCCAGGTTTGAAAATAAGCCTGTTAAATACCAAGAAAAAGGGTGAGACTAGATTTTAATTTGACTGACAAGATGAAGACAGCCCTGACAGAGAAAGTTATAATTATACATTTACAACTATTTTTAAGTATAAAATGGGATATATATTTAAAAGTGATTTATTACTAATTATATTCTCTTTTAAGGATCAGTTAAATGCACTCATTTACCCACTTAATTGCTCATTCATCCAATATCTATTTAGTGTTCACATTGTGCCAAGCACTGTTCTAGCTGCAACGTACACATCCCTCAATATAACACTCAAAATCCCTGATCTCATGAAGCTTAAATTCATGTGTAGATAGCCTTGAAGTAAAAACAACAAGTAAGAAAAGTATACAGTATTTTATAAGTCCAAAAGGCCTTGGGGACTAAATGGGTAGAGTTAAATGGGACAAAGGTGCAAGGAAGCTGCAATTTTATATAAGCGGGTCAGGGTAGGCATCTGAATTGTATCTTTTTTTTTACTACATTTCCGTTTAAAATGGGAACATAAACTCTTAACAGAAACTTCAAAATACTCTGTAATTTTTTAAGTAATTGTTAAAGCATCAAAATATTTAACATCATTTGACAATATCCTACAGTATGATTTATTCCGATGATTTGATTTCTTTCCGATGGAAATTTAAAAATAAAACTGGAAACAAAGTCTGTCCTACATTGTTTTTAGATGTAAATTACAAAACATCCTATGTAGTCTAATTGTTGTAAACCACATAAGTTATTTGATACCTCACATCAAACCTGGAAAAATATCACTAATGAATTGATTGAAAGACATTATAGCTGATATTAAAAGCACTCTTAAACCGAATTTATATTGTAATTTAAATCCACATTTTGTCAACAGAATCCTTAGGTGGTGAGAATTATCATACAAGTTCTTTGAAATCCTCAATGTACTCAGAATGAAAATAATGCCTACAATCAAAGGCATGAGGAAAGACTTTTTTATTTCACATTCCTGTATCCAAACTTCAATTCCACTCAGTTCTGTTTAGGAAAAAGCAGAAGCAACGTGGCTTAAAAGAAACTCAACAGAACTTTTGGAATACTAAAACAAATATCTTACAAAAAAATCTAAAAGATTAGTTTTTCCTTAAAGTCTAATTTTCTAGTTCATCAGAATTATTGTTTCTACAGGGCAAAAGGTCATAACATAAACTAAACACTCTCCTGCATACACTACCTCTCAGTTGCAACATCTGTGGACCATCTGACTTTTCTTCTGCCCTTTGTCCTATAAAATCTCAACGTTAGTGTTACCATTTCTATTTGACTAAACTTTGTCTTGGTAAGTAGGTAACGTTTATATTTAGGCTCCCTGAGACAAATCATTCTTCACAGGCAGAACCATTTAAGCCTTGTCTCCTTTTAGTCTTCAAATATTTATCACTTTTAAGTAATGGTAAATCAAAGTAGTATCAGCATTTTTTCTGACAAACTTTAATGCTCTTTAATAACTTCCACAGAAATAATTCAAGATAGCCTTTTCTTTTTTTTTAATTGAGGTAAAATTGGTATATAACATTATATAAGTTTCAGGTGTACAACATTATGATTCGACATCTGTATACACTACAAAGTGATCATCACTAACAGTCTAGTTACCATCCATCACCATACAATTGATTCCCTTCACCCCTTTTGCCCACCCCCCAACCTCCTTCCCCTCTGGTAACCACCAATCTGTTCTCTGTATCTATGAGTTTGTTTTTGTGTTGTTTGTTTGTAAAAAAAACAAAACAAAGGAGACAGCCTATTTTTAACAAGCAGTTGAATAACGTTTTCAGTAAGGAAAACTTTCAGTACCCTAGTAGACTGAAAAAGTCACAATTCTCTTCCCCTCCCTTTGCAATGTAACTTTGCAACTCCTCACACTAACCCCTAGAAACAGAGCTAACCAGCAGTGCATCCAGGACCAGAGGAAACACCAGGTGAGTTCAACCCAAACTGCTGATCTCCAGAATTGTAAGCTAAATAAACGGTTGTTTTAGGCCACTAAGTTTTGGGGTTTGTAATACAGCAATAGATAACTGATACAAACTCAAGACTGAGAGTACTGTCTGTAGTGTCAATGAATAGTTAGTTAAACTAGATTACTGGATTAAAATTGATATTTTATAAAGATATTAAAACGAAAATGTTTAAATAAATTGCTACACCTTGTTAAAGAGATATACTCATAATAAATACATAAAGGAATAACAATACTACTTATAACAGCCAACACATGTATATTACTTACTATGTGCCAAAAAAACTGACTCATTTAATATCACACCACACTATGAAATAGGTGCTATATTATTCCCACGTATAGATAAGGAATCCATGACACAGAAAAATTAATTAACTTACCCAAAGTCACACAGCTTATAAGTGGTAAAGCCAGGATCTGAATCCAAGCAATAAATACTATTTTCTTCTGCCTCTCAACAATAATAGTAACAATAATAAAATAACAATATACTGGTTTCTCTCATACTAATAGCTAAAATTTATTGAGTGATTACCATGTGTCTGGCACTGTGCTAAATTTATCTCATTATTCTTCAGAGCAAGAAATTAAGAAATTACTAATATCCCCATTTTTAAACAAACATTAACAGAGAGATAAAGTAACTGCTTCTTCTTGTCCTGGAAAATTTTTTGTAAAAATTATATAATGGACAATTTATGCATACTACCATTAAAATTTGGTACTTTACAATCAATAGTCATCAAGAAAATTCCTGAGGCTGGCCCAGTGGCGTTGTGGTTAAGTTTGAGTGCTCCACTTTGGCAGCCCAGGGTTCATGGGTTTGGATCCTAGAGGCGGACCTACACACTACTTGTCAAGCCATACTGTGGAGCATCCCATATACAAAAGAGAGGAAGACTGGCACAGATGTTAGCTCAGGGACAATCTTCCTCACCAAAAAGAAAAAAGAAAGAAAAGAAAATTCCTACTGAAACCACAATGCAATACCAGTACATAATCATTAGAATAGTTAATATTAAAAAGACTGACAATACCATTTGTTAGTGAGGATGTGAGTGCAAATGGAACTCCCATGCATTGTTGGTGATGGTGAAATGGTACAAAACGTACATCAAGAAGAGAAAGGAAAAATATATTGTGGTATATCTCTATCATAGAATACTCTCAAGAATTTTAAAAGATCAGACTACAGACACATGAAATAACATGTATGAATTTCAAAATGTTACAGTGAGCAAAAGAAGGCAAAGACAAGTACGTACCGTATGTTTCCATTCATAAGAAATTCTAGAACAAGTAAAAATAGTCTAATAAATCAGAAAAATGGCTACCTGGGGTAGAGTGGAGACTACTACTGAAAAGGTGCACAAGAGAACTTTCTGAAATAATGAAGGTATTCTATGTTTTTATCTGAGTAGTTGTTAAATGAGTTTCAAAAAGTCAACACATTGTACACTTTAGGTATGAGCATTTACTGTATGCAAATGATACCTGAAAAAGCAAACAAGACAAAACAGAACAAAATTGGTCATCTTCAACTTATTCAAGTTAAGATATATCTATGGATACCTACTACGTGCTTAACACTGTGCTCAAAGCAATCCTGAGTGACAGAAGGAAATTTGGTAAAAGTCTATGCCATCATGAAGTTCATTCTGTTGTGAGAGAGACAAACTTATATAAGAATTAGAGAAGAATCCAGGAGAGAAATAATATACTGGTAAAACACATGGGGCAGATATTAAGTGCTATAGAAGTGACAATAAAAATATCACTTTTTATAAGTGAGATAGAGAATAAGAATTTATGAGACATTTTAACAGTTAAGGACGTGATAGATTAATATTTAAAAATATTTTTAAATAGTTTTTTTAAAAGTCGTTAAAATATTACAGTTCAAAACAAAGCAGCAAATAAAGTAACTTAAATCCCAGAAGAATTCCAGAAGCCTCCATACACTTTATCATAAAGACTTCAGTGAATTAATCCCTGAATGATTTTATAGTAGCTGATATCCTAGGATGAAATATAGGTTAAACAGCACACACACAAAAAAAAACAAAAATCTTAGCATCCATTCAACAATAATTAAAAATTCATATCGAGTTATTTTAGCACCCATTTTTTATTTCAAATATCCAAAGGAGGAGTGGATAGGCACCAATGGTAGCTAGGGTGACCCTGCTAGTCTAATTGCATGTCAAAAATTATTCACCATTTTAAAATTATGCTAAAATTTTGTAAACAAATTCTTAAACAGGGAGGGACCTCCAATATGGGTTAGAGTTTCTCCATAAGATTCATTGAAGAAGAATTTATTCAATGCTTAGGTTCTATACTCATTCTCAGGGAAGTTAACATGATATTCCAATATACTCTGCTACCTAGAATATTCTAACATAGTTGGGTATAGTGGAAGGATAAAACATGTGTGCAAAAATCCAAGCAGAGAACCAGTAAAGAATGAAAATCTTCATGTTTGCAGTGATGGGGTCCAGCTATCTCAAGGACCCAGAATGCAGTTAACTAAACGTACAGCTACGGTGTGAGTCAGGATCAAAGCACACAGGACACTCTCAACATATATTGTTCTATTCTTTTCATAAATGCAGCTCAATATGATACAGTGATTAAACTTTACAATGCAAGACTTTCATATAGATAAATCATAAATCATAAAAAAGTTCCATTAGTATCTTGAGTTTTTCTTTGGAAAATCTTGTCATTTCAATAAGAATAAATTCAAGAAAGCTCAGACATGGAGTTTCTATCCAAAAGAAAATGAGTTGTTTCCTCCAATCTGATCTGTTTGAAGTCAAAAAACTTTTAACACCTATCTCTCTAGCTAGCTTCCCTACACAATGGCTGTACACGCACAATGAGCTCATTCCCTGCTTAAACTCCTGTTTCCTTAGCATCAGTACCCAAATATTTAACATGGCTCTCAAGACCTGTATAGCCAGGCTCATCTCCACCTCTTCAGTCATCTCTTTCCAATTCTGATTCAACAGCTGATTTTATTCATACTGAAATTTTTCATTCTCTTAGAGGTACTATTTATTTGTTCGCTTATGTTTCATATATAGTCTCTCTCTCTCCCTGTTCTAGACTTTCTTACATAAAAATCATCATTAATGATTTTCATCTGGAACATATAAGTACTGAAATGTTACATGTATAAATGAAAAAATAAAAATGGCCACAAGTCAATTCCATAAGAACACAATTCAGTGTGACAGTATTCAAGTCATATATATTAAGAATGCATTGAACAGTTTCTTAATATTACAAAGGATATATTCAGGGTCTACCCGGCTTCCCTCTTCTTGCACTGCCACCTGGAAGCTCTCTCTAGGCTGTGAGCCAGGATAATGCTAGAGCTCATCTTGTTTGTTGCCCTTGCTTCTGAGATCATTGTTCTATACTGCCTGTTGTTGTCACTGTCTAAAAACTGTTATTTTTTTTTCATTTTTGTTCTTATTATATTAGACAGAAACGTAAACCCAGTTCCTGTTACTCCATCATGTTAGATGAGGAAGTTCCAAGGTCTTAGAAAGTACCTGGCTCAGAGGTCTCATCTTAAGAGAGGCATTTGTAATGTAAACAAATACTAACAATGAAAGTTCTAAAACACTGAAAACTATACTTCACAGTTTCTAAACGAGGTTAGTTTTAATTTTCCACCCATCAAACATCCAGATCGAGCAGCTTTATAATTTAATAATTTTAATAAATTATTCAGCCACTATCGTGGCAACTTATACATCAATGACTATTCTTATAAAGGCAGGATGTGGAAGAAAATTAGAGAAAGGCCAAAAACTGATGATAGTTGCAAGAGGGCACTAAACTGATTCATAGTCCGGCCTTCATTTTCTTTTTTCCTTTATATTTCCACAGGGTGAGGGGCTGGGGTTGGAGGTTGGCAGGGAGCTGCCTAAAGTAAAAAATCCCACGTGGATTTGAAAGGGCCAGAGAAATCATTGTATTTGACTCAACTGCCCTCCACTACAATACGTGTTTCATAAATGTTGACTTAATCAAAACAGATGCCTTCATGCCTTGCTTTTCACTATTAACAATAGCATTTAATAAACATCATAAATGTGCCAGGCACCATGCTATGTGCTTTACATATGATAGACAATTAATCCTTACATCAACCCTGTCATGTTGGTGCAATTATCATCCCATTTCACAGATGAGAAAACTAAGCACAGAAAAGTTGCGTAACTTGCCTAGGATATTTCTACGCTAAGGAAAACAGAGTTCTAACCCATGGTCATCTTCCTATGCAAAGGCATGACATTTAATCAACTTGTGTTTTAGGGGATCTGGTCTCCAACGCCCCCCCCAGCATCCCACCTGACCTGTGCTGGTCACCCAGTTATTCACCAGTTTGTCCACCGCTGTTCCTGTCTCCTATTGACCCATCTTCAGATCAGTTATGCCTCCATCATTTCCCAGAAGAGGATCTGAGTCAATTTAACATAAACTGTCTGCATTTAGCAAGAATACAAAGAGAACCCTCACTGAATCTCTTTAAGCCAATGTACACCTGCTGCTGCTGAGACCCTAGTCTCATTGCTGAGCTTCTTCCTCATCACCTTCATTCTCCCCCCCTGCTTACTCCTGCACTAGATTCCACCTGTTATGAGAGATCACTTATGGTAGAATTTGCGCTGCCATCTTCATTACCAGCCTTTGCTCTTTTTCCAGCTTTACTTCTCCGACCTACTTATGTTCAGGATTAGAAGTCAAATTTCAACACGTTAAAAAGAAAGGATGTCACTGGCCAAATCTCCATCAGTTTGGGGAAATTTTACCTAAAAGGAGTTGGAACTTGGATAGAACTCAGCAAAATTTAATTGATTTTTTCTTTTTACATCTTTATAATACAAATAGCTTATAATTTATATCATATATAAATATATAAGTATTTTATCGCAGAAATTTATAAATAAAAGCTATATAAAACTAGAATGTATTATCCTATAAGATAATGAATTCTCTTTTGAGTCTATATTGAGCAAGTACTTCTCAGGAATATGGCACTAAGGTCCATTCATTGGGTAGGGAGTTTGAGTAAATATTTTTTAAGATCTTCCTAGCCCTAAGATGGTTACGTGTACAGTCAACCTCACTACCTATCTCTAATACTTGTATATACTGCCTTCATTTAACTCCATTCCTTGGAATTTCTAGCTCTTCTACCACTTTCCCTAAACTATCGAATGAACTGAAGTAACTTAAGAATACCTTAAAATACTTTTTCTTATTTATACACTTATCTAACATTTACCAGCTTTTTTCCAACAATAACAAAAAATGAGTTGTTTTCTTTCATTCTGATTTTTAGATTCATGTTTCTCTTACTATCCTTCCACTTATTTGATAACATATACATTTGTGATATATTTTCTGTTTCATGCTTAGTATGGCTTAATCTATTTCATACCAAATAGAAACTATTTGAAGATCTCAACATGTTGCAATCTTTCCCAGTTTCTTTAATCTTCCTTTATAGCAATTTCTTCCCTTCCTATTTTCCTTTCAAATCCATACCACTTTATTTCTACTAACATCTACTTATTTGCTAGTTCTGCTGTCAATCATCTCACTGCATTATGAAATGTCTGTTTCTGTCAAAATGCCATCACTAACTGAAATTCTCTGTTCCTCACATTTATTTATAAAATTAATATAATCAAAATGAGATCTTAATTCTCAACTTACTCATTTTAAAATTTACTTAGCAAATTTTTATTTTTTACTCTCACAGTACAACCTGAGTATCAGGAGATGAAGATAAATAGCTTAAGTCAAACAACCCAGTTATTACCATACACAGCCAATTTCAAACTTTAAGTTTACAAATGTGCTGTTGTAAAATAGCATCTTTTTTCACACATTACATCTTACTGCTACAACGAATAGAATGGCACAAAGTCCCTCAGCTGCTCAAATTTATGGACTCATATTTAATCTCAGGGCTGGAAATTGCCTTAAATGTAATCTAGTTCAACTACTATCAAATAACAAAACATCTCTACAATAACTTTCCAGGTGAATTTCCAGTCTCTGAACAAAGAGGTCTAGTGACAGAATGTGCCATAAATTTTCTCAGAGAAATGTTTGATCCCACTATGAACATCATTATGTGACAGTTATTACATGCCTCATCCTTTTCCTACAAATCTTTATTCTATCTTAAGAGTATAATCAAAAGATTAAATCTGCATTGATAGCCCCTCTAGTGTTTGTAAACAAAGACACCATTCCTGAATCTTAACTCATCTAGACTAAACCATCTCTGGCTTCTTCAAACATTTCTCATGACATTGTGATTAATATTTTCCCCACACTTTAAGCATTCTCTATTTCACTTATGTCCATTTCAAAATATGGTGCCCAGAGTAAACTAAACATATGTCCCACTATGTTCTTGAATCACCTGAGATATTTACAACTTCTACTATGTTCTATGAACAAAACGCTCTATCATGAACATAAATGAATTTATTACCAAGTCAGTTGTAATGCATCCCATTCACACAATAATCAGATATTTTAACTATAAGACTCATGTAACCTAGAAACTACTTAACATATTCTAGGACAGTTGTCCTTTTTAGAAATTACAATTTTTATTTGTTTCCTGTTCTTTTTATACAGCTTGAGAAGGCTTATTTAATAACCATGTAATTTTTAAGCTAACTGGACCCTTTACGGTTGGAATTGTGTGGTATTTTCCTTTTAGGTTTTACAATATTTTTATTTAGTTTCTGTAAATTTGAAGAAAGGGAAGTGCTAATCTTTCTAATCAATAAGAGAACTGATGTATGACCAACTGCAACATTAAAATACAAGTTCAAAATGTTTCTAAAGCTTTAATATATAAGTGTTTATGTATGTATAGATAGAGAGAGAAAGAGAGGTGGGAACCTGATAGATAGATAGAGAGATAGACAGACACACAGTGACAGATATATTAAACCTAATACAGATAATTTCTTTAAATTACTAATAGAATTCAAAAAGAGGGACCAGCCCTGTGGCCTAGCGGTTAAGTTTGGTACACTCCACTTCAGCATCCCTGGTTCACGAGTTCAGATCCCAGGCACAGACCTACACCACTCAGCAACCATGCTGTGGCGGTGACCCACATGTAAAGTAGAGGAAGACTGGCACAGACGTTAGCTTAGGGCTAATCTTCCTCAAGCAAAACTAAAAAGAGGAAGATTGGCAACAAGTGTTAGCTCAGGGCTAATCTTCCTCAGCAAAAATATGTAATACATTTTTTTGTTTATAACAATGGCAAAGAAAAAGAAACAATGCCTACCAAAGTCAGAAAGAATGTAGCAAAATTGGTACTTTAATTTAGTGCAAATATGTAAATTCGTGTAAATTTTCCTAATGGAAATTTATTAATGCATTAGAAACATAAAATATAAACAGTCTTTGATTCATCAATCTTGCTTCAGGAATTCATCCTCCAGAGATAAAAGATAAGTTAAATAAACTATGTACATCCATAAATGGAATAATAACTGGCTATTAAAATAATGGAGAATAAGATTTTTTGACATGGAAGATATTCATATTATAAAACTAAGTGTGAAATACAGGGCATAAAACATGTGAAAAATACATATTCATTTATAACTGTGATTATTTAAGCAAAGGAAAAAAGTCTAAATGGACAACACCAAAACAGCATTGGTTATAATCTCTTGGTGTTAGAATTTAAACGACTAATTACTTTGGTTCTCCCTATGTACATTTTTCTAGTTTTCTAAAGTGAACATACATAGCTTGTGTAATAGGAAGCAGAGGCAATGATCCTTTTTAATATGAGGAAGTCCTCACTTGGTTATCTCTCCTATATTACTAATTTTTTATCACAGCTATATACTAAGAATATAATAAGAAGTGTAGTACCAAAGAAGAATGAGAAAGAAAAAAGATGTGAGGCTACATCCAGCCTGGTGGCGCAGCAGTTAAGTTGGCGAGTTCTGCTTCAGCAGCCCAGGGTTCGCCGGTTCAGATCTCAGGTGTGGACCTACGCACCACTTGTCAGTCAAGCCATCCTGTGGCAGGCATCCCACATATATAAAGTAAAAGAAAATGGGCATGGATGTTAGCTCAGGGCCAGTCTTCCTCAGCAAAAAAGAGGAGGATTGGCGGCAGATGTTAGCTCAGGGCTAATCTTCCGCCAAAAAAAAAAACAACACAAAACTGTGAGGCACCCTAATGCCCCAATGCAATGTTACATGTTTCCACTTCAATAATTTTAATATGTGTCATTAATGAAATTATGGTGTGACAGAATAATAAGCAATTGCAATGTCATTAAACAGATTTATCAACAGTAATTGAATCAACTATTTCTGTTAACCAGCCCATTCATTGAATTAAATCCTATTCAATTTTTTGAAGATTAAGAACTTGTTAATTATCAGCTTTTAAGTATGTATTTGTTACTCATCTTGTAGTACTTTATTTAGGTCTTATGCGACAACTACAAACTCCGCTTGCTTGCTAATAGTTAACATAACTTTCTAATTCTATATTGTGTCTTCGTTGCAAGAAAATGAAAACTTCATTTTTCATTTTGTAAATTTGAAAACTAAGCCCTTTTCATTTTGTTATTTGTATTATTTATTATTTTATTATTATTATTAAAACTGTACCATGTTAGATAAACTGGCAAATACAGCATATATAAGAAGATAAAATAAAAACTATTCTATTAACTACCTCATAAGAACAATTGATGAAGCATTAATGTATTTTAAGACTTCTTTCTGTGGTATAATTTGAATTTCTTTTAATATTAATAACTTCCTATATCATGTATTTATGCTATTACATCAGGAATATTTTCAATATTGTTAAATGTTTCTTCAAGATTACTTTTCATGGCTCTTAGTCCACTGATATTATAAGTTGTTTAACTCTTCTACTACTATCAGAAATAGTTTATATTACTGTTAAAAGTGAACAAATCAAAGATGATGTTGGCCCATTTTAATAGCTCTATTATAGGAGTTAGATTGCAATAACGATGTAAATAAATTATTCTACAATAGCATAGGAGAGGAAAAATAATTTTCCTTCTGCCTTTCCGATTTCTTGACTGAAACTCCTGTAATAAAAGACAGATTAACAAGAAAAAAGCAAACAGAAGTTCATTAACATGTATATCTCATGTACACATGCTAGATACCCAGAGAAAACTGAGTAACTCAAAGAGACGGCTTAGCACTTTGGCTTATATGGCATCTTCAACAAAGAACCATACATTTGTGGAGAAATGACAAAACAAAGGCAAGTTACTTTTAGATTTCCAAAGGTGGCAAACTGTAGGTAGATAGACTAATGGTAGATAAAAGCAAGTCAGTTAAGTTTGTTACGTAGATTCCTCTGGTGCCATCTCCAGGCTGATAGGGTACAAAGTTGTTTTAGGTGATTAACTTGTCTTTTCTAGTAGAAAGGGGAGGAGAGACACCTTTGAAAATTTATGTCCTGTTTTTAGGCAAATAGAGAGAGAGCAGGGAGCTTTTCTCACAACTGCTTCTTCTCACTTGCCTTCAAGTGAAAACAGTCTTTATGCCAAAGCAGTATACTTTGGAGCAGCATATTTGGCCATTTATATATATATATATATATATATATATATATATATATATAAAACAGACCCCTATCTTGATGTTCCATTATAAATTATTTCAAACTATACCTTACATAATCATTTGTTTGATTGTAAGCAATTATGAGAAGTTTGGTATAAATAAGATTCATGCAATCAAAATTTTTTTCTTAAACATTAAAAAAAAATTCATGAAAAACAGTAGTAGACATTTTTTTAAAAACTATCTTCCAGAAGGTTATAGGATTAATAGGATAATTATTATAAGATAACCAAAAAGTATAAAGTCAACCTCAACACCAGAGCAAGCTAAGTTTCCATTTGTATATTACAGATTGGCCTAAATGAAAATATATTTGGAAAGAACTTAACTAGTTCTGCATTCTTGCTATACAATTAAAAAAAAAAAAAAGTTTATGTCCTGTTCTTAAGTTTCACATCATTCCTGCATTGGCTTCCTTCAGTGCTTTTAGCCTACAGGCACCATTCTAATTTCTTCCCAAACTGTTTCCTCATTTTCTTTCTTCTCTTCTGCCTGAACCTCATATAGCAATCTATCACCCCTGTTCTGATTCTTTTTGGGTACTTACTCTATTTGCCTCACTTTCCTTTCCTTTTTTCACTTTGCCAACATGCCCTTAATATTTTAGCTGTTTTTAGTTTCGCATTTGCATTGGCAAATAGCAAGAGATGAACTAGATAAGTAAAAAGCAGATTTCAGGCCGGGCAAAGGGGCAGAGAGCACACAAGCATCAAATGAGCATATGAAAAATTCACAAAGGGAAAATATGCATTCTTAGCTTTTGTAGATCCAAAAAACAGAAAAAAAGGTTCTAATGGCCTTCCTTGAGCAGAAATGTGGAAATTGTAGAAAAACTGAACCTTACAAACTAAATTAAAAAAAAAAAGATTGTAAGCTGTTTCAAATATATGTGGGAAATGAATGGTTGGGCTCAATGCAGAATTGACTAACCCTTTCTGGATAGAAAAAGGAGTTAATGTAAGATGAAAGCTCTCACTGCTCATATTACCCCTTCTTATCTACGCCATGGAGAACTTCTATACATCCTTCCAAAACAAGTTGAAATGGAACCTCTCCAATGAAACGCTTCTTTATATCCAAGTCAGCTATGCAGTATTAATTACCCTCTCTTCTGTACCCTATTCCTTATAGTGTGGCACCTACTAACTGTGAGCCAGTTTCACTGACAGATTTGTGAATACACTACTCTATTCTTCCATTCCACCATTCAATGATTAATTGCCTGCTTTTCATTTTTGGAGAAAGGGAGTCCCTTTGTGGAAATTGGAACACCACTAAGTTAGCTTTATAAAGGGTTCTGCTAAGTGTTTCGTATCTAAATACATTCCTGCACATAATTATTTTGCAACTGCTCATCCAAGTTTGTCAATTCTCCTGAAATCTAGACTTATAATGCTCGTCTTAATGTCAAAGTATTTTCACTAATTCTGTCAGCTTATTTTTATACCCTCTGTTTGCTATAAACATCTTTTTTAATTATTTTACTGAGATAAAATTCATGTAACATTCACCAATTAACCATTTTGAAATGCACAATTCAGTGTTTTTTAATATACTCACAAGCTTGTGCAAATCTCATCACTAACTGCAATAAATTTTCATCACTTCCAAAAGAAATCTCATATCCATTAAGCAGTCACTCTCCATTCTCCTCTGCTTCTAACCCCTGGCAACCACTAATCTACTTTCTGTTTCTATGGATTTGCCTATTCTGAACATTTCACATATATGAAGGTATACAAGATGTAGCCTGTTGTGTCTGACTTCTTCCACTTAGCATATTTTCAAGGTTCATCCATGTTGTAGCACACATTAGTATTTTGTTCCTTTTTATGACTAAATAATATTCCATTTATGGATATGCCATATTTTGTTTATCCATTCATCAGTTGATGGACATTTTGACTGTTTCCACTTTTTGGTTATTACAAATAATGCTATGAACATTTGTGTACAAGTTTTTTTCTTGGATAAAATATCTTCTTGACAGCAACTCAAGGTACTCTAAAACTTGCATTTTAATAGCCAATGTGATAGTCTTGCTTTATTTCCTAACATCACACGCACATTTGGTCAGCCATTTTTGTTCAAACCATTCACTGAAACAGAAGGAAAAAAAGGGCAGAAAGAAGCCATAGACTCATAAACAAAACATCCTACAGAATAAAACTCAGGAGAGTACATTATAGCACAGATTGTCTGACAGTGATCACATTATGTCTTTGCTCTCACTGCCAGAGAACATGAAAAATACATACTGTATACTGTAATGGGTCATTTTATATATCTTTATTTTAAGAAAAATACCTCAGAGACAAACAGAACTACAACCAATCAGCAATAAACAAAAATCATTAAATGTTTGTCACCATTGATACATCTTCAATAATTTTATAAAAATGTTTGCTATGTATAACTAGACTCATAAAATTCAGACCAATCACCTGAAAACTGTGTGAAACATGCATTCACAAGAAAATAACTGTAAAATAAAAGTTTACATCCATGATCTGCCAGACAATAAAGTATAAATATTATCATCTTCAATATATTAATAAACTGTAATGTATAGGAAAATAAGAAAATTTCAAAGGATGATTATAAAAATGGAGCATGAATACATGTAAAAAAAAAGGAAAAGATGAATGGCTACTGGGAAAAATGTGGGAAGTTACAAGCCGGCTTATTAAAATTTAAAACACATGAAAATAATTGTGTTAAAGTCAGTAGAGCTGTTAGGCAAAAACACGTCAGTTAAGAATACCAAACTACTAGTATACTGCTCAAAGTTAACCAATCTCCATCTCCATGGAGCAAGATGATGCTAGACAGAGAAGTATATGACTCAAAAACTGAAGCAACTCACATAGTTAACACTGAAATAAATACGCAAAAAAGGAAAGAGAAAAATGAAAAAAGCTGACAATACAGAAAGCTTTCTCCAAGTAAATATGAGAAATATAACTATTTAAATTCATCAAGAAACACGAAAAATAAAAACCTATCACTTGCCATATGACGACACTGTCAGATATGATGAGGGCTTCCGGACCTCAGAAATTGCTGTATTCCTTTAGGGATGGCTAGAAAGTGGCCAGGGGAGAGAAAAGACCACAAGGTACAGTGGACAGAAGAGAGATGACAAAACACTTTTAGTGCATTACAGTGTTAGCTTCTGAAGATGCTTTAGGCTTGAAATAAATGAGCCATGGGGAATAATAAGCATAATTGTTGTAGTAAGTATATATTGGACAGTCACAGTGCTGGGTATTTTATTTATCCTCACAACTACAGTATATAGTATGTACTATCATCATCCCTACTTCATTGATGAGCCGACTGAGGCTCAAAGAAGTTAAATCATTTGGTTAAGATCACACTGCTGCCTGACTTCAGATTCTGCACTCAATGTTTCTTTGCATGTTAATGGACTAGAACGTATTATAATAAGGTAGAGGTGTATCCAATAATCACAAAAACTAGTAATAATTAGACAATTTTTTAAAACTAGGCTATGAAATCACTTATGTGACCAGAAATGACTTCTCTAACTTTGCTTGTTAGGTCACAGCAAACTTTTAGTATGCAGTCTTTCTGTTTCATCCTATCAGCATGTCATGAACTGTCAAAAGTGTGGAAAATGCCATCCAAATCTCAACTTTTCACTAACAGTGCAAGTAGGTGCCACCTCTGAAAGACTGCTTCTGTCACTCCAAGACTCTGCTGGAGGTTGATGCCAGTGTGATGTGCCTTCTCCAGGTGATCTGAACAAAAACCATGTGTGTCATTCTCATAATGTTTCCAACTTCTGTCAGGAACTTAAATTAACTGGCATTGAGGCTTTTAGAACAGTTTTGCAGAAGATGGGGCTCTAAGTACCAAACTTCCTACAGAAGTTCTTATAAGCTGACAAAAAGTAGGCAAAAGAAATTGGGTTTTCCCTTGAAAAGTAGTAAAGTTTGGTTTTTCCCTTTTTTATTTTGGCATTTCACCATGTTTTCTAGGGTTTGACCATATATTTATAGGAGGTCAATAGCTGAAGACCTTACAGTGTATTGGCTTCTGGAATTAGACTGCCTACATTTCAATTCCAAATGCCACTAGCTGTGGACCTGGGGAAAGAACCTCATTCTCCAATTGTATCATCAGTGGTAAATTAAGATTTTGCAAGTTGGGTCCAAATGGTAGAGACAAGAAGGGAAGGAGAAGGGGAAGACAACTCACTTCCTTACTCTTGCTTTTATAATAATTATTTTCAAAGAACTATAATAAACAATTACTGAAGTATTCCTTTAGTCAAGAGCACTAGATTCATAACTATGCTCATAAATGACTATTGATTGGTCCAGTATTATACCTAATCATCAAGAAAACATGATGAAAGAAAGAGAACATTTGAAGGTCATAAAAAAAGATATATCACAATTGTGTCTAGGGTTATTTTAACAAAAGTCTTGCTTATTCCTTACAATACATAACCTGGTTTACAAAAACAGGCATTATTTGCAAATATGTCCTTTAATCTGGTTTGACAAAATAAGTATCTATCTCAGGACCAAGCATCACATCTTGTTATGATCCTTTGGTCCTTTTTAATACAGTGCAATCCCTTTTCCAGACATTAACTTGTTGAAGAGACTAGGCCTGCTGTCCTGACGAATGTCTCACATTTGTTATTCGTGTGGTTGCATCTGTGTGACAATGTCTACCCTGTTCTTCAATTCCCTGTATTGCCTGATGATCTGATGTTAGTAAAACTTTTTTGACTTGAATCTATCATGGACGTTGTCTCTTACATCTTGCATCATATCAGGAGGTATATAACATCTGACTTACTACTGTATTACAATGAAAACAGTCTGATGCCATCATTGTATAATTTTGATTTTCTCCTCTGATAAGCAAGTTATGTGTGTAGTTATACCCTGACATTACAAAACTATCAACTTTCTCATAAACCAGATTATTAAAAATTGCTCACCCTTGCCTGAATCAATAATTTCATTTGGATGTTTTGTGAGTTTCAGTTAGTTGTTTTGTTTGTTTGAGTTTGTTTATATTTGAACAGGCCAACTTAGGCCATGCATGTTGCTCACATAGAAGGTAAGCCCTTCAGGTTGGCAACTTCAATTTTCAAGTCTAAACTTGAATTCTAACTTGACAGACATGGTCTGTTAGCTCAATCTGCAAAGCTAGCAGGGATTCATTTCCTTCTAAGCCTAAACTAAGGATAAATAATAACAGTGGCAATCATCTATCTAATGCTTACTATATATACCAAACACCAGACTTAGTTCTCATTTAATCCTCACAATAATATTATAAAGCATTCTACCCCCATTTTACAAATGAGGAAACCAAGGAACAAAGAAGTGAGGAAACTTCCAGAGTTAGACAGTTAGTACATGGTGATCTTGAAATTCAAAGTCATCCCCTCTATTTAATATCCTTTCTTTTAACTGCTATGCTGTATGTGTATTTTAAAGTTCTTCTTTGAAGGGTACAGAAACTGCCACATGTATACAGCATGCACAATACTTCTTTTTCCACAACTAAGCATGCCTGCCTCTCTCCATATCATTTATTTGAAACAGGTTGCCTCTTGAGATTTGTAGTTTCTGTGATGATGTAGAAACATAGGAGCTGACCTTGCTGGGGAGAGAGGCCAGCGGGATTTTTGCTCTAATTATAAGTAGTACCTTGTTCAGGAAGGGTCACCTATTCTTCTGGTAAATTTTTTCAGTGCATAACAAAATCGGTTTATTATTGGTCAGTTTATTTTCCTACTTTGTCAGTGGCCAGTTGATATGTTGGTGTTCTCTAGGATGTGTAGACTAAGAATGCACTTCCTAAGTCAATTGCAAGACTAAGTCATTAGTGAAATCTGCTCTTCTCTACCGATTTTTACTATTTAGTGATACACAGAAAGTAAGACCACTTTGATTTTTATTTCTTTATAGATTATCTTTTTTTGTTTGTTTATATTTGGAGGAGAGTTTCTCCCTGAGTTATAGGCTCTTCTCATTTTTGTTTTAAAATCTTGCTGCCAATTTGTGTCTTTCTGTATATCTTCTTAGACACTCCCTGAAAAACTGAGAGATAACCCATCAGAAAACCACAGTCTGCTGCCAAGTCACCTAGAAAGTCCTGTACAAACTTTAAAAGTTGCCCCCTTTGAAGTGATTGGTCTTCAAATCTAAAGTCTCTTCTTGATTTATGATTTTCTGTTCAAAACAAATATTTAAGTCATTGTCCTGTGCACTCTAGTATTGTGCTGATTCCATTGAATTAGTCAGCCATGCAAGGAAGGAGAAATTGACAGATAAATTCAATAAATAGTATGTGCTGAACTTGCTGAGTCTCTAAACAAGAAGGAAGTAAGCACAAATGAGCCATGTAGGTGCATCCCACCTACAATGGAGGAGAATCAATACTCCCCAAGTAAGAAAAGGACAAATCAGGAGGAGAAAAGCAAGAAGTATATAATGCTAGCTTGAACGAGAATTCTGACAACAATGGAGACTGGAGGGGAAGATGAATAATTACGCATATATGTGTTCTAGATAGGAATATTCCACAAAGTCCCTGAAAGGTATATAATAACACCCTGATGTGAACACTGGCAAGAGGGGAGAACAGAAAAAAAAAAAAAAAAAGAACAACAAGTATAAGAAATAAAAATATTTTATGGCAGACAGCATGCTGAAAACTACATTCCTTTCTGTATCTTTCTATAAATTGTTTACTGAAAACTTTTTTCAGGTCCAAAGAATCTTTTTTGAACTGAGCAACAACTTACATGAGCTTTAACTTCAGAAGTCACTCTCTCAATATTTAAAAAACCAACCCAAAAGGCATTTTACTCATTATTAACCTGGCTGAGAGTCTGCCAAGAATATGTTTACAGCACTATTCTCTAACAGGAAAACAGAAACAATTAAATGATCTATATCGTATTCTCAAGTGACTTGGGATACCGTGATTTTATGAACTCTTGTGGCCCTTAAAATTCCCATGTTGAAATGGTGAGTTCTAAAACACATAGCTCCTTCCTCCTCCCTTGGTTTTTCGGTCTGTTTGTTTTTTTTAACAAACCTACCATATTTTTTTACCTTTGTTGCCATTTATTTGTATAATAATCTTTTGTTTTATAAAGCTATAGATTTACACCTTGGATTATCCTAAGGCACACGATTCTTTAAGGGAAATTGCATTAATCTACATCATCATAACTATGGAACAAAAAGATTTTAAAAGAGTAAATGACTTTAGAAAGTGACCAACATTTAGTTCACACAAAAACTATTTATTGAGAACTTTTATTCGCAGTGCATTATGCTTTGAGGATCATAAAGAAATAGAAGAAATCTACTTTCTAAATACTTATCATTTAATTAGCCCATTATGAAAAAATTTTAAAAAGAAAAACTCAAAACTCAACAGGAATGTAGAAGATGTTAAAAAGGTTATGCAAACATGTAGTATGTACTCATTTATTTTTTTATGTTGAAAACATAATCATCTTTATGTATATGTGACAGAATATTTTTAAAACTATTAATTTCAGTTGTTAGGATTATTGCTGATTTTATAGTCACTTGATATTTCAAATCTCTCAAATCAAATTTTAATTTTTTGATCATAAAAATAAACATATAAAATAATAATTAATTGTGAAATTCAATGCATATAACTAATACTTGCAAAAAGAGTTCAGAAATTATGATGCCTGAGAGAAGGGGATAGAACAGTCAGAATGGAAAGTTTAGGACATTATCCTGTTAAACTTTCATGTGGCTAAGTTTTAGCAAATAGCATGACTCTGTAGTGCAGACAGAAGAAGTTGGTGGATAAAGTAACATCTAATAAACATAATTCAATGAGCATATAAATGGCATACTCTCAATGTAATATTTGGTTTTGTCCATATAATCTATAAAATACGATTTAAACATTGGTTTATCCAAATTCTACATGAAGAAAATACTCCACTGCAACACTGCACAGCTCAGTTGATAAGAATGTATTTAGTTGGTAAATGCATAATTAACCACTAACACTAAACATTTAATGACTCCAATTAACAGGCAACATGAATGATGTAGACGCTGAACTTTTAGTTAACTCTTAAATTCTCAGCTTAGTCTCCCTAAAGAGAAAGTTCTAATCCCTCTATGGAGTACATAAGAAATATATGTTCTTTGAGATGTTTTTCTAATTAGGGATTTGGATTTGCACTGGTTCACCTAAGTTCTCTAATCTCTCCCACCTCTTACCCCAGTACCCTGTGACACGTTATCAAAACAAACCACTAGGACTCTGAAAAGGTGTAATCCCCATTCTGGAATTCCTAACATTGTGTTCTAACCAAAGGAATTACCAGCCATATCAGAGGGACATGGGCTATTGATACTACTAATATTTAACATTTTCACTAGCAAGCTTGACGGTAAACTTTGAGTTTTATGGACAGTATTCCTTCTTCTCAGGTCACATGGCTTCCCGCCACCTCCACCATTTTTCCTCCTTCCCTCTTTCAGGACATCTTTTCAGCTTTCTTTTTCCAAGGCCTTCTTCATCTTCTAATGTGTTGAGAATATCATTGCAGACAGCCTTGGAGGACAAATGAGGTGATTCATTGATTGGTAGCATTTAGTAATGAAAGACAGAATTAAGCAGCCATATTCAGAAAAAAAATTAAGGTTTTTAATTTTAAAAAGTCATGGTACTTCTCTAGGTTTTGTGAGAAGAAAAGTAAGCAAATATAGATCCTAAAACAATTAAAGATTTGAAGAACAAATACTTTCAAGGATGAGTCCTTGATTTCTGATGAAGATTTGAGTATGGCATAGACCTCTGTAGGTTGGAGAAGGAATGGAAAAGCATGTCTACTATCCTAAGATCCCAAACGGATTGTTTTCTCTCACAGGAGTCTCTAGGGGATGCTTATTTCTATGTGTATGTAGAACAGCAAAATAATGCTAAATCCCATTAAATGAAGGAAAGAAGAATGAAGCTCTTATTTCTTGAATATCTAGTATGAAAAAAGCACATTGAGAGATATTATTATCCCTATTTTACATAGGGAAAACTGAACTAGATTATAAATAACAGAACCCCAATTTTAAATCATTCCTATACTATAAGCCCAGGTTTTTGTTTTTGATTCAATATATATTAGTATTAAGACAAAAACAGTACAATTGGAAGCTGACCTTCACACTGGTGTGTCAAAGATTTCCTTTATCTGGCAGGCTCAGTCAATTAATTTCTAGGGCAAACAAACAAAGATTCAGGCAACTGATTTCCAACCAAGGAAACCCTGTTCCAATCTATGCACCATCATCCCAAATTTAACTCACTAATCAGTCATGGTAGTGACCATAAATGAGACCCAGAGGTGAAGTTAAATGTCTCCATATAAGACATCAACAGTGAAAGAAAGCCAACTCACAGGGCACATCCTACTGTATATCTGTCCGTTATTTACATTGCAAAGCAAGCTGAGTTGGGCCTTTTATCATTTCCATTTCCATTATATATATATAATCCATTTATCATTTACCATTTCCATTATATATATATAAACATACTCATATATATGAAGGAGGTACTGAGGGTCTTCAGAAGGCTACACTTAAAATCAGATATAAAGTGACAATGAGCACAATGGAAAAATAATTACTTTTTAAATTGTCATTGAAGAAATTTGTAGACAATTCAAGACGACCATGGTTTACTGTTATTACTAAAAATTTTTTTAAAGATCCTTAACAAATTTTCAGCTTTTGTAAGTCACCTCAAAATCAGGTATCTGACTTCCAGCATTGGGATATGACAGAAAAATTGGACCACTACGAAAATTTTTAGGTTAACTTTATTTTTATTTTTCCTTCCAGTTTAGCTATCTAAGAGAGGACTTTATAGCCTCTACTACTACTAGAATTTTAAAAAAATAATTCCCATTTCTGCCTCAGGATGCAGAGAGGTATCTGGTGTCAGATATACCACAGTTTAAAGAGACATAACAGGACATATCAGTGCACTCTGATAGGGCTCCATCAGTCCCCTGACATGCATCTCAGCTCCCTCCTTCATAACTGGTGGAACTGTAATCTCAGTGGTTTCCTTTGATTGGACCATGAGATATTACAAAAGCAATGACCGAGAGTTCAGTCACCACCTCATCCTCATGGGAAGGAGCCAGAATCACCAGGGTGGGAGTGTGGTTAAAAAAAAAAAAATGCTCTAAGTGATTCTGATACTTTTAAAATACTCCTTCCAATAAATGAGTGATCATAATTATACTGTGAATAATTTTGTCTAGTTGAGGGCCTCAAATACACCTATGAAAAGATATTCAACCTCATTAACATTTAAAGAAGCGTAGATTAAAACAATAATGAGATTTTTTTTTTTTTTAAACCAGACTGGAACTATTTTCCTATACCTTTTTTGGTAGTATGAATTGGTATGCACAAGGATGTTTACCAGAATGTAGTTTAAGTGCACTAATTGTAAAAGACAAACAAATTATATATATACGTCTATCAGTAAGAGATTGTCATACATCTATTTAGTGGACTGGACCATTAGGATGATAACGAAGGTTAGTATATTTTGCTAATGGAAAGGTATGCATGACACATAGTTGAGTGGAAATAAGTAGATAATACAAACTCCATTTGAAGAAAACGAAAGAAGTGGTGCATGTAGAAATTCATATGGAATTTCCACCTGGAGGAAAGTTTTTTAAAAAGGTTAATAAGGGTCATTTAGAGGAAGTGAGATTGAGGTTGATTTTAACAATCTTTGTGCTTTTTTCTGTTTTGCTTGAAATATCTACAGTGAGCTTTATTACTTTTACAGTAAGAAAAAAGAAACCGGTAAAGTAATTTTCATTTTGGAAAATGTTAAGACCAAATCAAGAAAGTATTCATTAAAATTTATCATAGGATTATAATATTTTAATAACATTTTTCATGATTAAAAAATTCTTTGATGATAGCAAACTTAGAACCACACTGAAATACTGTTTTGCAACCTGTTCACCTGTTTTTTCTGCTTAACATCTTTTGGAAATGTTCTCGTATTTTCAAATATTCTTCAAAAATATGGTTTCTAGTAACTTTTTAGTATTCATTGAGTAATATACTAGTTTTTTAACTATTATTTAGGTTTTTTTTTTTTTTAAGATTTTATTTTTTCCTTTTTCTCCCCAAAGCCCCCCCGGTACATAGTTGTGTATTCTTCGTTGTGGGTTCTTCTAGTTGTGGCATGTGGGACGCTGCCTCAGCGTGGTCTGACGAGCAGTGCCATGTCCGCGCCCAGGATTCGAACCGACGAAACACTGTGCCGCCTGCAGCGGAGTGCGCAAACTTAACCGCTAGGCCACGGGGCCAGCCCCACTATTATTTAGGTTTTTGATGTAGAAAGTAATTACATGACACGATTCTGAATTTCAAAAGTTGTTTACTGAAGAATAAAGCTCACAAAGTGATATAAGGTGAGATTTTCAAGCTAAAGATACACTTTATAATACTTAGACTCCAATAAGCCCTTGCTGGAGGAGGGAACTCACCAAGTGATTCTGCTGTGGATGATCTGATGCCCATGCTAAGAAGCACTCATATGAACACAATAATCTAGGAAGAAAAAGCCTAAATTGGCTATCTACCTATAATCACACTATTCTTTTCCTTAATAAGATAATCTAAATGATGATTTTCTTAGTAAAATAATAATGGTGAATAATTACATAGCGCATTACAAATATCAACTCATTTCATCTTCATAATCAATCTTTGATGTAGGTGCTATTATTATCCCTATTTAACAACTGAAGAAGTCGAGGCAAAGAGAGGTTACACAACTAGAGAAAAATAACTCAGCGAGTAAATGCAGAGACAGAAATTAAACTCAGCACACTGGCTACAAAATCCATGCAGTCGTCTTCAAAATTACGAGCACATCCACAAAATATGAGGCTCATTCAAGAACAAATTCTTATTTACTAGGAGGGCTAAGATTAGAACTCAGGTATATACAGGTGTTCTTTCCATTCACACTCTCCTCTCTCCCAGCAACAACAAAATTATCTGGATAAATAAGATTATTTTGTCTTTTAATTAAAGGGGAAGGGGAAGAAAGACACACTTACTTGTCCATGTTTCCGGTGACTGCAAGTTAAGTCTAAACAGGTTGATTATATACAGACATAAACAAAACAGTTTACAGAAATGGCATAATTTTTTTCTACCATCTACATTCTTTTTGTTACAATATATCACCAAAAGCAAATGCATTAAGACCTTCATAAGAAGTGGCCTAATTAGCATTCAGATTTCTAAAAAGAAAAACAGAGATGTCAACCTTAGAGATAATTCTTTAGAAGAGAACAGACACCTCAGCCTACAGACCTAATACTTGACATATGTAATAATGCTGATTTGCATATAAACAGTTGTACTTCAGGAGGAAGCTAGACTATGAGAAATGAGTACAACAGAAGGAACTGAGCCCTTCTAGGACCCTCCAAAGGAATGTAATTATCCTGTGGAGTTCTAAGGTTCATTTTCTGTCATGGTACACTTCAGTTGTCCTCAAGCAAATTACATAGTTAATGCTAGAAAATGACCACAAAGAACCATATTCTTTCTCCTCCTTGACATGGTGTCTGAGCATAGACACAATGCACATGAAGAGACCCTACCAGCAATCCTCCTCAGAGCCATCTGTGAAATATCTTTGAAAATGGGTACCCCTGTCCTCCACGCTTAAAGCTAAATGATGTGTTTACACAGGGTGATCCCATAAGCGTTTACTTCTCTCTGTCTCCAAACATGTAGGAAATAGCCTCACACCACCATCACAAACACACTCTTTAAACTGGCTATAAGAGAGGATCAGTAAGTAAACTAAAAGTCCTGGGTTCAAAGTCCTACCACAAACTATCTTTACATCTAAAAAACTGTCACTTAACTTGTCAGGGTCTCCATGTCATTATTTTTGAAATATCCAGTTTCTTTTTCACTCCAAAAATTATAGTTTTAATATAAGCTATTACATTGTAGACACAGTTATACTTTACTAATTTCAGAACCCCACTGGAGAAGATGTAAATTTTTTAAGGACCTCATTTTATCATCATCCCCCTAACTCTCCTAACTGGTTTCTTAAGGCAATTCAAATGGTTGATATAAAAAAACCCAAAGTATTTACAGCCACTGAAATTGTTCCTTTGGTGTTCTTCCCAGAGATGAACTAAAATGGTGCCATTTCCTGTTTGCCATTCTTAGTCTGGTGAGCTAATCAGCACACAGCATCCAGGATGTCTTTGGCTCTGAGACAGTGAACAAAACAGCTGCTTAGAAATGCTGAAATGCATACTGTGAAATTGCCAAACTGTGTAAATTCATCCAGGAGAATCTATCTTATTTCCAGAATATAAATGAATTAATCAGTAGCCTTGCCACCCACATGTCAGAAACATCCCTGATTAAATTTAATGTAGTGAATTTGTGCAATCACCACCAAACTAACCATTGATTAAACAAAGGCCCCAGAGTGCTAATTGCTTTAATGTGCAGTTTATTTCTGCTCTTGTTTGAAGGGCACACCTCTGAACATTTTGCTAGTTTGGGGGACACATTCACATTTGGAATTCAGTCTGGGTATATTTCTTAAGGCAGCCCAGATCTATTATAAGCAGGCCAACTAATGCATCAGACATTTAAAGAGGTGCTATTTAGTTAATCTGTCACGGTGGCACTAAGATTTCCCTACCACCTTGTGGATAGGTGGAGAAACCTGTTTATCACAAGATAATTAGTCACCTAATTTACTCTCTGCATGTATAAACAGGAGGGAAGCAACTGCTCCTTACCCTAGAGATAAGAGTTAAAGGTTGAAATATACCAGACTCCTGTCTCCTATATCCTATACATTTTAACTTCGGGCATAAAGTTATTTGCACGCACTTGACTGATAAAGATGATAAGGGACTTACAAAATATATTATAAAAGACTGACATTTTTCAAGACCAGTTCTTTATTTTCCTCCCAGATAGATACAGATATAGATATAGATATATAGATCTAGAAAGACTACACATTAACTAGAATCTAATTCACACAACAAATCCACTTACAGAGACTGAGGTTGTAGTTTAACAGCAGTTCTGTCTGCATTTACTGAGTTCCTATTATACAACAGGTACTATATATAAGAATCAAATTCCTGCTCTCAAGTAGCTTAAAATTTAGTGGCCGTGGGTATAATATGTCTAGACTGAAAACGTCCCCCCTGGTATTTTCTCAAAGACTGTCTCATTATAAGTCCTGTGGAATCACGTTCATGTAAATACTGGATATTCAAAAGTAAATTTTTAGACTTAAAACAAAACTGAGTGTTAAATCTCTAGTCTTGATCCATAACGAATATATAGAATTGCTCTGTTAATTCATAGCATGAAGGTGGAAAGAAAGGGAAGCCTGTTTGGCCATAAAAGAGGGCTGGCTAACATTCTTTTAGACTTACAGAACATCTCTATGTGTATCATGGAACAACTGTTTGACTGCGCTTTAATACCAAACAGTATATTGAGCACATAATAAAATGTGTTCAGGCCAAAAACAGTGACTCCTCTTTCCCTCACAGCCCACATCCATTCCACGAACAATTCCTGTGGACTATATCTTCAAACTACTGCTGCTACATAGCCAGAATGTGATCACTTCCATTGCTATGACTCTAGCCCAAGAGTCAATAGGTTCCAGAGGACACGATTACAATATAGAAATAATTAAGGACTGTTAGGTATGAAATGGAAAGCATTGGTCCCATGTGGCTCCTCACGGGAGTATCAAAACCAATAAAGTGGTATTTTTTTCAATGTACGTAAGACAATCCCATATTCTCCAACAATGTAAAGAGCTACCTTAGGAAGCAATGGGTGTTTTCACATAGTTGTTAAGGAATGTTTTAGAAGAGGGTCAGCATGGTCAAGTAAGAGTGGGAAAGTAGGGAAAGGAGATGGATTAGAAGATACAGTTCCATCCAATCCTGCAATTCTATGCTTTCAAATTGTCACGTTCTCATAAAGTTCATGAGTCACAGATGAGATAGAATTGTCACATATAACACACATGGCATGTTTATAATATTGTAGAACCGTGAAACAATATCCTATTAGAAATTGGGATGTAATTAAAATATTCCTTTCATTCCACATGAATCTCTCCTGCTGTGATTTGTATATATCATTTCAGGATTTCACAAACCAGCTGTGAAATTGCTGATTTGTCTCCAGTATGAATTTCTTTGTAAGGAAAGAAAATGGCTCTTGGAAATAGTCCTCTTCCTATGAGAAGAGGAGATATTTATGCTTCTTTTACAATCACATACAGGTCAATTCAAAGGAAACCTACATATTCCTTAAGTAAAAGGCAGTAACACATCAGGAAATGGTTCTTGCAGTAGCTGTTATGCTAAATATATACACCCCACAGTCATGTTTGGCACAGGAGCCAGGAAAGGAGGTAAATGCTATCTTTCAGACACAGGCAAAGTTCACTTGTCAGAAGCTCTTTACACTCTTGAAAGGGAAATTCCCCTGGCACCATCTTTGTTTCTTTGAGACAAGACAGATTCATGCCAACAAATGCATTTAATTCTTAATTGGATTCCCTTTAAAATTCTATAATGAAGTGGATCACACAACTGCTTGCCTATATTTGAAGAGCCATAAAAATAACTTTGGCAATTTCATCTTTAGTTCTAGTACCAGCGAGCCCATACTCTTGATATCTAAAAACCTCAAGCCAAGCAAACTACCTGAGTGTGGTGGCAGTTGTTGCTACACCAATGCCCTTCTCCTTCTGAGAGCTCTTCAGCAATCCTTCCAAGAAGCCTCCAATATTGTGACAACTCTAAAACATTCAAATTGGCAATGCTGTTCTTTACCAATGAATCATTTTGCACAGAAGGCATTATAAATTCTTCAGTGACAGTGCCCACTAAATGAAACATTTAATTAATTTGATCCCAGGACATTAAGTCTCCTTGTCTCAGAAGCATGACAGCCTCAATCACAACTAACAGTCCTCATTTGAAAATCCTCCAAGGGGACCAAATCTCCGTCCTTTGAGGATAGATTCGGTTTTTTTAGGAAGAGTCAGAAAGCTGTCAGAGCAAAATATGAAAAAAGTAGATTTAAAGAGAAAAATCAGCAGCGAAGAGAATTATTCCCTTATGTGTTTTGAAACCTAAGTCTGAAAGTCATTTCCAAAGAGGAATCCAAACCATGCCTTGATAAATGGTTTTATCACAGTTGCCAACATAAGAAAAACTATATTAATCTGACTACCATAGTTAGTACACAAGATATTCAATGGTTATTGAATGAATAAAGGAATGGTTGGGTATAATTGTTTTAAATTTTAAAAAATCAGTCTCATTTTCAGTCGTATTTCACATTTAAAAAAATACTGGGGCTGGCCCAGTGGTTCAGCAGTTAAGTTCACACACTCTACTTCAGCAGCCCAGGGTTCACCGGTTCAGATCCTGGGCACAGCCCTAGGCAACACTTGTCAAGGCATGCTATGGCAGGCACCCCACATATAAAATGAGGAAAGATGGGCACAGATGTTAGCTCAGGGCCAATCTTCCTCAGCAAAAAGAGGAGGATTGGCGGTGGATGTTAGTTCAGGGCTAATGTTCCTCAAAAAAAAAAATACTCTCTCTCCATGTACATTTTCAACGAATATTTATTTATTGCTTTAGTGTTGCCAGTAAGTTAAGACTGATAACATAAAATTATTTTATTATACTAGTCCCTGCCCACATGTGGTTCACAATCTACTCAGCAATATTATATTTTTAAATGTAGGATATATTAAAATTAATGTTTATGAGGAAAATACTGCTAGTCTTCTTTTCTTCCATAAGACAGAAATTTTATCTGGGCACATGGCCACAAGAATAAGAACTATATCAGGGCTGGCCCAGTGGCGTAGTGGTTAAGTTCACATGCTCTGCTTTGGCGGCCCAGGGTTCACCAATTTGGATCCCTGGCATGGACCTACACACTGCTCATCAGGCCATGCTGTGGCTGCATCCCACATACAAAATAGAGGAAGATTGGCAACAGATGTTAGCTCAGGGCCAATCTTCCTCACAAAGAAAAGAAAAGAAAAAAAAGAACAGTATCTTCTAGTCTTCCTTGCAGCCACATTTGGCCATATGACTAAGTGCTAGTCCATGAGATTAACCAGAGCAGCTGTGTGGAAACTACAGGGAAATTTTCTTAAAAGAAAATAATTGTTCCTTTTCTCCATTATGTCACTTGGAATGTGCCTATGACACCAAAGCTCCACCTGCAATTACAAAGGCAAAGATGATGTATGACAAAGCCTGCATCTCTAACACCTTTAACACCATAGCCACTTTGCATTGCCTACCTTGACTTTTACTTTAAAGAGAAAAATCAACTTTTATCTCATTTAAATCTCGCTATTATGAGTCTTCTTTCTCTTGCAGCCAAGTTTAACTCTACCTAATATAGTATGAAAAAGAAAGGTTATTTATTTAAAGTTCCAATGGGTCTAAAGGAATAGTTGTCAGGAAAAGTCCTGAAAAAAAATACACCTGCAAAATAAAATAAATACGAAACTACAAAAATATTTCACATCTTTGTACACCCCACATTTGAGAACCTCAAAAATCTTCTGGGAAGGAGAAGGACACATGATAAAATTCTCATTTTACATAAAAGAACATGGCGCAGAGAGGTTATAAGACAAGTCCAAGCTTATAAAACCTACCCTTCTTTTCACTCAGTACCTAAAGAAATTGCTTGCCTTACTCCAGCATGAGGATGTTTATTCCTTTACATAAAATTGCTAAAAAGTCTACGTGGGCTCCGGCATTTGTTTTGTAAGTCAGGAAAGTCTGTAGCACAAAATAATCTGAAAAAAAAAAATGCTTTTAGTTTCCTGAATTATATGATGCAGATGAAATTGGAAAGAAAGAGAAAATTATCTGGAAAAATTGGTCCAGTTGGGGATACACAGCAGAAAACAGATGAAGCATTTTAGATATCTCTCCTACATTACTTTATATAGCGTGAGTTTTCAATAAATGGAAAGCGTCATACAGAAGGGGTTAGAAATATATTTGCAATTTTCACATTAAAAGTGAAGGAAAACATACAGGGAATAAGAAAAGAGAAAACTCTGAATCTTGCTGAGGAATAAAATTGCATTTTACCAGCTGGAGAAAGGCCTGAGTAATAAGCAGAGACAAGGTGATTTGTGAGGAAAGTTGCAAAAGGCACTCTAAGATGGGAGAAGAAAAATAAAATGAAGACGACAGCATGTTTGGGACTTATTGGGCAAAAATATAATCACTTTCAACATGCATCCCACACACAGAGACACTCAGGCAGATTTATTTAATCAGTTCTGACAATAATAAAAAGTAGTATAAATGAAAGATGTCCAGCTATTCTCAAGGTACACAATACTGTCTGAAAATTAAACAACTAACTTTTACATCTGAGCAACACTCCACTGAAAGGAAAGAGCAATGAGGCGAGCCAGTCTTACACTATTTGCTCTATTCCATATAATTTTTGAACTATTTCACATTGAATCTCTGGAGCCTAGAAGAGGTGGTGTTGATGCTCAAGCTTCTATCCCAGATGGTAAATGTTGCAAGTTACATTAAAATAAAACAGTAGAAAATTCTTGACAGAGAAAAGGCTCATATTCTTCTCCTGGAGAGCTTTCTGAAAGCCCCATCACCAAAGTTCATAACATAAATAATGTGTAAATGTCATTTTAATAAAATCTCATATATGAATATCAGCAGACTTGATAATAACAGCAGGAGCAATAACATGCTCATACCATAAAGATAAGACAGCCTCAGAGGATTTTTAGATTTTTACTCAGTGAGTAGCAGACAAACCAACACGTAGGCTTTTAAATTTAATTGGCACCCTCTACAATCTCAATTCAACAAAAGAAATATAGTATAAATGCTCTAACTCTAAATAATAACTTCGAGTCACTATTAGCACCAAATACCACAAATAAGAACAACATGCAATAAACCATGCAGGAAAAAATTAAGGATTTTTCTATCTCCAAATGTGGTGTGTTCATTTATTTTGACAAGTGCAATTTAGTTTTAATTATTCATCATATGGTAGTGAATATGCTGCAGAATATTTCATAAAGAAATGAAAACTTAAATCTGTAATGGAAAGTCCTATTAACAAGCAACATTATATTAAATATTTGCTTAGAACAATGCAAAAGCAAGAAATTTATAGCAGGAATCGAGATGAGTGAACTTTCACAATGCAGTAACAGTAGGAGGACAACTATAGTCCCTAATGTCTATGCACTGTTTTTTCTTCTGCCTGCTTGCCTCATACACCACAGTGAATTTTTAGTGTTCTTAAAGCTCATCCTAATAATACCTTGAATTTAAAGAGTGTTTTGAAACTTACAAAACATTTTCACATTCATTATCTTAATTTAATCCAAAGGTTTAAATTTTGCTTCCCCTGGGAGACAAAAACTTGGCAATGTCTAAAGACACTTTTGGTTGTGATAACTAGGAAAGTACTACTGGGTGGAGGCCAGGGATGCTGCTAAACCTACAAAGCACAGGACAACCTCCTACAACAAAGAATTCCTTGGCCCAAAATGTCTATATGCTGAGGTTGAGAAATCTTGATTTAATCCTATAGCTACATTATCAGATGAAAGGAAAAGAACTGCTCCATTTTGGGACACGAAACGGAGACTCAAACCCTCTCTAAAGTATATAACAAATTGTAACTACGGCCACATATCTTCCTTCAGTGTATGGTTCATAAAACAATACGCAGAAAATGTGGGAAAAAGCTCAGTGACCAAAACAAAAAAGCTTGAACATAATAAGAGTGAAGTGCCCAGAAACACTGAGACAAACAAAAAAGAAAAATCAAGTGTGGCAAGAAAGGAATTATCTGCAAGTACCACACTGCAACCAAGGGGAAGAAAATCAAAGACACCAAGATTTGAATCCCAGGTCTGCCACTCACTCAACAGCTGCAGACATTGGGCACAGCACTTAACATTTTTAACTCTGAGCCTAGTTTGCCCAACTTGTAATATGATTACAACTAAATGAGAATTCACATGAACAGCTCTTTATAAAACATAAGGCACTGTCCAAATGTTATATATTATTAACATTAGAGAAAACTTTCACTGACCTCTTTCTTCTCCCTTATCATTTGGTTACTGAACTCCTAACTTGTGTTCACAGACTGCCTAAAAAAACTCGGCTTATGTGAAAAAGCAAACATATGGCCAGATCCCATAAAGACGTGGGGAAAGGGGGATGTATGCAGAAAACTAGTTAAAAGCAGTAGGCCTGAAGTCTAAAAGTCTGAAATTTAGAGAAACTAAATAATCAGCTTATGAGGGCAAGAGAGCTTTGGGTGTATTCAACCTGCCTCCACTTCCTCATTTGGATAATAATACCTGTGCCTCATAAGGCTGTGAAAACTAAATGAAATAATAAACGAAAAAGAACAGCATCAGAGTACACAATAAATACCTGCCATGATATTAATAACATCCATAACACAATATATATATTTTTCTGAGAATTCTTATGTCAAGCAATGCCCTGAAGGCCTGGGAAATAGTGGTGTATGAGATGGAAGAGGACTGCCCTCATAAACCTCACATTTAAATGGGGGAAATGAGCAAATCAATATATGAATAACATAAATAACGGAAAATAAAAATTTTAAAAGGTCAGGAACTCAGGCTTTAGACATGAGGTGGTAGTTCAAAGTATCTGTGAAGCAAAAGATTAGAGATTCCAGAAATGATTTGAAAAATAGGCTGTGTGAATGGAATTATTAAATACAGGATTTGTGTTCAAAGTTCAAAGGAATTCAGGAAATCTACAGCCAATTATAGTATGGGTGGTGGGTTCACAAACATGAGCAAATAAAATGCATCCAGCAGGAGCAGCTGATTAAAAGGTAGGGAAACGCTCTCCAGTTGTTTTCTTAAGCAATATTTCATCCTAAAATAAAGTATTTCATCCAACAACTATTTAGGCCTACTTCTTACAAATTAGGAAGCAAAGTTCTAAATACTTTTTGAGGCAGAAAAAATAAGACAATCTTTGGTAAAACTCAATGAAACTTCTTAAATCAGAATAGCCAACATTAATAAGACATACATCAACTATGCAGATATAATTGAAATGTTAAATTAATAAAAAATCTTGGCACATTATGATCAAACTGATTCCATTAAAGAGGAGATTAATAGTAGGAAGTTGCATTCTGTTTCAAGGAAATAATCTAATTAAATAAAAATTAGTGAGCAGAGCTCTTTAGCAGTGAATTTATCAAAGGATAGATAAAAGAAATTCTAGAATTATGGTATATATCATGTGGCAGAATATTTATTGTTTTGCTTTGTTTTGTTGACTAAAACATTACATCATCACTTTTTAATTTCTGATCTCACTTCTCATAAATACCATAACATCAATGCCTATCAAAAATAATTTTTTTAAATGGAAATAAGCTACTTCTATCTGCAATAAAGTTACTGTTCATCCTAATGGAGAGAAAAATAAGGCAGCAGGGATGGAAGTAGTTTAAACACTTTTAAAAACACTGACAAATGGACCAAATTTTGCAATATGCTTAGAACAATTACATAGCACAAAGTACACTGGAGATCTAGAATTATCTCGTCATCTTGATCAACTTTAATTAAAAGGAAGACAAACTAGTAATTCTAGACTCTAGGAATGCTCTTTGGATCTTAAGTTACTATTTGCAATGGCCATTTACATTACTGAAAGCAATCATGCAACTACTAAACCTCCGTTTTTTTTTCTTTGTGCTTTGCATATATTACTTGCTATTCTTTCATGAATATAATAGTCTCTAAAAGACAAAAAAAAAGAAATTTAGCTTAAGTGGCATAAAAGGTTAAAGACTAAATGAGAAGACAAAACAAACACCCTGGCAAGCAAAGAAATAATAAATAGTTTTCAAGACAATCTTCTTTTCTGAAGTCTTTAGATAATAACAGTATTGATGACTTCAGAAAGAACCAAATATTCTATAATACTTGCAAAAACAAAGCACTGGATCATCAAATATGTTATCAAGCCTATACATACTTAAAAGGATTCAGCATTTATACCACTTTACGTAAGTGTGTGAGTTAAGTTTCCTAGTGGATGGGCTTTTAATCATCAACCACCTTAAGTCTATAGTTTAACCCAGAAAAAGAGGAAGAGAGAAGTGGTAAAATCAAAGTAATGGTCCATGATTTCACCATTATTGCAAGCAAAATCCTCTCACTTTCAATGGATGTCTTCCAATTTTTTTTATCCTTTTTCTTGTTCACATGTATGGAACATAATTAATGAAAATGAAAGAAAAGTAAGGGAAAGGAAGAAAGTAATTTTTACTTTTATTGATATATAATTCCTGGGAAATTCTGGAAATATTTTAGGAAATTTCAAGTAATATCATTTAATAAAGCAATATAAGGTCCCAAAAGAGATATATAAAAATGTAATAAAAGTGACTTAAAGACTTAAATGTTTTGCTGAAGATCCATTTGTAAATGAAGTCCATTTTATTTCCAATGGGACTTAATACATTAAGTTATAATCAAAAACTTTATCAAGAGTATTTTTACCACTCAACTATGTTGGAATGAAAAATAAATTCTGTCATTTCATTAGAGATTATCAGTTTTAATATCTATAATCCCGTCATTCATTAAGTCAATACGTATCTAGCACCTATTATATGCAAAACAATATTCCAATTCCTATAAACATGAATGTAGAGTATAATAGAAATCATCACAGGTTGCACTGCCATACATACAGTGCTGATTTGAATTAGGTTAGGCCAAAATAAAACAAATAAAATTAAATCAATGAAACTGAGTTTGATGTACTCACTCTCCTAACAGTTGTTTTTATTATACAAAATAAATTGTATGGAAAAGTAATATATTAACTAGACAACTGATTAAAATGGCAAAACAGCCTTTCTTTTTAATATTTATGCTGTACAGAATTGCTTCAATGAAACAACACCAACTTTATTTTTCAATGGAATCTATGGTGTCTAATGTACAGAAATATATGGAACCTGCCTACATAATATATTGTGTATTAAGAAAAATAACTAGTACTAATTCAACTTTCAAAAATAGGACAATTTCTTTTTTGCCAATGTACGTCATCCTACTAGAAGAGCCTACATAATATTTTATAACTAGGGCTAAATTAAATAATTCATTTCCTTGCTATCCAAGAATACCCAAATGCAGAAATGACAACAGCCCTACGAGGAAGTGGAGGGAAAGGCAAATTCATTCTTTCTTTTCACATTATTACCCAAGTCTCCGCAATGACTTTGATTACGCAAAGACATATTTCCTAAGGGACCATTAGTGATGTAGCCCTGAGAGTCCTGTTTCCAAATTTTGACCTCCAAACATGAGTAATAGTGTTCAGAATCAAATAAGAACACAAAAATTCGAAGAATTGAGGAAAATAGATCTGAATAGATATTCTTTCATATATTTGGTACCCCTTAACTTTGCTCTTATTTTAAAAAACTACTTTAGGGATATAATGTGAATGGATTTTATTAGCATTCCTGGAGCAAATATTTAGTATCCCAGATGGCCATGCGCAACTTCCCAAATGTTAACTGATGCTATTACAAATTGCTTGTGGCATATTCAAGGTGTATCAGGAAATTAATGACAAAGCTCAGAGGACATAAAATAGATTTTAATAACTTGTCAGGAGGATCATTGTTTCATTAGTTTCTTTACTATGGTAAGGAAAGACATGCCCATTTGGAATTCTGAGAATATTTAGATAATGACACTGTGTAAACTGGTGACAACACAACACTAGTATTATAAGCAGAATTTCTCTTCCTCAGATTTACGTGTAAAGTTTTCAAGTGCCTTTACTAATTATGCTTTTAAAATAATCTCTTCTCTTCCTCCACTAACCAGAATTAGAACAAAATCAACGAAAGGTTCCATCCTAAATTACTAAGCATTATACTGATGATTGAATATCATGTTCTGGGTTTCCATGATCACTGTCTACTTTTGTCCCCATTCAGGACCTGGTAAGATTATAAGAGTTACAACAGTTATACCCTTTGGGGGATAACATTTAGTATGTTTTAAAAATGGTTACACAGTCCAAAACCAAATGAACATGCAAATAGAGTGACACAATGTAAATTTCTTCACAAGTAAAGTTTCCAAAATAGTTTGGTTACTTTGATTTCCCACTATTATCATAGAATCACCTTTAATTTTAGAGCTCTCAACCATCATAACCTCAGAAGTATATAATGATAAGAACAGTAATTAATGATAATTAACAATAATAATAGTCTCTGAAGAAGCAGAATTCTGAGATAGACCCCAAGATTCCTGCCCTTGGTGTACCTATCCAGTACAATCCCTTCCCTATTGATGAGGGTGTGACAATGACTATGATGGATTTCATTCCCATGATTAGACTACCTTATATGACTAAGGCATTTGGGATTAAGGTCCCACATCAGTTGGCTTTGAGTTATTTGAAAGGGAGATTCTCTTGGGTGGTCTTGACCTAATCAAGTAAGCATTTAAAAGAGACTGGCTCTCTTTATAAAGGGAGAGATTTGAAATGGAGAAACTGTCCTGCTGTTATGAAGAAGTAAGCTGCTGTATTGTAAGGTGCTTCTGGAGGGCACCACGTGGCAAGGACCTGAGGGCAGCTTCTGGGTGCTGAGAACAGTCCTAGCTGACAGCTAGCAAGGCAAGAGGCCGAGATCTCAGTCCCACAACTGCAAGGAAATGAATGTTGCTAGCAATCTGAGGGAGATTGGAAACACATATTTCCCTAATTGAGGCTCCAGATGAGGACACAGCCAGCCGACACTTCAATCTTAGCATTAGGAAACCCTGAGCAGGTAATCCAGATAAAACATGCTGGACTCCTGGTCCGTGGAACTAAAGATAATAACTGCGGGTTATTTTAAGCTTCTGTATCTGTGGTAATTTATTACATAGCAATAAAAATCTAATACAGATGTACTATCATGTATCGAATATTTTGTAAGACTTTGCCAGGCATTGTGCTAAGTTTTATAATTATTATCCCATTTAATCCTCAAAACAAATTTTAAGATAAATGCCATAACCCCATTTGATAGATGAAAAAGTAAAAGATCACAGAGTAAACAACTTGCTTAAATCCACACAACTAATATGGATGATAGCTGAAATTTTAATCTGATTTTAACTGTAGAGACTATGCTCTTAAACACTCTGTTCTGTTCTCCCTGAGAGCAAGAATACTGAAGTCATGATTCTACAATCTGAGTTCAAATCTCACTTTGCTGCAAATTAGCTGTGCCACTTAAAGGAAAACACTGACTCTCCCTCCGCCTCCCTAGCCTTGTCTATTAGTTGAAGGGTAGTATATCCTCTTAAGTCTTTTCAAATCTAACGTTCTCTCATGAAATTAAATCCTTCTACTTTTAATTGACCACATAGGAATATAGTTTTATGTAGAAAAGTTAAACTACAAAGGCCGGTGATAAGATGCCTTATTTTGTCAAATGAGCCACCTTCTCTCTATGAGACCCAAAACCCATGTTGCAAACAACATTCTAGGGGCTGGCCCCATGGCCGAGTGATTAAGTTCGCGTGCTCCACTTCAGTGGCCCAGGATTTCACTGGTTCAGATCCTGGGCGCGGACATGGCACCGCTCATCAGGCCATGCTGAGGCAGCATCCAACATGCCACAACTAGAAGAACCCACAACTGAAAATATACAACTATGTACCGGGGGGCTTTGGGGAGAAAAAGGAAAAATAGAATCTTTAAAAAGAAAAGAAAAGAAAACAACATTCTTGTGCAGTGCACAAATCCCTGGAAAGGGACTAGGAGATACGAAGAGATGGCTTACTTTAAAATCCGTTTCTGGCACATATCCCAGCTAAAGCAGGAATTGAAAATTATTCAAAATCCCTCTGCAGGGAGCTTGAAAAGAATAAAATATCTAAAAGCAGGACTCAATAAAAATGCTCATTATGGGGGCTGGCCCAGTGGCGCAGTGGTTAAGTGCGCACGTTCCGCTTCTTGGCGGCCCGGGGTTCACCAGTTCAGATCCCAGGTGTGAACATGGCACTGCTTGGCAAGCCATGCTGTGGTAGGGGTCCCACATATAAAGTAGAGGAAGATGGGCACGGATGATTAGCTCAGGGCCAGTCTTCCTCAGCAAAAAGAGGAGGACTGGCAGCAGATGTTAGCTCAGGGCTAATCTTCCTCCAAAAAAAAAAAAAAAAGCTCATTATGTAGTGGATAAGTATGTTCCTGGGTTCTTCTTAAGAAAATGTCTATGGCAAAGGTCTATCTCTGGGTCTGTGAGGGGAAACCATAACCACAGTGTGGTGGGCAAACTTTTTCCACTATATGACTGTCAGGGTCTCAAAGTTTTGTTTGGTTGATTTCTTTCCAGCTCACTGGATCTCATTGGCATGTTCCATGACCCCCTTCTTCTCCCTCCATTCAATTCTTTGCCCCATCTATGCTGTTTCAACTGCTCTTCTCATTTGTGCCTCTTGTAAACCTCAACAAATGTCTAAGCTTGACCCTGTGAGCTAGATCCTTTTGCCCAAGCCCAACCAGTTCTTCAACAAAAAATAAATGAGTCTATCTTCACCTGTCATCTGTTCTCTCTCATAAGCACTTAACTTGCCTGGGAAACAAATAACCTTTGTAGTGGTGAGATGACATATAATTGGTGTCTTATCTCATTTCAGAGGTCTTGGCATGATTGTAATCATGCTGACTGCATTAGATTCCTCAATGTTCCATTTCGGTCCATGCGTGTACTCCTTCCCCTCTCCCTCACAAAACAGTTCATCAATTCCTCTAAATAGTGCTGGTGAGAGCAGCTACCTATATCTTGGTTATTTAAGGCCCTCTAAAATTTTTTTAAGGTGTTTTATTCAACACAGCAGATGACTCTGCTTTCAGTAGCTAATATTTTTAGTCCCATTAGAAAACTCCCTATGCATTTGGAGGATCCAAGAGAATATCTTCAACATCTGTACCTTCGTTCTTTCCATTCACAACCTAATTTCCCCTTTATAAAAAATCCTCCTCCTAGGGGCTGGCCCCGTGGCCGAGCGGTTAAGTTCGCGCGCTCCGCTGCAGGCGGCCCAGTGTTTCGTTGGTTTGAATCCTGGGCGCGGACATGGCACTGCTCATCAAACCACGCTAAGGCAGCGTCCCACATGCCACAACTAGAAGGACCCACAACAAAGAATATACAACTATGTACCGGGGGGCTTTGGGGAGAAAAAGGAAAAAATAAAAAATCTTTATTTTTTATTTTTTTTTGTTTGTTTGTTTTGTTTTTTGTTTTTTGTTTTTTTTTTTGGAGGAAGATTAGCCCTCAGCTAACTACTGCCAGTCCTCCTCTTTTTGCTGAGGAAGCCTGGCTCTGAGCTAACATCCGTGCCCATCTTCCTCTAGTTTATACGTGGGACGCCTACCACAGCATGGCTGCCAAGCAGTGCCATGTCCGCACCCGGGATCCGAACCAGCGAACCCCGGGCCGCCGAGAAGCAGAACGTGCGAACTTAACCGCTGCGCCACCGGGCCGGCCCCATAAAAAATCTTTAAAAAAAAAATCCTCCTCCTAAAGTTCAGCTGAATTTCAGCACATGAAGACAAGACCAATATAAACAGGATACAACATGCTATTTTATGTCACCAGGAGAATACATGTTTGTTCTGCCACTTTAATGGGCTTTTCCCTTTACAAACCCACCAAGTGGCTATTTTCAGTATTAACCTAAGAGAGTGCTCATGCTTATCACCCAAACTTCCAGATATGATGAATGACCGAAGCAAAAAACACATTTGTTAAGGAAGCAGCCCATATAAAGCTTGCAAAGCTTTGATTGATCATGTTTACCCAATGGATACAAATGTTACTGGCCTTTAAAAAATATTTGGGGGAGTTTATGCTTTGTTTTCTTTCCCTTTCTGAAAATGGCTTTTTCAGAACAGCATCTGCTCAGGCTTCCAAAATGGAATGGGATGGAATAGTAGTTATCAGTAATTTTGTATAAACAAAATTGATGCCTTTTTTCTAGAATGTGATGAGGTATAAAAATGGCCCACCTGAGAGTAAGCCCTCAATGTTCCACTTCGTTTTCAAGAGCTGTTGTCTGTATTATCTGTGTATCTGCAAACAAAATCCGTTTGGGTTAATAAACCAAAAAGCTTGAGTTTGGCTCTGGAGCCAAACATTAATTAGCTTTTTAAAAACATCTTGAGTCCATTATTTAGTCCTCTGTGTATAAAATAAAGTCTAATTCATTCAGCTAACCATTCAACAATTACTAATTGCATACCTATTATGGGCCAGGAACTTTTATAGGTTCTTAATCTATAGCACTAAACAAATCAGGTTCTGCTCTCATGTAGCTTACATCCTACCAGGGTGATAGACAATAAATAAATAAACATATAACACATCAGGTGGTGAAAAATCCCATATAGAAATGAGAAAGAGCAGAGGAGGTATAGATACTCTTCTAGAGATGACAATCAACGAAGATCTCTCGGATGAGACATCTGAGCAGAGATCCAAAGCAGGAAGGGACCATGCCATGCAGGCATCTAGGAGAAGAGCAGCCCAAGGAAGGCAACAAGTGCATATGCCCTGGGAGACTTGAAGAGAACTTTGAATATTCATGTGTGCAAACATTCTTTGAAGACTTTAGTAAGGCACTGTTATTATCATATATTCTAAGTATCACACTTTCTGCCACTTCCCTAACTAGACATGGGTCATTATTTGTTCCCCAAAACATAACTCACCATGAGATGACACTTTAAAGCCCAGAATAACTGCTGTCACTCAACTAATATATATGGAGCCACTTAGAATCATTTGCCCCATAGCTCAGTTATAGAGCCATTTTATCATAGAGAATACAGTCCTTAGCAATTTCCCTTTTGATCAAAAAAGATACCTAATATGACAAGAAATCTCTAATCCAGACTACAACATCAGCCAAAGCAGAAAAATAGCAATTTCCCTTGCAAAACTGATTTTAAACTATCATCATCTGTCATCATCATCATCAATCACAAGCAGCAGCTGCTTTTGGCAGCATTATTTTAAGTCCATATTTAGCTAGATGACAGCTTAACCTTCTTAGGGAAGCAAAGTAATCTCTCCTTACAACCCCAACCAAGTACCGAAAAGCAGATTTGCTCTAATGTAGGAATTGGTTTTCATCTGATTTCATAAACATGCAATGGCATTTGATGATATAATAGATCTTTGGATTTTTCTTTTGAACATTCAACACTCTATCAGGGCTGGTGAAGACTACATAACTCAAAGATTATTGCAGTCATATCAGCAAAGAACTTATCAACAGAATTGACTTTGTATGATGGCCAGGTAGAAAGGCAAATCTACTTTCCACAGAAACACTTACATAACACTTGCCTAGAAAACACTTGCCTAAACACATGGAGGAACACAATGTATTTATGTTTTGCATGACAGGCACATTCCTTTCCCCATTCTATGCTTGCACTTAACTGATCCCCTCCACTTGCTGGTCACATTCATGCCCCAAGACTTTTCATATCTCTGCGTTTATACTCACACTACTTACTCAGCCTACAGTGACCATCCCCACTATCTCTATAAATTCATATACCAACCATAGTCACTGAGCAAAAATTCAATGCCAACCCCTTCCATAAAATTCTTCCTGGAACCCCAGAGAGACGTAATTTTTGCCTCTTCTGAATTGCCCACTAACTTTCTCTATACCTCTTTTAGGAACTCATCTTGTATTCTACCTTGTATTAGAGTCATTTATTGTATCCATCATCCCATTTCATAATTTTATGATGAATAAAATTATTTGTGGGCAATTATAATAGCAGTGTATCTTTTTATTTACTAAAATAGTCTTCACATAGTACACTGTTACAAAGATATGTGGTGAGTTAACAAATACTACACATACTAATTATGCTGCATCTTCAAACCAATATCCTCAGTTAAAAATGTGTCTTCCATCATTCCCAGCATAGCTAAGGGCCAGAATCAAAATACCTATTTATGGAAGCTACTTAAAGCAAACATCAAAAACATCAGTTCTATTATTCAAAAGAAATTTTACACAAGTAATGGCAAAAAATATCCCCATTAAAAGTTTCCTTTCAGCATAAGAAGTATTGTGAAATCCTTTCCTCATGATTCCCACAACTGCTAGCACACTGCCTTCATGACAATTTGTTGAATGAATAAGTAAATGATTGCTTGATTATGTGCACTTTACTATATCTCAGACGAAGAATGCCAAAAATTCTGGGGGGGAAGACGGTTGCAGGACAAGAAAGTCCAAGATAAGCAGAGTACAAGTTGAACTACAGTAAACTGAAAGAAAACAGATCATTGCTGTTGTTCAGCAGAATCCTAACGGAAAGTATGAGGTTAAAAATCCTATCTGCACCTGAGAAAAATAATTAGGATCATTGATATTCTGAAAAACTAACATCCAGAAAAGTGTTCACCCAAGAGAATGTGACAGTAAGAGTGTGAGAGCGTGAGTGAGAGTATGCACACTCACACAAACACACGTACCTATCTGTCTGCCTGGTGCTAGTGAAGTTGGAGTAGGGGTGGGAGGCAAAGGATAATTCTCAAAAAGCAACTCTATTTACTACTGGGATATAAGTATTGATTCATAAAAACCAAGAAAATTTTAGCATAGCTAGACAGTTTAAGATTAATGATAGAATACCTAGTTAAAGGTAGCTGAGAGGTATATCATTTTTCATGACACAGGACCAATGAGAGTCAATAAAAGGAAATATTAAGTTAAATTTAGAACTTTTCACCACACAATCATTTATTTCTCTAAGAGAAAAATATGTGCACCCAGTTTTATTGTTTTAAACTAAAATGCTAAGAGTTTAAAAATACGTACATGGTACTTTTCTAAAAGTCAGTGTTCATAACTATTTTCTTTTGCTGACTTCAAAGTCTGTACTTCTAAAGAATAGCTAGAAGAGTTTCAATGCAATATGAGCTTTTGGGAATTAATTATAGCAGGGGAATCACGCTCAGAGTCAGTGTATACACTGTCAATTTCCTTTTCTGGAAATCTGAGAACCATCACCTGGGAACCTAACTATTGTTATATTCCCCAACCTGTTTATCTTATTCATCTTCATATTGCCAGATGATCTGGCACAAAGTAACGGCTACAAAGTGTTTGTTAAGCTGTGCTAAATACTACATCAATGTGTCCATTTTGCCCAAGGTTCAGTTTCTGAAAATGGCAGCTTAAAACCACAAACAAACAAGGGAATCTCTCAGCCTCAATTTCCTCCTTAATAAACTATCATGGGTTTATCTTCTGTTAGGTCAGTGACTCCCAAAATATGTCCTGGGTATCAAAGGAGTAGGGTAAGTGGGTTCTATCTCAGACTATGTGAGCACTGCTACTTGAAATAGTAATAGATTTTTAGCTGCAGGACTTCTCAGCGTATTTAATATGGAAACATACATTGTGTATATTATCAAAGATAGATAAAATATACATAGTACTTCTCAATTTATTTGACTTCGGAATACATTTTAATTACAATATTGTAGTGGGTTGGTCAAACTTTTTCATACTTTAAACATTAAATATCATGAATTACAATGCTTTCAGCTTTGTTTCCAATATTTTCCTGCAGGCAACTAATTAGTCTTTTTAATGTGTAGTCTTTTCTTTTCTCCCCTGAGGAAGATTAGCCCTGAGCTAACATCTGTGCCAATCTTCCTCTACTTTGTATGTGGGTTGCTGCCACAACATAGCTGCTGAGTGGTATAGGTCCGTGCCCAGATCCAAACCTAGGCTGCCAAAGCTGAGCACGCCAGACTCAACCACTACACCATGGGGCTGGCCCCAGATTGCATAGCCTTTTTGAACATACATCTTAAGGAATGCACGTGACAATGATTCTTTATCAAATGAGAGTTTGAACAATGACCTCACATGTGAAATCCTAAAGGTTTTAAGAATAATGCACTGAGAAATCTCAGAACATTTATTTTGCCTTTATTTTTGAGAAAAGCTTTATCTTTTACTTGTCCACACTGAACTACTCTATGTGTCTCATCCATCCCATTTTGTTCATTTATTCATTCAGTAACCACCATTAAAACCTCAATATTCTCTATGCATGGACCTAGAAACTGGTCATATAAGACGGATACAAGGATTCCTGCTCCAACAGAGCCCCTTGCCTCATTCCAGAGAGAAAAATATAATAACAATAATAATTCAGAGTAGTGGTTGCTGACATAAGAAAGGGATACAAATAGTTACAAAGTAAGGTCAACTTTGTCTTGGATAGTGAGAGAAAGCTTCATAGCAGTAAGCTCTAACAGAGGTAGGTCCTAAAAGAATGACTTCACCAAGCTTAGGAGGACAGTGGATAGAGGAGAATAACACACGCAAAGAGAGAGAATAGCATTTGCTGAGGTGTAGAAGTAAAAAAAATAGAGAAATTTAGAGGATTGAGGTGACGAGGCAAAAGGTAGATGGCAGCTACCTTGCACAGGGTCTTGCATACCAAACCAAATAATTTGGTTGAAATATTTTAAGAGGAAATGCTACAGATCAGAGCCTTCAAATTTTCCATCTTTTGTTTCCAAATTACTGCCATATATGGAAATGTCCATGTGAGTAGATCTGGACTGAACTGCATATGTGGTTAGCATTTTTAAGCTCCTCTGCTACTGGTGAGATGATGATGGCCTGAACAAAGCAGCAAGTGAATTTATGATGCCCTATATAATTATTCTCCTTACAGTTTTTACTCTCACAATGCTTACTACAGAAGAATGGGTGATACAACCAGGTCTCTCTTTACCCATACCTTGTATCCATAATAGAGTACAGGAAGATTTAATCTAGTATTCAAGGACAGTGGTTTTTTACCTCTACAGGTTTAAATGATACATGCGATGGTGCATGGATATGTATTTTGAACCTACAATCTGCCTTAAACTTATTGGAGAGTTGCTTAAAAAGAATCTCTGAAGCCAGCCCCATGGCCAAATGGTTAAAGTTCTGCTTTGGTGGCCCAGGTTTGCAGGCTCAGATCCTGGATATGGATGTAACCCACTCATCAGCCATGCTGTGGAGGCATCCCACATACAAAATACAGGAAGATTGGCACAGATGTTAGCTCAGGGAAAATCTTCTTCACACATACACAAAAAATAAGAATCTCTGTTCAGGGGGGTGGGTGCCCAGTGGTGTAGTAGTTAAGTCTGAGCACTCTACTTGGGCAGCCCGGGGTTCGCAGGTTCAGATCCTGCACAAGGACTTACACACTGCTTGTCAAGGCATGCTGTGGTGGTGTTCCACATACAAAACAGAGGAAGACTGGCATAGAAGTTAGCTCAGTGTCATTCTTCCTCACCAAAAAAAAAGAATCTCTTGGGGGTAAGCCCCATGACATAGTGGTTAAGTTTGGCACACTCCACTTTGGTAGCCCAGGTTCCCAGGTTCAGATCCCAGGTATGAACCTACAACACTTGTCAGCCATGCTGTGGTAGCATGAAAGATAAGTAAAATTTTGACAGGTAAGGACAGGAAGAAAGGGAGGTCTCTGACAAAGGAAACTGAATAAAAGAAGGCAGAGAGGTAGGATCAAATACTGGGTGAAATAGCAAATGATAAGTAGCAGGAGCATCAGGAACATGAGATGATGGTTAGAAAAACTGAAAAGTCATCTTGGGGATATTCTCAGTGCCAGCATTACAACTATCTACCCAGTATCTGGTATACTTAGCAATAAAATGTGGGTAATGAAAATGGAATTACTATACAGAATAATTATGATATTTACAACTCTTCTAATTAGTATTAAACTGGCCTCTGAAAATAAGTACACCTACATGCTCTTTTTATACATTCATATAATTTCAATAAGCAACACACAAAGAATATCCATTATTTTAATTGTTTATTTTTAAATATTTCCCCTAAAATTTGCTTATACTGATTTGCATTCTTTTGAAGGGTAATAACACATTTATCTATTGCCTTTGTCAAGGACATCCTGAAAACGACCCTTTGCCATAAAAAGATATTTTTACTAATGGCATATAATCAAGCATGTTCCTCAGTAGTCATTAAAACTTACTGCAAATATTCAGCAGCTATGTAGCAATTGCAAAGAAAACAATGAAACTGATTTCAAACTGTAATGCCTGTGATGTGTCTCACAAAACCCAGAAAAAGAATTCCCTATAATAAGATAAAAAATATGTAAAGAATATTTTATTCCCATTTGATTTACAAATGTTTAAAATATACTTTTTAATATCTGGCACTCCATGATAACTAAGTCTTTTTAAATGCAGTTAATATCTTAATAAGCTTTGCTGTTTGTCATTACCATTTTTGTAGATGAGTTATATATTTTTCTCTAAATACTGAATAACTAATCTTTCACGTGTAGGCTGATCCATATAAAATGGACACTAACTTATCAGTTTCACCTACAAAAATGACAATATTTTAGATTTAAGGTAACAGATTAAAATCACAGAATCACAGAATCTCAGAGTTGGAAAAACGGTCAGAGACATATAGTGGATTCTTTGGCCTTTTCATAAAAATCCCCTATAGTATAAAATAGCAGTCATTTGATATCTGCTGTTGGAATGTCGGAAATAAGGAGCTTAAAATAATACATGAATGGGAACAAAAAGGAGTACTCAAAGCAGAATAAACCCAATACTCAAACAGATCTGAATCATTCTTCATATTCACCCACTTCAGATAAATATTTCTCTTTTAAATTAACGAAAGGAAAAAAGACACATACCTCAAGCAAATATCTAACCAAACAACATAAAAGGTAGTAGAACATCATTTAGAGTTTTTAAATGACCAGATTAAAGAATGTGAAGAATTTACTACCTAGACTAAAAATATAATGCATTTATTTCTCTAATTCCAAACAAAAAGAACTAAAATTAGCATTCCTAGATAACTCTCTTTCACCTAAGTACCTTGGAAGAATCAAGTGAATTATTCAAATCTAGAAAAGGAAACCTCTAAGAAAATAGATATTTTAATGCTCCTCAGCCTGCAACCTATCCAGGAAGAGAGAAATCAGATAAAAGATAACCTTGAACTAACAAGGTTATGAGGGATTCTTTCAAAATGAGTCAATCCTGAGTCTCCATGTCAGGTAGGACAAAAGGGCATAGAGGGGAAGCCTGCCTTCCTAGATCAACTCTCATCCCAAAATTCAGCAAGAAAACAAGAACATTACTGACTAAACAAAGAATTACTTGTACCCTTCTAATGTCTGACCCCGATAAATGAATTTTCCTTACCCTGTAACCTCTTAATATCAGTTTTACCAATACAAAATTATTCACCTCTAAACTTTAGCTTTTTGAAGTATGAAATGAAACAAAAATATGTTAGGGAAGAAGGAAGCTAAGAAATCATATGATTTAGCCCACTAACCATACAAATGAGGAAAGTGAACTTTAGGGAAACTGAATTGCTGAAGATCCACAGCTCCTGAGAGCAAGATCAGTCTCAAAAGGCAACTCCAGAACCCCTGGCTCACTACTGTTCTAGGCCAACACTGCAGGACCATCCCCTATGTTGTAACTTGATCATTTTTGCTATAGGATTGGGTGGTACATGTGTCTGTGCATGTATCTGTGTGTAGCTTAGACAGGCATTAATACAGTTAAGACTCAATTTTATACTGATTAATTAATCATTCTTAAATGGTCAGTAATCCTTTTTAAGTCTAAAGATCTTCCCCATAAATTAAACTCTGTAATGCCACAAGATTATCTGCAATTGGGTAACCAAATACAAAATACATTATTATCACAGAATTACCAAAGTATAAATTGTTAAAACAAGCAAACTAGTAATTCTCCAGCATATGATGTATGCACTAAACCAGAACGAGTAAAGACCAAGAACTTTGTACAAAATATAAAAGCATTAGGTTGAATAATCAAAAAAACGATTATTGAGAATTTTTGTACTGAAAACAGAGCCAACTGATCACTAAAAATGACGAAATATAAAATAATGTTTACAGGGGGAAGTTAGGTTCCAAAATGCACATTTTGGTAATATTAGCATTTAACATAGCAAAAGTATAAATTTTATGAAAAATACCAAAGATTTATAGCCAGATAAATATCTGAGGGAAAACTAATAAATGCATTACGTATTATATTTAGTTATTCAAATAATAAACATAAGATAGTTAACTTTCCTTCTTTGAAGAATGCACAATTTTAAAATACATTGGAAAAATGAGATTTAACAATAAAATTTTATTTGCAGATGAATTTAGCGGGACACAAATTATATTTAAAATCACCGATGATCTTATAGTTTAATATAAAATCCATTGCTACTGCTTTCTGTATATATTATTTACATAAGACAGAGCTATAGATTAATTTCATAACGCATAAGGAAAAGCAGTTCCAATTAATATTTTGTACAATTCCTAAATATAATATGTACTTATGTAGTACACAGACATATTTATTTAGTTACATAAAATGGTACATACCCCCAAATATGTTACTCATTTCAGATTCAACTGCACATCACCTACAAATAAAGAAATGGATTTTAGAACAAAACATAAACCTAGACTTTTTAAAAGTAGTTAGTTGCATTCCAATGGTATCACTGGTTTTAGAGAAAACAGTCTCAATGCGAAATCATGTTAGAAGAAGTTCTTCTCAATGAAATATAGAGGACCTGCTTTATCATGAAATTCCTTAATCTGTGTAGTAAGTTACCCTGATAAGCAAGAAAATTGTCACAGTAAATCTATGAAAAAGGCTTACAGGCTGATCTATATCTAAAAATCTGAGATGAAAAAGAGATACGAATACAGTAGTATGTTCAAATAAGCAAAATTAACTATCTGATTTCATATGAAAGTCAAAACTGTCTCATTTCAAATTAAGGGATAAATTTCATAAGATCATAAAGAGCAACGATTAATATTCATTCCCTATAAAGTACATGAAAAATCCTCCTTTATTATCATTTATTTAAAATCATTGCCAAATTTTTAGATAAGAATTAAGTTGAAATCCAACTTTTAAAGATTAGATAAATTGTGTAACAATTACAAAAAATTTAAACGGTATGAGGGCTATTCAAGTTTTACAAATCCTCCACTTTTCTTACCCTCAAAAATTTTCCACTAAAGTTTTCTAAATTTAAACTCCAGGTGATACTGATGATAGTTTAGACTTAATGCAAACATATATTTACCTTTCTATGACTTCTATATTTTGTCTTCAGACTCTTTTTTCTGAGGTCCATATCCATGCAGCCAATTGGCTATCTGACATCTCTATTTGGGTAATCTAAAGGGACGTCAAACTAAACACCTCTGAATACAAACACCAATCCCCCTCCCACCCCAAAGGTCCACTTCCCAGCACTGGCAGTAAACGGCACCACCATAATTCACCCAATTTCAGAAGCAAGAAAGACAGGAGTCACACACAACTTCCTCTCTCTCTCACCTCTTATAAGTAGCCAATCCACCACTTAGTCTAGACCATTTTACTTCATCCACATCTCTCCATCTCTGCCATCAACTCTGCCCCACCCCCAACCTACCATATCTCTCACCTGCAATAGCAGCAAGAGCATTCTCATTGCATTCCTTCCTGACCCCACCTATCCTTTCCCTATCTATTAGCTAGTATAATCACCCCTCCCCACCCCAACTATCTCAAGATGCTTCAGTGTCTTCCCATTAGTCATAGAAAAAAGACCCAAGTTCTTTAATTGGCCTACAAATCCCTGCATCATCTAACCTTAGCCAAATATTTCCAACATATCATCTTCCACCATCCTCCACCTTGTTCTCTGCACTCTAGATATACTGAAGTGTTTTCAGTTCTTGAAATTTGCCACGTTCCTTCCCATTTCAGGGCTTTTATACATACTATTTCTTCTTCCACCCACTTCCCACTTCCACCTATTCATTCTGGAGATCCCCACTTAAACTTTACTTTCTAAGAGAAGCCTCCTCTGACACCCTAAGTCAAGTCCTCATAATGTACTATACTCTCACAGGACAGCATTTTGCTTTTTCAAAGCATTTATCACAGATCATCTATGGGATTATGTGATTTATGACTGTAGCCCTCACTGAGCTGTAAACTAAAGGAAGGTAGCATCTATGTTGTATATCCTCAGTGCCTAGCATAGAGCCTGACATCCAATATATACTAGTAGGTGGGATTAAAATGGATAAATGAATGAAAATGACAGTTTGGGGCATATCTTTTTTATATTCCATTCATACCAAAGCGTGTTGGTATGAATGCATGGTATGAAAGCATGTTGTATTCCTTAGGAAAATACTTAAAATTATTTCTGAGCCCCCAAACAAAAGGTATAAGGTCCAATAATGACTCTTATAAAATGCTAACTGCTTTTTGATGACTAAAACAAAATGAAATTATTTACTCCCCACATGTAATTCAATAAATGAAACATAGGAGATGTGGAATAAATATGTAGAGAATAAAAGAAGTCATTTTATAGAGCTTTACCATTTGCAATATGCTTCCAGATACACAATCTCCTTTGAGTATTAAGTCTAACACTTATTGAGTACCTACTGGTATTATCTCCAGCTGACAGAAAGGAAGTAGGGTAAGAAAGGATCAGTGTTTGGCCTGTAGTTGCATTGCTAATAAGCAGCAGAATGAGATCTCCTATCTGCAACTCCTCTGTACTTCCTGCTAAATTACAGAGCCTTGGCAGTGATCCGAATGATGTAAACCTAACAATTTCTCCTAATGAGACCATCTTGTAACTTCATGATGATTATGTTGCTCCTACACAGGATTTTCACAATACTGTGAGCTATTCATACTACCTTATACCTAAGGATGCATTTACTTAACATCCCTCAAAACTCCACCAACCTCACCTTCCCGAGTCCTTCTCCACTGAATTAAGATGGCTCACCTCTGCATCTCCTATCACAATATTTCCTGCACTAAATTTTAGACTGATTTACTGATACATCTCCTTTAACTAAACTATATGTGCCTTGAAACAGAATCCACTATTTGTATTCCAGCACCTAGTGCAAAGGCCTCTGTCACAGTGGTCACTGATACACCTGGGTATTGAGTGGATGGATGGATGTGATAGTAACTAAAGGAATTAGCCCAAGAACATGCACAGTCCTAGATGCTCCTGTCACTTCCAAATCATCAAAATTTAAAATCTAGTGAGAGCATTTTACCGAACTCTAGTTCTCTAGTCAGCATCGTAACCATTAATGCATCACGTGGTTATCATATAGGATAGCAAAGCTCCTCTGACTGACAAGAGATTATGCAATTTGTGTTGGGAAGATATGTAATTTTAAACATATAGAAGCGTTAAAAAACTTATAAAAACAAAGATAGAAATTAATTTTTAAAGTGAGAAAAATAAAACAATACAGAATAGTTTTAATTTCTTCAAAATTTTGACAGATTTATATTGAATATTTACTATAGCATGTTGAAAAACAGGCTGAGATATTTCCCTCCTAGATAAACATCTGGAGTTCTGTATTTGTGACTGCATCAAAGTTAGCTTCTATATTAATAAGCTGCTTAATCTAAATAGCTTTCAGGTTACCCTCATGTGCATAATCCTTCACACCTGGATAAGTTACAAATTGATAATGTTAGCATCGTTAAATCTCATGCTATTCACAATAATCATTCAATTCAAACTCTACTCAAAAGGCAAGTAGAACAGGAAAAAGTAAATCCTTTTTGTTTCTGGAATGTATAGACTTATGGGTCTTCTCAGCCATTTCGTTCTTTTGTTAGTTCCGAGTGAATTCTAAGACAGTAGATCTTATCAATACTACAGATAAGCCAAGATAAATGAGAACTCAGTTTTTCCAAATAACTATGGCCTTTTTTCTCAAGCAAAAGTAAGCTCAGAGCAATACCGTTCAAAGCAAGTGAATAGATTTTGTCAAAGCTTCAAGCCACATGAAAGACAAGTATCTGGTCTCCATTTAGCATAAACTTGAATCTTTTGTGACTGAAGTAATACTGAAAATGCAGTCACATGCTTCTCTGGTGGAGAGATGGGCACTACTGACTAAGCAAGAGAAAAAGAGAAGAGAAAAAAAAAGACAAGGGAAATATGCTCTTTGTGAGGACCACACTAATAAAACGATCAAGCTTCTTTTGGAGCCACTGATGAAAATTAAAACAAAATTTCATCATGACAAAGGCAATCAGTGCATCTGTCTCCCTCTAAAGAAAATAATTCTACTTCTTCCTAACTCTAGGTATTGTACCCAGTTTTATAAGCTCCATAAAAGGGCAATTAATGAATTTTCATAGCAAATAGATCAGCATAAATCTCGGTCAAAGATCTGTTGGTCCAGTGTCTGGAAAAAAGGCATATCTGTAAGTAGTTTTGTATATAAATGTGCTAAGTACAGAAACTCCACAAGCTGATGAAGTGTGAGTCTTAGCTAGATGCAATAAAGACCTTTTAATACATATCTATTACTACCGGTTTTCTTGCCAGATGGTGGGTTGCCATTTCAGAATCTAAAAGCTACCTGGCAAATTTCCATCTGAAAAGAAGGAAAACCTATTAGATACCTAACAGAGCAAGGAATCGTATGGAATAGCTGGAATGGTGAGGAAACAATGCCAATACTGATTATCTAAGGTAGATTTTCCAGGTGATTGTCTTTGTTTGCTTCTCTTCTACTTTTGCTGTGTATTTCACTTCTTGGGTGGACAGGGCATGTACAAATTTGAGAAGGAACTCACTGGGCTCACTCAGGGAGTCTTGACTTTTCCAGTAACTTTCTTGGAAAAGTCATTTCTCTAAGGAGCATCTTCATCTACAAAATCAGAGGGGCGGGCTAGATGACCTTCAGGTATCTGCAAGAGATAATAACTATGATTTCTAGAATGATTCTATCATGCTGCTGCTCTGCTAAAAGGTTATTAGGGAGAGCACTGAAATAAGCACCCAGAAAACAGTCTGAAGATTTTCAACAGATTTCATTTCCCACACCATCTATGCACCTCCTCAATCACTGGAGATAATCCTTAAGTAGTATTATTCCAATGTCAAGCACTACATGCTGAATTGTATACGCCTAGTTCGGAAAAGCTGTCTATATGATAGTCAATGCATATAGCCCTGAGGGACAATGCAGAATATATCATAAGACTAAAAAAAAACAAAAGGAGGTAAAAGCTTTTCAATTGACCACTTAAGAGGTTATGTAGAGGCCACGAGGTGAAGTTATGAAGTATGTTTCTAGTCAAGAATGCCATCTACTGACAATAAAATACTCAATATTCATATGATTATATTGAGTGAAGAGTCAACAGCAGATTTCGGTCCTGGATCAGGTAAGAATTTGGTATGTAAAAATAAAAGCCCATCGATTCTCAGCATCCCTTCGGAGTATCTGTGTGTATATGTTTAACAACCATCATATCTCAAAACAATTCAGTCTGACACATTTAGTTTAAAAATACAATGATAGTGGCCAGGGTTGCTAGCCATGCTTGGTGCCCCATTAACCAAGTTCTTAGCGTGCAACCAGATTTCCATCAAAAGTGCTCAAACCACCTAAGAAAGGCTTGAATAGGGCATTTCATAAAAGTAGAAGCTATCTGCCAAGGTCAAAAAGCTCTTACCTCTATTCCTCAGCTCAATTTTTCTTATGACTTTCCACCCACAAAGTCATCTCATTTAAAACCTGCTAATCCCCGGGGAGGGCTGTTTTGACATGTGGAGGGTGATAAGAGCTATCGAAAGGGCTTGATCTCAATTGTAATAGAAAACACAAATGAAAACAAAAATATTTTCACACTCCATGTTTTCCATCTATTAAACTGGCAGAGATCAAAAGTTTTATCATTGTGTGATAACTGTGTGGGATACCAGATATTCACATACCTTTTTGGTGGGTGGATCCATTAGTACAAATTCTATTGAGGGTTACTTATCAATATCTATAATAAATAAAAAAGCAATTTTTTTTGACTCGGAAATGGCTCCTCTAGAAATAGATAGTCTAGGAATATATAGTCATTGGGGCACCTGGTACTGGTTCTAATAGCTACCTAAATAAGGTTGTCCTGAGGATTAAATGAAATGATGCCTGTGAAGTGTATAGAACAAAACTCACATTACATTGTACTGACATTAACATTAAGCACTGATAAACCTCAGTAGTTGCTCATATCATTGTTGTTAGATGATGATGTGATCAAGTCATTTTAGGAAATACTACAAAATTTTGGACAAGTAGAGTCTTATATTCATTAAGGTAAAAAAAAGCATAGGTGTGCACTATAAATATCTATATCTAGAACATGATATTTAAATGCTCTTTGGTAAGTCTTGACAATTGGGGAAATATCTTTATAGAAATGTATAATTTATATATATCATATCTGTTAATTTCTTAGGAACGTTTTATATTGAATTGATAAATGTCTAAAAGACTAGGAAATAATACAAAAATCCTTTTAATCTGGATCAAAATTATCATAATTTTATTAGGACATGATTGAATGAATTAAAGAATAGTTTAAATATTTTCTGGCTTTTTCTTCTCTTTCTACAGTTAAATGACATTCTAAACATTATCAACCATTCATTTTAGCTGAATGACAAAAAGAGGGAAAAAAAGTGAAGTAAAAGCACATTCATTTGACATTAACCCAAAATAACCAATTTACTTCTCATGAGCCTAGGATATTGCAGAGGTGCATTTGTTAAATTATAGCAGCAAATTTTCCTCAGGAATCTTCTAATTTTGTTCCAATCACTGGAGTCATGTTTATGTATTTCCTTGCAAAGATACACTGCTTCCTCAGAGCACTCTTGAGAATAGAAACTCTTTATCAGATGACTGAATATCAAACAGTGAGATGACTAGCCGGTTAGGTTAAAAATATGAAAAGACATTTAAATTTAAACATAAAGGAGATCATCTGAATGACAAAATATGGAGGGTACAGAGGAATGAATTAGGAAAACTTCTTCCCTTCCTCTTCCTCTCAGAGCTTCTATACCTAAGCAGGAAACCTGGATCTTACTATCCTATTGTTTAGAGCTGTGCCGTTGAATAGCCAGACATGACTATTGAGTACTTCTAAGGTAGCTAGTAAGAATTGAAGATGTAGTCCAAAAAATGCATATAAAATATCTCATTCATAATTGTTTTAACATTGGTCCATGTTACTGTAATATTTTGAACACATTGTATTAGATAAAATTTCACCTGTTTCATTGTACTTTTTACTGGGACTAGAAAATTGAAATGATACTATTGGCTCACTTGGTTTTTCCATTGGACAGTGCAGAACTAGAACGTTATTATCTATGACTTATACGTTCCTTTGTGCGCACCTGTGTGTATTTTGATGGTTCCAGTAACTCAGTCCTCTCTAAATGGGAAGAACCCATATATCTGTACAGTCCTATCTTCACAAGACACAGGAAGATTGGTTGATTCCCATTATATGGGTCCAGATCTTCCCCCTCAAAAAAGGTACTACCAGCATGGTGTTGAATGTTTGAGTTTCCAGCTGCATTACCTGGACAAGTCACTTAAGCCTTTTAGCCCCTTTTCTTAACTCTAAAATGCCTGTCTACCTGACCAAACAGCATTGCTGTGACAATCATTTAAGGTATATATGAGAACTCTTCGATTCGTACACACTACGGCACTTGAGGTGGTATTAATATTTAGTTTTATCTCACAAATGGCATTTGGAACAACTGATCCTTTGTAATGCATCTAAATTGGAGCAGAAATACCACACCTGTGCTGCCAATCACACTGCTGTGTAGGACAGCAGCTGATTTGTTCAATCCTAAGTCATAATTTGGATTGTTCCATAATGATTCTTTTTCAAAGCAAGTAAATAGAGCACGGATCTCTGAAAAAAGCATAATAATGATGATCAGAGTACTAGAATTAAGAGTAAAGAAACTTTAAATTAAAAATATTCAAATTGCATGATGATGTTTTCCTGATAACAACTGACTGTCTCTTGCATGTCTCTTACATTCATGCATTCACTCATTGAATATTTGGAGCATGCTCTACAACACAGCAGAGTGGAAAATATCTCAAGCTTTGGAGTTAGACATACCTGAGTGTTAATTTCAGCAACTTTGAGTGTTTTATATGGCTCTGTGAACCCTGTAATATTGGAATAAATTATTAACACCAGTAAGGTTTTTGGACAATTAAATGATGCATTAATTATAAAAATTAGCACAATTCCTGGCACATGGCATTCAATAAATGTTAGCTAAACTACAATATTTACTATTGTTTAGTTATTGTTCTAGACACTAAAGATACTATGACACAGGCTCTGCCCTCAAGGCATTATCTAGATTATCATCTATCAGCTATATCTAAGGAAGTCTAAAAAAGTAGATATTTTCGGGGCTGTCCCCGTGGCCGAGTGGTTAAGTTCGCGCGCTCCGCTGCAGGCGGCCCAGTGTTTCGTCGGTTCGAATCCTGGGCGCGGACATGGCACTGCTCGTCAGACCACGCTGAGGCAGCGTCCCACATGCCACAACTAGAGGAACCCACAACGAAGAATACACAACTATGTACCGGGGGGCTTTGGGGAGAAAAAGGAAAAAATAAAATCTTTAAAAAAAAAAAAAAATAAAGTAGATATTTTCAAGTATCCAAGTAACTGGATAAATCACAGGCTGTTATCCTGATATTTAGCACTGTGTAATTACAGTCTTGATCATCAGAGGAGTCTATTCTAGAAATCTAAGGATTTTTGCAAATTAAAATGCAGTTTACCTAACATGTTTCATTTATTCAATCTTTTAATACTGGATTTCAGGAAGCTCTTCAGGAAACAGTAGTTCCCTCTTCTACCAGACTTAAAGTTAGCTTAAGTACTCTGTTAAATGGACTTTCTCTTAAACTTTTTTTTTTCTAGTGAGGAAGATTGGCCCTGAGCTAACATCTGTTGCCAATCTTCCTCTTTTTGCACAGCTGTTACCTCAGGGCCAATCTTCCTCTATTTTGTATATGAGATGCTGCCACAGCATGGCTTGAGGAGTAGTGTCTAGGTCTGCATCTGGGATCTGAACCCACAAACCCAGGGCTGCCAAAGTGGAGCACATGAACTTAACCACTATGCCACCAGGCCAGCCCCCTTAAACTATTTTTTAATAACACACAAAAGCCATCATCATCACATCCTAATGCAACAATCATTTACCATGATCCTCTAGTTCAGCAAGGAATGTGAGAGATAAATGATAAAAAAAAAAAATCAATAACTTCTTGCTTCCTTCCACAAACCTGGCTCAATAAGCTCTTACCATAAACAGCCATTATCTTTGCCAATTTATTTTGTTCTACAATAAATGAGTGAGCAGCAAGGATTTCCACAGAAAGGCCCTAGAGGCCAATTCTGCAAGTTCTCAAAATAAAAATTGTACCAATTTGTAATCATTTTTATATATAGCAGAGGAAAACAGAATCCATATGGACAGAGAAAAGAGATTCAGCTATCTACACCAAAATGGAATACCCACTTCCCTTTTGTAGATGGCTATAAATTATAGTATGTCAGTATGTCAAAAGATCCATATGCGGGAATGACTGCTTTCAAATCAATCAAATCAATCCTAGTTAACAACTATTAATTGGATGATAATAGAAAACACAACCCCATTTTCAAAAGACATAATGCTGCCTTTAAGTAGGTCTAAATTCTAGTCATTTGTACATATTTCAAGTTGTTATCGTTTACAGACTGTCTTCAAAACCCAGCTCTAATTAAGTAAATTATTTAATCATCAGAGCCTCAGCATCCTCACCTGTAAAATGGAGATAATTATATCTGTATTTCAGTCATATTAGAAATATTAGAAATAATGTACGGAAAGCACCTATCACAGCCTTATTATTACTATTGATGTTATATTTTCTTTACTGGCTAGAGCAGGGGTCTACAAACACTTTTGTAAAGGGCCAGACGATAAATATTTTCAGCCTTGTAGGCAGAAAATCTGTATGAGAACTGCTCAACTCTGCTGTTGTAACATGAAAACAGTCATGGACAATATACAAACAGAGGAGTGTGGCTGTGTGCCAATAAAACTTTATTTGCAGACACTGAAATTTGAATGTAATATAATTTTCATGTGTCATGAAATATTATTATTCTTTTGATTTTTTTCAGCCATCTAAAAATACAAAAACCACTCGATTTGTGGGCAGCATGTAAGGAACTGGAGAACCAGATTTGACCAATAGGACACAGACTGACAACACTTTGCCTAGAAGGGTCTGAGCTAAATTTGTGCAAATTAATTATATAATTAATGGCCAATCAGTTTTTGAAAAAACATCACTTGCAAAAAATTCAAAATGCTTTTCTCTATATACAAAGCCATGTAATTTTCATTTACTTTAATTTTGTTGAACATTCTGGAGAAAAACAAATATTCTGTTCTCACTATTTAAACACCTTCCATTTTGCAGATCTTTTAGTATTATTTTATCTCTAATGTAAGTTCAACTTTGGTACTTCAAAGCACTACAAACAAATTTATTTAGAGTGCTTGTTAAACATATTGCTTATTTTCCTTACGAAATTAACTGCAGTTTGCGAAACAAACAAATGGATCCAACAATACAAGATACAAAAACAATTTCAACAAATAGGTCTTCATTTACTATTTAATCTCCTTTCTGCCACTGACTTAAAACCATCTGCCAGGAAGAGGTGCGAACACCATATTTCTCCAGTTACATAATGTTAATTATAATGGAATTACACTACAAATAAAATCTTAATCACGTTGGCCACTCTTCTCCGTGTTCTTATTAGTTACTCACAGATTCCCAATCCATTAAATCTGTGCTGCAGTATTAAAATGGGTAGCAGTGCAGGAAAAGAGAAGATGAATTTGATTTGGTCAAAAGGTCAAAGCACAACAATTTAGTTGAATAAGTAACGCGGGGCATAATCTTTTCATCCTTTTATATTTTATGCTTTTAATGTTGGATTATATGTAAAATGAACAAAGACAGTGAATATCAGGTCAGCTATGCTGAGACTATCAAGCTGATGGACAAAGGCACTAAAGGATGTGCTGTTGAGGTTCACATTAGTTGTTCTCATGACATTAACTTAAAGAATTTGGAGATATTACCAAGAACTCCTAATCTATCCATATTTTATCATCCACCAACTTATCTACCTTCTTAAACCAAATGACAACAAAAAGTGAAAATACAAGCATGCAAAGATAAGTAAGTCATAGAAGTTTGCAAAACCACAAAACAGGTTTTAATTTGTTTGGGTCATGACATCACATTGGCCCCCAAACAGTTAAAACGATATCAACATCACCAGGGATGTATATATCCACAGATAGTTAAGTACAGAGATAATAATGAAAGGCAGCATAGAATAGGGATTAAGAGTACATACTACAGAGGCAAACTGACTGGTTTTGTAAGCTCAGTCATTTATAGATATCTGCATGATCTTAGATAATTCACTTATCATTCTATGTCTGAGTTTCTTTGTAAAATAGAAATAATGATCATAGCTACCACAAAGTGTTAGAAAGATTAATATGTAGAAATTTTTGTAATGTGGTACAAAGTAAGAACTATGTAAACATTTGTTAAGGCAACGGCTAAAATAACTATTTATTACTGAATAATAGTCTATAATTCTGTTTCTTTATAATATTTGCATTTTCATAGGTCACTACCATATAGCTCTTTTTAGATCTGCATGAGAAAAAAATCTAAAGTACTTAATAGCCCTATCCATGATAAATATTTGCCAACAAAAATGGTGAAATGGAAATCTAAGGGTTGTTTGCCTCAAATACCACCAACATCTGACATAATTAATGAAACAAAATTACAGGGCAATAGAGCACTTATTTCTAAAGCAGATAATAATGGAGCCTTTAACCAGCAGTGTAGAAGATTTGACTCCCTCATAATGACCCTGAAAATCTGCCACTTCATTTGCTCCTGCTCTGTATGTAAACTCAATCCAGTGCTTTCTTCTCTTCCAAATATCCCTATGATCTGCTGTTTCCAAATTCCCAGGTCCACATCAATGAACTTGACAAGATTCTTATCCAAGCCCCATATAACAGCACACCACTTTGCTAACTGGTAGAGGGAATGCCAAGATGGAGAAGAGGCAGCCAGAGGGAATGCAGAGATGGAGAAAAGGCAGCCCAAACCTTCAAGGAGCTTACAATCTATTTAGGGAAACAAAGTGCAACAACATAAAAATGTAAGAAGATAATGGCAACATAAAACTCTACAGCAAGGAAGTACTAAAAAAGCAAACATGGGTGCAGCGCTTTAATGTCTATACATTGTTGTCACCAGTATATTAACTCTATTTGTGCCTTCATCCCACCCTAGCCCAGCAAATAATCCTCAGCAAATAAGCTATTATCTTGGTATTACAGATTACCAAACAGAGCCTCAGGAAATCTAAATAATTTGTTCAAGGTCTTAAAGTTAGAGGCAAAGCCATAGCACAGAATCCAGATCTTCATACTTACATCCATAATTTTAAAACTACAGCACTCTTTTCCCGGAAAGGAGAGACCCATAGGACTCAAGTACTCTGTGATAACTTCCCAGACAGAGGATGTGAGCCAGTTCACGATGAGTGGTCAGAAGAGAGCAAGATGATGGGAGAAAAAGGTCACTGCAAATGGGAAATGGTGTCAGCTTAGAAAGGGAAAGAACAAGTTCAGGTCAATGGCTTTGAACGGAGTGTTTGGAAAGAGGCCTGTGTTGAAAAGAATAGAAAAGTCATTAGCTAGTATTCTTCATTTCCTATTGGCTGTGCAAAAGATGAGGGAGGAGGCCTGGGCTTTCGAAGCAATTGCACTGAGCATTACCAAGCTAAATTTCAACTCTAGCACCTCAAATGCCAATCTATCCCTTTATACCTCTTGAGACTCTGATAAGACCAACGGACTCAGTCAATCTGATTAACTTGGGATCCCCAAACCAACTGCTACCCTATATTGAACTGACAGAAAGCATGTTAGTAAATCTTAAGATTTATTGCACACTTATATGTTAGAAGCATTGTGCTAAAATCTTTTATATTCTTTACCTCATTTAATCTTCAAAATAGCCACAGAAGGTGTGTCAGGGGTCCCCAAGACCACTCCTGCATTCAAAGACTTGCTAGAAAGACTCACAGGACTCAGCATCTAAGTTGTATTTATGGTTAAGATTTATTACAACAGTGCAGTAGAGATACACAGTTGGATAGGAGGAAAAAAAAGACACCGGCAGAGTCTAGAGGAATCCATATGCAAGCTTCCTTATGCTCCCTACCTCCCATGAGGTAGTCATACAAAGTACACTCTTCTCCCAGCAATGAAAATGCATCAATACATGTGCAATATTTTTGTCCAGAGAGGACCATTAGGGACTCAGTGCCCAGGGTTTGTCAGTTTGTTTGTATGTAGGACGGCTGGTCACAAGGTAGCTCTGCCTAGAATTACCAAAATTCCAGATTACCAGAAGAAAGTAGGTGTTCAGCATATACCACATTATTTGTACAAACAGTCTAGGCATAGTGAACAACTCTTTTCATCAATTATGAGCAATTTTATATCAGTACCAGCCAAGATCTCAGATGCCAGCCAAGGGCCAATCTCACAGCACATCTCTTAGGAGAGCAGTCTCAGGCCTGCGACATTAACTCTTTCCTGCACAGGAAGCAGTTATTATTATTATTTCATGTAGAGAAATAACTGAGGCACAGAAACATTAAGTAACTCATCTAGGATCCTAGAAGTTCTCAGTGTTAGACAATGTGTCTTATCTTGACAGCTCCTAAAAACAGATGTTGAGACAAGCACTTACATGCAAGTGGCTTAGGTTTAGGAGGGATCCTAGGAACCAGAAGGGGTTGGGGTGGGCAGAAGGATGGCTAGGAAGGATGGAAAGATAATCCAAGAGTCTGTTATTAAATTGGTTACCACCATGGGCTAGTGAGGGTCAATCCCACTATGGTACAGTGTGAAATGAACTTCAAAGTTGTCCACTCAAAATACTAAAAAGAAGAGTATTTATTTACAGGCTTTCCACCCCCATTGGTCAAAGTCCTCAGTAGCTATTAACTCCAGACATTAAAGAAATGTTAGGATAGAAAGCAAGAACCCTAAGGCAGAATGCAATCTGATTTTGCAGGGAGGGTGGGAGCCAAAATTTGCATCCAGAGAATGCAAGATGGGGCATAAAGATGTAAATACCGTCTGTAGTAGATCTCAGACAGTGTGACTCCTCACAGCATACCTGAGTCATCATGGCGGGCTTCTGTCAGATTCCTTTATAACGGATTACAAATCCATAAAAGCTTTCCAGGACTAAGCAAAGAAATAAGCAATGTAGACCAACATGACATTGGTAATTCCAATTTTTTGTTTGGTATAGAAGAAAATGATAGAGTAAAAACCTGTCTTAAAAATTCCATGTACCTCAGCATTCTTTACAGGAAGCATATTTGTTTAAACTCAGCAATGGTTAATACATAAAGTTTTGCAGAAAGCCTGACTCTGGCTCAGTCAGGTTTCTGTTCAATACCCTGGGGAAGATATATATAGATAGATAAGTCTTTTATTTGTGTATAAAAGCTTTACTGAGATATAACACAAAATCACCCTGTTAAAATATACAGTTCAGTTGTTTTTAACATTAACATTTTCCAAGTGTTGTGTAACTATCACCACCATCTAATTTCAGAACATGTTCATCCTCTCCTCCCAAAAAAACTATACAAATTTTACTCTCACATTTCCATTCTGAATCATTGCCCATTTTGCCCTCCTCCTAGCCCCTGGCAACCACTAATCTTTCTGTCTTTATGAATTTGCCTATTCTTAAAATTTCATATAAATGGAATCAGACATTATGTGCCCTTCTATGATTGGTTTCTTTTACTTAGCATAGTGTTTTCAAAGTTCATCCATGATGTAGCATGTATCAGTACTTTGTTTCTTTTTATCGCTGAATAATGTTCCATTGTGTGGACATACCACATTTGTTTACCTACTCATCAGTTGGCAGACAGTTGGACTGACTCTCTTTTTGACTCATAAATAATGCTGCTATGAACTTTCATGCACAGGTTTTAGTATGGCAGTATGATTTCATTTTTCTTGGGTATATACCTACAAGTAGAATTGCTGGGTCAGATGGTAACTCTATGTTTAACATTTTGAGGGACTACCAAGCTTTTTCTAAACAGGCTGCATTAGTTTACAATCCTATCAGCAATGTATGAAGGTTCTAATTTTTCTGCTTCTTTGTCAATACTTGTTATTGGCAGATACAAATATTTGAAGGCCTAGTAAATTCAAGGGGATCAATGGTTTGGCTAAGAAACTTCCTAATTATATGTATTCAAGGAGAAGGTAGATGCTCTGTGGGTTATAAAAATGATATGCCCTCTAGTAGTCATTATCATAGTAGGAAAACAAAAACATCCTCACCTACACACAACACATGGCAGGTGGTGGTGAGTTTTTACAGTAATTCCAAATGAGAAGATCTGGGGTAACCCAAGAAGGTGTGATTTGAGCTCTACTTTACTTGGAGGAGGATTTGAGTGGGAGTAAAGGAACATGACAAGAGAGGAAGATAGCTTTTATAGACTGAATGTTTGTATCCCTCTTCCCTCCCCCCCAAATTCATATAGTGAAGCACTAACCCCTAATGTCATGGTATTTGCAGGTGAGGCCTTTGGGAGGTAATCAGATTTAGATGAAGTCATGTGGGTACGGCACCTATGATAAGATTAGTGTCCTTATAAGAAGAGAAAGGGGGACCAGAGCTCTCTATTTTCAACACGTGAGGACACAAGGAAAAGGTGGCTATCTGCAAGCCAAGAAGAGGACCCTCACCAGGAACCTAATTTGCTGGCACCTTAACCTTAGACTTCCTAGCCTCCATAACTGAGAGAAATAAATGTCTGTTGTTGAAGCCACCCAGTCTACGGCATTTTATTGTGGCAGCCTGAGCTAAAACAATAACATAACAGATGGAAGAAACATTATGAGAGACAGCGCAGAAAAAGAAATAAGTACTTGTATTTGTCCAAAAACAAGTAGTGAAATATTGATCAATTCACTTAAACTTGTGTCCTCAACAGGGTGAAAACAATATTCTATTGGTAGATGGAAAGGAAGTGGAAAGAGAATCTGAAACAAATGGATTGTAAGAAGAAAGTTATCATAGGGAAATAAGTAGGAGCATGGTATGAATTTGGCAAACCAAATTCCATTAACTTTAATGTCTATATTTCTGAAAAATGTCATCTTTTATTAAGGAATATTTGATAGCTTAAGATCCAGCTCAAAACAACCATAAAAAATAATGCTTAAATCAGTCTGAAATATGAATAATGATTATGAATTCTAAGTAAATAAACAAAGCTGTTATAAATTACTTTGCCATAATTAAAACAAAACAAAACCATCTTTTTATTATCTTTTATTGTTAATATGAGCCCTAATTAAAGACTATTTCGAGAGAATTGTGCTTTAAAATACAGGGAGAGAGAACTCCAAAGCTCTAGGAAAAGTAGTTTAATAGACACTTCAGTAGTAACTGGAGGACTCTAAATAATGAAGAGAAAAGGAATGCAATGGGATGTAAGATCCAAGAGAACCTGAATAGTAGATTCTGGCAAAGTCAAGCCAAATAACAATTTTCAGTAACAGATGATAAAAGCATACAAGAAGAAAGAAAATTTAAATAAAAGAACTAAGTTCAATTCACGGAGAGAATATCTGACTGGTTCATGCACATTTCAAGAAATTTTCTGTGTCACTGGGATATGAAAATTCAAAACTATCTTAGACATATATATGTATTTTTGGAGCTCTACAGAAGGTATTAAGCTGTAGCCAAGATAGATGATTGTCCCAAATTAGGAACTGGTTAAAATATAAATCACCAACTCTCTCCTTCAGAGTTACTGTTAACATCAAGCTAGACAAATAAAGATTAGCACTGTGCCAACTCACCCCATGTCTATGCGTCTAGGCATTTATGGAAGACAAAATCTGCCTCATAGAAATGCACTGCGAATTAGCTCTCTAGTATCTGCAAACCCTGTGTAAACCTAGGGGAAAGTTGGGCCCAAAGCTTTATCATTTCTTTAAACATTTAACACCTTCAATGCTAGCATTCTCTTTAACAGATGCTTCTCAAATCTCACATGTCATAGCACAGCTTCCTACAATCCCTAAAAGAAAACAGGATGACACATTTTGGTCCCAACAGATAAGCAAAATTGGAATTGCTATAGGACAATCTGATAAGCCACTCCTAGCAAGATGAGAAATGGAAGGACCTCATTCATGATAGTAGAATTTTGTGGAGGAGAATGGTAGACTGAGACCAGTCCTTTGTTGTATGTAAACATTTCTCTGTGTTTATATCAAAGGAAAGGATTCTTCTGGTTTAATACTGCAAACGTGTTATCAGAATGATAGATAAGGCAAAGAGTTATTGATATGGAATTTTTACAGTTATATGCCACCAAATATATAAGCCAATTTACAAATTAGTTAATTTCTACATATCCAGGCTTGAATATGTGTTGAAAAACAGGTATTAGATTTATGTTTTAAAAGAAAGCTATAAAACAGCGTTATGTTCCCAGTTTCTTTAAAAGATATAAACATATCATACTATTTGATTCTAACATGCACTTTCATAAAGTTTCAACTTATCTGATACCGGTTATATCATAAAATTGCTTGAACATTTTAATTCTTGTATTCTTATCACCACTTGATTCCTCCATAGAAAGCTGTGATTAAATTGATAGTCTCTTCCTAACTTTAGCCACATGCCAACCTCTTTCAAGTCTGTACACATTCTACACAAGCAATTCCATCTCCCTGTAATCTCCTCCTCCTTGATTTTCACATTTGCTTTTCCCATCATGCGAAACTCAACTGAAATGTTTTCTTCTAAAAAATACTGGCCTTCCCCATCATACTAATTAGTTTCTACCCAGAACTACAGCCCTTATAACCCACTCTTTCTCCCCGTTTAATCATAACATTACTCTCACCATACCTCTTTATTACCTTCACACCATTTTTCTCAATTTGTTTCCACATATTTGTTATTTTTCTGTTACCTGTCTACCCGTATAGACTTTCAGCTCCATGAGTGGAAGATCTACATTTGATTTATTTACCACTCTCTTTCTGTACTCAATATCTAGTACACACTAAATATTTATTCAATTAACATGTTCATGTGTATCTTTACATCTGGATCAGTACAAAAAGTTAATAGTGGTTCCATGATAACCTATTTTTTCCTTTATGTGTTGCTATATTTTCCAAATTTTCTAAAATGAACATATATTGTGAAAGCAAGAAAAAAAATTCCCTTTTTTAAGGGTTTATTTCTCTTTATAATGCTTTGCTTAGGCCTTTGGTTATACTTCAGATATTTGAGACAAAGGTAGTAATTTGCTGCTTGGTCATCAGAATGTAGGTATTGGTCCTATCTATGGAGATGGTCACATCAGCAAAGAAGATATTGAAATATCTGGAGGTTCTGAAAGTGATTATGACCTTCAAAGCTTACTCAAAGAGGAAAGAGAAGAGTTAAAAAATTGACAGAGTTTACAAAAGATTAGATCAAACAGCATGGAATCACTTCCAAAGGTGATAGTAATCAATTTTTTTCTTAAACAGTATCAACGGCAGAGTCCATAGTGGAATAAGATTAACTTGTATGGAACTTGACTAGCCCTCAAGGACAAGAATGTGACAAGAGAAGGAGCCCAGTCAGAAAATATACTGCCTGCAAGTATGGTAACAAATAAAGGGTAACTTTCTCATAATATAGACAGGAAAGAAGTCCAAAAGAAGATAAGAGAGGGTTGGTGAAGTATTGGGATGAAGAATCATGTCACAAAAAAAGCCCAGTAGCATCAATCGAAGTCCCAAGAAGCAGAATAAATTTTAAGAGTTAAACTTCAATCCTTGGAAGAGAAACTTTATGAAGTTAGATGAAGTTTAATCCTATAGTTACTGTAGGATCCTAAAGGAATAGGCTCTGAGACAAAGGGAAAGATCCACATTTCAGCAGGTGGGTCTAAGTGCCTTTAATATAAAAGAAAAGTCTAGTTATTTGAACTAAAAGTAAAAGGAAAAGTAAAAGCCAGACTAGCAGCAAGCATAATCCATCCATGAGCTAAGGAATACAGCGCCCAACTTACGATGGTTTGACTTAATGATTTTTCAACTTTACTATGGTGTGAAAGCAATACACATTCAGTAGAAACCATGCTTCAAATTTTGAATTACCTTTTCCCGGGCTAGCGATATGTGGTCCGACCTCTCTCTTGATGCTGGGCAGGGGCAGCAAATCGCAGTTCCCAGTCACCCACACAATCAAGGATGGAAACAACCAATACACTTACAACCATTCTGTACCCATATAACCATTCTGTTGTTCACTTTCAATAAAGTACTCAACAAATCACAGGAGATATTCAACACTTTACTATAAAATAGGCTTTGTGTTAGATATTTTGCTCAACTGGAGGCTAATGTAAGTGCTCTGAGCACGTTTAAAGTAGGCTAGGCTAAGCTATGATGTTCAGTAAGCTAGGTATTTTAAATGTATTTTTGACTTATATTTCAACTTAGGAACGGTTTATTGGGATGTAACCCCATCGTAAGTCGAGAGGGATCTGCACTGGGTTATAGCTCCATCAAACCTGCTGTGAAAGGGCAAGATCTGTTCAAGAACAGTAGGTGAGGCTGAGACTACAAGGCATTTCAAAAGTTCATAGCTATGGGGTGAGGAGGGATATGTGGACCGGAACCAGGCAAGGCATAATATCAACTATACGCAAAATAAGGGAACTCTTAAACACTGTTTGTGTGAATGTAAATTGGAACAATCACTTCAGAAAACAATTCAGCAATATCTAGTAACGTTGACACACATATCCTACAACCGAGTGATTCAACATCTGTGGGGATATGCCCTAGAGAAAATTTACATCAGGAGGATGTATGTACCAGGAAATTCATTGCCATAGTTTGCTAAAATTAAACTTTTGAAACTTAAATAACCAGTCATATGAGAACAGACAACTATCATGATTACATTGCATTTAAAATAAATGAACTAGTACCCATATTGATCATATAAAATATAGGGAAGAAAGAAAGCAGAAAGCCAAAGGATATGTTTTGTATCATGTTATGTATATAAATTTTAACAACACAAAATAATACTATATATCTTGGGTTAAACGAATCTGTATAAAAGTGTATTAAAGGAAAGGAAACCCAGTTACTTGAGGACATGTAATAGCTTTGAAGAGGTAGGAAGGAGGAAAACAGGAGGCTTCATTTGTATCTGTAATTTCAGGGTTCGATTCTATCTTTAATTAAAATGGATCTAAAGTAAACACAGTAAAATATTAACGTTTTTTCCAAGGAAATTAGGAATACATGGATATGGATTAATATTATCTTCTGTATTATTAAATATTCAGAATATTTATAACATTTTTTAAGAATTAAAATGCTAAAATATATTTTTTTGCAGAACTACCTCTTTTCAACTGACCACCAATATTTTAAATTATTATTAAATAAGAATCTCAGATTGCATTTATCAGAATTGAAGAGTATACACACTGAGATTTATTTATTAGGTACCTTTTGGAATGCAGCGTAGCTCCTTATCCTACCTAAGGTTTTGATGGTTTTCACATGATCGTTGTGATTGATCTCACGTGAATGTTTTCATGGGCTCTATGCTTTTTTCCTGGCTTTGTGAAAAATTTTATGTTGTCAATTTTCACTTTAGGAAGACTTCTACTGTAATGTCAACTTGTAATGTCAAAATCCGGTCATGCATAATTTCTCTCTCATTCCATCTGAGACACTGTCTGTTTTACTACCATTATTAATTTTTGAAAGGAGAATACAAGATAGGGGAGGGGTTGGCATTATCCCTCTCAAGGAAAAAATGACAGACATTTATAAAAGCTCAATATTAAACAAATTTAAATCTGATCAATTGTCTGATAATGGTTGACTACCATGAAGACACCACTTAAGACTCACCGCTACAATCTACCCATCAGCTGTTCAAATTGAGAAACAAACACCAACTGATCTGAAGTGTTGCACTGTTTGGAGATGTAGAAATATGCAGACTTCAACTGAAATATTTGTACTTATATTCCCTTAAGCTACAGCGAACCAGATTTCCACACTCCAGAAGCTAATGTATTTAAACTGCGTTACCCACCTTATCTCTAGGAGCAAACCTTGAGCAAATATACATTTAAAAAATCAGTCCTACCTTTCAATCACGGATACCACCTACGTTAAGCCCAGGTTGAAAGAGTACAAAATTTATAACTATGAAATTAGAGTGAAACAAACATAATACTCCACCACATGACATGATGTAATGAATCCTAGCATGAAATAAGCCTACTAGCATTTTCTACCCTCATTTCTGAACACGATAAGGGCTATGTCATGCCACTAAGCCCATTCCACAAGAAGAAAAAAAAAAAGTCCATTGATGTAGTTTGTTGCTAACTTCATCCCAACTTCTGTAATCTTAGCTGTGTACAATATAAGAAAATAACAGAAACACATCTTCAACTGATTCACTTTGATACTTTATGTTCCCAGGGAAATCATTTCCTATGAGAACGGCACTCTCGCATTTCACCAATGTACCACTTAACTGCACAAAAACAAAACCTGCTTTTTTGGGGGAAAGCAAACTTTTGGTGACTGTCCATTGGGAAAGCTTATGGGAGCCTGGAGAACGTTTGATCTGTTGGCAACAGAAACCCTTACACTGCACTCTGCATGAGCATCAGCTAAATTTGAGACCTTGGCAACTGGAGCTTATGTGTTAATGCTGATTGCTACTTCTCAGTAGAGAAACACTGCTGAAGGTACAGGTGTAGATCACATGCCAGCTTTTTTTCTCCTAGAAAATAACACACATCTGCTCACTGTAAATTAATTACTGAATGGTAATTAGAACTTAGCACTGGGGCTTAAATAACAAATGGTGGAATTTTTAGGATCTGGCTCTGTAGGAACAAGCAAAGTCTGACGTCCTCTGATATTTCACAAGGCTCTTGAGAGGCCGAGCAAAACAGAAAGAACACCAAACTATGAGCTAGGAGCCCCAAGTTCGTAGTCCCTGTTTCTCACCTGACCAGCTATATGAAGTTGTGCAATACATCTCATCCCTCTGGGCCTCAATTTCCTTATCCATAAAACGAGTGAGTTTGACTACAGACAACTAAAGCTTTCAACTCCAACATTCTAAGTGCCCCCTGACTTTCAGCTACTTTAAGACAGTAATTTCAGTCAGTAAGTCAGGTTTTCAACTTGCTAACCAACACCAAACAAAAACATATCACTTATGAAATTGATGCCAATATTGGCACACACGTAGAAGGTTTGAAATTTAAAAATTCATTATTTCATATCAACAACAAAATCTATATTAATATTATAAGAGCTTTGATGATCTCAAAGCATTCATAAAAATCCCCAACTATCTGTGAATCACACTTTGGGAAACTTTCTTCTCAATCAAAATTCCTCAACCCAAGTTACATGTAGGAATCCCATGGGGTGAATTTAAAAAATACCTATGCCTTGGCTCCCACCTCAGATCAATTAAATCAGAATCCCTGAGGATGGGGCTCTGTCATTGCCATTTTTAAAGTCCCCAGTCAATTCCACTGTTTTAAACTACATTAATATTAATGAAAAATTGGGGGGGGGGCACTTCAAGGGCATTCAAGAAGAGCTTCAATATGAAAAAGAAACATTTTAAAGCATTAGAACACCTATAATGAGCTAAATCTATGATGTAAAAATGGCAACAGAAATTATTAATGTGGGGAAATTTTTAAAAATATATTATTAAGCATACTTTGTCAACGAGCTGGCCTTAGTCTATCCATAAGTCTGCTCAAAGTGGGTACTCCACTGACTGAATGAGTACGTAAGCTAATTTCATGATTGACATATATGGAAGAATATTATAGATTGCAAATGAGAATCTAATTTGTGAGAAGGTTCCTCACACCATCAAGCAATTCTTGGGATCTGCAATTTAACTTAATTGGAGTGGGTGTCCTACAGCTCAACTCAATTCTGGATGTCCTACAGTTCAACTCAATTCTGACACTTACCTACTCAGAAATACATCAGGTTCCACAGGTTAAAGGGTCAATCCTACAACACTGCCCCCACCCTCCACCCCCCACCCCACTTCAGAGACCAATCTCAAACCCAGGCTGTTATCTGTGCTTCTGACAGACTGGCTATAAATTAGAAGTTCCCACCACCTCCTCCTTCTTTGGGTTAAATTAATTTTCTAGCGTGGCTCACAGAACTCAGGGAAACATTTTACTTACTAGATTATAATTCAGGAACAGCCCAATGGAAGGGATGCATAGGACAAGCCGTGGGGAAAGGGTGCCAAGCTTCCATGCCCTCCAGATACACCACTCTTCCAGCAACTCCAAGTGTTCACCAACCTGGAAACTCTCTGAACCCTGTTCTCTTGGTGTTTTTATGGAGGCTTCATTACAGAGCTATGATTGATTAAATCATTGGATGTTAGTGATTGATTCAACCTCCAGACTCTCCCTCCTCCCAGAGGTCAGTGGGTGAGACTGAAAGTTCCAACCCTCTAATCACATGGTTGGTTCTCCTGGCAACCCCCCCCCCCCTTTCTGAGATGGGTCCAAAAGTCACCTCATTAACATAACAAGAGACAATTTGTTCACTCTCAACACAGGAAATTCCAAGAGTTTTGGGTGCTGTGAGTCAGGAACCCTGGATGAAGACCAAATATATATGAGAAATATATTTTGGACATCTGAATGACAAAATATATTTTTGTTTTATAAATAACAGTATCTCAAATGTGTCTCAATGTTTTTTAACTAACAACCAAGAAAAAATAAAATTTAAGTTCAACATGAAGAACTGGCTAACCTGTTCTTTTAAACTCATGAGTGGTAGTTGTTACAGACAAAACTGTGTTAGCAAACAGATTTCAGAATGCTTTAAATATGGGAATTTTTTTTATCAAATAGGTTTTGGAATGCCTTTAATGTAGGAATTAAAAACAAGTGTTGATTGTAATCCATGTAGGAAAACATACACATAGTTTTGCCTCCCCCATTATGGGACCCTCTCCCATCTTGCCCCACCTCAGCCTGTGTGGTTGCTGTCCAACTTCATGTAAGCCCACTAGATTTTGCCTCCTGAGGGCCAAATGCTACATGCCCAAAAATCTCTGCTACTCCCTGTTAATGTCATATTCAGATGAATCACACAGCTCATGTGGAATCTGGCTTCCTAAGCAGTTCCATAGCGCCTCATGATGCAACTCAGAAGCACGGGAGAGTTTACCAATGAAAAACCAGAGGGAGCTGGCAGGTGAATTCTCTCTCACTTCCTCCTTCTGATGAGGTGTGTTTTTCTTAAGATGTGGTTTTCTTGTAGACACACATCGTAAACATCTCACATGGTCCAGCCACTGTACCTGCCAAACAAGCACTCTTGATTTTAAGCAGATCATAATGAAGTGGCCACCCTGCTAACACAGCACCCTTCTATTGCCTGTTTTCCTTGTCCTCCTTATCTCCCTTTTTCCTCACCCTCACTGCTATAGGATTGCACCTCATATCTTATCTTAGCAAAGTTTTAATACAATGTCTTAGGCTTTGTTTTTTAGCAACCCAAGGTAAGACATGGAGTTTTTCATGGTAACAATGGGGTTAATTTTCAATTTTTTAATAGGATAAAAATCTACTTAAAAGATCTATTACAAATATCATATTGGCTATTATGTGGAAAATGGATTAGAGGGGGCCAAAACTGGGGGTAGGAAGACCATTAAGAAAGCTAATTTGGTGATTTAGGCAAAAGATGGTGGTGGCTGGGACTACATAAGGGATAATGCCAGATGCCATCACTTCCTCAGCTCTCTTCCTGGGAAGTCCATTTCCCTACAAAAACGTGAATAATGTTTTTAATGACATGGAACTACTGTATATATAATTTTATGCATTTTCCACATAATCATAGATCATGGACAACTTTTCATGTAGGTACATATGGGCTTATTATATCCTTTTTATCAACTCTACATATTCTGTTATATGGTTACAGCATAATTTTTTCAATCATAACTTATTAAACCAAGACTCCAGTGAATATCATTGGATAGATAGATGGACACAGGTACACAGATATCTTTATGTACCTTGTAAATAGTCCTATAAGACAGACACTGAAAGTAGAGATTTTGGGCTTACGTGTGTATCAGTCAGGAAAGGTCAGGTTATGCTTCAATAACACTACAAAATAAAATAAAAATAAAACTCAGTGGCTTTACATAATTTCCTTTGTCAGTCATACTACACATCTAACATGGGCCCACAGAGGGGCCCTACTCATCAACTTCAATAGGAACCCAAGCTGACAAAACAGCTCCAATGGCAGCACTGCCTGTTGTCATGATAGGAGGATGAGCGAGCACAGGAACTGCCAGCTGATTCTTAAAACTTTTCTCCACAAGGTGTACTTAATAATTGTGCTTCAGGATTTCAGCATTGATAGAGCTACAGCAAGGTCTAGTGGAGGCCCCTGCATAGAGCATAAAGTCAAAATCTCAGCCATGCATCTCCTTGGCTACTCTTTTCATTGGGAAGATACTATGTGTTTCCAGGGTAAACCACAATAAGGTGGCACACTACCAAGCCCAATGTTGAAGGAGAAGGCAGTGTTTAAAAATATGAACTTTGAGGGGATTACCCATGGCGTAGTGGTTCAGTTCAGCACACTCCACTTTGGCAGCCTGGGTTCACGGATGTGGATCCCGGGTGTGGACCTACACCATTTGTCAGCCATGTTGTGGCAGCAACCCACATATAAAGTGGAGGAAGACTGGCACAGATGTTAGCTCAGGGCTAATCTTCCTTAAGCAAGAAAAGAGAGGAAGACTGGCAAAAGATGATAGCTCAGGACTAATCTTCCTCAGCCAAAAGAAACAAACAAACAAAAATAAACATGGGCCTTTAGGTACATCTGCTATAAGCATTATCCACCTAGATGATATCAAACATTATGTGAACTTTAAGCCTTAGTTTCTTATCTATAAAAGGAGAAAACACCCCCTTGTGGGAGAGACTGGTTACTTGTTTACCAAACTTATTTTCTTTCCCCACTGCACACATGGTTGGACTGCATTTCCCAGGATCCCTTGCAAGTGTAGCCACGTGACTGAGTTCTTGTGAATGGAATGTGGATAAAATGAAAGATGCCACTTCCAGACCTGGCTCATGTAAAACCATCTTTGCTATCCTTACCTTCTCTCTCTTCTATTGTGTCAGATGGAAGAGAGAATCCAGTAAGACTCAGAAGCTCTGTGAAATGGTGCACCACAACTGGGAGGACACAACTGTATTAAATTGTTAAGTGAAATAAAAACATCTATTGTGAAGGTTGTTGCTTATAGGATTAGCCTACACACACTATTTTACTCCTATACTAGGGTAGTTATAAAGATTAAATGCAAAAATGAAATGAAAATTTTTATCAGTGTCCATAAATATTGCATACTAAACAACTACTAACTATGATTATCATTATTATGATATTTACCATTCAACACATCCAAATATATTTTAACTCTAGTCAAAATCTACTTGTGTAGGCACCATAACTGACCAACAAAAGCATTTAAAACAAAATAGACTCCAAAAGTCCTTTTTAACATCATTGTGTTAATATCAAATATAAATGTTGTCCAAGGAAAAACTAAATATGGCTTCTTACTTCTTTCAGTAAAAACTCAATCCTTAAAAATGTTATTTCAGGGTAAAAAAGTACTCACATTCATTATTTAGAGAACACTGGCACAAATGTATATTGATTTTTAGGTTTTATAATGAAATTTGCTTGATGTGGTTTTCTTCACAAATGAAATGAACATTGACCTGCCCGATTGCATATTGACAATAAAATCACCCTTAGATACAGAAGGCTTTGTCGATACTGTCAAAGAAACTTAGGCATGATGACCAGACTCTTTTATAAGCTGATGATATTAGTTCTGACCCTAATTTTGATCTTCCCCTATTGTTTAGTAAGAGAAAGAAGAGAGATATTACTTCTCTTCTTCCTCATTTTATCTCAAAATTGTCCTATTTCAATAACTTACATGGGAAGAAGGAGAATGGGAGAGGGCCCAGGGAAAGAAAAAATACAACATAAGAGCTTATATATATAAAACAAATACAGGTGAAATGTTCTCACCTGTAAGTAAAAATAACTGCCTATTAAGAAATAGAACTGGAATAGCTGGAACACTCTTCTGAGTATTCAGCACCTCCCCACTTTAAATGCAAAGTAATGAAATGTATTGAATTGTTTTGCATTTCCTCAAAATGAGACTTTCATCTCTCAGAATTGCTGATTAAGTGTTTCTCTGGTTATTTGCATAGGATATACCATCTATCCACTCGTTACAGAAGTTTATTTAATAATCGTATCCTTCTGAAAAGGAAGAAACAGCCAGTTTTCTGAGAACTGTACACATGTCAGTTTTCTGGGACAAATATTATTCCTGTTTCATTCTAGATTTCTAATATTAGTATTTGGACTTCCAGGTAGAAGAACTAAGGGACTGTGTTTTAAACTTGCATAAGCATACTTGTCATTTGTTACTGAATGGCTGCTATGTGCCTGACACTGTGTCAGCCTCTTGAGAACAAGACAGATACAATCTCTGCCCTTTGGGAGCTTATAATCAAATAAGAACTTGACCAGGTTGCCTTTGAGGCCCAAACTGGTTCCAAGAATACAGAAGTCCCTGGAGTCCTTGAAAGAAGTTTCAGTTGGAGAAAAACACATGGCTCCTAAAATGGTCAAGGAAATGTAAAATTAGGTTGGAGAATCCCACTTACACCAGTGATGATACTTTTCTTCTTTTTCATAGTATTCTTTCACAATCAGAAAAAATACAAAAATAGTGATATTTAGAAATTTTTAAAAAACTTTTTGTTATTAAATAATATCTTAGATATGACAGAAAAGCATCCGCATATTAAAAAGTAAGGTGAGAAGGGTAAAAGCGGTTTCAAACTCAACAGTTCATAGGAAGAGACAATACTAAAATCTTGCTAAAGATAATTCACTTTTAAATGATCTTTTCTCACCAAAAAGATAAAAAAGAATTCACAATTTGGGGGAAAATGCAGTGACTATTAAGCTAAACCTAAGTATATCTCAACCTGCATCTACCTACTTCATAAAAATAAAAACTTAAATGTTAATGAAATAATATCTCCAGTGAGTTTCAAAGTAAACAGATTTCACAAGGTTTTATATTGACAATTATAAGTCATTCGTATGTTATTAGGACCGAAAATCCTGTCCTAACTCAGCTTTCTCAATTATCCACTTAGTAAATTACTCTTTCAAACTCCCAGTGGTTCTTTAAGAGCTGATAGGTTGCTGTTCCTCTGACCAGGTTGACTTTTTCTGACATGGTGCCTTGCATCCTCTGAGAATCCTAAAAGAAAAATTAACACATGAGCCTTTTCCTTTTGTGCCCCAAATCTGAAAGGAAGAAAAAGGTTTAAAAGTAAATGGTTTTCGGGGCTGGCCCGGTGGCAGAGCAGTTAAATTCGCATGTTCTGCTTCAGCAGCCCAGCGTTCCTCAGTTTGGATTCCAGGTGCGGACATGGCACCACTTGGCAAACCATGCTGTGGCAGGCATCCCTCATATACAGGAGAGGAAGATGGGCACGGATGTTAGCTCCGGGCCAGGCTTCCTCAGCAAAAAGAGAAGGATTGGCAGCAGATGTTAGCTCAGGGGTAATCTTCCTCCAAAAACAAGTAATTGATTCTTCTTAGTGTAACATTATTTATTTAAACACTGTGTTCATTAATTTTAAAGGATGTGTACAGTTTTAAAAACCATCCAGAAGTCTTACTTTGCTTAACCAATAAAACAGCAAGTAGAAACACACAAAAATGCAAAACTTCAAGAAGAATCTGTGAACAAATTCTACAATTGCAAAAGAAACAGTTTAATTACCTATTTTTAAGATCAAAAGAGAGGCTTATATCATTTTTCTGTATAGTTGCACATTATTTCATTAAATGAACATAATAACATCAAAAGAATTAATTCATTGTTAAGATTTGAAGGCACTGGAATCACAAGTACAGAGATTGAAACAGTAATCAAAAACCTCCCAAAAAACAAAAGGCCAGGACCAGATGGCTCTCTGGAGAATTCTACCAAACATTCAAAGAAGAGTTAGTACCTGTCCTCAAAATATTCCAAAAAATTGAAGAAGATGGAACACTTCCTAACACATTCTGTGAGGCCAACATGACCCTGATACCAAAACCAGACAAGGACAACACGAAAAAGGAAAACTACAGACCAATATCACTGATAAACCTGGATGCAAAAACCCTCAACAAAATATTGGCAAACCAAATACAGTAATACATTAAAAGAACTGTACACCACGATCAAGTGGAATTCATTCCAGGGATGCAGGGATGGTTCAACATCTGCAAATCAATCAATGTGATACACCACATTAACAAACTGAGGAAGAAAAATCACATGATCATCTCAATAGATCCAGAGAAAGCATTTAACAAGATCCAACATCCATTTATGATAAAAACTCTCAATAAAATGGGTATTGAAGGAAAGTACCTCAACATAATAAAGGCCATGTGTGACAAACCTACAACCAACAACATACTTAATGGTGAATAACAGAAAGCCATCCCTCTGAGAACAGGAACAAGACAAGGGTGCCCACTCTCACCACTCCTATTCAACACAGTACTGGAGGTATTGGCCAGAGCAATTAGGCAGGAAAAAGAAGTAAAAGGAATCCAAATTGGAAAGGAAGAAGTGAAACTTTCACTATTTTTAGATGATATGATTCTATATATAGAAAACCCTAAAGAATCCACCAGAAAACTACTAGAAATAATCAACAACTACAGCAAAGTTGCAGGGTACAAAATCAATTTTAAAAAATCAGTTGCATTCCTATACACTAACAATGAACTAGCAGAAAAATAAATCAAGAATACAATGCCATTTACAATTGCAACAAAAATAATAAAATACCTAGGAATAAACTGAACCAAATAGGTGAAAGACCTGTAGACTGAAAACTGTAAGTCTATTGAAAGAAACTGAGGAAGACATAAAGAAATGGAAAGATATTCCATGTTCACGGGTTGGAAGAATAAACATAGTCAAAATGTCCATACTGCCTAAAGCACTCTACAGATTCAATGCAATCCCAATAACATTCTTCACAGAAATAGAACAAAGAATCCAAAAGTTTATATGGAACAACAAAAGACCCCGAATAACCAAAGCAATCCTGCGAAAAAAGAACAAAGCTGGAGGCATCACAATTCCTGACTTCAAAACATACTACAAAGCTATAGTAATCAAAACAGCATGGTACTGGCACAAAAACAGGCACACAGATCAATGGATCAGAATGGAAAGCCCAGAAATAAAACCACACATCTATGAACAGTTAATCTTTGACAAAGGAGCCAAGAACATACAATGGAGAAAGGAAAGTCTCTTCAATAAATGGTGTTGGGAAAACTGGACAGCCACATGCAAAAGAATGAAAGTAGACCATTACCTCATTCCATACACAAAAATTAACTCCAAATAGATGAAAGATTTTAATGTAAGAATTTAAACCATAAAAATCTTATAGAAGAAAATATAGGCAATACACTCTTTGACATTGGTCTTAGCCACATTTTTTTGAATACCATGTCTACTCAGGTAAGGGAAACAAAAGTAAAAGTTAGCAAATGGGACTACATCAGACTAAAAAGCTTCTACAAAGCAAAAGAAACCATCAACAAAATGGAAAGACAACTCACCAACTGGGAGAAAATATTTGCAAATCATGTATCAGACAAGGGATTGATATCCAAAGTATATAAAGAACTCAAAAAAAAAAAAAAAACCACGATCAAAAAATGGGCAGAGGATATGAACAAATATTTTTCAAAGCAGTATATACAGATGGCCAACAGGCACATGAAAAGATGCTCAAATCACTAATCATTGGAGAAATGCAAATCAAAACTACAATGAGATATCAACTTACACCAGTCAGAATGGCTGTAACTACAAAGACCAAAAACAACAAATGTTGGAGAGGGGGTGTGAAGACAAGGGATGCACTGCTGGTGGGAATGCAAACTGGTGCAGCCACTCTGGAAAACATTATGGAGATTCCTCAAAAAACTAAAAATGGAAATATCATATGACCCAGTTATCCCACTACTAGGTACCTATGCAAACAACTTGAAATCAAAAATCCAAAGTCACATATGTACCCCTATGTTCACTGCAGCACTATTCACAATAGCCAAGACATGGAGACAATCCAAGTGCCCATCGACTGATGATTGGATAAAGAAGATGTCATATATATATATATATATATATATATATATATATATATATATATAATGGAATACTACTCAGCCATAATAAAAGACAAAATCATCCCATTTGCAACAACATGGATGGACCTGGAGGGTATTATGCTAAGTGAAATAAGCCAGACTGAGAAACACAAACACCATATGATTTCACTTACATGCAGAATACAAACAAACACATAGACAAAGAAAACAGTTCAGCAGTTACCATGGGAACAGGGGTGGAGGGTGGGCTCAGGGGGTGAAGGGGAGCACTTGTGTGGTGACAAACAAGAAATAATGTACAACTGAAATTTCACAATGATGTAAACTATTATGAATCTCAATTTTAAAAAAAATTTGAAGGCATTGGAAGTTTGGGAATAATTAAAAATATGTATGCAATTTTTTGCTGAGTAATGAATATGTCAAGAAATATGAATTTTACTGAACGCATTTAATTAAAATGGGTACGTCAAAGATCTTGAAAGTTAACCACTTCTCTGCATTTCCAAGTATTCACAAGTGCTCCTCATGGGATATAACAATGAATGAATACAAAACCTCAGATATAAGTTATGAAATACAATTTACTATGAAATTTAATAACTAAAAAATTACAAATGTTTGTTACATTTACATGATAAACTTTTGAATATATAGATTTAAAATACACATTTACCACTCACATACATAAATATGAAGAAACTGCTAGAGAAAAGCAAAGAAATTTGGAGAGATCTTGTGTTATATATGAAGTATATATCTAGGTCCACATCCTGAATCTGTCCTTAGTAGATAAGCAACTCTGGGCTTGTAATTTGAGTTTATTTGTTAGTTTTCCTATGTATATATAGAGGTTATGCCCAGTATCCTATTTATTGGCTAAGAAAAGGAGTGATACTGATTTGAATTAGACAATTCTAGAGCATTGATTGCGACACATCTCTATGGGCAGAGCTTTCAAGGAGCCAAGAAGGTCAGTATACCTAGATATGCTCTGACTTTTTCTCTTGTCTCTCTCTCTCAATGTGACTGTCTGGGGTGATGAGCTGACTCAGTACCTGATCCCTCTATGTAGGCAGAGGGATGCACCTATTCAGGAATGGACCTAAGTAGGCTAATCAAGGCCAAGTATAGACTAATTAGCTTAGAGAAAATGAATCCTTTCACATAGTGCATAATATTACACTTCAGTTCTACATTCCCCCAAGTCCCAGGCTAACATAAGGTGTTCTATTTTTCTTTCTTTTCCTTTCCTTATGCATCTATTTCTCTCAGAAATATGATGAGAAGGAGAGATATCTTGGACAGAGTATGGATATTATTCACACGCATAGCCACACTGCCACCATAATGACAGCACGCTATTTCTTAGAGCCTAACTATAACACCTAGCATGATATCTTGTACCCAATGTGCAATGGTATGTAGGAATATATATTCTCTCAAGAAAGCAAGAACCAAATAGTCCTTTTGTAATCATTTACCCTAATCCTTTCATTTCATACATTGGAAAATGTAAAATACAAGGACACAATAAATGAACACACTCCTGAGTCCTAGATAGGAAGGCATTAACCAGTGGTACACTTATGTTACTGAGGTAAAATAAAGGCATTACGATTAATTTTAGTGGTTAAAATGATAAGTATTATGGCCCCACAAAGATACCAATAAAATATAATAATGAAAATTTTTATTTTTATATGAACCATTTTAAGGGACTCTCCCTAGTTACACCTGAGATCCTCATAACGGCTTCTGAGTTAGGGGGAAAATGAACTAAGATGACATAAATTAAGTACCTTGTCTGCGGTTGAATAATTAGTAGGTAACCTGCCCTAATCAATTATGTAAAAGCCAACGTATATATATAAGAATACACATATATATACACACATTTAACTAAAGTCACTGTGTTTTACATTAGATTCTCAGAACTTATTCATCTTATAGCTGAAAGTTTGTGCCCTTTTACCAACCTCTCCCTATTTCCCCCACACTTTAGCCCCTAATAACCACTTTTCTACTTTCTGTTTCTATGAGTTTGACTTTTTTATTTTTTAGCTTCTACATATAAATGATACCATGCAGTATTTGTCTTTCTGTGGTTTATTTCACTTAGCATAATACCCTCCAGGTCCATCCATGTTGTCTCAAATGGCAGGATGTCCTTCTTTCTCATGGCTGAATAATATTCCACTGTATATAACCACATCTTCTTTATCCATTCATCCATTGATGGACACTTAGGCACTTAGGTTGTTTCCGTGTCTTGGCTATTGTGGATAATGCTGCAATGAACATGGAAATGCAGATATCTCTTCAAAATCTTATTTTCATTTCCCTTGGATATATACCCAGAAATGAAATTGATGGATCATGTAGTAGTTCTATTTTTAAATTTCTGAGGAACCTCCATGCTGTTTTTTTTTCTTGTTTTTTTTTAAAGATTTTATTTTTTCCTTTTTCTCCCCAAAGTCCCCCTGGTACATAGTTGTATATTCTTAATTGTGGGTCCTTCTAGTTGTGGCATGTGGGACGCCGCCTCAGCGTGGCTTGATGAGCAGTGCCATGTCCGCGCCCAGGATTCGAACTGACGAAACACTGGGCTGCCTGCAGCGGAACGCGCGAACTTAACCACTCGGCCACGGGGCCCGCCCCCTCCATACTGTTTTTTCCATAGTGGCTGTATCAATTTACATTCCCATCAACAGTGCACAAGGATTCCCTTTTCTCCACATCCTAATACTTTTTTTTTTTTTAAAAGATTGGCACCTGGGCTAACAACTGTTGCTAATCTTTCTTTTTTTTTTTTTCTGCTTTATCTCCCCAAACCCCCCTGTACACAGTTGTATATCTTAGTTGCAGGTCCTTCTAGTTGTGGGATGTGGGACGCCGCCTCAACGTGGCCTGACGAGTGGTGCCATGTCCGCGCCCAGGATCCGAACCCTGGGCCACCACAGAGGAGCACGCGAACTTAACCAGTCAGCCACGGAGCCAGCCCCCAACTAATACTTTTTATCTCTTGTCTTTTTGAGGATAGCCATTCTTCAGTACGAGCTGATATCTCCTGGTTTTGATTTGTGTTTCCCCGATGATTAGTGATGTTGAGCACCTTTTCATATACTTCTTGGTCATTTGTATGTCTTCTTTGAAAAAATGTCTATTTAGTTCCTCACCCCATCTTTTAATTCAATTGTTCAGTCTTTTGCTATTGAGATTTATGAGTGCTTTATATATTGTAGATATTAACCCCTTATCAGATACATGATTTTCAAACATTCTCTCCCATTCTGTAGGTTGCCTTTTCATTTTGTTGATAGCTTCCTTTGCTGTGCAGAAGCTTTTTAGTTTGATGCAGTCCCTCTTGTTTATTTTTGCTTTTGTTGCCTTTGCTTTTGGTGTCAAATCCAAAAGATCACTGCCAAAACTGATGTCGAGTTTCCCCCTATGTTTTCTTCAAGAATTTTTATGGTTTCAGATCTTACATTTGAGTCTAATCCATTTTGAGTTGATTTTTGGGTATGGTGTAAGATAGGAGTCCAGTTTCATTCTTTTGCATGTGGCTGTCTAGTTGTCCCAACACCATTTATTAAAGAGACTATCCTTTCCCCATTGTATGTTCTTGGATCGTCTGTCATAAATTAATTAACTATGTATGCATGGTTTTATTTCTGGGATCCCTATTCTGTTCCATTGATCTATGTGTTTGTTTTTATGCCAATATCCTACTGTTTTGATCACTACAGCTTTGTATAATTTGGGAAGTGTGATGCTTCCGGCTTTGTTCTTCTTTCTTAAGATTGCTTTGGCCTTTTTGGGTCTTTCATTGTTCCATACAGATTTTAGAATTGTTTTTTCCATTTCTGTGAAAAATGCTATAGGAATTTTGATAGCAATTGCATTGAACCTGTAGATTATTTTGAGCAGTATGGACATTTTAACAATATTAATTCTTCCAATCCATGAGCACAGAATGCCTCACCATTTATTTGTGTGTTTTTAAATTTCTTTCATCAATGTCTTATTGTTCTCAATGTATAGGTCTTTCACTTCCTTGATAAAATTTGTTCTTAGATAGTTAATTCTTTTTGATCCAGTTGTAAATGGGATTATTTTCTTAATTTATCTTTCTGATAGTTCATTATTAGTATATATAAACAACTGATTTTTTTATGGTGGATTTTGTATGCTGCAACTTTACTGAATTCGTTTATTTGTTCTAACAGCTTTTTGGTGGAGTCTTTAGGGCTTTTTATACATAATATCACATCATCTGCAAATAGAAACACTTTTACTTCTTCTGTTCCAAACTGAATGACAGTTTTTTCTTTTTCTTGCCTAATTGCTCTGGCTAGGACTTCCAACACTATGTGGAATAAAATTGGTGAGAGTGAGCATCCTTGTCTTGTTCCTGATCTTAGAAGAAAAGCTTTCAACTTTCACCACTGAGTATGATGTCAGCTGTGGACTTGTCATATATGGCCTTTATTTTGTTAGATACATTCCCTCCATACCCAATTTGTGGAGAGTACATACGTATATCATAAAATACATACATATTTTAATATTAAATTGTGATTATTACCAAAAAAATATATGGCCATTCCGAGATTAAATAAAGAACTAAAAAAATTGGCAAATGATTAGTTTTGCAGGTCAGCAGATTACATTTAAAGTCCAAGCTCCACCATTAGCTAGTTATGTGACCTTTAGTAAATTACTTAGCTTCTCTGAACCTTAAGTTTCTATAGTCTGTAAAATGAAGACAATGAATTTATCAGTGATGCACAAACACTTGGAGACTGGCTGTAAAACAATCATTACCTAGGACTTTGGAAAACCCAAACTCAGTTAGTTCTAACACTCCATCAGGTTTCAAATCTACTTGGGTAGGGTTCTTATATTCCATCAGGTTTCAAATTCACTTAAAACATTGACCCTTTCTACTTTAACATCCCTGCATTTAAGCTGAAGCTCAAGGTAAATGATTTACCCAAGGTAACAGAGGTACTTCGTAATAATACTGAAATTAGAACAAATACTTCTAACTCCCATCCCCATGATTTTTCCAAGGAAAGTATTAGCAAAAATACATTAAGCTGATTATCCTGCTACTTTCAACACAGCTAGAAGCATTGAATTCAGGGTGCTTTGGAAATACACACTGTTTTTCTCCAACCAGAAAATGTCTTGGGAACTGTATGTATTCTTCAAGATGAATAATCACTTGATGGCTATTGAAGCTAGATGAAGAAACAGAAGCTGCTCTTAGAAGGGAAAAAATAAAGTCATATTTCCCTCAAAACACAAAAGAAAAATGCCTATAGGAAAGTCTCCTTCTAAGAAGTGACTCCACAACATGGCTTAAGAACTTTGTTTTTCTAGTTGGAGATTCTAAAAATCGCTTCCCCATAAGACTTAAATCACTTTAATAATTTTATTTTATATATAGGAAGATGTAGAGGAGGTTGAGAAGGATTGGGAAAGGAAGATAACTAAGAATTTTTTACATGAGAAAATCATATATTATGTCAGTTTCAGCACTTATTATCATGAATGTGGCTCACTATCTATCTGATAGATTCTCTCATACAATGTCTGGATGCAGAGAGAAAAGTCTGAAACTTTTAAGTGATAAAGACTAAAAATGAAAAAACTCTCTTTTTCTTGCCAGCAGCATATGCCAGCTGAAGAATTTTCAGGCTTTACATTCTGAGGTCACCTCCTAGCACTTCATTCTTGGGTACTTCTCGCTGCCTGCTGGATTGGCCATCAATCTAAACAAACCAGGTCTTCTGAAAAGAAATGAATCTTTCGACAACTAGTTATTTTTAGCAATGCTTTGACAAATGTTTAAATAGTCAATGACTGAAGGAAGAAAGTACCTGGATGTAATTAGCAACTTTGCTAATTCTCTGTATTTTCAGTTCTGCATTTTTAATTTCCCTCTTGTTTATCTGAACTGTTGATTAAGTGATTCTCTGCCAGCTAATGTATGCACTCACCTAGCCATTGATTACTTCAAATGACTGCCTTGCATATTTACTGCTGGTTAAATATTTTAAACTTCTACCAACATTATCTTGTACCCAATTAAGAACTCATTGAGGCAGGTTTTTTAATCTCTTTTTCATTGTAGGGAGTATTCTTGAAGCTAATTACAGGTAAGGTTTACTTGTTCTCCTCATTTTGAGACATAAATTCCTGAAGGACGGTGCCCTGTCCAGTGAGAGGTTACTAACAAGAGCTTGGTTCAGAGCATCACATGGGGTGGGTAGAAACAGAAGGAATGGAGAATTGGCTATTCTGTTCATGCCTTGGCTCTCTCTCGAGCTTCTTTAATTAATTCCCTTGGCATTTCTCAGGGGGAAAAGGTGGCACAATACCTTTAAAGTCTCATGTCCACTCGTCACTTTCTCTTAAAAATAAACATTTACTTTGTTTGATAATCTGTCTTTCTGCAACACAATTTAAAATTGTGGCTGTAATAGAGTCAAAAGAAATCTTGAAGCAAAATTTTTCAATTCTTCTCTGTTACTCCGCTGAAGCATGATGGGGCTACTGCCCAAAGTATTACATTCAAAATACACCACATTCATTCAGGACTAGGAAAGAAAAGATCTTTTTGATTATTCATCTGTGGGAATTTATTGTCCTTATCCCAGCAGACATTGTAAAACTGAGGCCTCAATAATATTTTGTCTCTGCATAGAATTTAAAACTTCCATCTTGCTTTACAATGCATTATTTCAGCAAATCCTCACAGCCACCTTGTGAGATGGATAAATGTATTTCAGGGTTTCTCAGCCTTGGCATTATTGACATTTGAAGATTTGAAGATAGATGATTCTTGGTTGAGGCAGTTGTTGTTTACAATGCAGGATGTTTAGCATCATCCCTTGTCTCTACTCACTAGATGCCAGTAGCATCAACTCCATACATAATAGTCATAATTAAAACTTTCTCCAGATATTACCAAATGTCCCCTGGTTTTGGGGAGGAGGATGATGGCAAAATCACCCCCAGTTGGAAACCGCTGATATATCTATAATTCTGATTTTATGAGGGACCTGTCACTAGAAACATTTAAGCGACTTAACTAAGTTCACAAAGACTTTGATTCCTCTCTTTACTTAACCTCCACAAACCATCAGCAAATCTTTAACTGTACCTCAAACATATCCCAAAATCTATCTACCCATATCCATCTCTACTACTACTATCTAGACCAATGAACCATCTATTGCTTGGGCTAGTGCAATAATTTCCTATCTAGGATCCTGACAATCCCTCTTCCCCTCTCAAATCCATTCTCTGCATATTGTAAGAGTAATATTTTTAAAACACATCAAATAATAACGCTATGCAGTTTGAAATCTCAAGTGATGTCCCAATGCATTAAAAATACAATCCAAACTACTCATCTTGCTTATCTCTCTGGTACCTCACTCCCATCCAGCACACTGGTCACAATGATCTCCTTCATATGCTTAGATTATGACAAGTTAGTTGCTACCTTGGAGTCTCTGCACAAACTGTTTCCTCTGCCATAAATGCCCTTTCCCTTACCTTGACAGTTGGTTCTTTCAGATTTCAGCTAAATTCGCTACGCAATCTAAAGTAACAATTTCCACATTTCCTATTTTAATTCTCCACATATTATTTATTTGATGTTTGTCTTGATTAGTTACATGCTATGTTATTTATCATCTGTTTTCTCCATAGAGTGCAAACTCCAGGATAGCAGAGATATCCTGTCTATATCATGACGGTTTTGTTCACTGCTATGTTCCCAGCAGCTGGAACAATCTGGCACATAGTAGGCACTCAATTAAGGATGCTGATTAAAAGTATTACTTAACAACAAATAAATCATGGAGTCAGAATCCAGATGACTCTTCCCATTATATTATTAAAAAACAATAATTTCAAAGCTATTAATTCATAAAAATGTTTATAATACAAATATGGTAGGGATGGGAGGATAGACGGTGAGTAAGGTGGAGTCTCTGCAGTGGAAAAACTCACAATCTATGGGACAGTCACAGACACACAGATACACCACAAACACAATTTTTTTTTAAAAGCACATGTAAGAAATGCAAAAACAGTAGCAGGGATGTGAAACACTGGGAAAGAAAGAAACAGAGGGTGGGATCGTAGAAGCCTGCATTTAGAGGTTAGCTTAAGCTGCATCTTGAAGAAAGCATAGGTCAATATGTATTTCAGCAAACTCCAGGCTGTCAACACTTTGGCCTTAGAAGGTCTGGATTAATAATGCCAAGTGAGGGGGAACTACCAGCTAGAGACTGCAAGCTAATTAAACTGTTTACATGTTTGCTGTAGGTATTCTGACATCTGTTGGCCATGGGCTGCATGACCCAGAGAGAAACTACTTTCTTGCCTGAGTGAAATGGTGATTCAGCTTCCCCAGTCATTTCTTTGTGTGCTTGCTCAGAACAAAAGCCGTCATCTCTGCTGAATGTCACCAGTGTGGCCCTCACCTGGGATATTGGAATAGCCACTGAATGAGTTGAGAACATAAAACTAGTATTTTTTGTGATCAGCATAATTTAAGAACTTGGAATCTCTGACAATAATGACTAAAATGATAGGAGCTGGTTTTCAAATAAAGTGTAATGGGAAGCCTGAAAAAGAAATAGCTTTGAAAATGAAACTCAAAAGAAGCAAATTAAGTCTCAAGTACATTCTATGTGAGTCTCTGATGACTGCAGGGGTTGAGGGGAGAAGGATGAGCATTTGATTTCTTTGACTGTCCTCTTTTTCTTATTGACTGATTCCATGTCAATTCAGAGGTACAAAGTTATTTATAAATTTGGATATTTGGAGATGAAAATTTTCTAGGATTTAATTAACAAGCACTTTGTGATTCTGATATGATATATCCCTGTATGATTTCACAACCATAAGTTAAATTATTGTGGAGTTAGTAAAAATCATGATACAAATACTTTCATATTCTGAATGTACCGAATAAACAAACAGCATAATACAAACTTTAAAACTGACACGAGTTTGAATTCTATGTGTTATTCTGTTCAAACATTCAAAATGATCTTCCAAAGGCATTCTTTTGCTATGATAGGAGAAGCTATATATTTCAAATGGTAATAAAATTGAGAGCAATCAAGTTAATAGGAAAAACCTAAAATTTTCCAAAACTAAAAATAGCATTACTAGGAAGAGAAATACATCTTCCTCCTTATATGACAGTATTACAGATCTATGATTCAGCATGAATTTGTCACTAATCAAGAACCCCATGTGGTGAAACCAAAATGTCTGTCACAATGTCCCCTCAAGAGATTCCACACATTATTAAAAATACTCTATTTTAAAAAGTATGTACCTATCAGCTTTCATCTTTTTACAAGACTGATACTGTTTACTTAGGATAGCATTAAAAGAACAAAATTTATGGCAGAAATCCTTGAGTTCAAATCCAGATTTGACCATCGATGAGATTATACTAACATGAGACATTGACAAAACCTCTAAATCTCAGGCTTCTCATCTGTGAAATGAAGAAAGTAACTTCTACACCACAGCATTATTTTGAGGATTACTGGAAATGTAGCATATTAAGATGCAGAACCACCATCCTGGCACATGATATGCACAAAATAAACGTTAAATGTAAAATAATTCAGATGTACTCTTTCCTGATTCTTCTTTCATAAAAAAAAATCAATTAATTCAAGCTGGCTAAACCAGGAAGGACTGAAAAGGGAAAGACAATATTTTAAATTTAAAAATGGACCATCACCCTCCACTACCTATACAGGATGAATCCAGGTAGAGCATCCATGGAAATCTATAAAGAGTCTCAGTGGCCTGGAGGCCAGTTTGAAGAGGGAAGAACTAGGGAAGTGATGCTAAATTGTGAAGATTCCTTAAAAGTTGCTACAACTTCAGGAAAGCCTGTGCTTCAATTTACTAATGGAAGAGGTCCACATGCAAGCATCTTTCACAGGTCAGGGGTGGCTTACTGCTCAGAGTACAGAGAAGGTAGAAGTGATTCACAGAGAAGACACGACCGTCAACTAAGCCAAGAGCCTGACATGAAGGATATTCTTGTTTCCCTCCCTTTATGCCCAACATACAGTAAGCACTAAATATTTGTCAAATGATACCAACAAAAATAGTGAAAAAGAAATCAGAGATCAAGTGAATAACACTATAGTCAATAAAGATTTTCTGTATTGAACAAATGAATGAAGTGATGAACAAATGACACAATGATTGAAGGAATGAACAACATCATTAAAGGTTCCTTTGAGTCTACCAAGCAACCAACAAATAAAAGAACAAATATGTTCTTCGAATATCCTGTCAATGAAAGAACTCAAAGCCCACGGTACAAGCCAGAATTCATGTTAGGGTTCACAGGAAAGCAAGAATATCAAGTTGGGCATGTCACAAAACACTCTGGCACCATTTTTGTTCTCTCCAGCCCGAGTCCTCACACACACACCTCAAACTACCTCTTTCCAAGTAAGGCATAGCAGCTAGTACCTGAAAAATAGCAAAGAGGTGCTAATTCCAGTCTGTTCTATTTACAGAGTAGAACTTACAGATGGCATACCTCTGTACAAATTAGTATCTTCTGAAATTGGATCAGATACAGATACCACTGATTACAGGGCCTGCAGAAACTACCTTCTTCCCATGCCATCTCTAGATTTTTGGCAGAAGTTTATACTCAAAAGAGGATCAAACAGGGGCTGGCCCCGTGGCCGAGTGGTTAAGTGCGCGCGCTCCACTGCAGGTGGCCCAGTGTTTCGTTGGTTTGAATCCTGGGCGCGGACCTGGCACTGATCATCAAGCCATGCTGAGGCAGCGTCCCACATGCCACAACTAGAAGGACCCACAACGAAGAACATACAACTATGTACCGGGGGGCTTTGGGGAGAAAAAGGAAAAAAAATAAAATCTTTAAAAAAAAAAAAAAACAAAAAAAAAACAAGAGAATCAAACAAACACACAAGTACTTACTAAAAGCTTAGTAACACATCAAGTAATGCCACAATCCTTTACCTACAAATCCCTGAGAAAGCAGACTTATTTTATTCCTGCCAATTAAAGAATATGTCTCCAAGAACGTCATTTTATCTCCAGAAATAAGTCAGTTCACAAGAAGCTCCAGGCTAGGTGATTGTCATTCTAACTATTATCTTGAAATATTGAGAAACTACACACCCTTGTTTCTCTCCACAGGTGGGACAGCCACTCATCCTAGAGTGATATAGAGTGACATCTGTCAGTGGAGGGCATGGTATATCACAGATCCAGAACTGTGTTAAACATCTAAAAGGTGTCATTTACTTTCTGTCCTGAATTAAAGTACCTAACACTTAAAAACTACATGCTAATTTTCCTACCATATTTTTTCTTTAGTCTGTAACATTACATGTTGCACCAGAATAACACATTTCCAAATGTTAATACATAACAATAAAATAATTTTTTGAAAGTCAAATTCCTGAAAAATCAGATATTTTATTACAATGCACATACAATTACTCTCATAGCATCATGAATGAAAAAGATGATACTCAAGAAAATACAAAGAGAATCTGCCAAACATTTCTTCACATATATCTTTCCTCATGTTCTCTGTGACTTGTTTTCAGTGGTAAACTTTAAATTTGTCTCATCTTAGCAATTTGGATTCATTAGTTTTACCACGTCTTCAGATCCATTAAACAAAAGAACCAATGGCTCTAGAGTTACTAAAATAGAATCTCTTCCTCTTATGACTCCTGATTTAACGTAATGAGAAATTTAGAGTTGATTATAAAGGTACACACATATTCTGGAAAGAAAAATTAAAAGGAGTGAAACTTGATAACCACTTCCTTGAGCATGTATTCATCACTAACTAAACTAAATAGGACAGGAAACTACCATATCCTAGTTCTCAGAGGTGACCACAGATTTTTTAACTTTTTTTCTTTTTTTTGGTGAGGAAAATTCGCCCTGAGCTAACATCTGTGCCAATCTTCCTCTACTTTTGTATGTGGGATGGCTCCACAGCATGGGTGATGAGTGGGGTAGGTCCGTACCCAGGATCCGAACCCAGACCACCGAAACCAAGTACAAGGAACTTTAACCACTCAGCCACAGGGCCAGCCCTATTAACTTCTTTTTAAAATACTTTTTACATATCTCTATTTTAATAGCAAGAAAATCTCAAACTCAATATGAGGGGCTCTGTGTAGGGCACACAGTTAGTTGCCTATCCAATGCCAATTATCTTTTTCTTACTTGGAGGAAAAGCACAGGTTTTGTCTGGTAGTTCAACTCTCTTTTAAAATTTGAGAACATGACAAAGGGATAAACTTAGATTAGTCTAATCCACTGAGCAAAGCAAAGTGGCCTCTGTTGTATAAATAAAGTTTTATAAATAAACAAAGCCATACCATTCTTTTCCATTTATCTCTGGTTGCTTCTGTGCTACATTGGCAAAACTGACTAATTGCATCAAAGACTGTATTGCCTACAAAGCCTAAAGTATTCAGTATCTTGCCCTTTACAGAAAAAGTTTGCCATTCCCTGGTATATACCAATCCTGATCATCCCATTACACTACCAGTGACTTGTTTGAATAAATGCATATAACACAGTCCTAGCCAATAAGATACATGGAAAAGTCTGTGAAGAACTTCTGGGAAAAATTCCCTTGCTGATCAAGAGAAAAACATATAAAGAAATAACCCCTCTTCTTCTTTTCAGTGTTGATATGTAGCGAAAATTTGGGCAGTCTATTTTTTGCTTGTTTCTTTGCTTTCTTAATGGGAGAAAAACTCTACGTTGAAGAAATTTGAGTGAAAATAACGAACTTGGTCCCTTGATGAAGTCATTGAATTATCAAATTAACCAACCTTGGAGCCTGCCTATCCCAGAACTTCTTTCATCTTTTAAGCCTGGTGGGTTAGGGATTACTTTTACTGGCAGTCAAAAGGTTCCTCATAATATTACCATATCATGGAACGTCAGAGAAAGAAATGACTGGTCAGGGAGAGGAAGCGGAACACGTGTGAGTGGGCTAAAGAAGTAGCTCCTCTTAAAAGACATTTTATTTTATGGTAACACAGGATTGGAAGGATTATGGAAGATCCACACTGCTTTCTACAGAATGCAATAAGAATTTCGTATTTATTGCATTTTAAAAAATTCTACTTTAAGTAATTAGGCTACTGGCCAATAATCCATGATTGCAAACAGTCATTAGTATACCTATATATTTTTAAACAAAATGGCAGATTATTTCACAGATAACTAGGAAAGGAAAAGATTCCTAAATTTATATTCACTTTAAAAATTTCTTACCAACATATGTAGTAGGATTTAAGTCAATCGCATTTAAAATGCCATTCATTCAACAGGTTTTTACTGAGCGCCCACTGTGTGCTAGGCACTGGAGGCACAACAAAACACAACAAAAAAAGGTCTTTGTTCTTGAGGAGCTTATGTTATGTGGGGGCAGTCAGATTATAATACATGAGAGTAAATAAGCAACATAAACTGTATGATAGAAGGTAACATATCACGGTAAAGGGGATTGGGACTATTGGAGGGATTCCTGGGGAAGGAGAAGACGCAATATTAAATGGGGGTGTCCACATGGATGCAATGGGATGTAATCTGAACAAAGACTTGAAGGATTTAAAGCAGTAAAGGAGTCAGTTAGTCAGCCAGAGGATTAAGAGAATACAAAAGTTAAAACACAGGTCTGTGCCTAGCATGTTCAAGGTCTTTGTGGCTGTGGCAAAATGAGTAAGGGAAAGAGTAGCAGAAGAAGAAATTATGGGGCCACATCATGTAAAAAAATGTGTAGGTCATTTTAAGGACTGTGGCTTATACTCAAAGTGAAACAGGGGGCCACTATAGGACTGTGAGCAGAGAAGTGTCACGATTTGACATAAAATGTAAATAGATCACATGTTGCTGAAACTAGACTACAGTGATTGGGGCATGTGACAAATGTAAATGCAAGGAGAACTATTAGAATGTAGTAGAGTAGTCTAGGAGAGACGTGGGGTGACTCAGACCAGGGTGATGGAAGTGAAGGTAGTAGAAAGCTATCCATTTCTGAGTAGGGGTGTATGTGTGTGTGTATTTCCATTTTAAAAATCTTTTTTTATCTTGAAGTAATTTCAAACATACTGAAAGTTACAAGAACAGTAAAGAACAGCCTTTACCTAGATTCACCTATTACATTAGTTTCCTATGGCTGCTGTAACAAAGTACCACAAACTGGCGGCTTACAACAATAGAAATTTATTGTCTCACACTTTGGGAGGCTACAGGTCTGAAATGAAGGTGTCAGCAGGGCTTGTCTCCTCCTAGCTTCTGGTGGTTTGCTGGCAATCTTTGGTGTTCCTTGGTTTGAAGCTGCATCACTTCAATCTCTGCCTCTGTGTTCACATCGCCCTCTTCTTATAAGGACACCAGTCATACTGAATTAGGGGCCCATCCTACTCTAATATGGCCTCATCTTAACCAATTACATCTGCAATGACTCTCTTTCTAAAACGTCACATTCTGAGGCATAAGGGGTTAGGACTTCAACATTATCTTTTTTAGGGGAGACATAATTCACAACCCATAACAACTAGTTATAACATTTTGCCCTAATTACTTATTTTATACATATTCTTATTATTCTTTTTTCTGAACATTTCAGACAGGTATCATAGACCTTATACTTAGATATTTCAGCATTTCCTAAAAAAGTGATATTTCCCCTTTTATACTCACAGTACAGTTACTAACTTCATTGAACTGAATATTTAAACAGAACTTTAATCGGTTGTATTTAAATTTTGCTAATTCACTTAATAATATGCCTTATAATGTTGTATTTCTTACACCTCCAGATCCAGGCTATAGTCTATTTAGTCAGCACACATTTTTAGTATTTTTTAATATATACATTCCTCAGCCTTTTTCTTTTATGATATTGATATTTCTGAAGAGTAAAGTTGATGGGTCATTTTTATAGTCCCTTCTATCACCTTCATTTTATCTTTCTAGAGTTTACATTTCTTCAAACTTCAAAGGCTGTTTTTATCTAGGGGTGTCCTAAGGCTTTAGGCCAGTCAGGGCCAGATCAGCCTACAAATGACAATGCCAGAGATGCTAAGATATGTGGAGGGAATTCTCCACACAGAGAGAAACCCTACAGTGAAGGCAGAACAGATTAGGGGTACAGCTGGAAGTCTAAGTATTTTGTGGGATGTGAACTCTGGAGAAACATTTGTTGCAGAAGAAAATGGACAAAGAAAGGATAGTCAACTCTAATAAAGACTCATAGGAACAAGTACATGACACAGTGCTTCACTTCAACAGTTTGTAACCTTAATAATGAAGTTATAAATAAGTTGAATATGTTATATGCCTGGGTAACATGACAAAACACACGCGCGCAAACACACACACACACACACACACCGCCAAATATTTGACCTCGTTACTTATTTTATTAAATATTGGGAAGCCAATAGTGTTTTGATGAAAAGATAGAAAGTAGAAAAGAAAAATCAATAAATCGCTCACAGAGAAAGTAGCCATAGGTGTAATTCAAATCAACCAAACATATTGCTCTACATAACTCCAACTCCTCTCCTAAGAGGTTGAATTTGCTAAAGAGATGGCCTTGTCCACTCCCCAAATCAGGATGCATTTATGTATGCAGTTTGGGGTCAGGACTTAGAAGCCTTGAATTGCTCGGTATAACTACATGATAAAAAATTGAAAACACTGAAGGGATAGAGGTATCTTGAGAGGGAGAGACCAGCCTAATGAGGCAAGACGTGGGTAGAAAGGGGGGATTTGAGAAGCCTCAGAGCAAAGCAGCCCAAAAGGACAAGAATGACAAACTACGACTAAGAAATGTTTTTAAATTATTTGTATGGGATGTACTCACACCTTTCTCCAGCTTTATCACTCTTACAGTATCTTTAATACAGGAGTACACTGCTCACTGATTTGTGTGTGTGTGAAAATAGATTATTTTGGGTAAACTTAGAGGGGGAGTGGGAGTTAAGTTCTAAGTCTGTGTTAATGCAAGAAAAAAACACATTATGCCAGGAAGCCTGAGATGAAGACAGAGCAGATTCTGAGAGAGGAAAGTGCTGGGAATTAGTAAAAATTCTTGGGAAAACTCCATATTTTCAAGGCTATTGGTGAAGTTAAAACCACAAACTCCAAGGAGTAAAGATCAACCTAGCGAATATCTAGATATAAGTGGAACATATAGAAAATTTTACTAAGGTGTGAGTATGTGTACCACAAATATGTATGTGTATTTAGTAAATATGTATATGTATGTACATGAATTATGTGTATATGTGTGTGTTGTTTGTGTGTCTATGTATGTTTAGTGTTCCAAGTCCTGACCCCAACATGCATACTGATATATACAATATGCTGAAAAGTTAAAGGTGGAAAATAGGGAGGACCAGAGAAGTCTGTAGGGATGTAACAGTCAAGATGGGTGGTGGGATCTGCTAGAAAAAATGGTGACGGAGAGGGTCTGTAGATTCATCTCCTTTTCTGTCTCCTTCCCCACCAAAAGACCCCTTTGTGATTGTCCCATAGCTCTGAGATGTGGGCCAGAATTGTAGGCTAGAATATTCACCTTCAATACACAGTTCCTGAGGAAGCCATGTGCCCCAGAATATGAAGAATTATCTCTATTTCCTGAAGAGCCTTTATGCCCATGTCTGAGCTCCAGCTCAACTTCGTGGGGTATTTTATCTATTTTCTTCCTCCCATGTAGTGTGGGACTCTCCTCCTTCCATTTTTGGATTCATTTTTACAATTATTTAAGAAAAGAAAAAAGAAACAGAGAGAAAAATCAAATAAGAGAGTCCTAGATCCACCCACCAGCTTAGATTAACTCTTGTTTTTTCTGTTCATTCTGGCATTTTACTAACTCAATGAGATGAGACTTCTCAAGAAAAATCAGACCATTACCCTTCCAGTGGAACAGGCTGAGCAGGGCAAAGGTCAGAGTAGGGTATAGGGCTTCTAGTCAAAGCTCACACATAAACTCACAGAGGACTACAGGGTAGAATCTCAGACAGATTCCGTGCCCTTGAATTGGACTATTAAGAAAGTACAGGATACCTGCAGGAGAGTAGAGTCCCAGAGCACTGTTCATCATCACCTTCCCATAGGAGGTGACGCTGCTCCAAGTCTTCATGTTGGGGCTGGTTTAGAGAGCAGTGCTGAGCCTCTAAAAGCCTCTGATTAGATGGTAAAAACTTAGCTATGGTCACTATAGGTCTAAGATGCTGCACCCATCCTCAGTAGAAGACGACTGACTAGATACTCACCTGAGGGTCACTTACTGAAAGTTCATTATTTGAGTTTTACAAAGAAGGAACATTGGAAAATATTTTTATCCACTTTAAAAATGAAGCAACACATAGCTCTACCAATTCAAGGTAGAAAGTCATATTTTTCATGAATAATGAAGATCCTCAGCCAGCCTAAAGAGAGTGACAATAGGGCCTCAGCCCCTCTATCTTTTCCTGCTTTTCAGGGACACTGTAGAGTCAAGAAGAGAATGGTCTCACCTGACTCCTCACTCTCAGGATGTCAATCTCTCACAAATCTCCACCCTCTCCATAGATACAACAGCTTCATTTACCTGCCGTCCTACAACACCAACCGTCTCTACTGCAGGACCACCATATACCACTTTAAATCAATCTGATGTGCTTCGCATTCCACTGATTATCATCCCAGAGAGCTCACCTGCAGAGTTTCTCAGCTAGTTGCCCTCTTCTGTTCTAACATTCCCAGGCATGGACCACACCTCCCATGTATGATTTCTCCTGGTGGCAGGCATCTGCAAAGGACTTGTTCTGCCCCACCTCCTCATACTGTGTTCTATGCCAAGTGCACCTTTCTCCCCACCTATTACAGACTTTTCTCTGGGTGCACCCTGCAAGTGGAGGCTGGTAACTTCTTCCTCCTTAGCCTAGGTGTCAATGAGCATTTGAAGATACAGAGTAATAGAGAGAATGTATTTTCAGATTTGGGAAAAAGAAGGAGGAGTCATTTCTAAAGCAACTCAGTCAATGCTATGAGCTGAATTCTCTGAATTTCATAGAATTACTTAATAATAAACAGTACCCCCAACTCTTCTAGAGCCCTGAAGGGAAACCAGAGCAGCTGCACAGAAACAGCATCTCCCAAATCCCAGTAACCTGGGGATGATTTTCAGCATAAATGAAGTCAGCCCTTCCACAGTCTCTTGGCTTTTCTGGCTACAGCCCACGTCTGTGGTAGCTGTTCTCCGGAAGAGTCTCCCGTTGTTTATTCAATGTAAAATCTATTGCTACCCAAAGCCTAATGTGGGCTCAAGAATCCCTACTGCTTCCCTAGCTGCAGCCTCTACCCTACTGTGAGGCCCAGATCCAGTGCCTGCCTAGAACTCAGCCCCAGTTGCAGCCCTTACATCTGCTCAAACTAAGCTCCAGGCACTTTCAAACCTCTCTCCCACTCAGATTAGTATCCCTCCCTAGAAGCCAGAAACAGGAGCAGCCTCTCAGCCTACCTGAAATTCTTACCTGAAACGGCCCTTGTGGCAGAAGCAACTATAAAATTTGTGGTCTTAATTTACCCTCCACGGTCCAAAGATCTCAGGAAGCCTAGCTTTCACAGGACAATCCTATAGGTTAGTCTCTATCCTTCCTGAAGAATTTGAGCAAGAAAATGTGGAAACAACTTGTACATTACCTTCAAAATAGTCTCACAGAAGAAAAGAGGGGTCAGCCCACAGCATCTGAGAGACTCTAGCACCAATGCAGTCAAAAGGTATATTACCAGGAATCTCTCAGACGAAGTGCCAGCAAGGACTCTCATAGCCCTCTGTATGGAAGGGCCAGAGAAACCCTCAGTGAGTCAGAAGAATCAATATGAATACTTCTTGGGAGCTTTCCTTCCTTGATTCATGCACTGAACAGGTGGAACAAGCCCAATCCATCCGCTTTCATGAGTGGCAAAAGTGGGGCTTACTTCTGAAGGTCCTTGAATTTATAAAACTATAGTACAAGATGACAGAGGCTCAATCCTGACCTTTTTGTCATGCCATCTTTCCATACTCAGACACCCATGTTTCAGGGGCAAACTCATTCAATAGCTGAGCTAGGGAAAAGGGGTAATTAGAAAAAAATACAGCACCTACCCTGGTGTGTGAGCAAGGCCAGAGGCATGAAGTGGTCCTGCTTTGATATTTGTGATAGTCTTGCATTGACTTATCAAGCTAGCAGAGAGAGCAAATACATTTCAACCCTCACCCCCTGCAACTAAGAGAAAACCTGGCAGAGAATGACTTAACTTGGGGCCAGTAAGGTGATCCAGAGCTACTATAAGTTGAGAAACAGTAGACCATGAACCCAACGATAAGAATGGGAATCATGCCCCAGGAGACTCCAGCCATAGCATAGACACGCTTCAGAGAGTTGAGCTGTGGAAGATGAAGTTAGAGGTGCCTTCCAGGGCCAATGAGTTCCAAGGCGATAGTACAGTTGGGGCTGTGGAGTCCACAGTGCCTCAAAATAAAAAATTTAAAAAAAAAAGAAGATACATTCTGAAAGTCATTGGGTTCAAAAGCTCTCAAATACTAACTGGCAATCTGAGTAATCTAAGAGCTCTTATAACTAAATCATGCCCCATGCCATGATGGAGGGGAGTCCAAAATCTAGGGAAATTTTCCTTTAGACACCATCTTTCTAGTTGGTTAAAGCTCAAAACAAGGTACAGCCTCAGAGCAAGGCCCATAACTGTGCCACTGAAGTGCCCCCTGACTCAGACTGTTTGGCTGGTAATGGCTCAAAGCCCCATCCCCATACCATGCACAGTGGGGATATGGCGCCTACTCAGGTTTTATATATCCACCCAGAGGGGTGGGCAAGCGCCCTGGGGTGGCAGAAGCATGGATCGCCTAAGTTTAAACACAAGGAAAGATTTAGGATACTAATTTAGACCCAAATGAAGAAAACTAGAAGCAGCCCCCAATCAGTAAAGAACCCAGAAGTGGATATGGGGTTGTGGACCTTCTACACCAGTGGGAGAGAGACACCCTGTAAAGGACAGAGGAACAGCAAAGACTCTGCTGAGCAAGATATCCCAGTTCCTAGCCCAAAGGAGACAGGCTCCTCTAAAAGCTAAATTCAGAAAAAGAATGAGTTATTTCTTTTCCTCTACAGAACGCCAAGTCAATGTCAGCCTCCGAGCAGAGCCCAGGCCCTGTTCAAATCAGAGTTGGCTTTTGGCTAGTTTGGACACTGAATGCCAAGAGCACACATCAGTCATGAGGCTGATCAAAGAGAGGTAATTGTGTCTAAGGCATAAATTTTGGGCAAGAGCACGGCCAACACATAGAAGAACTCCAGGCTCGTGGAGAGCCCATGGCTGAACAATCCTACTATTACAGACCTTCTTCTTTCCTTAAGCAAATCAAAGTGACAAGTGCCACATCCTGCAGTCTTCAAACAGATTCTGAGGGCCTGATTTTTTTGACCAGGAGCAGGCAGTTCAGAAACAAGGATTGGGAGCTGGCCCGACGGCATAGTGGTTAAGTTTGCATGCTCCACTTTGGCAGTCCAGGGTTCACAGGTTCAGATCTCAGGCATGGACCTACACACTGCTCATCCAGCCATGCTGTGGAGGCATCCCACACACAAAATAGAGGAAGATCAGCACGGATGTTAGCTCACGGACAATCTTCCTCAAGCAAAAAAGGGAGGCTTGGTAACAGATGTTAGCTCAGGGCCAATCCTACTCACCAAAAAAGAAAGCAACAGGGGTGGATATCCTAGAAACATTGAGGAAGTCAATAGCGTCTGAGGCATCCTCTTTCCATGCCTCCCAAGGAGCCTGTGTCCTCATTCTGGCCCCACCAGCAGGTGTCCAGCATGCAAGATACCACAGCTCACCCTTGCCCCCTGCTCTGGGCTCTGTCTTTTAGGGAATCATTTCTAGTGTGCCTTAAAGTCTTCCTCCATTCCCTCATAGAAGGGAAATAACTTTCAATGAAAATTTTCACTCCATGTGGACAAATATATTTCAGTAGAATGTTCTTGAGGAGGACAGTCTCTTTCTCCTATCCAAAAACATTTTTCTCTAATTATACTTGTTTCTTCTAATAAGAGAGCAGCATCTTCTATCTCTGTGCATTTTCAGTTAAGGTTTATAGATTCTCAGTAGCTCAGGCTGATTAAGTGAGCACCATTCTCACATATGACATTCCATGCAAGGCTTTGGTTGCACAGCCATTATTTCTAATTATACACAGTCCAGATATCAAAGAACTGTACTCCTTCCCAGTGAGCACAAAATTCTTAATTGATTCAAGCTCAAAATTGACAAGTACACAAACAGATAAAGACTACTAAAACAGATTCTCTATTGTCTCTCGCCCGACCAAGAACAAATCTCTATAACCATTAATGCACTTACAGAGATCACCAAATGTCCAGACCATAAAAATAAATTCTCAATCATTCTTGCTACTAATTAGGAATAACTTATCAGGCCAAAAATGAACCCAAATCAACAACAAAACACGAAATTAGTAGAGAAGAAAATTAAAATGAGAAAAACAATATAAGTAAAATTCTATTGTTTCTTTGGATTCTCCTCTGGAAGCCAAGAAAAGACATAAATAGGCTTAAATATTCCATGAAGCAAACTTGTGACAAAATTTACCTGGCTCTGTCAATTGAATCCATTGGATAGCTCAGTGGAAGATCTTCAAAACTTGTAAAATATAATCAATTAAAAAAGGTTAAAATCATGATTTTCATACAGATATAAATTTGACAAGTGTTAAAGATTGTGTTTTACTCATATGAGTGAACCAGTTAGATGTCATAACTGCTTCTTCTTTCTGGATACATTTTGAAACTAGATCCAAGGATTTCCTGAAAGATTGAATATATGATGTATATATATATATATACTGAACTTACTGAAAAACCTTCTTTAGAGAAGATATGAATTAGACCTAAAATTTTATCTTTCTTCCAGTTGTATATAGCTCTTTTTTATCCAGTATTTTTATAGTTGATTTTTCAGTATTTATGAATAGCAAAAATATATTCAGTATAATTCAAAACAAAGAAGAGAGCACCTGCTGTTAGGAACAGTCACTTTCATTCAGAAGAAAAAAAAATACACATGCTGGGTTAGTGGCTTTATCTCAAAAGTGCCAGCTCTTAAGCAAGACAAAATCAAACTTATGGGGAAATTTTTCTTGGAAAAAACTCTCAAATTACCAATAACTGGATAATAGGAAGATATATTTGGTTCTATTAATGTTATAATGAGCTACATATTCAATAGCTTTTAGGCTGATTGACCCATAATTTTAAACACTAACTCAGATAATTCATAACAAATACAATGAGCTGCATATTCAGTAGCTTTTTTGGCTGGCCACCCCATAATTTTAAATACTAGTTCAGACAGTTCACAACGCATATAGATGGTAGATATGACATATTGGCTGCTTATTAATAAAAAGATGAAGTGACATAACTTGGGATCTCCTATTTAGTGATAAAGGCATAAACAAGATACAACTAACATTACATCTCCAGACTTTATTAAAGACAATTAACAACTTTATACCATCTCTATTCAGTTAATGTTATTGTGAATTTATTTACAATAGGTAGGTAGGTAGGTAGGTAGATAGGTAGATGCCTATGGTATGTATGGTGAATTTATTTATGGTAGGTAGGTAGACAGGTAGGTAGATGACAGATAGATGAATAGATAGACAAATATCAATAAATAAAAAAAAGTACAGTTGATAACTAATTTTCCACTTACAAATGACTATCACTGGCTGCATCCTGAAACAGGCACCCCCTAGTGTACTTGCTAAAAATTCCTACCTCAGGAGTACTGCCCAAAACATGCTGAAGCATAAGTGTTAACATGGTGGAACATCATGTAATTGATGACAAAATTACACTTTACCTGAACCTATTGGTTCTATTATATTGTTTTCTCAAGAATCCATCATTGTTGGAATGGATTTTCTATGGTTACTGTAAATGCCTACAGGAATTCAATACCTAATCTTGAAAGGGAACCAGCCATAACACACGGACTACCAACTAAAATTGGTTCATATTATTTGCTTATGTAGTGTTTATTTTGTATATGAAAATTTAACTATCATACCTCCAAAGCTGGGGCTATTGCTATTTTCTCTGGGAATTTATTAGTCAGCCCCCACATGTTCATCCCACTTCTGATCAACAGGACAATCTTTCTTAACAGTCCAGTTAGAAGGACAATATGGTAGTTTAAAACAGAATAAAACTTACTAATATATCAGTGATAAAAAGAAACATTGGCTTTTTTTAACATTAATTGATAAACCAACCAGTTATTATATTTAAAATTGAATCATTTACAAAGACAGCAAAGTTATAAGAAGGAAATAACACTGGATTAACAGTCAGGTGACTGGGAGCTCTATTCTAAGTAAAATATGACAAAGGACAATTGACTTCATCTCCCTATGTTTTCATTTTTTCCTCAAAAATAAACCCAATATTTGCAATGGAGTTTCACTCAGACGACTCCTGGTATTTGACACATTCTGCTCAATATGAATTTTCAGAATTTCACACAAGTCACCAGTCCCTTTATGCATGGCTTATCAGTGACACTCCATCATCTCTTACTACCTACACATCTGGTGTACAGATTGGCTAATAGTCTTTAAACATTTGAGGGCTTCTAAACCCCTGGAAGCAACTAAGTTTGTTTTCTCATTACTGTTTAAGGAAATATGTACCAATTCATGAGTGCCATTTTCAGCATCTAATATATTTTTTTCAATAATGCATCAATCACTTTAAAATAAGAAAATATTTTACAACATAGTTATGACAATCTCCCAAATAAAGCTTCTTTGAAGGTCATATAGGAGTTATTATAGCTGCTGGTTTCAAGTTCACTTTAAGCAGAATCATTTTGTGTTAGCAGATAAAGCACATTTCACTGAGAAGCTAAAAACAAACAAGTTTCCCATGTAGTTGGCCTCAATAAGATGTTAAACACAATGAGTCCAGCCTAATCATGAGCAGTAACCAGATGGCTAGGCAATATTTGACACATGACTTATCTGTCAATGCTCATAGCCACATATTCAATTCACTCTGGGTTTGACCTTGATTGTCTTACAGACTCTGTCAATCACAATGGCATGTGATTCTTCAACTCAAGGTAAATTTCCTCTGTAACTACAATCAGATAGTTGCTAAGGCATCACTGTCAATCACTGAGTTATTCTCAAAGGTAGGCTTTCTACCAGTGTGTGTGATAGTCAACAAACTTTCAGTTAACATGCCACTGAAAGACAATTTATGCTGTATTTGAGATAAGTTTGTCAGAGGTAGCTATCAGGAGAACCCAATTCAAAGAATTGAATTGGGGAACTTAATTCGATGGATAAGCAAAGTCAAAAGTAACTCTAAGAATCAAATCAACCAGCAACTTTCTTCCAATCCAACCTGTTAAAGAAAATTTAGGGAAGTATGGGTCATTCAAGATCCTCTTGCTAGGACCATCAATGAGCAAGTGAACCCAAAATAAGTGTTTCGTATTTGAAAAGCATGAGACCAAATTTGTCGTTAAAGAGAGTTAAGTCTGGACCCCAGTTCGCTATTTACTATGTAACTTTGATAAGGTGAAACTTTCTGAGGCTCACTTTTCTAATTTGTAAAGTGAGGATACACAACTTATCTTTCTGGGCTATGGGAGGATTAAATTAAATAATAAATGTAAAAGTACTTAGCAACCAATGTGACCTAGTAGGGCAGTACATAAATGTTAATTCCACTCCTATCCTTCTAGAAAACTTGTTAATGTAAAAAAACAGGGATTTTTTAAGGTTGGACATGTTCTTTTTTTACCAGATTATTAAATATAAACTGATAGAAATTCTATAAATTAAAAAGCAAACTATACATTCATTAAGACTCTTATATTTCTATCCCATAGATATGATCAATATAATCAATATACCTACAACATTAATTCAGTAGCCACAAGCTAGATGAGGCTATGGAGCACTTGAAATATGGCTAAATTTAGGGGGAGGCTTACAACAACAACAGTCATTTATTATTTCACACAATTTTGGAGGGTTATGAATTTTGGTGTGGGTTAGCTGGGTGGCTTTATATGTTGCAGTCAAGATGTCATTCAGGGATGCATCTGAAGGCCTGACTGAGACTGGAGGATCCACTTCCAAGACGCTTCACTCAAATGATCAGCATGTTGATGCTCGCTTTTGGCAGGATGTCTTAAGATTTTTGTCATGTGGACATCTTGATAGGGCTGATTGATTCTCCTTAGGGCTCCGCATGGCCACTGGCTTCCCCCAGAGCAAGTGATCCAAGAGAGAACAGGGCAAAAGTTGCAATGCCTTTAATGACCTAGTCATGGAAGGCATACTCCATCATTTCCAAAATGTGGCTAATCTGAACTGAGATGAGCTATAAGTAAAAGGCACACCATATTTCAAAGACTTAGCCCAAAAATAATGTAATATAATTCATTAATAATTTTTATATTGAGTAGCTTTGAATTAATGTTTTAAATAAAATATATCACTAAAATTAATTTTTCCTCCTTCTTGTTATTTTTTTATGTAGCTACCAGAAAAATTTAAATTGGATATGTAGCTCACACAATATTTCCAAAGGATAGTGCTGGTATATATAGCTGTTCTTTAATGGATATCTGAATAAACAAATTTGGGAGATGCTTTCAGATTCATACATGTAGCCTGCTGCACTCTAAACAAAGCCTTTGAAAATTAAAATATACGCTAAGCATGAGCAGATGAACATTAAAAGTTTTCAAGAGAGAACAGTGTGAGAAAAATAAAAGTTCAATGTAAAAGTGCTAATGGTGGTGAGGGACATGAAAAACACATTGTCCTCGGTGACATTCATAGCGAATACTCTTAATAGGGTAATATTTTTTGTTATAGCTACTACAAGGGAAAGCATTCATCCATGCTGAAAGTTGAAGTTTATTATCTCAACTTCATTGGATGTACAAGGAATTCTATTAATGAAATCTAAATTTCTCCTCTCCTTACCAACTTATCCTATCTGGGGTATTATGAAAGTGTCAGCTTGACAGCTCTACTTTATCCACAAAAGAGAAGACTAGGAAGCAATCTTTCTTAGTTTTCCAAAAAAAATTTAGTCCTATGGATAATTTTTATTTGACCAGAAATATTTTAATCATGTGAGCACTTAATAAAGTACAAATAATTATGTGCAATTACATGGTAATTACTCTCAATATAATTACCATGCCAGTGCAACTTTGTTAGAGATAATCAGATGGTTACTGGTGAACTACAAATTAATTGATAACAGGACATTTATAACTGCAAATGATCATGATTACCTTGGAGTATATGAGCACATTAGAAATGTGAGTAGGATGGCAGGAGGATCAGGGACATTCATTTAACGGGAATGTCATAGAATAAGTAAGATTAGATCATAAATCTACTTGTCTTGGTTTCAAGCTAAAGGATGCTCTCTGCCTGCTGTTAGCAAATTTTTTGGTCCTATTTCATTCAATATATATGCTATTTGGGGTTAATCTACCAAGCAGAGATTTTTTTCACGTATATTCCATCTGTGTTGTGGTCTGTGTTGTGTAATTAAAGGCATCTAAGTAACAAATTACACTTTTAGAGTTGGAAGATAAATTAACGGAGTACTTATACAAAAAAGGGATACAGATGATGAGAGAGGTAAAATGTCAGGATCACACAATGAGAGAGCTAAATAATTTCAGATTTCCTCATTTCTAGTCTAAGAATATATTATACTAATGTTTCACAAATCTAATTCCTTCATATACTATTTCACAATGTTGCTATACTTACGTATTGACCCTATATTACTTATTTAACAATTGATTCAAACCTAACATAGGTCTCCATTTTAATCTCATCCTAAACATTAATACCTGAGAATGTATTAGTTGGATGTCAATTACATTTTTTTCTAAATTTCACTAAAATTAACACGTATCTATTAATATAAATACTTCTTTCTGTGTTAGAATGCCTAGCACACTTTGTGAGACACTATGCTATATCATACTCCCACTGTGTGCTAGAATGTGTCTATAATTCTTTAAGGTTAAGAATGACTTAGAATAGCACTCTACACTTCAGAAAACAAAAAATTATAAGCACCTTTGTGCAAAGCGATGTATTATATACTAACTCAATGCAAAAATGTATGTGTTACCTCCCTGGCCCTTGAGAAGTTCAAAGCTCTCATACAGTATAAAAGCCTTAAACAAATACATTCAATACAAGGCAGCATGAAATGCATGCTATGAAAGTGGTAGATCCTGCTACAGAATTTCACAAGTCCTAGCTATATCATTCCTGGCTGACGTAAACAGTAATGACCTTGCAATGGAGGGAGAAAATGAGCCGGGGCTTGAAGGGTATTCAAATTTAGGAATGTTGAGTGGGGACTTATGAGGCAGAGAATGCAAAAAAAGAAAAAAATCAGTTTGATAGAAAAAAAAAGCAAGGCATGCATGATGGTTAAATTTTATGCATCAACTCAGCTAGGCTTTGGTGCCCAGTTGTTTAGTCAAACATTAGTCTTTTCACTGCTGTGAAAGTATTTTGTAGATGTGATTAACCTCTACAATTAATTGAATTTATGTAAAGATTACCATTCATAATGTGTATGGGCTTCATCCAATCAGCTGAAGGTCTTACAGCAAAAACTGAGATTTCCTGGAGAAGAAGGAATTCTGACTTAAGACTGTAACAGAAATTCTGCCTGTTTCTAGTCAGCCATGCTGCCCTACAGATTTCATACTCCAGACTATAATAGCAAATCCTATCTGAGTCTTTGGCCTGCCAGCCTGCTCTACAAATTTCAACATCGACTCTTGCCTGAGTTTACAGCCTGCTAGTCTGCCCTATAAATTTCAGACTAGACAGCCTCCACAATTGTATGATGCAATTCCTTGAGATATATATATATATATATATATATATATATATATATATAATATATAATATGTATATATTCCTTACCACACACATAAATGTGCACACACACACATACAACAATCCTATTAGTTTCTCTGGAGAACTTTGATACAGCATGCTAAGATAAAAGTAAACAAATACAAGAATACAGGGAAACTCTTGAAAAGGAGATTTGGCACAGATAGAAAAGGCAGGAAGAATTCAGATGTGAGGACGAATTTATGCAGAAGCCACTGAAGATGAGTGAGTAGAGGAGCAAAACAAGCCAAGAGGTGCTTTAGGGAGACAAATGTGTCAGTAGCAATCCTGATGGATTAAAGAGAGAAAAGATACTAGATATAGAGAAACCAAATAGAAGGTTACTATCAACATTTAAAGTTACCCTTCCCAACTCAATAAAATCTGTGAAAAATCACACTGATAACGTTGAATTCCTTCCTGTAATAAAACGATCTGGTGATGAAATCATAACTTCTCACCTCCCCATTTGACTTAAGAGCTCTTTTGAGAAATTCAGTTTTGGCTACTCTTGCTTTAAACCTTCTTTTTTCATGATTCCTTAATGGATACAAGCCCTAGAATTGCTCACCACCATATCTCTGCTTTTATCTGCATTTTTTTTTAACTACCTGACCTGACATGCAACATGGAAATGGACATCCAATAATGTTTATGAACAAAAGTTTTTTCCCTCTGACTCCTGAAAGTGATTTTCTTAATTTCATATTTTCAGATGCTTCAATACGTGTCTGCAGGTATTCCTGGGTGCTTGCTACAAAGGTAACTCTTTGTTGATTTTCTATTGTCTTCTGTTTAACACAAAAAGTTATTTCCGAATACATCCTTAAATTTCAGAGAGGGGTTCAATTTCAGGATGTTGACCTGGCAGTAATGTTTATGTTTTGCATTACTAGTGCTAGTACAGAGATTATTTTCTTTATTTTACATTTAAGCTGACTTTCAAAGTGATATATCTCCCAAAATATATAAAACATCTTAAAATATACCCACCTAATTTAGAAAGCAAAAATAAAGGTGATAACCTTCATCCAGCTTGCCTGTGGCATACCATGCTAATCTGGTAATACTTTTTCTTTAAAGAAGTCTTATACTAATTATAATCATTAGCAAATATCCTACATTATTTTGACCATATGTACACACCACCAAAACTGTTTACTTAGTAGTTTTTCATTCATATTTTAAATTTAAATACCTATTTTACACTTGTCCTAACCAAGAGAATCTAGGAAATCATAGACTTGCCATGCTAATTATATTTTCCTAATACACACTATAGTAGATACATATCTATTAAAACAAAAGTTAATCTTAAGTATGCCACCAAAAACAAACATAGTATAACTAAGTGGAATGGATATTTACTCCGCAGAGCACTACAAATGAGTAAATAATGGATCCTTTAGTTATAGTCTATTATTCCTTACTGGGACAGTTCTAGAAGGTGTGCCACGTGAAATCCTTACAGATACTTGTTTCCTATAAAAGACAACAGCCCCCTACTGCTGAAAGATCTGTCCATCCCAGGAGGCCTGTCGCTGGCCAGAGAGTTAGTGCATCTTCCATGTGATTGCAGGAAGCATGGCAAGTTCTTATGCATGGAAGCTACAGGGAGGTATATTTATACTCAACATATAAAGAGAGTCATTTCTATCACAGAGATTACAATATGATCCTGCATCCATTAAGCTTTTTTTTTTTTTTTAGATACAAGGAATAAGCTACATTTTCAGGTCACTTCAGTTAATGAGAGTTACTGTAAAGATAAAGAGGTTAGTAAAGAGGATCGATAATCTCTTGCCTCTAGCAACCACTTTCTTTACATTGACTTTATGCCTTGCTATCTGCTTGCCCATGATATCTGATCACTTCTGATTTCTACCCTCTCCCTGTGCCTTTCAGCTTCAGTCCATTCACTCTCTGCTCATTCCCTCTGTATGATCTGATTGGGTCAGTGTTACCATGAAGTATTGAGCACACCTGTTAGCCAGAGCTCTTGCCAAGCTACCTATTAGAGATCACCATCCTTTGGGAGCAGGGAGTCATCTTCGTTCATTAAACACTGCTTAGTGGGATAAGTCATCTAGTAGCAAGCACTATTACTCAAGCTGAATCCCCAGTATGGCATTTAGGGAGCCTCTGCTTCAAACTCTTCTCTATATTCTTACATTGATTTTCCTACCTTTCTCTTAAGGAGTTTACCAAGTTAAGATAAAAAAGATATATGAACATATATAGTACCACACCGTCTGAAATGCATGTCATAGTAGTGGTCCAAAGTGCTACAGAATTTGCAGACCTCATTCCTCATTGAAGTGAAGGGAAATTACTTTGCTAAGGAGGAGGACTGTCAGCTGGGTCTTGAAGGATTAGTGATTTCCACATTTAGAAATGTCAAGCTACATCAAACTAAAAAGTTTCTGCACAGCAAAGGAAACCATCAACAAAACGAAAAGACAACCTAACAATTGGGAGAAGATATTTGCAAACCACATACCAGATAAGGGGTTAATATCCAAAATATACAAAGAACTCATGCAGCTCAACAACAAAAAAACCAACAATTCAATTAGAAAATGGGCAAAAGATCTGAACAGAGATTTCTCCAAAGAAGAAATACAGATGGCCAACAGGCATATGAAAAGATGCTCAACATCATTAGCTATCAGGGAAATGCAAATCAAAACTACAATGAGGTATCACCTCACTCCAATCAGAATGGCTGTAATTAATAAGACAGGAAACAACAATGTTGGAGAGGGTGTGGAGAGAAGGGAACCCTTGTCCACTGCTGGTGGCAGTGCAAACTGGTGCAGCCACTATGGAAAGCAGTTTGGAGTATCCTCAGAAAATTAAGGATAGATCTACCATATGACCCAGCTATTCTACTGCTGGGTATTTATCCAAAGAACTTGAAAACACAAAGGCATAAAGATACTTGCACCCCTATGTTCACTGCGGCATTATACACAATAGCCAAGACTTGGAAGCAACCTAGGTGCCCATCAAGGGACGAATGGATAAAGAAGATGTGGTATTTATACACGATGGACTACTACTCAGCCATAAGAAACGACGAAATCCAGCCATTTATGACAACATGGATGGACCTTGAGGGTATTATGCTGAGTGAAATAAGTCAGAGGGAGAAATTCAAATGCGATATGATCTCACTCATAAGTAGAAGATAAAAATGACAAAAAAAATAAATAACACACACAGCATTGGAGATTGGACTGGTGGTTACCATTGGGGAAGGGGGGAGGGGGGAGGGCAAAAGGGGTGATTAGGGTCACATGTGAGGGGAGGGGATGCACTATAATTAGTGTTCGGGTGGTGAACATGATGTAATGTATCCTGAATTTGAAATATGATGTACATCCAAAAAAAATAAAAATTAAAAAAAAAAGAAAGAAATGTCAAGTTAGGATATCCTAAGCAGGGAATCTCACAAAAAATTCAAGGCCACAGAGAAAGTAAGGCATCAGCAGGAGTTTAGGAGATTGACGGACATTCTGAGTTTCCTTAAAACAGGACAGTACTTCTGGAAGGTACCTTGTATGATCCATCCAGTATAGATCTTATTTTGATAAATTAAACAAACATATACATATATAGATATATACATATTTACAGGTGAAAAAATGGTCTAGTTTTCTTATTCACTTCCATCAAGGATTATTATAGTTTTATCATCCATTGTTCAATCTAAATGAACAACTGAAGCCTCCCTTTCCAGAGAAAGGACAGCCATGGTATAATCTGGAATAATCAAGTCACTATATCCTTCCACCTTAAAGGTAAAAACACATGAATGTAGACTTGATCAGTCTCTTACCCACTCCTCACCAAACAGGTTCAGGCTCAGTGACACTTGCTTAGCTTATAGCTGACAAAGCTAGTGAAATGTATCAGAGGGATGCAGAAATCTCTCACCTCAAGATCTGCAAACTTCTAGTTGACTCTCAAAGCCTAGTTAACAAAAAAAGAAAATAACAATAACAGCAACAACAGCTACCCTTTTTGAGAAATTATTTCTCCAGACTCTGTGTTAAATGTGCGTATGTATAATCTCATTTAATTTTTTTCATTTAATTCTTATAATAACCCTATGATATAAACTGCTATTATTATTGCTATTTAACAGATGAAGAACCAGAGAGTTTAAGTCATACTAAATTCTCTCAGGAGGTAAGTAGCTGAATTGGGCTTCAAACTTCGAAAGATTTTTTACTCCATTCCTACATCTATCTGACATGGTATACCCAAGTTCAAACCTTTGTTCTCACTGATCCACCTCCTAAGAATATTCAATCTACCCTTCAATAATCATTAACGGTTCTATATCCCACAAAAAGCTCTGCTAAAGATAAATGAACCATCATTGTAATAAAAACCTCAATAAAGTACTGTGGAAACTCTGAGGAAGAAGCGTTTAATTCTGTACATAAACTCTAATACAGGTAAATTAGGTTACAGGATGAAAAATAACTGACCATTCAGATTCCCAGAGGCTCTAGTACACTGGTTTCCCACCATTCACATTTTGGCTAGGGTCCATCCACCAGCTAGTACCATCCCTAATCAGCAAGTTAGTACATTATGCCTATGTTGACATCTCCGTTCAAGCCAAATGGTCTGTCGCTCAGTTGATCGTGTGTCCTCATTAGCAGTTCTTAGACCATCAAAATCATATTTGATGAGTCTGGTAAAGTACTCAACTGTATTTGTGTTCTCTTTTGTTCTAATGCTAATCATTGAGAATTTTAACCATCCTTCTGATGAATTGAAAGCCCCAGTTTAGACATTCAAACAAACCATTTTCATGATGACGATATCAGCTCAATCTACCCATTTACAGATCACTGATAGTCATTCTGATCTGCAGTGCCAGTGATATCTGTCACATAAGCTTAAAATTTCAATCATCTTTGCCTTTTTTTCTCCCTTTTGGCCCCTACATGCAAACAGTAACCAAGTGTTGGTTTCACATTCACAACCTTTCTCATTTGCCTCTTCTTTTCCAATTTTATTTCCTCCAGTTCAATTCAGGTTTTTATTATTTCTTGCTTGATCTATTTTATAGCCTCCTAATTTGTCTCTATATCTCCAGTGTCAGTTCCCTACAATGTGCTACACACTGTTGCTGGAAGAGTCCTGAGTGACATCACTATTCCTGTCCTCCTAATACTCACAAACATTTAAAGTTTCCTACCATCTACCAAAAAAACTCCAACTTACTTTGCCAAGTATTCAAGAGCTCTCATGGGTTGGCCTATGAGCAATCAACTTTCCAATCATTCTCAATGACTTCTCTGATACTCGCTAAGGGGAAAGATCAACTTATAATAAAGTGACTTAGAAAACAGCTTTCCCCTGGATGTACTAGAGCAGTGGTTCTCTAACTTTAGTACCCATCAGAATCACCTGGAGTGCTTGTTAAAACAGATTCTGGGGTAGGATGCAGCAGTTTCTGACCAGGAGTCTGGAGTGGAGTTTGAGAATCTGCATTTCTAACAAGTGCCTAGGTGCTGCTGGTCCAGGGACCACTGTTTGAAAACTACTTATCTAGATTAGAGTATCTCAGACAATAGTAATACCAAACACATCAAGAATGTGTTGCATATAATACAGTAACTCAAGTAAACACATTATATAAATAATCTCTTCTGTCCTTTATGGTTTTTGGTGTGGCTGTAGACCACGTTTCCCTCATAAGTGTGAAAAGACACTAACAGTGAGTATGATTACTGTGCTTTGGGATGTGTCATTTAGAACACCTCCAAGTATTAGAGTGTGGCTTAGGATTTTACTTAATACACAAGTGGACTATAGACTATGACTTCCCACTGACTTTTTTACCTAAAATGGAAATAGCCCTACTTTTTCCAATCATTAAAGTAGTGAATGCTCACCATAAACATTCAAATAATTCAGAAATGTATAAAAACAAAGTTAAAAATCTCTACTCTGTCATTTCACCCTCTGGCTTCTTGACAGGTTGGTTTTGTTTTATTTTTAAACATTGGCACCTGAGCTGATATCTGTTGCCAATCTTCTTTTTTTCTTCTTCTTCTTCTCCCCAGAGCCCCCCAGTACATAGTTGTATATTCTAATTGTGAGTGCTTCTGGTTGTGCTATGTGGGACACTGCCTCAGCATGGCTTGATGAGTGGTGCCATGTCTGCGCCCAGGATCCCAACCAACAAAACCGTGGGCCACCAAAGCAAAGAGTGCGAACCAAAGAGTGCGAACTTAACAACTTGGCCTTGGGGCTAGACACTAGTATTTATTTTTGCATCTTGTTTTTTTCTATACACAAAGGACAAACACAAAGACATAGGATTAGAAAAATGAGATCACAGATTACATCCTGTTTTATAACTGTTTTTCCTCTTAAAATGGAATGAACATTTTCCAAGTAAATACATGTAGACCTACCTCATCATTATTTAGAGCTGTTTAAACATTCTTTTGTAAAAGTGTACTGTTATTTAACTATTCACTTTCTGGTGGACAGTTAGGTGTCTATTTTTCATGTATTTTTGATTACATCAAAATACATTCATTGAACATTCATTCATTCATTACAATGAACATTCATTTACATATACCATTATGTTTATTGAGAATTTCTGTCCTATAGAATTTAAATTTTTAATGAAACCCAACTTATCTTTCTCTTATATTACCTGGATTTAGGTCATGCTAAGAAGGTTCTCCTCTGAAAGTTAAAAATAGTCTATATATATTTTTATCTAGTAGTGTGTGATTATATTTAAATTTCATGCTAATGTAAATTTTTTATTTCAAGTATTGATCTATTAAAATAAGTATGCTTTCTTGTAGCATTCTTGTTATCAATCCATACTACTGTTCATCTTATATAACATATTTAATATACACTTCAATTCCAGATATAATTTCTTCTGTTTCTATTGAGCTATCTATATCTGCACAACTTTTTACCATACAGTATTTTCTTAAATGTTGGCTTTTTAACTCACTTTTATATCTAACAATGTCCCCCATCCCCTCTTCCACAAAGTTCTGTTTCTAAATTCCCTAGACTTTCCTAGCCACACTTTCTCCAGATCAAATTTAGCTTCATTGTTTCAGTTCTGCCAATTCTAGGCACAAAAATAAATCTGTTAAGATTTTTATTCAAACTCCAATAGACATATATTGATTTGTGACAACTGACACCCCTAAAATGACAGGTCTTCCCATTTAGGAGGAGGGTGTACTTTACTTTTCAATCAAGAATTTGTTTTATATTATTTAATACATGGTAATATTTTTCTTAAGGAGGTCCTAAGCATTTCCTGTTAGGTTTACTTCAAATTTTTTTTGTATTTGTTTCTCCTGTGAATATAACAGTATTTTATTCACCTTATAAGTAAAGCTACTGGTTTTACCTTATATCTAGCTATGTTACTAAACTCATTAGTTCTAAAAGTTTTTAAGTAATTGTAAAACTTTTATTGAAGAACTCGAATATAATCTGAAAATAGTAATATTGTGTCCTCCATTTTTTTATTCTTAATTTTGTTTCCATTTTACCTTCTACAACCTCCAGAGCATTTTTGGCTAAGGGCATTGATAAGGGGCATTTTTGTCCTCTTTCTGATTTTGAATAGGAATGCTTTTAACGTTTTCTATGAATTGTTATGTTTACTACTATTTTTCATAAATATCCTCAATTGTAATGATGCTAAGAAATTTTCTTTTACTTTTTTCTAATTTGCTAAGAAGTTTTATTGGGGAATGGCTATTCAATTTTATCAAAAGACTAAATTCTATCAAAATAATATGGAATTTCTTCTTTATCTTTTTAACGTATCGCAATGAATTATATTAACATATCTCTGAATGCTAGACTCTTCTGTTTTTAGAATAAATGTATTTGACAAGTTCATATCATTCTTTTAATGTAATGATGACTGATGGACTCATATTTACATTAGCAATCATAAGAAAACTGATCTACAATTTTTCTTACTGTTATTTGGTGCAGCTTTCCCCAAATTTGACAATACATTATCTTAGCCTCTCAAAACATGAACTATAAATAACATAAAAGTGTTCCCTATCACTTTTAGTTTGAAAATTCTGAAACATTTTAAATCACTTGGTAATGATTTGTTTATTGAACTGCTTCTAACACTTAACTATAAAGTTATCTGAATCTGTGCATTTTGCAGAACTGAAGGTAAATGCAAGACCTTATTTTTCATTTTTTTCCCTGGTAATTCATTTAGTTGGGAATTTTTCTTTTCCTGAAAGAAATACTGGTACTCTTTTTTCCAACAAAATCACCACTGCTATTTGCATGTATATATCCAAAAAATCACTAACATTTAAAAAATTTATTACATATCTATGGTTCTATCCCCTTTATACTTTAATATTATATATTTGTGGACTTCTCATTTTTCTGAATCAAACATGACAAAACTGTGTTGATTTTACCAGTCTTTTCAAAACATAGGCTATTTTTAATACTATATATTCTCTATGTGAACAATTCACTAATTTCTGCTTTTTAAATTACTAATTACTCTGTACTAATTTCCTTTGGTTTCTAATGTTTGTTTTCTAGCCTCAAGTTAAATGTTTAGTTTACTTAATTTCAATCTTTCATACTTCAAAAAGGAAGCATCAATGTTTGTAAAAAGTCTCTCTGAGTAAACATTTGACCATACATCACAATATTAAATAAGTATTTTTGGAACTTTTTTTAAGGTAGTAGAAAATTTAGTTAGGATTTCCTCTTCGACCTAAAAGCCATTGAGAAGTTGTCTTTTCTTCATTTGATTTCCAAGTAGTACTACTTTTGCTACTGGTTAATTTATGGTGTTATTGCTCTCTAATTAGAGAATGTAACCTCTAACTTTTTTTTTTAATTTTGAAACTTCCTTTAAATCTATTACATGATCAGTTTTCATAAATATTCCACACTTTTTAAAGAATGTATAGTCTACGTTTGTAGGGTATAACTTTCTAACTATATCTTTGAAATGAATCTTAATTGAATTGCAATATTCAAATCAGCCAGCTCTGGTGATCTAATGGGTAAGATGCAGCACTGTCACTGCCGAGGCCCAGTTCATGTCCTGGTCAGGGAACCACACCACCCATCTGTCTGTTGTCTGTATGTTGCTGTGATGCTGAAAGCTATGCCGCTGGTATTTCAAATACCAGCAAGGTCACCCATGGTGAACAGCTTTCAGCAGAGCTTCCAGACTAAGACAGAGTAGGAAGAAGGACCTGGCCACCTACTTCCGAAAATGATGGCCATGAAAACCCTAGGAATAGCAAAGCAGCACTGTCTGATACAGTGTTGGAATGTGAGAGGATGGCATAAAAAGACCGGGCAGGGTTCTGCTCTGCTATACACAGGGTCACTAGGAGTCAGAATCGACTTGAAGACACTAACAACAAATATTCAAATCAGTGATTCTCAAATTAGCAAAGAGAAACAGCACATACTACAATAACCTAAAAGGTCATATCAAAATGGGGCGGGTAAAAAAGAAGCATTTTATTCTAATGCTTTAGTTTATTTTTAATGACCAATTTGGCTTTATTTTAAAATTGGAGTGATATTTAAGAAGATGGTAGAGGTTAGTATTATCAAAGAGGTTTGAGCTTAAAATCGTAGAAAACACTACTACGTCATTTATTTTGGAGTTCTCTGACTAGTCCAACTCTAAGAGAGATATTAAAATTCCCCAGTCTGGTAACAGTTGTTTAACGCTCCCTTGGATTTTTAAGTTTCTAATTCATCATACTTTAATGCATGTTTTTCAGTACATGAAGGTTTAACGCTACTATATCTTGTTTAATGCTGAATTTTTATCAATCGAAATAGTCCTGTATGTCATCTAATAATTCATTATTTTGAAGTGTACTTTAATATTCATATAATTAATCCTGAATTTATTTATTTTTTTGGTGAGGGTGATGAAAGGGTCTGTTATATCTTTGCAAATCTATTCATTTCATGAGTTGACAAACATTTTTGAACCATATGTTCAACCATGCCAAGTGCTGCTGATAGAACTGTAAATAACCTTCTGGTCATTTTGTGCCATTTTCTTTAAATGTGTCTTCTTTTAAACAGTATGTAAATGGGTTATCCTTTTTATCTAATGTAAGAATAACTGTTTGGTACTTAAGATTGAATTTACCAACTTTAGTTATAACTTGGATATATTCTATCATTTTATTTTAGTTTTTTGTTTGTTTCTATTTTCTTGTTGGTTCCTTATCCCAAATTTCTACTCTACTACTGAAGCTTTTTCTCCTTGTTTATTATTTTCTCTTCTCTAGCCATTATGGAGAACTTCACCTTATTTCCATTGTACTGTTAGTTATCTTGCAATGTATAAGTATATGTAAATTATATTTTTCCATCTACCTCAATAATTAAACCATGTCTAAGAACTCCCCCTTCAAGAACAAGGCTAGGCACTTACACACTTCTGTGTCTTCATTGATCCCCTCACATTGCACAGCCTTTTCATTACAACATGTAGACATCACCTAAGTTCTTTCGATAAAAGCTAGGATTTTAGTTTCGGAAAAAAAATTATGTACATTATGTTCCTTCCAGCTGAAGATCCTTTTTAAACCATTACATTAACATTCACAACAACATTATCAACAATAATTTAATTATATATTTTATTGGACTCATTACTCACAGGTTACCAAATGTGGCTGGGTGTCAGAACACTTGGAGAACTTATTAAAAACACACACAGCTGGCCCTATCTTAGTTGTACATACTCCATCTCTAACTTTGGACTCTAAGAATCAGCATTTAAAGTCTCCCTGGGTGATCTGAATGCAGTCAGCCCAGGCGCAGTCTTGGAGCATTTGTGTGAGCCCTGTTATCATGTCCTCCCCATTTGTGATCTATTTGGATTCATTTTCAGTTTGGCTACAGTGCTTCATTGCTTGATTATGATTCTCTCCCCAACGCCCACCCCGCCCCCGTTCCTCCTCCCCTCCTCCTTCTCCTTCTTTTCAGGAACAATACATTTGTAAATACTCTGAGTCTTTTCACGTATCAAAATGTACTCTTTCCCTTCATACATGAGCAAAATGTGTCTGGTTAAAGAACACCAGGGTATTCTTTGTTTTGACTCAAGAGTTCTGAAAAGAATGTTGCACTGTCCTCAAGCATTTTGTGTTGTAGATGAGAAATTAGGTAACAGTCAAATGCTCATTTCTTTGTAAGTAACCTGTTTTTGTGTGTCAGTTTTTGTATGAATTTTTTCTTTATCCTTAGAATTCAAAATTTTCACCATGATATTTTATTTCCATTAATCTTCACCACCCTGTAGTGAGTTCATTTAATCTGAAGACTTTAAGAAATAGTTTAGCTTAGGGGAAATGGTAATCTATTATTTTTCTTCCTTCCTCGCATCTGTTGTCTATTTCTAAAACTCCTATTAGCTATGAGATAAGCCTCAGGACCTATCTCCTTTATAAACTGTCTTTTTACTTGTAGTTAGACTCATTTTGCTAGCCTTCCAGTTAATTAATTGGGTTTCCACTAGCATCCTTTCTGATATTTATCATCTCTACTAAAATGTATACTTTGTGTTTTTCCCCAGCAATCTCCTTTTTTCCTTTAATTTTCAGTTTTTCTCTTTTGTTCATGGTTGCTTTGGTTTGATAAATGCAACATCCCCTTGTGTCTAACTGAAAACTTCAATTAGTATTATCATTATAGTCCTCTCCAATAACACAACTTTAAACTTTCTCTAAATAGTTGTGGTTATAAGCTTTGACAGGCCAGCAGAGAGTAAGAGCATCTTTCTCCATTCTGTAAGTTTGACAAACACTACTGAGTCAATAAACAGGTCACAACCATTCACCGACATCTGTCTTTGCATGAACAGTGGCCTCAGACATCCCTCAAGATTTCAAGTACACAGATGTGGACACTCACGGATTTTCCAGTTGTGGGGCATAATTTTTTCCTTTCACATTATGTTGTAGGAAGTTGGGAACAAAAAAAGATACAAAATAAAACAAATAAAATAAACATACTTAAATTGCCATCATGGTCTTCCCCAAAATTGATTTACACTGAAAAGATTCTTCTAAATTTGTAAACAATCCAAACATATATCGATTTGTACAATATGGGAACATTCAAAAGGAATATTTTTCAATACAATGAACAGAACTCTGAACATAAAATACTTAATTTTCAATCAGATATGAACGTCATGTCAATGAACAAAAGTGAGTAATTCAAGTGCAAATCAAGCTAAAATCATAATATGTTGAAATGAATAAAATGCACATAAGAAAACTACACTAAATTATGTGATATTTTATGTTATCCTCATTCACACCTAACATTTAGTCTTAAGCTTAGGTTCTCATTGAAAAAGAGTAAAACTGAACAAAGAATATAATATTTAAGACAGAAAAGATGCAAGATGAATATCTTGTGTACAAATGGCAGCAGTTTTAAGTTAATTTTGGATGCAAATACTCTAACCAATCAACTTACACCAAAGAACTGAGACACACTATCCCAAATTTCTATTAAAAAGTGATGAATTTAAATGACCTAAGTAGTTTTTCTGATTACTGTCACTGAAGAACACTATGCCCATCAAAACAACAAGAAACAAGAATTCCTCAGTTCTGATTAACATACACAAACCTCACAATTCATAACTATCTTGACTCCTGGTATTTGACTGCCTTATTACTTAACATACCTGAAGTATGAATGTCTTCCATCCTAATGACACAGAGTTCTCTTTTCACTTCCCTCTGTGTGATATTGTGATTTATAATAAGAAATACATATTTGGTCTTAGTCCATGGTTCCTGGTACAGTGCTCCCAAAACCCTTGTAATTCCCTAAGTGATAAGACCACTAGGAGGATCTTTTGTCCTAAGATATGGTCTTGGACCTGGGCTCCTGACACAGAGCTCCTAAATCCCTTGGGATTTCCTGGGTGATAGACATGTCTTTGTTCTAATGAGGCAATTCTTGGTGGGCTCTTAAATAGCTTCTGAATGGGGGCTGGTCACCAGAAAGTCCAAGCCATGATTAGAACTATGGAACATTCAATCCCACTCACTCCCATCCTCTGGGAAGGGGAGAGGGGCTGAAGACTGAGTGAACAATTGATGGTGCCTATATGATGAAGCTTCCATAAAAATTTCAAAAGTACAGGGTTTGGAGAGCTTCCCTGTTAATGAACACATCCACATACTGGGAGAGTGACACACCCCAACTTCACGGGAACAGAAGCTCCTGTGCTCAGCACCCTCCCAGACCTTGCCCCACATATCTCTTCATCTGGTTGCTCATCTGTATCCTTTATTATATAATAAACTGGAAAATATAAGTGTTTCGCTGAGTTCAGTGACCTGTTCTAGCAAATGATCGAATCCAAGGACGGGGGTCATGGGAAGCTCTGATTTACAGTCAAGTCAGACAGAAGTTGTAGATAACCTGGGGACCTGGTACTTGCTATTGGCATCTGATATTAGGGGGCAGTCTTGTAGGACTGAGCCCGGAACCTGTAAGGTATGCACTGACTCTGGTTAGTGCCAGAAATACCTGAATTGTAGAAAATTAGCTAGTGTCACAGAGAATTGCTTCACATGGGGAAAAAATACCCATAAATTTGGTGTCAGAAGTATTGTGAGTGTGAAAGTAAAGGAGAAACATACAGGAGGAGTGTGTTTTCCTACACACTCTCTTTTGTGTGGCCCATCATTTCAATCAGTCTTTTGCCAGAACCCAGAACTCCTTTGTGCTTTCGTTGCATCTGGAAAATTTCTGATCATATTATCAATCTTACTCCATCATTCATGATATCTGAAGCTCAAGACACAAGGGAGTTATTCCTGACACCCGTGTCTGCCTCTGTTGATACACCAATCACACACCAGGCTCCTTCATTGTACTTCCTGTGTATCTCTAAGATCTCTCTCCACCTCCACTCTCCCCGCCCTATGACAAGCCATCCTTTATCCTGAACAGCTCCATCTGTTTCTGATTTTCTTTCTTCTACCCATTCTTCATAGAGTGCTAAAATGATTTTTTTTAAAGATCTGGCCATGGCTTTTTCTGTTTCTAATCTTCCAATAACCTTCTAGTTTCTCACAATAAAGCCCAGAAAACTTAACATAACCTAAAAATTCATGATCTAGGCCCCGCGTTCCTCTCCAGTCTCACCCTCCAGCATCCACTTGCTTCAGGCACAATGACTTTCTATCCATTCCTAGAATTACAATGTTTTTCCCTTCTTGCACCTCTGCACATACCATCTCTTCCAAACACAAAACTTCCTGCCCTATTTGCCTACCTAAAACTTACTCACTCCACAGACCTCCAATCACTGATCCCCCTCTTTCACGCACTCATAGCACTTGGTCTTCATTCTTATCACTTGCGACAGCCAAAAATATACAAAAGTATGATTAGTTGTTTAGCAACTATTCCCCCAACCCAGAACATAAGCTCCATGAGGAGAGAAGTTGTGTCCTCTTGTTCACAACTGTATGCTCAGGGTCTAGCACAGAACTGTGTACACAGAAGGAAGGTGCTCAATACACACTTACTGAATTTAGGAATCAAATATGGAGAATAGAAATAAAGGGGAATGGGGTTAAAACTTAATAATACACACCCATATACACTGCTGAACCACATGAGACACCCTCAACAAATGACAACATATACTGAGCCCCTCTTGAGGAAGTTTGAAAGACCTCAAGAAAGCCTTTAGATAGTGTGGAAATATTGCTAGAGCTGTGTGATAAAATAAAGCTAGGCTGGTAATCAGGATATTGATTATGATAGTAACAACAATAATAGCAACAACTTACTGAGAACTTAGTATGTGCTAGACACTGTGTTATGCAGTTAGCATGGATTCCATCACTTATTCCTCATCACAATCCCTTGAAGTGAATACCATTATTATCTCCATTGTAAAACTGTCAAAACTGGGGCTCACAAAAGTTATTTGGCTTGCCTGAATTCATAGTAAGATGATTAATAAGTGATCAGCCAGCCAGGTCACAAACTCACTTTTGTCTGACTTCTGATCCTAAGCTCTTAAACATTGTGCAATGCTATCTCTTGATTTCAGCACCAGCATTTGTTTGACCTTGCCTAAGATGCCTCTGCTACTCACTTCATGATGGCCTTTTCAGCAAAATGATGGTTTTAGACCAAGTGACTGCCAAATTGTCTTCCACCTCTAACAATCAACACAATGCATATTTATGAATCATAGAAGGAAAACCATAAGACTGACATTCAATGATAAAAAATTTTAAATTACAATTTAGTAACATGTCCTTCCCATCCTACTTTAGCTTTTCTGTAAACAAATTTCATAACTGTGCATTTGACTAGTCTATTATTTTTCAAGCAATTTTATTAATATGAGCATAAGAAATTAGAGAGATAGAAGGGAAAGTAAAGCAAAGAAAAAGAAGGGTCTGAGTGATCTTTTGAGTTCAATAACAAGGAAAAGGAAATAGGTATTTCCTAATTTGCAAATCACATAACCAGCCAAGGCAGAAAGTCCAAGGTTAAACACAAATGTGGACAAGGTTTGTCAAAGGATTAAACTAAATCTTTAAAAAAAGTCAGGCTGTGTCAAACTGACCTTATTATTGTTCAGATAAGAAAAGATCACAGTGGGACAAACACAATCCATTTAAACACTGCTTTAAAAATAAAATAGGGTATTGTTAATGGCTGCTTACAGATCTCATATTTTTGCAAAAAATGGCTCACATCACACAACAGAATTTTTCAATAGTCCCAGAGAAAGTCAGTGAAGGAGGAAGGCTCCAAATGCCTGGCAGATAGATAATCCATTTAATATGAAATCCATAGGGCAGGGAAATGGGATACCTTTCAGGAGAATGGTCTCAAAACAAATGTTCTGAAGCCTTTTGTATCATTTCCCAGTGCTCTGAGGCCCCTGCAATTTTTTCCCAATGCTCAGGTAAAAACTGCCTTGTATCACCATATGAAAAGCTTGATGAAGAACCTGAGATAGGGGCTGGCCCCTTGGCCAAGTGGTTAAGTTTGCATGCTGGGCTTCAGAGGCCCAGGGCTTCACTGGTTCAGATCCTGGGTGCAGACATGGCACCACTCGTCAGGCCATGCTGAGGTAGTATCCCACATGCCACAGGCAGAAGGACCCACAACTAAAAATATACAACTATATTCCCAGGGGCTTTGGGAAGAAAAAGGAAAACTAAAAACTCTTTAAATAAAAGAACCTGAGATAGGTCAGGACAAGAGAAGATAAAGTATGCCTAACAATTTTGTATTCTGTTTTGATTTTTAATTTTCAAAATATTAAGAAAGCTAATAAGGAAGAGTTAGGGGCATACATATGGCAAGCTCTGGGGATATGTTGAAAAATACTGTTTTCTTTTAATGCTCAAAAAAATGTTCAAACTCATGAGGAGCAGTGTGTTCATACCCGAGGAGCAAAAGTCTTAGTGGAAAGATCATGATTAAAAGTATCAATTCTGGAGTGATAATCTTACACATCCATCTCCCTGATCAGATCTTGTCTTGGGCTAAGACAGTCAATCAACAGTCCAGGAAAATGTTGTAGGCTTGATGTCACAAGTATTACTGTAATCTGAGACTTCACCCCTATCCTTCTCTCTGCCTCTCAGGAGTCCCACATCAGACATTAGTCCTCAGAGGTTGGGAAATGAAAGCCCAAAGGCCAAATTTGGCTCACACATATGTCCTGTCTAGCCCACATAGTGCTGCCTACAGCAACTTATGCTTTAAAAAGAATGTTGGATTGCTTTCCATCATTTATAAATCTGGGAATTTAACCCCTCCAAAAAGCGAAAACGGACAAATAAAACCAATAAATGACTTGCTTTTCTTGAAAAATTGAAGATCTGGAAACAATGGGCTCAGTTCACAAAGACCAGCAGCACATTCCTTCTCCACAGCATCTCCAGCCTTCTCTGCAGACTCAGCCACTCATATATTCTATAACTCGTTTGATTCTCATATTTAGGTTACTGCTGCTCTCTGTGGTCCCTGCTGGCAGGGACATTTTCATGTCCCTGCATAGCGATGATTCTCTCCATTGAGGGTCTAGGTTCTTTTCAAATGTGGAACAGGAAGGAAGATGAGGATAATCTGCCCAGCCATTTTCATCTAAAAAGCAAGCATTTATGGTGGTTGTCTTTGGTGCAACAGCTTAGCTTGTCCTTCATAATTCTTTTAGCAGTTGTTGAGACCACAACCACATTTGTATGGTAAGAAACTGTTAAATAAAAGCTTTTATTTCTCTATTATTTATGAAATGCATTTTGAAAAACACTGAGTATGTATGTACTGAAATATTAATGAACAAATAATGAAGGACAGTCGACTTTTGGAAACATATCTAAACTTCTTACATTAATATTATTAGAAAACAATATCCCCTTTTGTCAGTCTTTTTGTTGTAAGCTGCATTTTCTGGGACATAAAATTTAATGTGTAACTTTGCCACTCTGTCCTATTTACCAGGGTTGTTAAAAAGCCCTTCAAATGCAGTGTAGCATGTCCAAGATTAAAGAATATGTGAATTAAATCCTGGCAACTTCTACTAAATTGAATCCAAACACTAGTCTTTGTAATTTAGGGTATGAGGTTGAGGCTCCCCTCTAATTTCACTATAAATGAAATCATCCTCCCTAATTTTGGGTTCTTTTCATTCATTTTGATAGATTCCTGGGAGTGATTTTATGCAAATGTGTGCTTACTCAGCCATGTTTCTTGAATGAAAACAATGATTTATTCTGCACCTACTTAAGAAAGACTATTAATTTCTGAGAAAATCCAAAGGGAAAAGTTTATAAGTCAAAAACTAAATAATTCAAAGTAAACTGAACACATTCATTCAATACTATGTCAGTTATCACAATTTGGAATGAATATATTTTAATATATGAAACTAACATTTATTGGACACCTCCTCTCAGCCAGCGTTGTCTTAGGACATCTCAATGGATATTTCCTTTTATCGTCACATTTTTATAGATGAAGAATTTTTATAGATTTTTTTTAGATGAGGAAATTCTTATAGAGGAGAAAATAGATCTTAAAAAGCTTATCCAAATTTATCCAGGTAGTAAGCAATAAGGTCATAATTGAAACCGGAAATTATGCCAGAGATTTTTCATTTATTATTTTTACTTTGCAGAGGTAATCCCCAATTTAGACATGCAAAACCTATGAAGATTTCTTTCCCATTAGTTGTAGCCCATTAAGAGTCTGTATTTTTATGAGCTCCTCTAACGATCTTCATGCACCAGTCATTCAGCAACTTAAGGTTCCATTGACTCCAGGAACTCCTTCCTCAGGCCATCCTTTCCTCCGCCGGTTCTGTGATCCCGCTGAGGCTTACCAAGTCTCTTCTCCCAACCCCAATATACACATCACATTGTTCTTCTCCACCTGTCTCACTTCTCCCTGGAATGCATGTCTTCTCCTTATATTATTATATTGGATTCATATATTAAAACTGTCTTCCTGTAAGAAGCCATCACACATCAATCCCACCCCATTCCCATTTTATTACCCACCAGGCCTTATGTAATCTACCTTATTATATTAGTATATGCTTACTTTGCTTACTTCACTTTTAAAATATTTTCTTCCATTTTTCCATTTTCTTCCATGTGTTAAGACAGTAATTTCAGATCAGAAAGCAAAACTTCTCTTTCTCTAGAAATCTATTTAGAAAGTAACAAAAGAAAAATGTCTCAAGGAGGTAAGTAAAAAGAAAAAGAGAGAGGTTATTAGGAAAAGTGGCAAGAAGAGGTACAGATACACAGATGAGAAATTTTAATGATCCCAAAATGATGGACAGACTTATAAAAGAAGCACCTTGTAGACAGACTTACCTATTCCGAAATAACCAGGGATATCTGGCAATCTATAATTTTTAGTACTCTCATAAGAAGGGAATGGATTGTGACCTCTTAACACACATTACGGAAATTCGTCCAGCCTTCCTCATGATATCATTCAACCGAAGAACCACCAAAACTGGGGTCAGAAGATTCACAGTCTTATCCTAACTCTACCACCACTTAATGTTGTGATCCTGTGATAAACTATTTGATTTCTCTCAGCCTCCATCTCCTCATTTATAAAACTATTGAGGGTCTACAATGACTCTTACAAAACCAATGGAAACAAATGCTTCTCCAAATCAGGCTTCACATGCAGTTGTACATCTTATTCTTCCAATTTATCTCTTCATGTCCCACATGCATAATGGGCAGGAAGTCCTCCTGGGCTATCCATACCAGGGAGTAGAGACCTGATCACTGTCATTGCTCAGTGATGCCACACGGTGGCACTGTTTAGGATGCTGTGGAGGAAGCTGAGCCATTGCTGCAATGGGCTCCTGCTAATATAAATCCTGCTACAGGTTCCACATGGCCTATGGGGGACAATTTCACCTCCTGAATGTTAAGTACATCGAAGATGCCAGTTCTGGGGCTTCCAAGATTCTCATGGCTCAGATTTTTAAATTTCCACAAATAGCTACCTCCCAAGTCCCCAGCTAATCATGGGAAGCACTGGACAGTATGGCTCTGGCATCTACCATCTCTCCAAAATTCCATCTGTTTTCCCTCAAAGATTCCAAGCATTTTTGCTTTTAGGCCTGACTGTACTCCTTTTGAGGTAGCCATGCTACTGGCCTGCCCTTAGCAGGAAGCTCACATATATGCTTCTAAGGGGAGTGATTCAGGAACCTTTGTCACTGGAGAAGAGCAAAAGCAGACCCAAGACAAACACCCCCCACATAGGACCTCACCTACAAAATGTAATTACGAAGCACGTTAAATGTTTTGAGGGAAAAGTAAAGGTGCAATGAGGAAACAATACAGGGAAACCTAATGTAGATTGGAGGGTCAAGGAGGTGCTTTCTGAGGAAATGACATATAATCCAATATCTTAAAGATGAATAGGAATTACTGAGGGGTATTTCAGGAAAAATACACCATATATGCAAGGACTCTGGGGAGACAAGAGCTGGGTGTGCTTGAGGAAATAAACAAAAGGCCAATGTGGTTTCACGGTAGAAAACAAGGAGAGAATAGGGTGAACCTGGAGAGGAAGGACAGGTCCAAATCAAGTGAAGCCTCGGACTATGTGGTCTCTATGACCCTTTTGGATTACCAACTTTAGGACCCAATGACTACTGGCAACCTAGCAGAAACAAATTCATTTAAAAATACTTTTCAGTCAAGTCAGGGAAAAGAGAAAGAACTGGGTCCTGTAATACAGAGATTGTGGGGGTGTCCTGTGTTCTTATCTCTAGTCTTTTTGAGTAGCTGATCCTGGGGGACCCCAATGTCTCAGCTCTCACAAAAGTTAGCTCTCAGGTAAAGATCATCTGTGTTCACATCTCCTGCAGTTCAGGGTACCCCACTTCATAAAAGACACAGAGCCTCTGCATTTAGAAGCTGAGGGGTCAGATATCTGAGGCAAATCTCCATTGCTGTACAGGAATTAATTAATGCTGGCAGGTAAGCATTGGCATAGAGAGAGAGAGAGAGAGAGATGGAGAATTCAGGTTTAAAATTAGCTTTCTGAACATAATGAGAAGATTATGTATAAGGCTCACTGTATTACAATCTCAAGCTTTTTCTGGAAACAAATCTTTCAGGGGAAAAATAATTAAATGAAAATGACTGGCAGAATGCCAAAGTCTCAGACATCAAAACATAACAAATTATGAAAAGGTATTTGAACCAAGAAAGAGACAGATGATAGGAGAGATTTCGTTATTGTTAGATTTAGGACATTAGGGTTTTTGCAATCTATCATACCACAAGCAGGATGTTTTTCTCTGGACAGTCCCACATAGATAGAGAGTCAAGTGATTTCATTTCCTCCGCATTTCTGGCCATTTCATGGATCACACAAGGATGATTAAATGGCTTTTCTGTATTGTTTGTTAAATTTGACTCTTCTCACGAATTGGGGGTGGTTCCCATGGGAACCTCTGGACGTGGTATAAGAGCAAAACAGATCACAATCATTTGAGTCTCTACTGAAAGCATACTTGGCAAAATATTTTATTCACCATTTCTGTAGGAGCAATTCTCTAGTACATATAAATCCAAGGTCTAAGGAAGCAAAAAGTCTGTTTTGTTGTTGCTTAATCTCATCCCAAGTAAACATCATGGAACTTTTTCCATTCAAAGAAAAGTTATTTTGCACACAAACTCGGCCAAGGATATTATATCTGAAACTGCCTCTAATGTCACTTGAGCAAAATAGGCCAGTATCACTGGAATGGTTCTGAGTGGAATGGAATTTGAAGAAGAGAAAAATGACTGTATCCATTTTCACACAGACAACAGAAATTATCATATTGAAAAATGGCAGAATGTAAATTTTAAATAACTTAACCAATATAATATATTGCTTCCAATAGGCAATTCACATAAGATAAAGTACAGCTGGAAATAAATTATAAAAAATAATTCTCATGTGCATTCGTGACTTTCATTCAATCACAAAAACTTTTTTAAATTCTTTAAGCTGAAGATCCCACACTACTTTCTTTCTAATAGCATTACCACTTTGTAAAATTTATGCATGACTTTCCACATCTCCAGTGCTACAACTCTAGCTGAAGCCAACATAATCTTTCACCTAGGAAACAGAAATAGCCTCTGAACTGTTCTCCCCACTTTCACTCCAGACCCTTCTCTACTCAGCAGCCAGACGATATTTAAAAGACAAACAGATCTCTATTTAAACACTTCAACTACCTCCCACCTCACTCAGAATATAATCTAACACCTTTACCATGGTTTACCATTCCCTTTGTGATGGGGCTACTGTTTCATGTCACTTCTAGCTCCTTCCTATAATACTCCTCAAAAAGTTACTTCACTCACTCTCTCTCCAATTACTCTCCTCCTACATTCATGTTTAAACTCACTGTAATTAGGCTTGCACCTCTGCTATGCCTCTGAAACTGCATTTATGAAAGTCAGCAATGACCTCCCAGGTTACCAAATCCAGTAACAAATTATGAGTAGTCACCTTTGACCCAGTTGATCACTTCCTCTTCCTCCATATTGTTTTCGTTCACTTTCTTTTCAGGGCAATCTACTTTCCTTTTATTTCACCAGTTGCTCCTTCTCAATTTCCTCTGCTGAGTGCTTCTCTTCTTCTGGATATTGAAACGAGGTAGCAATGCAATCCTCAGTCAACTTCTCTACTACATTCATTCCATGGTGACCTCATTTCCTCTTGAGGTTTTAAATACAATCCATATACCAACTTCTTTCTCCAGCCTAGACTTCTTCTGAACTTCAGACTCTTACATCCAATCCTCTATTTTACTTCACTGTTTCGATGCTGTATTGGTGAGTTACTGCCATAAAACTCCTGCATAACAGATTGCCCCAAAACTCAGTGACTTACAACAGCAGCTATTGATTCTCATTGATTTGTAAGTCAGTGAGGGTCTGATGATTTAAGGCGGGCTCAGCCCTGCTTCGATCTGAGCGTCTAGTTGCACTTAAGTGGCATATCTCTGCTTCTCTTGTACTCACTTGGGGACCAGGTCAGAGGTCAACAGCTATCCAGGGGAAGCTCTTCTCATGATGAAGAAAGAAGAGCAAGAGGCTGAGCCCAACCCTGTGAGCACATTTCAAGCCTCTATTTCATCCCACCTCTAACGACGCACTGGCCAAAGCCAGTCACACTGCCAAGCCTAAAACAGGAGAGGAGATATACTGTGCCCGTGGACACAAGGAACAGTAACCACTGTGTGTAGTAGATGTCTCCCATTTTACATATCCAAACCTCACCCCCTCTGAACCTGCTACAACTTAATCTTTTCTCATCTTAATCTTCCATTTGTTCAAGACCAAACACTTGGAGTCATCCTGGACTCCTCTCTCTCATTCCACTTCCAGAAGCCTTCAAAATATGTTCAGAATCTGACAAAGTCTCACCATCTCTACCACTTCCTTGTATGAGCCACCAGAATGTGTCCCCTGGCTTACTTCATTATTCTGCTAGTAGGTCTCCCTGCTTCTAGCCACCCCCCCCCAAAACCCCCCTCCCTGAGCACAGTCCATGCCCCTTAACTTACCCTTTCTCTCTCTCTCTCTCTCACACACACACACACACACACAGACGGCATCTCATTTCATTTAGAGTCAAAATGAAATCCTAACAGTGATTTAAAGGCCCTACCTGATACCAACTTTTATTATCTCTCCAAACCCATCTCCCACCACTCTCTCTCTGTCTCATTCTATTCTGGTCACAGAGGCTTTCCTTGAGACTTTCCCAACAAGCCAGGCTTAATGCTACCTATGGCTTTGCCTTAGCTCTTATCTATGCCTGGCAATTTCTTCCCCTAGATACCCACATGGCTAACTTCCCTAGCTCCTTCAGTATTTTACTTAAATGACATCTGCCTTGATCTCACTATTTTAAATTGCAGCTCACCCACCCCTACACTCCTAACCCTCCCACATTATTTTTTTGTATCACTGATCAGCTAATATTTTACATAATTAACTTATTTATTATGCTTATTGTCTGCCCCCCCAAAACCATTCAACTCCCCAGCAGGACAATGTAAGTGCCATAAGGGAAAAAAAATGTTTATTTTATTCACTGGTGTATATCCCAAGCACCTTGATTAGGACCAGGAACCTAGAATTCAGTCTTTTTTTTCCCATTTTCACCCAGATGAAGCTCCTTCTTGCCTCGGGGCCCTAAGACTTGTTCCTTCTGCCTGGAACCTTCTCTGCCCAGATAGTTTCCCTCTCATCATTCAAATCTCTGCCCACACATCACTTCCTCATAGGGACCTCCTGCAGTCACCCTTTCAAAGTACATTCCTTCTTCTTGCCTCTTTGCCCCATTTTCCTGCTTCATTTTCTTTACCATACTTTCACATTTTCAAAAACATCTACTCATTTGTTTCTTATTGTGTCTTCTTGCACAGAGGTGAAAGCTCCCTGAGAACAGAGACTTGGTTTATCTTAGTAATTGCTGTCTCCTCAACTCACCTAGAACAGTGCCTGGTGGGCCAGTAAGAACTCAAAAAATATTTGCTTAATAAATAAAGGTCCTCCCTCAAAGAGGAGGAAAAACAAGTCTTGTCCACCTAATGTGAAGAAAAATGGTACTTGCATTGATGGGAGGGCAAGCTTTAAGAAATTCAACAGAGGGAACATGAGTTTTGTGGTTAAACAGAATGTTCCCAAGTTCAGTCATCCTTAAAAGCTGTAGGAGAGTGCCCTACTCTTCCAAGATAAACATGCTTGAGAACTTTAAGAGGAAAACCAAGAAAAAGCAGCTTCTGGTACCCATTTTAGGTTAACTAATTTCCTCAATAAGAAAACATGCATGAAATGTACAAGCAAGTTATTTGATGTTTCATATGATTAAGTGCAAGCCGGGATAGCTTTGAAGAAGCTGCTACACAATCCCCAGAGGAGGAGCTGCAGACAAATAGCCAGATCATCCCTTGGAAATAGATTCCTCCAACAAGGGAAAAATAATGGAAAAATGTATGTCCTACATCTGGGTAGAGCCACTTGCAGTTTCAATTTCCCAAAGAAGGAAAGAAAATGAAGAGATAGTAATTTTCCAAGAATATTAAGAAGTAGTTATGTTACAAATAAGTTTCAGATTACAAAAAACAACTAACATTTAGCTGACATTTTTATTATTATTTTCTTGCAAATTAAAAACACTGTTATAAATGCTTTCTATGCACTTAACACCTTTTTTTCCCCACAACCACCCTATGAAGTAAGTACTTTTATCTCTATTTTGAATATGAGAAAACAGAGGCACAGATAGTTCAAGCAACTTGCCTGAAGTCACCTAGCTTAAACCGAGAGTTTTGCTCCAGAGCACATGCTCTAAACCCCTGTGATAAATGCTTCTTAAAGAGTAAGGTCAGTTTATCGAGTGCTTATAATGAGTCAAGTATGCAGCTAAGCATTTTGTAGCTAACAGCTTATGTGTATATGAATCAACTTAATCATTATTCTCTTCATTTTAATCCTGCATAGTCCACCTACTTTACAATATAAAAACTAAACAAAAGGCTATCTTCTCTCCATTTCCTATTAAATTTACACTGAAACTCAAAGGTTTGCCAGACAACCTTGTGGAAATCCTTTTTAGTTAACCAACTAGCATGGGCCAGGCCCATGGTTATTTTATCAGTATGATCAAGTGAAAACATGTAAGTCAACCATGTAACCTACAAGGCAGCTGGTTCTTGCCATTTTACTAAACACTAGAATAATTTTATACTACAGGGAAAATTCACTGCAACAACTTATATAAATGTAAGCATTACTATTCTTAAAAACTGCAAGCTTAATTGCATTTACAAGTATAGATAAAAAATACATATGACCTGGAGTAGCATCTGTATAGCATGCTGTTTTAAAGACATCAAATAGAGTTACAGAATTTCAAGCAACGTTTCCTACGGTCTAGGACAATGGTATTTTCTAACTATGAAGGTCTTCTCCAGCATATAAACCCGAAGGTGCTATTAGGGTACAGTAATGCTTGTGAGCCAGGGGGTCCTCTGAAGTATGCATTAATCTGAAGTTGATAATTTATGGTCAAGTAACACTTCTCAACGTATCCCACTACAGACTAGAGGTTCCCATTTAACTTGCCCTCACAGGAGTTCTGTGCTCTGCATAAAAACAACCAAATGGAAGTCACGCACTCCTCAAAACAAAACAAAACCACTATCTACTGTCCTTTTACAATTTTTACAATATTAATACTGTGCACTACTTCACCACTTGATCGAACTTGAAGGCCACCATAAGGCAGATGGAAATTTCTGAAACAATACAATAATCTAATTGTTGACCCAAAAGCTTAACATAATGTGAAATCTGCCTGATTTGCTCTAAATTACAGAAACAAATCTCTCAAATTAGAGCAGAATCAATAAACTATACCGAACTCAATACAATTAATGAAAATCTACAATACTTCAGTATTCGAGACTGCAATAAGAGAATTAATAGATTCATTCAAAAGACACATAAGAGAAAAAAAATCACTGGAGGAGGGGGTGTAATGTTTAACTGGCATCCAAAGGTAATCAGTTAAATCTTACAATGTATTAAATATGCATTTCACAGAAAGTTACATTTGTCCTTGACTTTTGCTTCTCTCTGATCCACGTTATTAACATATCATAATACAATATAAATGCCACATATTGGAACTGTCCCGAGGCATCTAGTTATATGGAAGGAGAGACATTAACATTCACCAACTTACTTAATTTCATTGTCATCTGATAATTATTAAGTGCATTTATCAAGTCTCACAAGATTTATACAAACCGGATAATTCTACCTTACTGCCATAGCCCAAGAAATAGTGTATATTTAAATCCAAAGTTGCAGAATTGCAATTAGTCCTACTACTGTTTTTCTGAATTTTCTTTAGGGATAAATTCCCACCCCCAATCAGCTGTATGAAAGCCATGAAATATTTTCAACTTGAGACAAACTGTACATGCCTTGAGATAGGAAGAAAGAAGACCCTAGGCATTATGCTAAGTGAAATAAGTCAGACAGAGGAAGACAAACACTATATATCACTCACACATGGAATCTAAAAAAGACAAACTCACAGAAACAGACTAGAATGGTGGTTACCAGGGGCAGGGGTGGGGAAATGGAGAGATGTTGTCAAAACCCTCCAGTTAGAAAATGAATAAGTTCTGGGGATCTAATGCACAGCATTGTGATTACAGTTAACAAGACTGTATTATATACTTGAAAGTCGCTAAGAGTAAATTTTAAATTTTCTCACCACAAAAAAGAAATGGTAATTATGTGACATGATGGAGGTGTTAGCTAAAGCTACAATAGCAACCACAGTGAAATATATGTGTGACAAATCAACACATTATACATTTTAAACTTATACAATGTTATATGTTAACTATATCTCAATAAAGCTGGAAAGAAAATTAAAAATAACTGGTAGATTATATTTCCCTAGGAATTTTTTCATTTCATTTATTTCAAATGTGCTTGCATAGTGTGGAGATGATATTATGAACAACAAAATGGACACATCTAAAGATAAAGTTGAGATTAAAAGACTAAAAAAAAAAAAAGAAAGAAGGCCCTTGGAGGGAACTTCAGAAAAAAGCATTAATACAAGTAATGTGAGGGTGAAGGGGGAATCAATCACAAGAATCACAATGAAACAGGCAGCTCTGATATGGGACTTGAAAACAGGGGCAGAGTTTTTAATGGGTAGAGCTGCACTAGGAGATGATCCTCTGGGTAGAAAGCAAGGAAAGGCACAGAGACTGGAATTGGGAGATCTGTTTAAAGACAGGTCATCCTGTTTGATGAGGAGTTAGTATAAAGAAGAGATTGGAGACTAAAAGGAAATAAAGCTCCAAAGGTAGGCTAGAACTGTAGCATGAAGGCCTTTGATGCAGGCCGAGGAGCCTGTGACTAATTTGAAGATAACAGGGAGCCAGTGAAGGCTGTTGAGGTGAGAAATAACTTGATTAAAGCTTCGACTGAGAAAGATCTTGTTGGCACCTCTACAAAAAATGGGCCAGGAAGGTTAAAGAGCGGACGTCAGAAAACAAATGTCTTAGGAAGTCTTACAACAGGTGTTCATAAAAAATAATTAACAAAAACAAGTAGTCATTTTCACTCATGATACATAAAAATTAACGAGCCCCTAGATTCTGTTCTGGTTTCTGAAATACTTAAAGTTGGCCTATTAAAATTACTACAAGATTTTTTTTTTTTGCTGTGGTTTGTTTGTTTTTATTGCTTTTTATTTTTTAGCCTGAGAGATGAACAGACACAGTTAAAATCACAAAAAAGTATAAAAATCCAACAGAGTGCTGAAATGCCCAAAGAACTAGACACTTTCTAGCATATTACGGAGCAATAATTAACTGCTGAAGTGTGAACTCTAAAGACAAAAGAAATGGACATCTACTGAGTAAGTACTGGCCTCACACTCTACTGGGGAAGTATTGATTATCACCATTTTTCTGTTAAGGTGACATATAACTAATATATACCAGGTAGGGACCAAACCCAGTTTTATGTGACTGAAAAACCATTTCATTTGTTATCTACCACATTATACCTGAACAAACTACAAACTGCAGGTTACAACTGGAGGGAGTTACGAAATTGATACTGTGGGTCAGGACAAGCATATATTTTGAAATGGAATAAAATATAAAATATCATTGAGCACTGACTATAATAAGGGTAAGCAATATTTTATGAAATATTTTTCATATATATGTATTTGTATGTGTGTATTTAGGGACAGGATTTATTTGGTATCATAGCAAAGTAAGTTTGAAAGTTACTGCACTCACTACAAGATCCTCCAACAAAACATAGAGGGGCCAGCCCAGTGGCGTAGTCGTCAAGTTTGCATGCTCTGCTTCGGTGGCTGGGGGTGGGGGGGTTGCCAGTTCAGATCCTGGGCATGGACCTAGCACCACCTGTCAGGCCACACTGTAGTGGCAGCCCACGTGTAGTAGAGGAAGGCTGGCACAGATGTTAGCTCAGCGACAATCTTCCTCAAGCAAAGAGGAAGATTAGCAACAAATGTTAGCTCAGGGCCAATCTTCCTCTCTCACACACACACACACACACACACGCAAATAGATATTACTCAGCTTACTTTGGAGAATAAATAAATTTTTACTCTAATCTAAAATTCTAACCGAATTATTCTAAGTTTTGCATCTGATGCCTGAAATAATACTTTAGTCTACTAAATTATTCTCCAAAATCACAGTAAAAAAATCAATAATTAATGCTAATATGTGGTAAAGCCCTGGATTCCAAGACACCTCCAGATGAAAACATAAATTACTATTTTTAAAATAAAATAAATATCATAATTTAATAATGTAGCAAGTTTACCTGTTTCCAGATGATTTTTAAATTTATACAACCACTTTCTTAAAATTGTAACCATGGACCCATTTAAAGCCAGTTCAAACAGATCTCATCTCTTATCAAAGTGATTAAGGATTGCCTTCCAAAAAAACTGCAAAGACATGTAGCCAGGGCACGTGCAAAAGAAGAAATCATGACATGAAGTGACCATGGAACCAAAGATCGTCCTTCCCACGGAACCCAAGGACAAGGACAGCACTGTACCTTGAAAGTTGGACTCTGAGCAGAAGCAAGGGATCTCTCATTCAGGAAGATCTGGTGTTAAAATTCCTTCCCCACCTCATCGAAAATGTTTAGAACCCCATCATAAAAGTTTAGAACCTCATCATAAATGTTTAGAACCCCATCATAAACATTTAAAACCTCACCACAAATGCTTGAAGCCCACCAATGAAAACCTGTCCTACCAGCGTTTCCACATGCCAGCTTGTTCTTCCTAACCTCTTAAATGTTGTCCCAAATCCTGAAATGGGGAGACAGATCTGAGAGCATATTACCCCTGTTCTCCCTGCAGATCGATCTCACAGAATAAAGCTGATCTCTTTTCCCAAAGGCTGAGGCTGTAATTAATTGGCTTTTTTTTATGTGCATTGGGCAGAAAATCCCAATTTTGTGCAATAACAAAATGGTTAATTATCAACTCTCAAATAAAAGTATTATAAACAACAAGAAAAAAAACTCTTCCTTTCCCAAGACTTCCTTTTTTAAAAGTAAGAATTATTCTAGTATAGTAATTAGAGCATCCTGGGTTTGTGTTCCAGCCTACTATACTAGGCTATATGACCTTTGTCAAATTACTTTAGCTTTCTAATGCCCAAATATCCTTGCATTGAAAGGGAGAATGATAATACTACTTGCCATATAGATTTGTAAGGAAGATAACAAGAAACTGCATGTAAAGTGCAGAGCAAGAATGCCAAGTTCTTAGAAAATGCGCAGCAAATATGACTGAAATTGCATTTCACATTTAATGGTTGGCATGATTAATTTATGCAAAAAGCCAATTGTTGCTTTCAGGAAATTTCAAAACAAACTGAGTATGAGACAAATAAATCACTAAAGCTAAAAGCTCAAGTTTTCAGGATATTTTATTATTATTCCTGATTTTCCCCTAAGTCATCTGCCCTTTCCTATATCAGTCTTCTCACTCTTGGTTAACTTGGAAAAATTAAAAGCTCAATCTCCCCTTGTCACACTATTGTGTTTTATGTGATTATTTCCAAGCACTCGAGTGGCAAAGGCTCCAGCCTCCATTCTGAAGTAGCCCAGGGTTGGAGAGAGATGTAATGTGACAAGGCCAGAGTTGCTAGGCCAGCAACATGACCAAGTGTACCTTAAAATTCCCTAAATGGGTTCAGATCGCTGTGGTATGATAAATGTGTGGACTGCTTTATAAAGAATCACTTAACAGTGATTTATTTCTGGAGGAAAACAAAAAGCCACCAGAACTAATTTGACAAAGTGACAAGAGAACGCAGATCTTAGTTGTGGGTCACAGACTCTTCACCTTTCTGTTATCGTGTTTCCAAATGAGCAAAGGAAATGTGAGGTTGAAAACCACTCTCTTTCTGGAGAAAATTATGAAAAATAAACCCCAGAGAATCAGAGACAACTTCCACCTACACATCTACTCTCATGAGACTCCTCCCAAAATTGTCTTAATCAGCAGTGGTTTCCTAGGGGAGGAAGGAGGATGTAAATCATGGTGCAAAAGCATTACAGTAGTAGCTTATCTTCCTTGCATATATATTCCTATTTATGTAAGTAAAATAAATCTGGTGTGAACAGAGTGACTCCAGAGAAATCCTGGGCAGATTTCTCTGTCTTAGCAAGAGGATACCATGCCAGCCAGGAATTGCCTTGTCTTCAGGTCCCCAATTCTAGGTTTAAGAATAAGCATTAATATTAGGAGCTGGGGCCCAGAGAGATGAATACAATATGACCCAGAGTCTAAACAGTCCATGTCAAATGTGGGCAAAGCTGAATCAACTATGACAGGCAGGCAAGTGCCACACATAACTCCTCACAGTCACCCTCTATCTCCCTGCCCTGGACTCCTTGATCTATGTGCCCATCCAAAGCTGATGAACTTTCTACAGTGAGAACATTCTTCAGGCAAGTACTTGTCTTTCTCTTTTAGAACCTCTATGAAAACCCATAAGGTAGACACAGACAAACTGAGATGCCACTAGTTTGAGTGAATTATCATGGGAATGGTCTACAGGAAAACTCTCAGGTAAAAGGAACTTGTGTTTTATCAAACCAGGAGCAGGAGAATAATTCTAAGGCTGGAGGCTAGAACCTCCTGTGTCCAGAAGAATCCCAGGGTTTAGTATGTGAGCTGTGGCCAAAGAAATGAAGAAAAGGACTGTGCTTTGCTCTCATTTCTAATTTATCCTAGTCTCAATCACCACCGTAATTCAAAAAAGGGGCTCAGAAACCCTATTTCCCCCTCATGCCATTCGCTGCTACAGTTCAAATATGCATACATCAGAAGGTCTAAAAAGTAGCCAAAGTATTATGATATAAATCAAATTATATTACCCATTAAAATTAGTCATGGCTGTCTTTAATTAGTACCTTTACCTTTAACGGCTCATCACAATGCAAGAGCTCAGACTCTGGAGGACACAGCAAATCCATTTGGTTTCTGAATCTGTACTTACTAACAACAGAACCTTGGGCAATTGCTTAACCAAAAACTCACTTTCCCCTCATACAAATCAGAGATAATAATAGCTCACAGGTTTATGGAATAGATGGGTAAATGTAAATAAAAGAGTGAGTGCAATGCCCTCCTAGCACATAGCATGCATTTAACAAATACTAGTTACTAATAAAATTGGCAGAGTGATATCACAGAAGGAGTAAAAATTTAGAGTGATGATCTGGGCTCAAAATTTCATTCTGCTGATGACTCTTTGAGCCTCAGATTCTTCATCTCTAAAGTGGGAATATTTTCACCTCCTCCTAAAAGTTGTTGTGAAGACTAAACAAAAAAACAAACACTATTGAACCTAATATAGTTTTGACACACAGTTTATGCAAAATCAGAACTGACACTCTTTGGTTTAACCTCATTAGCAAACAAAACATCTGTGAAGGTAACTGTGAACCCAATCCACAAATGAAGAAGAAAACATATATCCAAATAGACCTATTTTATTAATTAATGTGGCCATGGTTCATTCCAAGTTATAAAGAAAATGGGAAATCTTAAAAAAAAACCTTTAGTCTCTAAAATGAAGAAAGGAAGGGGCTGGCCCAGTGGCGTAGCGGTTAAGTTCACATGCTCTGCTTTGGCAGCCTGGGGTTCGCCGGTTCAGATCCCGGCCACAGACCTATGCACCACTCATCAAGCCATGCTGTGGCAGACATACCACATATAAAGTAGAGGAAGATGGTACAGATGTTAGCTCAGGGCCAACCTTCCGCTGCAAAAAGAGAGGAGGATTGGTGGCGGATGTCAGCTCAGGGTTAATCGTCCTCCAAAAAAATAAATTAATTACTTAATTAATTTAATTTAATTAAATGATGAAATGAAGATGTACCACAAATCATGAGATGGTCAGAAAATCTGTGGCTGTATTGTAGTACAGTGAACAACCCAGAGGGAGTAGGGAGTAAGCACCATGCTTTAAGTGACCTTGAGATAAATCACTTATGTAATGAAGGCAAAGCAGGACATATATTTGAATGTAGTTAAGAAAGAAAAGAGGTTAAAGCCACAGAGTACTAATTTTGTTTCTTCAGAGATCAGAAGTACATTTCACTGCCTGACAATCACAGAAAATAGAGGCAGCTCATTCACAAAATTGGAAAGCCATGTGCAAACTCCTTTTCCCATTCTCTCTTAAGATCTTGCATTATATGCCTGAAATCAAATCTTAATTTCTATGAAGTGCTGCTTCTTCCCTTTCTCCTTCCCTCTCCCCCTACCTAACCCTTCCCCATCCCCCTCCCTCCTCCCCTTCCTTCTCTTCCTCCTCCTCCTCCATTGCAAAGGCAAGCATACTAGTTTCTGAATTGGTAAGGAGGGATGATTGAAAAAACTGGAGCAAGAAAGGAAAGAATATTCAAAAGGGAGGAATGCAAAGGCCCAAGCCCTAAAAACAGCATAGAAGGCTAGAATATTTTGGAGAAATTAAGAAATATTTTTATGAAAAGATATTATTCACGGTAATCATACATAGAGATGGATGCTTCCACAAATACTGGAAAAAGTTGTGTGCACCCACACTGTACATCCGCTGCTTCCATCTTTGGCTGTATGACCAGTCACAACAGCCCCATGAAAAAGCAAAACCGTGTCCTACAGTTTTATGTGTAAACAGTTAATGTGCAGATAACAGAAATAATTAGTGTCATAAAATGAATGTGAGATGTATCAGGATGAAGAAATATGTACTGATGGTAGCAAGGTCACATGTCCATCAGCTTTAGACTTGGAGGCCCCCCTCAGTTCCTGACTAAGCCACTAACAGTAATTTACAGCATTTCAATCTTTTCTTTCTTTCTTTTGATGAGAAACATTGGCCCTGAAGTAACATCTGTGCCAATCTTTCTCTATTTTGTATGTGGCCCACCGCCACAGCATGGCTTGATGAGTGGTGTGTAGGTCCATACCGGGTATCCAAACCCATGTACCCTGGGCTGCTGAAGCAGAGCACACAAACTTAACCACTCTGCCACCAGCCCAGCTCTCAATCTTTGCTTTATTGAAGCTAGATTCATAAAATGGATGCATCTGCCACAGGCTTTAAGCTTTTTGGAGGCAATCACCAGAACTCCATGTGAAAAGTATTTCATAGTTAGGGTACATCTGCCTGAACACAAGCATGGTATTATTCTGCTTGTGGTAAACCTGAGAACAGTGAAGGTGTGACTATGTACTCATCAGTTTGAGAGTCTGACAGCCAAATCATTCTAGAGTATAAATTAAAGATTAATTTCAAAAGGTTCAGTGAACATTCTAGGGTTTCTTCAACTTCATATCTGTATTCATTTCCTATTGCTGATTTGCCAAATTACTACAAATGCAGTGATTTAAAACAATATGAATTCATTATCTCACAGTTCTGGAAATCAGAAGTCCTAAATGGGTCTCCTGGGCTAACATCAAATGTTGACAGCTGAGGTCTAGAAGAGATTCCATTTTCTTGCCTTTTTCAGTTTCTAGAGGAGGCTCTCATTCCTTGGCTCATGGTCCTCATCCATCTTCAGAGCCAGCCATTGCATCACTCCGACTTCTGTTCCCTTTGTCACCTCTCCTTCTCTAACTCTAACTCTCCTGCCTCCCTCTTCCCAGGGATTAGGGTGTGGACATTTTTGGTGGGGATGGCAACTTTGTAGAAAGCTGCCTGTTGTCATGGAGGAAAAGCATTTAAAATGCTAAAGTGCTCCACATTTTAGGAATTTCTCCCAACTCTCCCAACAACTAGTATTCTAGCTGAAGAAGAGGGATAAGAAATACCTAATTTGAAGGATCCACACAATCCTTACTTTGTAGACTATAAACTCAGTTTGGTCTGGCTGGTAGACTATAAAATTTGGGGACTTTAAAGGAAAAGGAGCTTCTATTCTTAAGAAAATCAGAGGGGCCGGCCCCATGGCCAGGTGGTTAAGTTCAAGTGCTCTGCTTCAGTGGCCCAGGGTTTTGCTGGTTCAGATCCTGGGCACGGACATGGCACAGCTCATCAGGCCATGCTGAGGTGGCAGCCCACATGCCACAAGTAGAAGGACCCACAACTAAAATATACAACTATGTACTGGGGGACTTTGGAGAGAAGAAGGAAAAATAAAAAAAATCTTTAAAACAAAAATCCAAGGGTACTCTTGTCACAATGAAATAGTCAATTCATATATATAACAGACCTGGGCATATACAAGTAGCTTGGAACCTGGGCATGAACAAGCAGCTTAGAAAAAAAGAAGAGGAAGTATTCTTCCAAACTCAAAATATAAATTCTAAGGCAGACTCCAGCTTTGTGCTAATATACACAATATCAAAAAAAGGAAACCTTGCTTTCAGACATACCTAATTCTTTATTGGCCTGATCTGGGCAGGAGAAGCACTCATTTTTCTGCTAATTATATAAGAAGAAAGATGTGTTTTCTCATGAGTCAATAAATAAAGAGCTAAAAAGCTGTAGTTTTTAGGTGACTTTTGTGGATTGAAAGGAAAAGATTGCACACATGTGTGATAAGTGCCTGACCGATTTAGAAAAGAAAATACAGAACAGAAGCAGAGTGGCTACGCTGAAGTGGAGGGTTTACTATGCACCCTGGCACAGCTTTTCCCCAGCCCTTGGTTCTGGAACCACCCAGCTACTGTAACAATCTCTAACCAAGTTGTCTTGCAAGAGTGCCCTTAAACTCCAATTTCCATCATCATCCCTTTAGAACTTCACCGACAATTTATTTCCATGGTTCCCTAGTTGTGTTAAACTTTTAGGGTAGTTCGAGGTAGTTCACGGTTTCAACAGCAGATTCTACGTTCCTTTTGACAACGTCACATCTTTGCAAAGCTGGGTTCATATCACTGCTCTGACAAAACTGTGCTGCATGAAGATCAATGTGGACAGAAAATAGCGTGGAGGTGTTCAATCTAATTCCAATGTTTGAGAAGTCACTCAGTGCCCAACACAGAGACATAACCTATTCATAAGTAATTATGGTTAAGACTGGAATAAAAATATTTTTCTTTCAATTTGTGTGGTTTTTCAAATATTATAATTTTTTCCAAATTATGTTAGGACAGAAATACTTATTAATTTGTTTCAAGCTAACTACTTAATAAAGGAAACTGTTTAGCACTTCTTCAGGGCTAAGGGTGCTATGAAAAACATTACTGAGACACTAAGGGCACGATAAACCTAGAATGTTTGGGAACCTTGGATCTATGCTCTTCCATTTAAGGGAATGTTTACAAATATTGGCTCTCCTGTTTCATTAACAAATCCCAGCACCCAGAAGGCCACATCTTCATCTGTTAGAGAAGAAAAGATGCAGTACCTAAGTCTCCTAGAAAAATCTCTCTCTCTCCTATTTTCCAGAAAAGTCCTCTCCTCTCCCCATAAAACCACACACAGTTATCTCTTCTTTGGCTGCCAAGTATTTGAAGCCTCTTCCTCTTTCGGGAAGTCCCCACCATAAGAAGACATATTGGCAGGCAATACGATTCCCATTATAGAAGTCAAAATAGCAGGCTACTCACTTTCCCAGCCTCCCTGCAGCTTGGGAACAAATCCTGATACATGCTCAGCCAACAAGATGCACTGCTCCTGGGACTTCGAATGGGATCCAGGGAAGTGAAGAATATGGAGCAGTGGGAACACAGAGGCAACAGAGGCAGCAACGTTCAATCTCAAGGGCAGCAGGGGCAATGGTAATAGCAGTAATGTCCAATGCCCAGTGCAGCACCACAGCTGAGCAGCAACCGTGGGTGTTGACAACACAACTTCCCTGGAAGGTTGTAGCTGTGGGTTTGCCTGCCTCCTTGGACTTCATCATCCTCTAAGACTGACTCTCCAATCTCCTTGCTGGACTTTAATATCTTTCAAAAAATTTGTCTTCCTGCCTAAATCATCTGCAGTACCTTTCTGTCACTTGTGAGTAAAGCCATGATGAGCATAGCTCTCCAAATGCAATCTTCTTTCCACAGAATGTTCATAAACCTCTCAACATGATAAAGTTACATAAAATAACACACAAATAGAACTTATGCAAGTGAATGGCTCGAAGGCAACAAAACTCATTTTGAGTCAAGAATCTTTCCCAAGCCCCTCCCCACAAATTATCATGTACAGGGAATGAGAATGTGGAAAAATACAGAGAAGACATCCTGACTTGGAACACTGCACAGTTCCAGAGTCAGGACACTGGAGAAGCAATCCTGTTGGCCCTATGCACATTCCCTTTGTCTAGAGTGGCAAGTCAGTCCCATTGCTGATATCTCTGCTTAGTTCATTTAGAATAAGACCTAAATCACTTGCTTTTTATGGGTAAGGCTGACACAGCCTTAAGTAGAGCAATATGAAATGTGCCACTATAATGTATGAAATTGACATTTCATGTCCATTTTAGATACAGCTAGATGACCTTAGTCTAAAAGAGCCATTTTAAGTGAGAGCCAGAGTTTTATTTTTTGACAGATGGGTGCCACAGCTAGAGAATTTATCTAGGTTATATCTGAACTCAAGTATGATCTACACGATTATTTTGATTCAATAGCTTTAGACACTGTGGAAATATTTTTCCTCTCCCAGATTCTAATTTGTTATGTCACACATGTCCTATTTAAGAATGTTTTTTTGCATTTCAGCATTCATATAAAGCAGGATGACATGCAACTAGTCCTTCAAACTATAATCCACATATTTCTATCTTACTCATTGATGTTATTGGATAAAAATAGACTTTAGAATTAACTAATTCCTACAGTAGACTAATAAAAAAGCAAACAGTCAATTGTGTTGAGTAATTACAAATACCATAAAGTGTATTGCCCTTGTTTACACATCTGCAACACTCTAGGATTTTTTTTTTTTTTTTTTTACCAAGGAAGCAATGTTACGATTTAATTTTCTAAGAATTATACTCTCACAAATTATTATCATATAACTTCTCAAATACAATTCTCTATAACAAGAAAAACGCCTTAAATAAAGCATTAACAAAGACAGCCTGTGCGTTTTGTTAAACTTGCAAAAACACAAACAGAAAAATGGAAGAATACTATGAATATATTCACAAAGACTAAATAATGGAATATGAAAGACTAATCCATTAGTTATTATTTGGCTCCAACACTCCCTCTCTAATTGTACAGTTTCTCCTAATAATTCAGGGTATCTTTTAGTAATTTTTTCAGTCATCAGTGAAAGAAAATGCAACACAAACTGGTGTAACCAAAACGAAAATTTAATGGTTTACATAACTGATTTCTGGGACTACACTGGCTTCAGATACAGCTTCATCCAGGAGCACAAATGACATCATGGCTCTCAGTTTTGTTCTCCTTTGAACTGAACACAATTTTTAGTCAATGCCTCCCTTCAGGATGGTAAGATGACTACCAAGAACTTGAGATTACATCTTCACATCTCCAAATTCAGAAGTGAAGGAGGAAAAGAGTCTTAGAATTAACAGCAATGTACCTGAATGGGTCACCTGAGGTCATGGGTCCATACCTGAATGAGACTTATGGCCAATTGCTTCTGAGACACTATGCCTATGCCACAAACTCTATCCTAGGGCCAGGGATAAAGCCAACACCTCTCACAGCAAACAAACCAAACATGAGGAAAGGGTCTCCCTGAGAGAAAATTAGGCCTCTTTTCTCCAATTAGATATAAGCTGCAAGAGGCCAGGAACCATTTTCTATACTTATGATAACCACATTCATTCTGAACAACAAACCTGCACGCAGATCAGGTAATTAGAGATACACTTATGAAGACAATAAACAATGTATTTTAAATCACACAGTTCCCATAATACCCCTTCATCTTCATTGACCAGCCCCAAACAAAAAGCTCTGCCCATACTATGGCCCCATTACTAGCCCTGGAGAGGCAACGAGTGTGGGCCAGTTACCCCACTCTTTCTCTGATGCTTCCTCCTGGTGACAACAATCCCAAAATACCAATTTACCATCAAATTCTCTCTCGCTCACTTACACTACCATTGTCTTGTGTTTCCAGTTTTCAAGGCTCAAGAACTACTAGTTCTGATAGAATAGAGGAGATTCACTATCTTAAAGCTGATATTCAGTTTGCCCTGTTTTTTCAGACTAGAAGATATACTGTACTTGTATTTTATATTACACTTTCAGGAAAACTAATATTCCAATGAACACACCTCTTTCCAAGCTCCTGATGTTCATTAGAACTCAGACTCCTCCTGTCCCAGGCCTTCAGCCTATGTTCATGTGTTCTCTGCCTAATTTCATCTGGCTTCCTCAAGGTCCACAGAGGCCATCCCCAGTGCTCTCCTGCCTGGCCTGTCACACCCTTTTCAATGACAACTTTCAGAATATTTTCTCAGAATGAAGGATTTCATTGCACTTCATTAGAGCAGTTTTTCAACTTTGTCACTATTGATATTTGGGGACAGATAATGCTTTGTTGTGGGGGGCTGTGATGAGTAATTTTTTGTCAACTTCCCTGGGCCCCAGGACTTCAAGATATTTGATCAAATATTATTCTCAGTTTGTCTGTCAGGGTGTTTTGGATGAGATTAACATTTGAACTGCAAGACTGGGTAAAGCAGATTGCCCTCCCTAAGGTGAGTGGCCCGTATCCAATCAACTGAAGGTCTGAATGGAACAAAAAGGCTGAGTGAGAGGGAATTCTCCGACAGGAACTTATACCATTAGCTCTCCTGAGTTTCCAGCTTGCCTACCGCAGATTTTGGGACTTCTCAGCCTCCATGATCACTTCAGCCATTTCCTTATAATAAATCTCTTTGTATATATAGAGAGAGATAAGGATATATCTCCTATTGGTTCTGTTTCTCTGGATCACCTTGTCTAATACAGGAGCTCCCCCATGGATTTAAGGTTGTTTAGCAGCATCCCTGGCCTCTATCCATTAGATGTCAGTAGTGTCCCCCTAGTTGTGACAACCAAAATGTCCCCAGACATTGCCACTATCCTCTGGTAAAAAACTGTCCCTAGTTGAGAACCATGGCACTAGATGTTAACTGACGATACCATCAGGACACCTGGGGACACAAAAATGTCTCAGAAATATCACAAATTTTTAGCAGTGACTTCCCTATCATTCACAATATCCTAGTGTTTCCTGAATTAGGGATGCCTCCGTGCTCTCTTCTTACAGCTTTTCTATGGTTCAGACTAGATCCTATCATCCATCAACCTGTTGCCCTGTCTGTAAAGTATTGGTTCTCAGACCCAGACTCATTATGAATTCAAACAACCTGTGAGGCTCGCTCAACACACCAATGCCCTGGAGATTTTGATTTAATAAACCTGGTTGTGGGCCAGGGAATCTCCATTAATAAAAAGTTTTGTAGGTGATTCTGATACACAGCCAGTAGAAGCACAATTTCCCTAAAATTGCAACAAGGATTGACAGGCAAATGACACCCAGGAGACCACACACCTTTAGACACAAGCAAATATTCTGCCTCCTAATGAAAGTCAGAATGGTCATCCCTCAACTCAATTGCCTTCCCAATAAGTGAAGAAAGATCATGAAAAGTCTTTTTACTTCTATGGGTTAGTTTTTCAGATAAGGGCAAATTTTTTAATTCTATCAGTTCTAAAAGGAGTATCTTTTATAACAGAGGAATAGGCAAGGTCACAGAAGAGAAATACAGGCTTTAGGGGCTGGCCCGGCGGCACAGGGATTGGGTTTGCATGTTCCACTTCGGCGGTCCACAGTTTGCCAGTTCAGATCCTGGGTGCGGACATGGCGCCGCTTGGCAAGCTATGCTGTGGTAGACGTCCCACATGTAAAATAGAGGAAGATGGGCATGGATGTTAGCTCAGGGCCAGCCTTCCTCAGAAAAAAGAGGAGGATTGGGAGCAGTTAGCGCAGGGCTAATCTTCCTCAAAAAAAAGAAAAAGAAAGAAATACAGGCTTTATAAGACACATACTTAATTTTCATAAGAAAATCATATGAAAACAGTAAGTCTTTAAATCTAATTCTGGAAAGTGACTTTTAATAAATCAAAAGATTGTTAAGGGATCTAGCCAGTGGTAAATTTAAAAAGGAACCCTAAATTGAATAACTCATGAACTCAGGCACACAAGTAATTTCCTAAAATTCTCTAACAACAATTCAAGCTACAGGACACATATTTTTACTTTGCTACATTAGAATATAAATTTCTCATCCTCAATGGCTTTCATTTGTCCATTTTAACTCTACAGAAAATCAGTAAATATTAAGGATAATGTAACTACCTAAAATTTTCCTCGAAATAAAATCTATGTGCACCTAGGAAAAATACAGAAATCAGAGACTTTTTAAAATGCTGCAGAGAAACTTTCTAGTTACTGTCTTTTGAGAATAGATCAACATTGGAATGTGTAATTTGCTCTTTATTACTCTGCAAAATACCGTTATCTTCTTCTAGTCCCCTCCACTAAAAGTCATAAAATCATTAAAGTCAAAAAATGCATGGTTGTGGCCAGCCCGGTGGTGCAGCAGTTAAGTTCTTACAGTCCGCTTCGGTGGCCCGGGGTTCGCCAGTTCAGATCCTGGGTGCAGACATGGCACCACCTGGCAAGCCATGCTGTGTTAGGCGTCCCACGTATAAAGTAGAGGAAGATGGGCATGGATGTTAGTTCAGGGCCCGTCTTCCTCAGCAATAAGAGGAGGATTGGCAGCACATGTTAGCTCAGGGCTAATCTTCCTCAAAAAAGAAAAAATGCATGGAGACTAAACTTGATGCAACAATGACACTTAAGAAATCTGAAGAATTACATGGAAAAACTGCCTTCACAAAAAATGCCCTTTGATTCCAAACAACTACAATATGAAGCAAACAATACAAGTCACCTGTTTCTCCTTTCTCTAGAAAGAAAAAACTAAAGCTAGAGTTAATTACACATGGAAGGGAGTGAACTCATTAGGTGATGATGTCCTAACCAACCCTTAGTTGCTTCTTTTTCTCTTCCCCTACCACTCCCATTCAACCTACTACAGATAGCTCTCGTGTTCCAGTATCAAATCTCTCATTTCTTCCGGTCTATGCCCCTCCTACTTCTTTCTTCTTTTTTTGTTTCATTATCTGCTTGCTTGTAGCACCACCAAAGAACCAATTTCTCTTTGACAGTCACTCTGGCAGCCTTCCCCAATTGTTGAGAAGCTGCTCAGCCAACTGTTTTTCAACTCTTACTGACACTCTTTCAAAATCCACATCTTATTTCCCCTACAGTTTCCAGACAGACAAAGAGTCTATAAAAAACAGAGAAACAAGCCCTATCATCCAGAATGAGGATCCATCAGAAGTTCTAAATATTGTTGCTGTCATAACAATAAAGGTCTGTTATTGTAGAAAACCCCATTCATTACGAAAAAATAAATATGAGTGAAAAAAGGGCAGAATTTTTTAAACTCCTGCAGTAAGGAAGAAGGATGACCATCTTGGCTGCCAGCCAACCACAAAAACTCACTCTGTGTACTTGTCCAGGGAATACAGAATGATCACTATCCTCATCACAATGGCAAATTATAATGAAATCTCTGAGGATATTAGAGAAAAAGGCCTTGGTTTTGGGATCGTAAAAACAATCATAATAAAACAGCTGCTCACCTCCATCAGAGGAATTTAACACATTATCTCCCTTCTTATTCTCAACAAACCTGTTTTTGGCTATCTACTGCTGGATAGCAAACCACCAGGAAATGTCATGAGTTCTTATGATGGATTATTATTTCTCACATTTCTGTGGATAGGCTCAGCTAGGCAGCTGTCCCTTGGGCTCTCTCATGGAACTGTAGACAGGCGGCACTTAAGATTCAAATTATCTGATGACTCAGCTGGGTGGGCCTTCTCCAGGTAATTCTCATGCCTGGCATGTCAGTTGAGAGAGCTGCAACAGCAGTTGGCTGGTCAGGAGTCACTCTTTCTCCATGTGGCTAGCTTGGGCTTCCCAATAGAGTATTGGTCAGTATTGGTTCTAACATGGCAGTGGCTTCCTCCAGAGTGAACATACCATGAAAATAAGGAGGACACTGCAAGGCGCCATAAGACTTAGTCACAGAAGTCATGCAGCCTCACCTCCACTGCATCTACTAATTGCACAGGGCCAGCCCAAATTCAGTGTGGGAGATGGACCACACAAGCTAGGAACTTCCAGAGGCTCTTTGGGCCATCTTAGCTATCACAATGCCTGCTAGGCAAACGGGGAGTATTCAGATTCTAAGTTCAATGTTCAGCCGATACCAGGCAGGCTGAAATGTCAAAATGGATTACACTATGATTCCACTCATTTGTGGAAGATAAACAAACACATGGACAAAGAGATCAGATTAGTGGTTACCAGACGGAAGATGGGTGGGAGGTGGACACAAAGGGTGAAGGGGCACACCTATAAGGTGACTGACAAATAATAATGTACAACTGAAATTTCACAATGCTGTAAACTATCATAACCTCAAAAAAAAATGAATTACACTTAAAAAGCTAAATGAAGTTTTTGCCCAAATGTTAATTTCACCTACAATTAAGTAATTGTCCAGAGTGGACATTTCAGGGTAGTCTGCTGTCCCACGTTAATGACATCTTCTTTTGCTAATAGCCATCAGTTTTCCTCTAGCAACACTGCTCCACCCACACTGGACTCATCATACCCTGCTCTACCTTAGCTAAGGGCAGCATGTGCTCAAGTATTCTCTCGCTCTCTCTGGGATCTGAATCTTAAACACAGTGGCAGAAGGACTGCCGTGTTTGAAGCACATTTATTCTAGTGGCAATGTCCTGGAGAGACAGTCAAATAGTTGTTGCTATGAGACCCATCCCCTCCCCTACTTATCCCCTAGGCCTGGTACTCTGGCCACCTGATGGCTTTCCCACAAATTCCATTTGTGCTGATGTTGTGGTTGGAGAGGAAGGATACTGTCGTGGTTATACAGACCAGCTTTGAGGTCTAATTCAACTCAGTTTAAATAAGATTCTGCCACCTCCTTACTAGGTGTGTGCATCTTTAGGCAAATTAGTTAACTTCTCTGAAGCTGTTCCTCATCTGTAAAACAAAACGAATAATATCTTCTTCAAAGAATTGCAAAGATTAAATGAGGTAATACAAGTGAAGCACAATGTCTGGTTCATAGTAAACTCACTAATTGTTAGCTGTTATGGTTAATATTACAGGTCCTAATGCCTTATCTGAAATACTACTATCCAAAAACCTCTGAAAACCAAACCCGTTGTCAGCAAAACCTGACCTGAGGTAAAATGGAGCTCCTTGTGATCTTTATCTTATTCGAGTCGCCATTCTTATGTTTCACTGCAGAAATGTCAATATGCTTGGGTGCTGTCCAAGAACCTGTGGGTATGTCACACAACATATAGCATAGGTAGCCTACTACCTTTCTAAAAGGTAAAATTCTAAAATGCCTTTGACCCCAAAGGTTTCAGATAAGACTGTAGACCTGTAAGTTATTATTATTCAAGAAAATTATAATAAAAACCGCACACACCAAGAATAGTGGCTACCAAGAACTGTGGGGGATCCTACAAAAACGGAACTATTTATCAAAACCCAGAAATTATACTAGCCAATTTCAATAACAAACAAACATTTTATACTGAACTAACACTTGCTTGTATAGGCAAATTGTGCCAAAGGAACAAATTTACATATAATTGGATAAGCTACTCTACAAATATCGTACTTCTAGTTAAGGCATGTAATTAGAACTGCATCTTCTGGCTTTTTAATTGAGTGTGTGTTTAAGAATTATATTTTATTACCTGAATTAAATACCATTGGTTCCAGACTTGCAGGTTTCTCACAGGCTTGCTGTTCACTCATATTGTATCCCCTTACATATAATCAGAGGTTTGAATTATAATCCCTTCGTGGGATCGTTGCTTTTGCTTATACTGTCAGATCTGGCTCTCAATGGTTCAGAGCTCCAGAAAAAAAAACAGACTAAACCACCGCAGCATCTTTTTCTCTAGGGTTAAATTTTACCCTCAGAAGAAAGATTCTGAGGCTCTGTTTTTTAAATTAAAATGGGAAGTTGAAGATAAGCATGTACAAATCACCATATGACAAAAATGAAAATTATAACTCAAACCAGAACATTTGGAGAGCCTTATTACTTCTGATAATGAATAAAGTTATGATGTACTCTTAACACTTTTCCACTGTTGTTCTTAAGATCCCTTTTTAAAACTCTTCCTTAAGATGTATTCTAATTCACAGTGTAAATAGTTTTTTGGGGCATGCGAATGATAATATATAAAACTTACATATAATGCCAGTTTTGAAAAACCTTCATTTTAGAAAACATGTCTATCTGTCAAAACTGAAAGATTCATCCATGAAATAACCAATATAAATTTGTTTGAAAGGATCTATCTGTTCACATAAACATTCTATGTGATATGTCATTTTATGTACAATCTGGTTAAGTAAGTAGGTAAATGAAGAAACCGAGTTATATAAAAGCCAGGAAGTTTGTTCAAGGTCATGAAGTTAACTGCCAAGCAGATGATGCAAAAGACCATTCGTTAAAAACAATCTAACTTTAATAACAGGGTGAAGATCTTCTCTCCAAAGTCTCCAGCATATTTTCAGTTTTCATGAATTTTTCAGAGAGCATCTGTTTTCAAGTAAGTAGAAACATACCCAGGGAAAATAAGGCCTGTTACAAGAAATTAAAATCAAAGTCCAGAAAAAAAGCTCTTCTTCTTTACATGTGTGCTAAAGGAAATTTAATGCCATCTACACTTGATTATTTGTGAGAATAGAAGAGAATGCAAAACAGCATATCTAAAAGAACCTTCTTTATCCATCCCTGAGCCATGCAAACTACTGGTTTCTCACAAGTCCACCAAGGAAAGCCAAAAGTTCTTTTGTTTCTCATTAGAAATAGCTGCATCCTATGCCCGTGGAAGGTCGCTGCATACAATGCTATTTTTTGTAGGTTTAGAACAGCATTTGCAAACAATGTTCTAGGAGCACTTATTTGGTGCCATAAGAAAAGAAGTTTTGTGGTATTTTAAAATAATAATAAAATAAATTTAAAATCTTGGAAAATTCAGGGTTAAATAAACAGTTTGAGGGGCCGGTCATGGACTCTACTGGTTAAGTTCAGCACACTCCACTTTAGCGGCCTAGCTGCAGTTCCCAGGCACAGACCTACCACTCCGTGGCAGCTATGCTATGGTGGCAACCCACATACAAAACAGAGAAAGACTAGCACAGATGTTAGCTCAGGGCAACTCTTCCTTAAGCAAAAAGAGGAAGATTGGCAACAGATGTTAGCTCAGGGTGAATCTTCCTCAGCAAAAATAAAAATAAACAGTTTGAGCAATTTTGTTTGTTTTCCTAAATAATTTCTTGGGCCTTTAACATCTTAATATATATTACGAATTGACAAAAAAGGCATTTCCCAAATACTTCCACAGAAAATTATGGTTTGAACTTCCTTGATGTTCCACAAAGTATACTTTGGATAATGATTCTCCATAATATATCATAATCAATCCATTGACCTAAGATTCCTATAGAACCAAAATCTAGTCTATTTTTTAATTAGTTTGGTAATGGGGGATTTACCACATGTTGAGACAGTCTATTCATTTTTGGACCATTCTACTTAGTAGCCTCCCTATGGTTTCCTTTAATAAGTCTTCGTTCTTACTTCTGTGCAAATGCAAAACAGATCATCTTCCACTTGAAAGTCTTTCGCACATGTGAAGACATCCACTCCAATCCCTTGCACTGAATTTCCACCACTACAAGCTAAACATCCTAAATTCTTCATAGTTTGGGATGCCATCATTATCCCAACTGTTCTCCTCATGACACATGCTTGTTTGGAGATAAATGAAGTAGCGTAGATCACAGTCCTCAGGGTGTGATCATGTCAGTGCAGGATTAATACTGACCCAGTTTCCCCAGGGTCCAAGCCCTGGCTCTGCCATGCTGCAAGTAAGCTATCTTTTCTGAGCCCCACTCTACTTATTAGTAAAACAGTAATAACAATAGTTTTTGCCATCATGAGGTTTTTGTGAACATTAATTTTAACATATTGAATCTGCCACATAATAAGTGTTCGATAAATATTAGCTAGTATCAGTATGTCCATTTTGGAAATATGTGTTTTCTTTTAGCCAATTTACAAAAGTAGAATTCACCAGGTACTCAACAGTGACTGACTGGCTCAAGGTTGTAATCAGCAAGTAAATGGAACAATGAGGAAAGAAACTGGCAGAGGATTAAAAATAAGCCACAAATTATCGGCAAGCAGATAAAGCCCTGACTGCATAATCATTACTGAACAGACTCTATCTTTGTCTTCCCATGTAGTAACATGTCACTTTCTTTTAAGGCTTTCAGCGAAACACACACTGCTAAAACATTCAATCTGAACAAGAAATGGGGGTGTGGAAATAAATATCTTTTAACAACACAGACTTCAACTTTTCCCTGCTCTGCTTGAAAGAGTGGCATTCAGAGGCAGAACAAAATTCAGTGTCAAGTTACTTTCTACTCCTGGTTTGATGTCACTCCACTTTGAGCTTGCTTTTGGCTACACCGGTGGAGCTTGCAATCTTTTAATTCAGTGCATGACTTATAGTTCCCTGTAGCACCTTTTAAACACTGGCAGAGTTCTACAACAATGATGAATGTGGCTCCATCTAGCCCAAACCTCTAGCATCTTATAGATGGAAGAATTCTTGGCACTGAGCAGCTGAATAGGCATGTATTTCCAATATGGATTCTGATCCTTCCATATTAGGTGGGGTTGTGGAGCACTCTTGGCAGGAGTATAAAAAGTGAAGCGGCTCAAATTATCTCTCATGTAATCTCTGATATTTTAGGAATGTTCTTGATTTCTAGAAATCAATTTATAAAATGGAATAGAGGAAACAAACCAGTTTCAATCATTGTTCTTGTTCTCAAAGGATATGGAGCATCACATAACTAAACTAGCCTGAATTTCCCACCAAATTAGGATCATGTTACACCTCTCTCCCTCACACTGCTTACTTTAATCAAATATTGAGGTCTTTCCTAAATTAAAAGAAAAGGAAAGAAAGAAAAGGCATCCACTAGGTTCTGAAGGATGATTCAAAGAAAGGTACTTCTGAGAGTTCTCTGATGTACTTGTTATGTCAGAACATGAAGCCAGCCCCTCAGCCATGCATACTGGGGATGTGGTGGACACCTGGTAAAGAGCAGAGGATCACAAGGCAGTCAGCAGTCTACCACATGGCCCCTAGCCAGTGCACTGCCCCCAAAACTGGGGAGATTGTGACTTAACCAATCTAGTCTTCTCATGAAAAAAGAGCAAGCAATTCATTGGGGAAAAAAACATACACGCACACAGACCACAAAGATGAGAAAGACAGGGAGTGTCTTCAAATCATATTAACTGTGCAACAGTGAAATAGGGATATAGAGGAGAAAGAAATATTCCTCTACCTTCTAGGTTCTTCTGGCTGGTCTAAGAGTTAAAGTGGCATGATGCAATAACAGGAGAAAATCAAAGTTTAATAACATGTATACGTGAGAGAAACCCAGGAAAAGTGAGTAAATCACAAAAACGACTGAAGCCACCACCTTAAATACCATCTTCAGCTAAAGACAAAGGAGGATGTTGGGGTAGTGGTTTTAGAATTCAAAGGAGAGGAAAGCAATTCACAAGGAGGTGGAAAAGAAAATATTTGGTAAACAAATGTTTGCCATGCCTTGCAGAGACAATGCGACACGGAGAGGACTTTGATCAAATGGGTCTTGCTAGGTTTCTCCCTGTCTATCACACCTAGTTCATATTATATATAGTTATCTACGGAATTAGCTCCTTCCTGGAACAGGCTTCCCATCGTAAATTCTTTAAGGCTGTTAGGGAGGGGGGTCAAAGTTTCTTCCTGAGTCTTTTGTTCTTAAAACTAATCAAGCCCAAGAGACACATTTTGGGATAGCAAATTCTGCTTCCCTACAGAGATCCATAAACTGCTAACATTCCTAATCAAGTAAGTATCAAAAATGATCCCACATAACCTTTTAGCTCTGAACTTCTCTGTCTTGACAAGGTCCAGGTGTACCACAGTTTGTATAGCTTTCCCAGAATGCCCATCAGAACCCTCCATGTGAAAGATGTTTCTCTCTTCTTTATGTCTGTATTTCACCTTCTGATAAATCCCCATTAGTTAACAGAACCTAAATAAGTTTCCACTGCTTGCCACCAAAGGTTGCCAAAGTACATTTAACAGAAAGAAAGCTATTACTTGGTGAGTTTTCAACTATGTTTAAAGTTACCATCTCCCCTCCTCCTCTCAACCTTTCCATACATAGCACTTAGTTTTGTATACCAAATTAATCTAAATTATCATTCCATTCAAAACAATTATGTGCTAAGGAGCTAAAACTATCAACTATAGGGCTACAGAATTGCAAGATGCTCAATAAATTTTATTAGTTAATGATTAAATAAAGTACACAGCACAAAAAAATTATTAAATCAATATTTCTTAATTATAGGGCATAAATCTACTAGAAACCCAGATCTCTATTTTTTATTGCCCAGGAAGTATAAGAAAAGGTGTCAGATAAAGGAACCAAAACTAGAATTCATTCATACATTTACTGAGCACTTTAATACTAGGAACTGTGTGACGCACTGAAATGTGCTATGCATTGGGAACACAGACAAGGAAAACACACAGTCAATTATCTCACATTCTAATGGGAAATATGGACAAGAAAACATCATAACACACAGGAGAGATGTATTATTCATTTTCCATTCTATCACATAAGAGCCTGCAGGCTTTAAGTAGATAGAGATCAGTGAGCTCCTAGGAAAAAACATGTTCATTGGTGGATACTCCATAAAGACAGTCAACTGCTTAACACTCAGACATTCAAACAGCTCTATTCAGGACTCCATAGTCAAGGGATGCTTGTAATAAGATACAGTGTAGAAAGAGCTTCTGATAGAACAGAGTCACAATCAATGGCAAACATACCCATCAGGAGGGAAATCATAAGTATGAAGAGATCTTTAAAATTAAAACACCCCCATACACACAAATAAAAAATTTAATAGAAATCCATGCAGACAGTGCTTTAAAAAATGCATGACTTCAAAGAGAAAAGAATCCTCTCTTCACCAAGAAAGTAATCATTACCTAAAACTGCCCCATTTTAACAACATAACAAGTTGATCTTACTGGCCTGGTTAATGGGGATGAGAAAATAAGTGAGAGCTGATTCGGATATCTTCTCTGTCACTACTACCCTATTCATACTTTTTGGATAATCCCTTCCCCCTCCCGTAGTGCCTCCCCTCTCCAAAATCTGCTAGTGGGTTGGAAATTTTACCTGACTTCTTCTGCCACACTCTTAGACATGATATGTTGCCAACCTACTGTAAGTGATTTTTTCCCTATTCTTCATTCTATGTGCAGGCCTTGCCACAGGGAGATTCCTCTTACTTTCTCTTCATGCTTTGACAGTGTAGGTTTTTGTCTTCTGGCTTCTCTGTCTTTGTGGAATCGTTAAAAGTTTTCCTGGATTCTGGGCTTTGACTAGCCCACATCTTAAATTCTTTTAATCTGTTTATATATTTAAAAATTCACCAGGGCCTAATCAAGAAGAATTAATTTGGCCATGTACCTTCTTCAGTGCTCTTAATTGCCACATATTTCAGTTTCACTTAGAGATAGAGAGTCGGGATAACCTGTGCATGACGTCAAGCTGTCTGGTGATCCCAAATGTAGTTTTGATGTGTTAAGTGGTGCAGGACAAGAGCTGTAAATGTAACATTCTAACACTCATTTCTTAGCCCCAAAACACAGAGTAAATTTCTAAGGAAATCTCCAACAATAAATCATCACATGTCAGAGACTAATTACAGTAAGTATTGTGCTAGACACGTCAGTTCAGAAACATTACGTTGTGGGTGGTGTGAGGGGACATGGCACTGCTGGATTCAGGACTAGCAGAAATATCTGAGCATCCTTCTAAGCAGCACTGGTACCAAAGCTGGACCAACCCAAGAAAGGGACACTTTAGACAACGCATTGTTAAAATTGCCTGGATATTGATCAGCAAGGACGTCTTTTTTTTCTTTGAGGAAGATTAGCCTTGAGCTAACTACTGCCAGTCCTCCTCTTTTTTGCTGAGGAAGCCTGGCCCTGAGCTAACATCCGTGCCCATTTTCCTCTACTTTATATGTGGGATGCCTACCACAGCATGGCGTGCCAAGCGGTGCTATGTCTGCACCTGGGATCCAAACCGGCCAACCCCAGGCCATGGAGAAGCAGAACGTGGGAACTTAACCACTGCGCCACCAGGCCGGCCCCAATCAAGGACCTCTTTAATGCCTAAAGATTAGCAAAGCAAAGTGATTCTGATGGTCAACTGCAATGACAAAAAACAAAAGGGAAAAGACCTCTGGAAGCAGATAGAGCTGTATCACAAATATTGGTGCTCTGCAGAGGAGAGAACAGAGACATTAGATTTGAAAGACCTGCTCTGCCAATTATTAGTTATTAGATTCTTTATTTAAATTCCTGCTCTGCCAATTATTAGACTTTGAGAGGCACTTAGCCTCTCTGAATGCAAATTTCCACAACTGTGAAGTACAGATAACAACACCCACCTTGGAGGATTATTGTAAAGATTAGAAATAATGTATGCAAAGGTTCAAGACATACTGTTAATGCTCAACAAATTTGAGCTATTACTCACTGTTAACTTACTATACCTGCTTGCAGGTTCCCAAAAGATCACCTAGGTTACTACTTTGGTACCAAGTCCTGAAGCTGCCATAAGCTAAGAACATATATTTTTGGCTCCTTCTATCTGCAGCACAAATTCAAAGATCAGTATGCCATGGACTTACGTATAGTACATAATACCTCATAATATAACATGGCAACCTTGTAACTGAGAGCCCTTAATGAGCTCTTACAGCTGGATAGCAACAACAGTCAACCATGACCTTGCACAAGAATGCCTAATATAAGCTGTTCTGCCTGGATATATGATCACTTGCAAGGCTTTGTGAAAATCGCTAACGTTGACAGATTATAGAATGAACTGCTAATCACTAAGGCACTACTAAATCAATTCAAGTTATGAAGACATTGTTTGGAGAACGTAAACTGTGATAATTTCTTTGGAGGGCAATCTGGAAATAACTACAAAAGTTAAAAATGCAGAATGCACTACTTTTTGACTGATAAATTCCAAGTCCTCTTTCAGGAATTTATTCTACAGATACACTCACATATGTTTACAAAAATAATGTTTACAGTTGCAAAGGCCTGTAAAGAACATAACTCATGATGAGCAGGGGTCTAGTATTATGGCCTTAGTACAAAGGAATAAATATTCTGAGTAGTCACTGGCAAGCAAGAGATAGCTATGTGTGGACTGATATCTAAGATTCATCTTTAAGTGAAGAAAGGATATTCCATGTTATTGTTTTTATAGTAGATGTTCAGATTTCTTTTTTAACTGAAGAAGTATCTTAAAATACATGTGCTCATATACAATAAATATCTCGGGTAAGATAAACAAATAATAGCAACACTGCCTCTAGGAGAAAGAGCTGGCAGAAGATGATGAAAAGGAAGTTTAGTTTTGACCAGATATCCTTTTAAACTATTAAAATGCACACTCACAGACATATAACCTTTACAGAAAAATAATTAAAAAATACAAAGGGTTATAAAGGCAAACTGAAATGGAAAGTTCAGACATTATCCAGGGAAATTAAACAACATTAATAGCCAGTCCAAATCAATGAAGGTCCCAGACCCAGTATCAGTACTACAATTTTTTTCTTTGAAATAATACGGATAATTACCTTAACTCTTCATTTCAACAATGTAACTAGAGGTTGTACGTGGGAATTCTTCAAGCTATGAAATGGAAACTGCCAAATTACAAGTGTGACATTTGCTTAAATTCTTCAGCGACAGGTTTCTCATACAGCACAAGTTCTATAGTAACCTATTTTACAATTCTACAGGCCTGGAGGACACAGATCTCCAGGCATATAACTTCTTATAGTTGAAATGATATATTCAACATAGCCAGTGCTGTACTGACTTCTCAGCCATTGATAAGGACTTGAGAATTAAAAAAGAAACAAAAGGAGAGAGAGGATGAGGGAGTGGGGAGGTGGGGGAAGGGGGCGAAGGAATAGTAAGCCTAGAGTTTCAAGTGACTTGAGATATCAAGATAGCCTCTCATGGAGAACCTTCCAAACCAACAATATGACATCCTAAGATTTAAGATCTCTAAGCAAGTATCTGTGAGTTAGCCTTTGAGTGTAATCCAGGTTCGTGATGGCCATACTCACACTAAAAAATATTATTTAACTATTACCTAAATGCTTCATGTATGGTTTAAATAATATGGAAGTTAAACATATTTAAATACTGGTAAAGAGTGAAATTAATATTTCCCCTTTAATACACTCTCAAACTTGAATCCAGCTAAACTAACTTCATGTTCCCAGTATTATCATTTCCCTACATCATTCTATTCATAGCCTTCACTCCCAACATCCTCCTTCACTCAGCTTTGACTAAGGCTTTCTTGACCAATGACAACTTGATCATTTACATATAAAAACTTAAGTTATGAATCAAGCTCCTCCTTGCCTACTCTCCCTTTAGATGCTATTTCTTTTGCCTGGAACTTTCTTCCCTGGTTATTTGCACAGCTAGCTTCTTCTTAAGTTTTGGGTCTCAAAATTCACATTCACCAAGAAGCATTGCTTCACTATGCTATCTAAAGTAGATCTTACATTATTCTCCATCTTAGCACCCTTCTTCTCTCCTTCAGAGCATGTATTTCAGTTTATTTATTTATTTTACTTTTTTTTGGTGAGGAAGATTGGCCCTGAGCTAACATCTGCACCAATCTCCTTCTATTTTGTATGTGCGATGCCACCACAGCATGGCTTGCTGAGTGGTGCGTAGGTCCGCACCCAGGATCCGAACCCACAAACCCCTGGCTGCCAAAGCGGAGCATGCAAACCTAGCCACTATGCCACCGGGCCAGCCCCTATATTTTATTTATCTCCCCTACCAGACTCTAAGCTCCATGAGGGCAGAGTCCATGTCTGACTTGTTTTGTTTTCTAACTACAGGACCTAACTTCGCCCTAGTACTTAGTAGTACTAATTAAATAGATGAATAAAGTGAATTCTAGAAGGATACTCCATTCACATTTTTCAAAATTATTGCACTTTGACTAGAAGATGAAAGCCACACCTGAAAATCTGTAATACCACAAATTGTAGGAGCAACAAATTCTATTTTGAACTTTCTGTGCTCCCATTTACTCTATATGGTATTTGTGAAATTGCCCAATTCATAGGGAAATATCACTGGTGTGATGGCAACTGTGTGGACAAGGACATCCAAGTAAAATTCTTTGGAAAACAATAAGAGATCCTTCTTTAAACAGGAAGAATAAGGAATCTTGTTGTAGTAGTCAATTTTCTCCCAAAAAACAGATCAATAGAATATATGTGTGTGTACACATACACACTATGCATATATATATGCATATATATATGTACACACACACATACATAGATGAGAAAGAAAGAGAGATATTGAGTGAGATAAATTTATTTTAAGGAATTGGCTCACGCAATTGTGGAGGGTGGCAAGTACAAAATCTGCAGAGTAGACAGGAGATCTGTTGGGAGGAGACCCAGGGCAGAGCTGTTGTTGCAGTTTAAGTCTGCAGGTAGTGTGCTGGTAGAATCCCCTCTTCCTCAGGGGAGGTCAGTCTTTTCCTTAAGGCTTTCAACTGATTGGATGTGGCCCATCTGCATTATGGATCTGCTTTATTCAAAGTCTCCTTATTTAAATGTTAATCTCATCTAAAAAATACCTTCATAGCATCATCCAGATGAGATCAACCAAATATCTGGACTTTCGTCTAGCCAACTTGACACATATTAACCATTTTACTTGGTTAAAAAGATGCTGTAGGGGCTGGCCCAGTGATATAGTGATTAAGTTTGTGTGCTCCGCTTTGGCAGCCCGGGCTTCGCAGGTTTGGATCCTGGGTGCAGATCTAGCACCGCTCATCAAGCCACACTGTGGTGGCGTCCCACATAAAATAGAGGAAAATTGGCACAGATGTTAGCTCAGCAACAATCTTCCTCAAGCAAAAGGAGGAAGATTGGCAACAGATGTTAGCTCAGCGACACTCTTCCTCACACACAATAAAAGACCCTGTACAGGCATACCTCAGAGATATTGTGAGTTTGGTTCCAGACCACTACAATAAAGTGAATACCACAAGAAAGTGAGTCACACAAACTTTTTGGTTTCCCAGTTCATATAAGAGTTATGTCTACACTATACTGCAATCTATTAAGTGTGTAATAGCATTATGTCTAAAATACCAACGTACATACTTTCATTAAAAATACTTTATTGCTAAAAAATGCTAACCGTCATCTGAGCCTTCTCTGAGTTGTAATCTTTTTGCTGGTGGCGGGTCTTGTAAAAAACGCAATATCTGTGTAATGGAATAAAGTGAAGTACAATAAAACGAGATATGCTTGTATTGTTATTTACGTATTACTCAATTTATCTTCTCTGTTGAAATGAAAGACATGCAACTGAAAACTTTTTCTACATCTCATAACAAGATGCAAAGGCATGTACTTTAAAATGAAGCATCATGTTCTGAGTGACTAATAAGCATGCATTTGGACCCATACATATATCCCCTTCATTGAGTTTTATTGCCGGTAGTCAAAATCATTTTTTCCCTTTGTTTAAATTTGCAGCCACAGTAACAAAAACCTATCAAACTCAATATTTTATAGAAGCTTAGCAATACTTGGAAGCTTATTTGTATGAAAAATATAATTAAACAGTGAATTTTGAGTATTCAAATACATTTAGAATAATAACTATAACTTACATAATTTACATACACAAGTTACAAATCTACTATAACTACAAAAATGCTGTTAACATTCATATATCAAGGTTTGTTTGAAAATGTTGCTATTTTGAAATAGTTCTTAACATTTGGAATGCCTTCCCAAACTCTTATAATTTATGAAGAGTTATCATCCTTGCAATAAAATATAGTTCTGAAGGCAATGTGTACATGCTGAGGCCTTTTAATCAGACACTGATCAACAAACACAAAAATCTCTACCTTACCCAGGACTCCAAACTGGTTACAGCTTTAGCTCACAGGCAGACGTATGGGGGATGACATCAGTATCACCATTTACTAGCTGCGTGACCTGAGTTAAGTTATTTAATCTCTCTGATTCTCAGTTTTCTCATCTACGACCTATGGGTCATCATAGTACCAAGCTTATAGGATGATTATAGGTTTAAATGTGATAAAAGCATTTATCAACTTGCCTGGTACATTGTCAGTGTTTGATTAATGTTACTCGGGATAGTTAAAATTTACGTAGACAACCTATATTTTTTTTTCTCATGGAGTGTCTCCCATGACTGGGAGTATTTCTTTCTAAAAAGAAGTTTCTATTTAATCAGAAAAAAAAAGAAATATATTTGAAAACCTGCACTGAAAAATATGACATGAGACATAGAAATTGAGTAAAACCATCTGAAAGATTTAAAACAATGAAAAACTGGGTGAATACACACTAGGACTAAATTTCCCAAAATACATTTCAAAGACTATTCCACTATATCCATGGTCTTAAACCCTGCTGCACTTAATAAAATCATCTGGGAAGCTTTTTAAAAAATTCCATTACCCAGAACCCACCCTCACCCAAACCAACTAAATCAAATGATTCTAATGAGCTGCCAGGGCTGAGAGCCACAGGTACTAGATGTTTAGTAGACAGTCCTTGCACTGGGGGGAGTGGGGATTGTTCTTTAGTTGCTGAAGACTGAATGTTTGTGTCCTCCAAAATTCATACGTTGAAACCTAATCCTAATGTAATGGTAAATGGAAATGGACCTCTGGGAAGTGATTAGGTCATGAAAGTGGAGCCCTCACAAATGGGATTATAGTCTTTATAAAAAAAAAGACCCCAGAGAGATCCCACACCCCTTCCCCTACGTGAGGTTACAGTGAGAAGATGGCCATCTATGAACCAGGAAATGGGCTCTCACCAGACACTGAATCTGCCAGCACTTTGATCTTGGACTTCCCAGCCTTCAGAACTATAAGAAATAAATTTCTGTTGTTTATAAGCCACTCAGTCTATGGTATTCTGTTATAGTGGCCCAAACGGACTAAGAGACATTAGTCAAATAAATTTCAGAAACATGTATTTCACAATGTACATAAAGATTCTGAGAAATCCTAATGTAGGAAAACTTGTTTAAGATCTAGAATTCCCTAAGCTCATTACTGCTAAGAATTTTTTTAAAGGACTTCTATTTATATCTTGAAGAATTAGTGTTCTTCAGAACATGCTTTAGTTCCCAAACCTGGCTGAACATCAGAAGCACATGGGGAGTGTATTCAAAATATAGTTTCCTAAACCTCATCCCCAGAGACTCTGATTCAGTACCTCTAAAGTGGGGCTGTGAATCTTTATTTTCTTCTAAAGTGTCCAGAGTTTTCTGAGGAACATATTTTGTAGCAATTACCCCAGGGAGTTTATATTCAGTCTCATAAACATGCCCCCTTCTTCTACTTTCAAGTTGCTGTTGGGAAAGCGAACTTCTTCCTGTAAATTAAAAGGAAAGATGTCCTCTACAGTATCAATGGCTACTACTTGAAATGTCGTCAAACAACATTAGTTTCTCTTTAATAATACCTAAGGACAGCAAATGTTACTAGCAAAGGAATGCACCTCATTCACAGGAGAAAGATATGGAATATAGCCAGAAAATATGGTGATAGCTGATGGGCACTAGATATCTTGCCATTTAAACTTCTGACATTTCAAATAAAATGTTTTTAAATAATAATAATAAAAAAGAAATTGTCCATGTGGAAACCTAAAGCCATGAGACAATTCTTCTCATACTACAATATAAAAGCACTTAATCACCTTGCTGTTTTATTCATTATATGCATAAGAACCTTTGTTGTTTGCTCTTTTTCTTAGTTTTCTAATTTAAGCTCCAAATTACTTATTAATCCCTATGCATGTTGGATTTAAATATGAAATACATTAACCAGTATAAATATTTTACACAAATAAAATGCAAATGCACTTTTGTACCCAATTTACTGTTATTGTACATAATTAACATGAACCAGAACAGGAAATAAGAACTAATCATAGGTCAGGCATATATCAGAAAGCTTAGATAGGTTATGGATAGCACTCCACATACCACTCCCAACCCATCATTCAAATTGTATACTTAGACTGTATACCTAGGGTCCACTAGAATGGATGTTCTTAGTCAATGAGAATTAGGGTATAAAACATCTAGGATCAATAGCAAACTCAAATAATCCCTATTGATGGATAATTCATTATATTCCCTTTCAGATATAAGGGAAACAGCCCTTCACCCCCTTCAGTTATTCAACCCAGGTAATTCTGGTAATTGGGGGTGGTAAAATCCATCAGTGTAATTATGTTTCTGTAGTTCTTTCTAACATCTAAAAGCCTAAAAAGGCAGAAATGGTGAGATTTCTACCATCCTTTCCATTGAAAGTGCATGCTTCAGGATTTTCACAAATACATGGTCTGGTGCTCAGAAGAATCACTTAGAAACTGTAGCACACTGTGCATCTTGGGAATAATCTAATGGCAGAGAATACCAGGACATTAATGATTAGAAGCCTGTGTTCAGGCTAATTTCCATAACAAAACCACAAGTTAGATTCTAAAGATATAAGGAAATGGATGGAGGTCTGTCAACAAATTAAGATTCTGATGTGAGTTAGCTGAGTAGGTATGAAGGGAAAAAATGTAAATCACAATGGAAAATAGTGAATAAGTTCTTATTGTATGTGTTAGAAATGTAGAAACATACAACAGTAATTAAGACATGTAAGTAAGTAACGAGCTTAAATGAACTGTAAAAAAAAAAACAGAATGTGATGTAAGTATTATTTGAATTCCATAAACTACACAGTAAATCTACATACAAGAAGGAAACAGAAAAAGACAAACTTAGTAACAATACTTCATTCCTTAAAGGTTATATAAACACATCGGAAATAAAATAACATTAACTTGTTTCTCTTTAAATATGTAAAACTCCTTCATTGCATGCATATTAATAATACACCAGTCATTACTATTATGCTTGCTAAGTTTTGAAATTCAAAGCATCCATAAAGAGACTGCTATTCTCCAGAGCAAACAGAAATTCATTTCCCAGTACTGTCAGTATCACAAGTAAAAAGAAAATTGCGTAAATCTTTTAAAAAATTTCAATCACATTTGACTGAAAGCAACTTGAAACATTTTTATATTTCTACTCTGTCACATGCCAGTATTTCCTTTTGTAGCATGGCAAGATGGGCTATAGCTGAAGTAGAAAGAATACAGATGAGAGTTTATTCAGTAATTCATTCTTTTTTAATAAGGTAAGCTCTTGACCATAGCCAAAACCATTTCTCCAAAATGAAATCTCAAATAGTGCTAATCGGATCTCAGTTCTGATATGGTGGTTCTCTGTAATAGTCAACCATAAAACAATGCACTATGGAAAAATGCTGCCTCCCTCTGTTTCCATACAGTCGAGGGAGATCACACTGTCGACCCACAGATAAAGACAAAAGAGCAAACATAAATCAGCTTGAGTATTTTAAAAGAACAACATTTCGACTTTGTAAATCATAACTTTCACATAGTTCATCAACAACATAGGTATCATATTGAATAAATGTATCAAAAGAATAAGATTATAATGATAAACTCAGCATTTTTTAGGGATGGTCTAATTATATGCCCGGCACTCAGCTATGTGTATATATAATTATCTCATTTGAGTCTTCACAACTCTACAACAATATTCCCATTATATGGATGAGAAAAATGAAGCTGAGAGAGGTTACATAACTTGGTCAAATCTTACAAATATATAAGTGGTAGAGCCAGAATTTGAATCATCAAATCATTCTGAATCACCAAGTCCACCTACAGCCTTTCTTTTACATCACATAAAATAGTGTTTTCCATCTGTGGAGACTGAATCCCAACCTAAAACATAGAATTAATTATTTTGGAGAGTACACTATCTTAAGAGTTAACCTTAATATAGTGATTTAAGTAGCTACATTATAAGAAAACTACTAAAATTTGTAAAAGCTCATTAATTCAGAAGAATAGAAGACTGCTGCTTTGAATAATAGTAATGTTTTAAAAAAGCACTCATTTCACTTACAACACATAATATAAACTACAAGATACTGGTAAATTGCTACTAATAAAAGCACTGAGTAGAGTTAATGGAACTATGAATTCACAATAACCCTATGTTACACAGTGCATATCCACACCTTATCACCACCTTAACAGTATCTAGAATTGTTGCACTGTCTCAAATTCTGACCATTAGTTTCAAAATAGAAAATTGCAGGAAAATACTAGGAATTTTAAGCTAAAATCCACTAACTGGTGAATGAGACCTTGAAATGTGCTAAAGAAAATAAAAAGGAACTTCTTTATACAGTAAAGACCATGTACTCAGTGTGCAGACTTTTGAATGAAGATTATTGTACTACAAGTAAAATAGCCAACATTCCACATCTGTAACAGAAGAGTCTTCACAAAGGTAATTCTGCTGCAAAGCATATCACAACTACACGTGACAATCTTATCAAAGCAGGTTATTTTCTGTTTCTACCATACTATGATAACACCTTACCTCTCAGTACCTCAGGCAGGAAGTAGGGGAAGGCGAAGCTGAGATTGGTGAAAATGGATGTGAAACACCCATTCTATTATTCTCTCACATAAAGTGGGGAAAGCCCTTCAGAACTTCATTCGGAATCTATTGAAAGTATTAAATATAGTTTGATTGGCTTGCATATTTTATTTTTCTGGTCCACAAATAGTAAGAAACAAACAGAAATGGCTAGTTTACCAAAGCAAGGAATCATATATGACCATCTGAAAGGCAGCAGAATGCAGACAGCAGTCACTCAGGTACCGACCTCTCCACTGTACTTGATGAGATGCTGTTACACAGTCCAGTATAATATTAATTGTTTCAACAAATACATAAAGCATCTATATGTACTATGTTCTGTATAAATTGCAAAGATTATAGTACAGGGCTAAATTGCTTTATGCTTAGAATATGCCACGCACATTGTATTAGTCTTAAATACTTATCATTGTGCCTGGTAGGCACAATCGACTTCACTTTATAGATTTTAAAAACTGCCATGGAAAGTGTTAAGAACAATGTTCAAGATCACACAACTGGTAAGTGGCAGAAGAAATCCAAGTTTATCTGAATCAAAGGCCCATGTTCTAGTCTAAACCACTATCCTATGTTCATCATGGCGATCCGGTCTCATCAGAAGTAAATCATAAGCCACTTGTTTAAAGGGGAAAGTAATATATTTTACAAGGATTTCCATTTTTAAAAAAACTACTGTTAAATTAAAGACAAACCTCTATTTACAATTACTTAGTTCCAAGAATTCTAGATAAGCATATTTGTCGCATAACTTTTACAAGGAATTAGAAATGTGACATAAGTAAACATTATCTCTTTAAGGATGGCATTCACCTAATTAGATACAGTTACAGTAATGCTTGGACTCCTGATTAATTCACTAATCTGCAAGGAGTATAGAATCAATAGCTAGTCAGTAGCTAATCAAATGAGTCGCTAAAGACAAAATATTCATATTTATATTTGATAGTTGAAGACCAGTCATAATATCCATGACAATACAAATTTGTACAATTCAAAATGATGGTAATGTGCCTAGAATCAAGCCTTATAAAACATATTGGGGAACTTGAGTCATTTCATTTTTTTGTTTGATTTTCTTCTCCAAACTGGACCCACCTCACCATAAACACACTTATACCACCTGTCCTCACTGGAAATTTCCGTGGAGAACCTAAAAGGCATAGGCATCATGAATTATCAAGGTTTATATCAGTACAATTTTGCAGGGTACAAAAATATTGTCATCCACAAAAGTTTAGCCCAAGAGTAGAGAGGATATATTACTTTGGTAAGAACAAAGGAGACTTGTACACATTTTGTCAAACCTCAAGGTCATTATGGAATCAGCAGTGCTTCTGCTATCCTAACCCTCACTTTCTCATGAACCAAACTCCCTTCCCAGAAATGCACCACCTTTATTTAATTAATAGTGAAAAATATGTATCTGAAGGGTTGAGAGCTTAAATTGACCCTGCTCAAATGTGGAAAATATTTTCTTTCCAGATCGTGAAAATCAGTGACTCTGGCTTTAAATAAGCAGGAAAAATAAAACCTTGTCTAAAAAGGTACAAATCTTGCAGCCAAATCCTGCTTTTTCAAGTTTCAAATGCTAAAAATCTATCTCAAATATTTCCTAATCACTCTGACATATTTGCTCCACTTATCACAAACTCCCAGTAATATCATTAATGCTTCATGAACATGTATTTTCTGAGTTTCATTGTATTTTTGGTGCCTACCATGTTTTAGGCAATGGACACTCAAACATGAATAACAGCAGTCAAAAAATAAACTGTTTATTGGAAACTTACTAGGATTTAGGCACTGTACTAAGAACTCTGCATGCAGTGTTCTACATAATCTTCACAAAATTCTTGTGCCTTTAGGTGCTACCCAATTTTATAGATGTGCACATCAATAAACTAAGTGATTTATTATGTCTTTTAGTTATCTGAACAACCCTACAAAATGCATATTACCCCATTATACAGCTGATGAAACTGAAACCTAGAAAAGGTAGGTAAATTATTATCACACACACTCACACAGCTAGTACAAAATAGATTTAGGACTGGTAAGAAATCTGTCTGACTCCAAATTTCAAGCTCTTAACATGCACTGTCTCAAATAACTCACATGGTACTGAGCAACATGTGAAATAATTACTACAAAGACAGGGGAACGAAATTGCCCCAATTTGCCCAGGACTTTCCCAGTTTTAACACTGAATGCCCAGCATCCTGGGAACCCCTCAGTCTTAGGAAAACTAGGAGGGTTGATCACCCTCAGGATAGGTGTTAGTTATATCAGCAGCATGTGGCATGGAAAATGAATACAATGGAGTTACGTACAGAGAAGGGAGCCATTCTTTATGCCTCAATAGCATTGAAAGAGACTTACCAGAGAGACATTTGAGTTCAGCATTGTGCAAACTGTAATAAACATGGTTGGAAAAGATGGAAAGAGTAGACAAGAGAGGAAATATAAATAAAAGCGTGGAAAAAATATCACATGATCAGTTCCAGGACAGGTGACTAGACTGACACAGCCGGAGCTCCAAGCCTGAAAAGGGAAAAGCAATGGGGAAGTGTGATTGGAAAGGAAAACATCATCTAGGAGGGATCAGAGTAAATCTCATAAGAGGGAATTAAGCATGAGGATGTGGTTTTACTTGCACTTCCCTTCACAGCTCTACAAAGAGAGAGAGGCTTTGAAGAAATGAGAGCTTTGGCTTTATGATTTAGTGACAAATATACGTGCCTGGGTAGGGGGATGCTAAATGATTCTTTACTGGAAGTCTGACTTATTACAAGGGAGTGGAATTGTTGTTAGGCATACAATCAAAGTTATACATCAGATGAGTTCAAGAAAAAATCAACACAAACTAGATGTCTCCACCATCCTTGTCCTGAATTTTTTGCCCCTTGTCTCCTTGATGGAATAAATCCGTATTGACTGCAAGTGATAGAGATTCAACCCAAATCAGCTTAAGTCAAAGGGTAATTTACAAATTCAAAGAGCTGAACTATCTAGAGGTAAACTCACTTTAGGCATAGCTGGATGAATGGGCTCCAGCAATGTCAGAGAACCAGGTTTTTCTCCATCTCACCTCTGGCTTTCATTCTCAAGCAACCTGTGGTGACCCCCAGTAGATCCAGGCTCTCTTCTCTGGTGGCAAGACAGCTGGAGCAGTGGTAGACCGACATCCTCCTGGTTCTTGTCTCCTTGTTCACAGGAATTGGTTCACAGGCATGCATGGAGCCCGCCTGGAGCCACGGAGAAGTAGCAAAACACCTCACTCCTTTGCAATGGTTCTCATTGGGCCCCATGCCTATTCTGGAAGCAATTACTATGGACAGGGAAAACCACTGCTCTTCCTTAAGTAGAAGAGAATGTTCCAATCCTTAAAATGGAAATGAAGCTCCACCAGATCATGTGCACTAAAAATGGGATAGTACCAGACAATGAAATATTATTCAGCACTAAAAAGAAATGAGCTACAAGACGTCATCATCATGGCAGCATGAGAGGATCCCTTTGTCTCTCCCCTTCAATCTACATCAAATAAAACATCCATAACCCAACAAAAGCTACATTGCCCAACAGATCAGGACACCACAGAGATCCACAGATCAGTACATATGAAGGTTGGTGGATTGAAGCACATAGAGGAGCCCAACTAGTGGGAGAACAGAGGTGGTATCCAGGCTCCTGGCCCCTCTCCACTGGCAGCAGTGGCCGAGCCAGCTATCCCATCCCCAGAGAAACTGCTGGGCAGCAGCAGAGGTGTGCAGGTGACTCCAGCTTCCCAGCTGTAATGACACCTGTGGCCACAGGGAGCAAAGCAGTAGTGGAGATGGAGCCCCATGACCCCAGCTCCCTCTATACCCTCCCCCACCACCCACCAGAGCAGCAGAGCTTCTACCAGGTAATCCTGGACACAGCAGAGGCATCAGCCATCCCTGTAACCCCAGAGGCAAAGCCAGCAACCACAGTGACATTGGCAACAACAAAACATCAGTAACCACCAGGGATGCAAGAAGTGATGACAAGAGTACTGATGACACCCCTAGTAGAGGCAGTGGAGGGTGGAAAGAACTGATTTTCAAATATAGTCAGAGGCAGCTCAGGTAAGAGAAACCAAAAACTAGTGCTATAGCACTACCTACAGAGAAACAAAAGAAAGGCCTCTAATCTACTATCAGTTGAAAAGTTTGAATCAAAACAAACAAAGCAATACCTAAATAAGAAAAGTGTTCACCAACACAAATGTGCCAGCAGAGGAATAACTCAGCAAGCTCCACGAAAACCCACAGTAATATGAATCACAAAAAGAAAATAACAATTCTCAGATACCAAATGTCAAGTTATGATTTAATTGTCTGTGATTTAATTGTCTAAGAATTCAAAATAGCTGACATGAAGAAACTCAACAAGCTACAAGAAAACTTATAAAAGCAGTTCAATAAGCTCAGGAGTAAAATCACTGAATAGAAGGAATACATTACCAAAGAGATTGACACTCTAAAAAAGAACCAAGTGAGTTATAGAGCTGAAGAACTCAATAAATGAGATGAAAAAAGCATTATAAAGCACTGGAAATAGAGGAAACCAGATAGAAGAGAGAATCAGTGAGCTTGAAGTTAGAAACCTAGAAATGACAAAGGTAGAAGAGAAGAGAGAACTAAGATTTTTTTTTAAATGTAAAAATTCTACGAGAATTATCTGATTCGATCAGAAAGGGCAACATAAGGATAATGGGGATCCCAGAAGGAGAAGGGAGAGAAGAGAGAAGAGAACTTATTTAAAGAAATAATAGCTGAGAACTTCCCAAACCTGGAGAAGGAATTGGATACACAAATCCTTAAGGATAAGACAACACGTAATTATCTCAATGCAAAAAAACCTTCTCAAAGTCACGTGATAATAAAACTGTCAAAAGCAATGACAAAGAAGAACGTTAAAGGTAGCTGGTAGGGGAGGAGGGTGGAAATAACCTGCAAGGGAAACCCCATTGGTTAATCAGCAGATTTCTCATAACACAAAGGTTAAAGAAAAAGGAAGCATCAAAAATAACTATAACTACTTCAATTTGGTAACAAACTCACAATAGCAAAAAGGATAATTTGTGATAACAAGAATATAGAAGGAGAAGAGAATAAAGACAGAACCTGCATAAGCAAATGAAGATAAGATGCTATCAGCAGAAAAAGGACTACCTTATCTATGAGACATTTTATACAAACCTCATGGTAACCAAAAAACAAAAATGCAGAGGAAACACAAAACATAAAAAAAGAGGAGACTTGGGGCCAGCCTGGTGGTGCAGCAGTTAAGTTTGCACATTCTGCTTTGGCGGCCTGGGGTTCGCCAGTTTGAATCCCAGGTGCAGACATGGCACCACTTGTCAAGCCATGCTGTGGCAGGCGTCCCACATATAAAGTAGAGGAAAATGGACATGGATGTTAGATCAGGGCCGGTCTTCCTCACCCAAAAAGAGGAGGATTGGCAGCAGATGTTAGCTCAGGGCTAATCTTCCTCAAAAAAAAAAAAAAAAAGAGGAGACTGAGAAAAATATCACAGAAAACCACCAAACTAAAATGGCACACAGAAACACACACATAAAAAGAAACAATGGAAATATAGAGCAACCAGAAACCAAAAGATAAAATGGCAGTATTAAGCCCTCATATATCAATAATCACTCTAAATGTAAACGGATTGAATTCACCAATCAAAAGACACAGAGTGGCTAGATAGCTTTAAAAAAAAAAAGACCCAACAATATGCTGCCTCCAGGAGACCCATCTCAGTTCTAAAGACAAACATCGGCTCAGAGAGAAGGGATGGAAAATGATACTCCAAGTAAATGGCAACCAAAAGAAAATAGGTATAGCCATACTTACATCAGACAAAATAGACTTCAAGCCAAAAAAGAACAGGAGACAAAAATGTACATTATATAACGATATAGGTGAAAATCCATCAAGAAAACATAGCATTTATTAATTTATATGCACTAAAATAAGAAAAAAATAAAAAGCAACTATTAGCAGTCTTAAAGGAAGATATTGACAGCAACACAATAATAGTAGTGGACTTCAATACCCCACTAACATCAATGGATAAATCATCCAGGCAGAAAATCAACATGGAAAGATTGGCCTTAAATGAAACATTAAACCAGATGGACTTAATAAATATATATAGAACGTTCTACCCAAAAGCAGCAGAATACACATTCTTATCAAGTACACATGGAACATACTAAAGGGTAGACCATATGTTGGGAAACAAAACAAGTCTCAATAAATTTAAGAAGACTGAAATCATATCAAGCATCTTTTCTAATCACAACAGTATGAAACTAAAAATCAACTACAAGAAGAATGCTGTAAAAGTCACAAATATGCGGAAATGAAACAACATGATACTGAACAACTATGGGATCAATGAAGAAATCAAAAGAGAAATCAAAAAACACCTGGAAACAAGTGAAAATGAAAACACACATACCAGAATCCATAGGATGCAGCAAAAGTGGTACTAAGGAGGAAGTTAATAGCCATACAGGCCTATGTCAAGAAACAAGAAAAATCTTAAATAATCTAACCTTACACATAAAGAACTAGAAAAAAACAACAAACAAAGCCCAAAGTCAGTAGAAGTAGGGAAATAATAAAATCAGAGCAGAAATAAATGAAATAGAGACTAAAAAAACAACAGAAAAGATCAATGAAACTAAGAGCTGCTTCTTTGAAAAGATAAACAAAATGCACAAATCTTAGCTAGACTCACTAAGAGAAAGAGAAGGCTAAAATAAGTAAAACCAGAGTGAAAGAGAAGAAATTACAACAGATACAATAGAAATACAAAAGATTATAAGAGAATACTATAAAAAGCTATAAGCCAACAAATTGGATAACCTAGAAGAAATGGATAAGTTCTTAGAATTATACAAGCTCCCAAAACTGAATCAAGAAGAAATAGAGAATTTGAATAGACCAATCACCAGTAAGGAGATAGAAATAATAATCAAAAACCTCCCAAAAAGCAAAACTCCAGGACCAGATGGCTTCTCTGGCAAATTCTTCCAAACATTCAAAGAAGATTTAATCCCTATCCTTCTCAAACTCTTCCAAAAACTGAAGAGGAGGGAAAGCTTCCTAACTTATTTTAAGAGGCCAATATCATCCCGATATCAAAACCAGACAAGGACAATACAAAAAAAGATTATAGGCAAATATCACTGATGAACATATACAAAAAATCCTCAACAAAATATTAGCAAACCAAAAACAACAATACATTAAAAAGATCATCCACCATGATCAAATGGGATTTATTCTAGGGATGCAGGGATGGTTCAACATCCACAAATTAATCAACATGATATACTACATTGACAAAATGAAGAATAAAAATCATATTATCATCTCAATAGATGCAGAGACAGCATTTGACAAGATTCAGCATCCATTTATGATAAAAACCTTCAATAAAATGGGTATAGAAGGAAAGTACCTCAACAAAATAAAGGCCATATATGACAAACCCACAGCTAACATCATATTCAATGGTGAAAAACTGAAAGCTAACCTTCTAAGAACAGGAACAAGACAAGAATGTCCACTCTCACCATTCTTAGTCAACACAGCATTGGAAGTCCTTGCTAGAGCAATTAGGCAAGAAAAGGAAATAAAAGGGATCCAAATTGGAAAGGAAGAAATAAAAGTGTCACTATTCATGGATTACATGATTTTATATATAGAAAACCCTCAGGAATCCACAAAAAAACTATTAGAAATAATAAACAATATAGTAAAGTTGCAGGGTACAAAATCAACATACAAAAATAAGTTGTGTTTCTATATCCTAACAACAAACCATCAGAAAGAGAAATTAAGAAAACAATACTATTTACAACTGCACCAAAAAGAATAAAATATCAAGGAATAAATTTAACCAAGGAGGTGAAAGACCTGTACATTGAAAACTATAAGACATTGTTGAAAGAAATCAAAGAATACACGAAGAAATGGAAAGATATTCCATGCTCATGGATTGGAAGAATTAACATAGTTAAAATGTCCATCTTACCTAAAACAATCTACAGATTCAATGGAATCCCTGTCAAAATCCCAATGAAGTTTTACACGGAAATAAAGAATCCTAAAACTTATATGTAACAACAAAAGACCTTGAACAGACAAAGCAATTCTGAGGGGAAAAAAAAACGCGAGGAATCACACCCTCCAATTTCAAAGCATTCTACAAACTATAGTAATCACAATAGCATAGTACTGGCGCAAAACAATACACAGATCAATGGAACAGAATTGAGAGCCCAGAAATAAACTCACACATTTATGGACAGCTAATTTTTGACAAAAGAGTCAAGAACATACAAGGGAAAAAGGAAAGTCTCTTCACTAAATGGTTCTGGGAAAACTGGACAGCCACATGCAAAAGAATGAAAGCAGACCACTGGCTTACACTACACAGAAAAATTAGCTCAAGATGAGTTAAAGACTTGAATGTAAGACCTAAAACCATAAACCTCTTGAAGAAAACAAAGGCAGTATGCTATTTGACATTAGTCTTAGTGATATTGTTTTGGATATGTCTCCTCAGGTAAGAAAGACAAAAGAAAAAATAAATAAATTGGACTACATCAAACTAAAAACTTTCTGCTTAAGAAAGGAAACCATCAACAAAATGAAAAGATAACCTACCGACTGGGAGAAGATATTTGCAAATCATATATCCCATAAGGGGTTAATATCCAAAATATATAAAGAACTCATACAACTCAACAACAAAAAGATCAACAACCCAATTAAAAAATGGACAGAGGATCTGAACAGACATTTTTCCAAAAAAGACATACAGATGGCCAATAGGCATGTGAAAAATGTTCAATATCACTAATTATTACGGAAATACAAATCAAAACCACAATGAGATATCCCCTCACACCCTATCATTAAAAAGACAAGAAATAACAAGTGTTAGAGAGGATGTGGAGAAAATGGAACCCTCAAATACTACTGGTGGGAATGTAAATTGGTGCAGCCACTATGGAAAACAGTATGGAGATTTTTCAAAATATTAAAAACAGAACTACCATATGATCTAACTATTCCACTTCTGGGTATTTATTCAAAGAATACGAAAACACTAATTTGAAAAGATATATGTGCCCCTCTATTCATTGCACCATTATTTACAATACCCAAATACCCAAACATAGAAACAACCTAAGTGCCCACCAACAAATGAATGGATAAAGAAAATGTGGTATATGCATACAATGGAATACTACTCAGTCATAAAAAAGGTGAAATCTTGCCATTTGCAACAACACGAATAGACCTTGAGAGGATTATGCTAAGTGAAATAAGTCAGGCAGAGAAAGACAAATACCATATGATATCATTCATATGTGGAAGATAGAAAAACAAAACAAAAAAAAAACCACACACACATACAGAGAACAGATTGGTGGTTCCTAGAGGAGAAGGGGGGAGATGGTGGGGAAAGGGGTAAAGAGGAACATTTGTATAGTGACGGACGTAAACCAGACTTTTGGTGGTAAATACAATGTAGTCTATACAGAAGTCAAAATATAATGATGTACACTTGAAATTTATATAATATTATAAACCAATGTTACCCCAATTAAAAAAATAATAAATGAGCTATCAAGCCATGAAAAGACTTGGAGGATGTTAAATGTATACTACTAAGTGAAAGAGGCCTATCTGAAAAGGCTACATACCATATGATTCCAACCGTATGACATTCTCAAAAAGGCAAAACTATGGACACAATGAAAAGATCAGTGTTTTCCAGGGGTGGAAGAAGGGAGGGAGACATCAATAGGCAGAGCACAGAGGATTTTTAGAGCAGTGAAAATAGTCTGTATGATATTATAGTGATAGATATATGTCATTATACATTTGTCCAAACTCATAGAACGGACAACCCAAGAGTGATCCCTAAGGTAAACTATGGACTTTGGGTGACTATGATGCGTCAATGAAGGTTCATCCTTGGTAAAAAATGTACCACTCTGGTGACTGATGTTGATAATGGGGGAGGCTATACGTGTCAGGGCTGGCTGTATACGGGAAATCTCTGTACCTCCCTCTCAATTTTGTTTTAAACCTAAAACTGTTGTAAAAAAATAAAGTCTTAAAACGAACAAAAATGAAAGGGATAGTAACAGAGGCCAATGGTAAAAGAAAGAAAGCATACCTATGTTTATCAGGCAAATAACCAATATATATATACTCTCCTTTTTGCATACCTAGAGAGAGGGAAATGGACGAACTAGTTGGTAATCTCAGATTTATTCATTGGAAATCTGTGACAGAGACTGGCTAGTTATTCATCAAATCTGTTTTCCTTTCCTCATGGAAACTCAGCGTGACTCCATTTCTCAGCTTCCCTTGCAGAGAGAAATGACCAAGTGAGCGAGTTCTGCCCAATGGAACATGGGTGGAAGCCATGACAACCTCCCAGACTGGACCTATAACAACCTCCTTGAAACCTGTCAGGACATTTCTCTCCTCACACTCCATATAACTTGCCTGAACAAGGAGAATTCTGGAGATTTAGGAGAGGACAAAGCCACAAGAGGATAAGAAACCTGATTCCTCGACTGACCCCATGGAAAGCCACTCAACTAGGAACTATGCTGTGAGCATGGAACTACTCCATGTGAGCAAGAAGTATAAAGTTATTTTAAATCACTGAAAATTTAGAGTTTATTTGTTACAGCAGCCAGAGTTAGCTTTTCACAAGGCCCTGTGGGACTCAGGCCACTGGGAGTCTGAAAACATGAAAGTAAGCAAGTTTAAACCTCTCTATCCTTCTAACCCCATTAAATCATAAGAAGGGGCTTTAAAACACACACACACACGGATACACATACATAAATCACACGGATTTGAGGAAAATTGGAAGGGAGGAGAATTTAGAAAAAGATAAAGCAGATTTCTTAGTACAGGTGGTTCAGAGAAAGTGACGAGGAAATGAACACAGGGTTTTGAGAAAGAGGTGACTGATAAGTATACAGTATATCTGCCTACCTACATGGTGAGAAGATATGTGTCATTAATTAACTGTGAAGATGCCACAAATACATACCGAAAAAGAATAAAAATGACTCTATAATGTTGTAACACAAATTGTCTTGGCAAAAAGCACACTCTCACTATTGACCACCTCACATTTCCACTGAGGCCACTGGGAACCAAAACTGCAATAGGCATTTTGTAAAAGACAAATACATAGGAAAGATGAGATGAGGTAGATTCTCTAATACAAGTAGAACAAGACAACAGAAGGAGAACAAAAAGAGAGATCATTTTCTTTTAGAGGGTGCTAGCATTATAGACAGAGGTCCCTTTAGTCATGCAGGAAATACTGAAAAAGTTTTGCAAAGCTAAGAGAACAAGAGGAGAGTTTTCTCTCTGGGGAGTTGGGGATGTTGATGAAGAGCAATGCCTTTGATCAAAAGGAAGGTTAGGAGAGAATATGTTAGCTGTGAACTTACCAGAAAGGATATTTGGTTAGGCTGAGAAGTGAACAGGAATTTGTCTTCAAATACTGCAGCACAAAAATGGTAGCCCAGTATTCCCACAAAGAAAGCTTAAGAGAAAGGTTATAACTGAGGGCACAGACCCTGACAATTTGTTTATCAGAAGTGAAACAGCATCGTAGAGGGGATTTTACTTTAAATGTCTGCTCCTAATCCTGGTAGGTATTCAAGATAAAACTAAATCATATCTAAGTCTACTCTAGTATATTTTAGATTAAATTAAATCTTTTTTCTTCTTTAGGATTTTTAATTCTCCTCCAACTTTTTTATATAGACAAAAAGAAAAGGTAGTCCAATGGCTACAATAAGAAAACTATTGAGGCAAGAACAAAAAAGTAGTACTGTATAGTGAAGCTGCTAAGAAAATCAATTCTAGAACCAGAGAACTTGGTTCAAATGCAACCTCTGCCACTTACTGGCTATGTTGAACAAACGACTTAATTTCTTTACACCTAGTTTTCTTCACGTATACAACAGAGATAATCATAATACCTATCTAAGAGGGGAAAGTGCTTAGAGAAGTATCTCAAAAATAGTAAGCACTATGTATGTATTAGCTGCTTCTATTTTTTTTTTCCTTATATCTGTCTCAGTTTTTCTGCTAGTAAAACCAGGGGTTGGGGGAAGGAAAGGGAAGTAATGTTTATTGAACATGGAGGAAATCTCACACATAGTAATAGAATGTCAGAGAAAGTTGGCTGTTCCCCGAAGAGTTCCTTCACCTTCCTGGAAACACAGCTAGAGGATATTTCCCAGCCTCTCTTAGGGTAAGATACACCGACATATAACTGAGTTCTGGCCAATGGAATAAAAGCAGAAGAGATATGTGTGACCTCCAAGTCTGGGCAAATAACATCCTGCAAGTCATTATCTTCCCAATGGCTTGATGCAGATGAGCATACTGACCTTGCTGAGCATGCCTCTGAGCACAGCAGGGGCACAGAACGGATGAAGGTTGGGTCTTTGAATCACACCTTGGAGGAGTGCTACCAGGATCATACATTTGGGGACTTTACATGAATGAGAAATAAATTTATTTCACATTTGAGGAAGTACACTTTTTGGATTCATTTGTTAAAACTGTTAACCTACCCAATCTAATTACAGCTAAGCTCTATATGTGTACTCTTATGTTTAATCCCTAACATGATGCCTTGGAATAGACTCTATCCCAATCAGATAGCTAAGGAAACTAAGGCTCACAGAAGCTGTGGAACTATCTTGTCCAATATCTTGAATGAAATAAGTGGTAGGGCCACATTTGGGTCCAGGTTGATCTGTTCCAGAGTAATATGATCTTTACCCTCCACACAAGACTGCAACACGGAAAGTGTCATTCCTTTCCTCACTCATTTACTCCTTGGTTTCCTCAATTTCTGACCACTGGAACTTTAGTCTTTAAATTTAAACTTCATTTCCTTTTACCCATATATCCAATTTGGGAGATCAAGATGACCCCTGGATCACATTCATCTCTTATGCCTCATTCCAAACACATATGAGTCCATGACAGGGAAACAAGCGCTCTTAACACATCTGTTACAGGAGACACAGATTTCCAGCCATTTTGCAACTGGCTACAGCATCAGAAATGACGAATGGCAGAGCCAGAGACAAGGACAGAAAGGTAAAAAATCCCAAACCATCAGTGATCTCCAAAGTGGGGTCTACACCTTGGGGGATGTGCAAAACAATCCACTGAAATACAAAAAAAAAAAAAAAAAAACAATATTAGAACTTCTGTTTCAAAATTTTTGCTTATTTATCCTTTAGGTTCTTTCTGTGTATATTTTAAAATGTAAGCAGTATATCAACATAAAGTATATGTGTATAATTTATAAAATAAATTTTAGCAATGTATGGTCAAATTTCCTTCCAAGAGTATATAATCGAAAAAATATGAAGACCAATACATCTAGGTAGTAAATCTGGTCTCCTTCACTAGACTTAAAACACTGTGTTACAGAAAATGAAAACAAAAAACTCTCCACATCTGTGTTTACGGACATGACCCTGCTTACCATATGAAATAGAGTAATTCAATTAAAATCACATAAAAGCATGTTTTCACAAAAGATTAAAATCTTTAGATAAAAAGAGATCGAAACTTATGTATATTACGTTTATGTCTTCAAATATAACAAAGAAGAATCCAACAAGTTAAAACAATTATCAGACAAACTTAGCAGAAAAGTCAGAACTGTAAGGGGCATTTTCTTCCGAGAAGCTTAATTATCCAGGTTACCTTTTTTAAAGACCTAAATTGATGTAACAAATGTCCTGTGCTCCTTTCAGAAGAAAAATTCTAGCTAAAAGATTTAGTGCTTGGAGGGGAAAAAATTAGAAGAGCTACTTCCGAATATAAAGGAGGGAGAGAACTAGGTAAAACAAGTGAATGATAAAAAGTCCAACACTATTTGAAAGATATGTTCTCTATTCACTCTTAATGACCCAGCAATATGAAATGACTATGGAAAGAGGTGCTGAACTGACTCAAGGAGACAAAGTCCCCCAAGTTAAAGGCACTTTAAAGTGTTTTTGCAAAGCCTACAAATAAAATCTTCCTCTGGTGAAATTTCCACATGGCTTTGACCTGCACCCTTAAACAACAGGTCACTTCTCTTATCGTCTTAGCCTCTAATTTAAAAAGGTCAGGTTTTCCGTGCTTGCCAGCAACCTGGCAGGGTCCAGTGTGAAAAACAATGAGGTTTATCATCATGACCCCTCCTCATCAATCCGGGGCAGCTGAAGTCAGTTTAAACAAACAAACAAACAAAATCAATAGCATTTTATAAGGTGGCAAAAAGAATATTGCCATGGCATGTGTTTTTGATCCTTAGCAGTCTGATACTCCCAAGACATACTGTGGAGATTCACAAGTCTTGAATGAAACCAAGATGAAGATAGCAAGAATAAAGTTATGGGTGAAATGTGAATTTTCTCATGAATGCCAGGAAAATCACCTCAAAGTGTCTGCCTCCATGACACAATGTTCTTTTTTCACCCACTTGGGTAGAAACAGAGATAACAAACTTGCTAATCAGCCGGACTGCAAATGCTCCTACACGGACCTGCCTGCATGGAAATCTACAGTCTTTACGCTCCTACCCTACTCCCTAAAGGACATAAACCATAAACCTCTAAATACAAAAATTAAAGCACCTTCCAAGTTATTATTCTAAGTGTCCAAAAAACATCCGTTATATGGAGTTATTCCTTGAAATAACCAGTTCCCATCACAATAAACTGCAGGAGCTTCCCATGCAATTAAAAGACACTGTTATTCTGACAATATGTCCCCGCCCCTATGTTGATTTCAGTAGGAAAACTAGAAAAAGTTCCACAAGCATTCCTCCCAGGAGCTCCTCCTTACAAACACACCTCCAACACACACCAAGATCCCCCACCCCCTCCACGCTGACCACCCACCCAAGGTGATCAGTCACAGTGATTCGCCCCACACCAGCTCTGTAAGCCTTTTCGCTCCAAATCTGGAGACCCCGGCCAGAACCAACCTCCTTTAGCTCCCCGTTGCGTGAAGCCACCTCCTTGCAGGGGCTCCGCCGTGCTGCAAAATGTTTTTATGCATCAGACTCCCAGACTGGTTCAGAGACTCAGGAACCCACGTCCTCCTACCCTCACCTCCACACCTTTCATCAATAATAAAACGTACACACGAAGCACAAAGAGAGGAAATGCAAGCAGGTTTTGAGCCCTCCGTTCCAGAAGGAGAGCGAGCGGGTAGAAGTCAGCGGGGCGCTTGGCGCACATCTCGCGGATGTCTGGGTCCGGGAGGGAGACCAGGCGGTTCCTTTGCCTCTCAAATGAAAGAGCAAATCCACCTGAAGTTCATGGAAGTGAATGCCACCCCTACAAGCTCCCTCGCCAGAGCCTGGGTATACCAGGTCCGTGCCGCTAGAGCGGGGACCTGGTCGATGTGGCTCGCCGCTGTACCCCCAGCGCTTAGCATTGAGCCTGGCACACAGTGGGAGCCCCCAAAATCAGTATCTGTTCCAACACGGCTCCTTCCACCACATCTACGGGCTCCTGTTCCCTTAGTCCCAAGTCCCTACAAACCCCAGCCCAAGTTCGCCTTCCTCCACTACGGGCTTCAGCTGGGCAATCGCAGCGGCGGGTACCGACAGTGGAAGGAAACTCTCGCCCCAACCGTGCGCTGGCGGGAGAGCGCACGGAGAGGTGGCAATAGCCTGAAACAGTTGCAGCAGCCGATTTAAGGGTTCCCGAAGCATTTCGGACTCTGGGCTCCTTGTTTGGCGGCTGCCTCGTCGCGCAACAAACTTATTTTCTGACTCAAAAGAAGAAGGGTCGCCGCGGGGTGACGGTGGCGTCGTCGGGGCCCTGCCTCCTCCCAGGTTCAGGGCGCTCAGAGCCAGCTGCTGCCCTGACCCGCAGGGCTGCCCGGCTGAGGGCAGCGCGGCCCAGAGCCCCTGTCCAGCCCTGCAGGAGTGGAGTCCCGGGAGCCCCGCTCCACCGGGCCACCCCCGAGGACCATGCGTTTCCCCCAAATCCAAGAGCCGGGGCGCCCGAGGCAGCCCGCGGAGCAGACCCCGGCAGCCCGCGCCCCACTTACCTCAGCACCTAAGCGCGGCGCCCGCTACAGCCTCGGGTGAGGCGCCGGCACAGTCCGAGGGTCCCAGTTTAGTGGCAAAAGCTTCCTACTTGCGACCAATCCTGGTGTTGAACCTGGTGCTCTGTCTGCTGCCGCGCTCTCCTCCCTCCTCGCGCTCGCGGCAGCTCAAAAAACCTGGCGCGGCGGACTTCAGTCTGCCGGCTCGTCAGCCTCGAGGAGGGGGACCCGCGCTCAGAAGAGGAGAGGCGCGGGGAGGGCGGGTGCCAGTGAGCGGCCGGGCTGAGCATGCTCAGTGCGCGGCCGGAGGAGGCGCGCGCCCGGGCGCAGCACCTGCCCGGCCCTGCCCGGGGAAGGAGGCCCCTAGTTCCCGTGCGCAAAACTGAACAACGGTGCCTGGTCTGAACGCCAAGCGCCCAAAGACGATCAACCCGGTTCCCGTGCAAGGATATAGGGGATGTGCTGCTTAGTGATGGAGAATAGACCGCGGTGATGCTGCCTTCCTTTGCGACCCAGGTATCAGAGCACAAGGAGGCGCGACCTGCCCGGTCCCCAAACCTCTGGCCTCTGGGAGACGTGGAATTCCAGCGATTTTTAAGGCGCCCTGGCTAGGGAAACAAACTCGTGTGCTTTGGGGCCTTGAATTGCGGAGTCCAGGGGGTTATGGGGTGAGGGGACGACACAACTTGAGAAGCCGGAAGAGGGGGCTTTTGGAAGGTTTTACCTGCCTGTCCTTAGGCGGAGGACATCAGCCAGACAAGCAGCGTTACCGACCTGGAGTCTCACCCAAACAACATGCTTTCAAGCTGGGATGTGTTTGTGGGAGAGGAAACGGTTGTGATGAAATAGATATAAGGATCAATTTGCGGCATGTGTGGGCATATTGAAAGCTTTGTTATTCACAAGCATGTGCTTTGGACAATGACGTTAGCATGGTCATTCTATACTATGAATCTACTGTTTTGTTGCAGAAATGGCTCTTTTCACTCCAACTCCAAACCTCAGGGTAATCGTAGAGATTGGCAGCAATGCCCCAGCTCCTCACCAATCCTGTGCAAAGCGAGTCTGACAGGCAGAGGAAAGCCAGCCGGGTCGAGCTCATCTGGAATGCATTTCCAGCAACCCCAAGAGGAGCCCGGGTTCGTCTCGCAGGGAAAAAGCCCCAGGGGCTTTGCAGAAACCCGTCTTCCTGCGCATCGCTCAGCAGTTCAGAGCTACATAAACAGCTTCTGACCATTTACACAATCATGTAAACCTACCCTGACATCTCCATTATGTGGAAAAGATGTTAACTGGAAAACTATTTTTAAACTACTATAGTAAGCAAACAAACACCCAACTCCTACAAATGTATGCAGCTGCCTTATTAGTTCACACAGTGATTTTTGTTTTTCCTATTCGGAAAGTGGGCCAATTTAGACGTGGTGGTGGGTATTGTTGTGGTCAAAATTTTCACCACTTGAAATGCCATGGCTTTGCTTGTTGCTGAGACTAATGCTAGGGAAGGGAGTTTTTGTTGTTGTTTACCCCAGATTTTTTGATTGCTTAAACTTGGAGAGAGAATTTAAGGTTTTCCCTCTCCTTGTGTGGTGTGGTTCTCTAATAAAGACACTTTTGCAAAACTGGAATGTTGGTAATGCAAGTATTTTCCATGGTCAATAACTAGTTAAGATAAGTTGTTTCTACTCACTTTAGAGACTTTTGTGTTCCTGCTATAACCATGACTTACAATGCAGTGTTTTTTTAGATTGTGCTTTTCTGCACCTAGTCAATTAAAGATAAAAATATATATGATTTTCAGTAAAAATATAACCGAAAATGGCCAGAAATTCTCCTGAAAATATTGCTACTTATACATGCATACTCTTAAGATGTTCAGGGAAAAAGTGGTTATTTTAGATTCGAAACAAAATTTCAAACAAAAAAGAATAAAGTAGGCTGTCACATTCTACCAAGAAGACAATAAGCTGAAGCAATTTTCAAAGTGTTAGGAAGATTTCAGGCAAAGTCTCTTAACATTGTTTCAAGATTTCAAATTTTAATATTTTGTTTTCATTCTTTCTTTTAACCACTCTTCTGCGTCTATTATATGCTAGGCATTGTATTCTAGTAGATGCTGGGAAACTGAAAATGACCAAAACTTAGAATCTGCTCCACAGTTCAATATGTAGTTGGGAAAACAGACATTATGTATCAGGAGAGACAGATTTGGGTCGTGTTGAGCGGATGTCAGTTAAACATTATGATGAGAGGCATTCTTCCTTTTCACCAACAGAGCCACACGGATCAAATGCTAAGCTTAATCAGCACCTCCTCAACATTTCCCCAAGCAGAACAGTCAGCTAGTTTAAAATGCAACCAACAATCCAGTCCCTTTTTTCCATCCCACAGGGAAGATATGAAGCTCAACTGCCGCCTCTGCCAAGAAAGCAAGCCTCTCACTGAAGCTCCCAGGATTGGAGAGTGTTCCTTGGAGATCCAGCCTCTGCCAGAAGACGAGAATGGTTTATTTTGACGACAACATCCTCACACGTGCATCCCCGCATATCCGGGACCCTGGCTGGGAGTCAGTTTCTTGCCCAGGGAAGCTGTCTTTGGGATTCTCTGGGGAGAAATGTTCCAAAGGAATCAATTAACACTGCCAGCAGCAAGTTCAATACCCCTGCATTGAGTTCCCTGCTCTGTATCAGTGCATGAATGAATTACTGGTGCTCATGTAATTTGCAAATAATTATCATTATAAAGCAGTGGAAATTTTCTCCTTCCCATTTAGCTTAGGTAGCATCTAAGTAGGGATTTGCATTTAGCCCCCTCTACATTCCCCAAAATAATTATTTACGCACATATGTGAAGTTGTACTTCCAGGTCTTTTATTATAGGAGTATCTATGTGGACACAAGGTCACCTCTTACGCTCATTAAACCAATATGAACAAGGTCTGATAACTCTTAAGGGAAATCAACGCTGAAAATGCTTTTGACTTTTTGGAAACATGAGCAGAATGCATCATCAGGTTAGACTCAGAGTGCAACAGTTCTGAAAACTCCAGAAAGGGCATCTCTCTGTCCCCTCTGTTCTTCCTTCACCACACATCCTGGGGATTTGGTGGGAGTGACTTTAATACAAGAGAAGAAAAGAGGAAAAGCATCACAGGAAAAGAAATGTCTCGTCTGACCACATCTGATTTGATTCAATTTTCTCCATATACTTTGCATCCAGTGGGATTTAAACAAATGCACAAACACCACCCTCTTTGTTCTAAATAACTTGAATAAGGCCATCCGATGGCAGTGGTGCCTCAATCAGATAAAATATACCTTAGTTTTATAAGTAATCGTCTATTTTTGATGTATCTGGTGCCTGGATAAATCTTCAGGTATAATGCACCACTTGTATCCTATCCCCATTTTAAAAATCAGCTTTAAATTCACTTTAATCAAGTGGATAAAGCAGAATTTTTAAAAGAAATGTGTGGTGAAGAGCTTTGTGTTCAGTGTTGGAGTATAATAAAGCAGCTCAGGTGAGGACTTTCGGACCAGCCTTCGTAAGCTTCCTCCTATGCAGTTGTTTTAGGTGACTGATTGATGCTTGAGCTTCAAACTAAGGACATCAGAATACTAATGGCCGCATAGTGGGATAGTGATCATTAGCACACAAAAGCGCAGTTAATTGCCATGAAGGTTGTAACACAGACTGACAGATAGAGTCAAAGTAAACTAGAAGCTTGACATCCCAGCCAAGACTGCTTTATAAACATAGCTGTGATACTCCCACTGAGTTTAAGCATAATGAGGCGGAATTAGGAATCAATCAGCTGTGCTCCCCTCCACACTTTTTTCAGATTTTATTAGATTCTTTATGCAAAATACAAAAATATAATTTCCATAGGTCTCTACTTTGCAAAAGTAATTACAGTTGATTTTCGTGTTCGCAGTAGTTATGTTCTGTGCAGTCTCTGTGAACACTGAATTAGTGAGTACTAAAACCATTGCTCCTAGGAGAAATAAAGAGTTAGGTTCCTATGAGCCTCAATTGAGAAGATTTTCATTAACCAATCAATACAAAAACCTCATTTTATGTGCGTTTCTGCTTAAAGAGACCTTAATATATATTGTTGATTCATTAATATTGAACTAATAGCCAGCAGCACTATAACTCATGCCTGAGCAAAGCCTATCTACCCACATGTATTTTCTCTGTAAGACACAGTGCACAGCCTTCTTGCCCTTGGGAACACTAAACAACACTCCAGCACTACACTTGGGGCCTTTTTCAATGACAAGAATACCAATAAAATGCACAAAAATTCAAAACGTGGTACCAAATAAACTGCAAAAAGGAGACTTCTTTACTAGATGAGAGCTAAAACAGGAAGGCAGTGTCACCTTTCTGGACTTCAAGTAGGAAAGTGGGCGACTCAATTTTCACTGCTCTGTTTGTGTTCACAAATGACCACAAAAGTGCCACAAGTATTGACTTTGGGGTTACAAATAAATTTTAGCAAGTAGGAAAATTTGCAAATATGGAGTCTGTGAATAATGAAGATGACTGTGCAAAACATCCCCTTTAAATGGCTAACCGTATTAGTCCATATGGTATATGATTCAATTTACAGATACTCAGTTTACACTCAATCCTTTTAGGAACATGTTAGTGTGAAGAAAAAGGTATATTTTGTAATATCAAAGGCTGTGTTTTGCTAGCTTCTTCAAATAAATTATATTTTATAATCACATAGGAGTTTTCTGTCTCTTTGCATTTATTTCTGAAGTGGATTTTGATATTTTTGTTTTTATTGTTCAACACTACAGTTCATGCAGTTCACAAAGTAGGATACTTTCAAGAATTAAGGTAAAGCTAAGAGTAGAGAAAGAGGAAGCTTAGTGAAATGGAAAGTGTGTCTTGAGACCCATCCCAGGGTAAAGTGGTGAAGTTCACACACTCCACTTCAGCAGCCCAGTGTTTCTGATCCTGGGCAGGGACATGGCACCGCTCATTAAGTCATGCTGAGGCAGTGTCCCACATGCCACAACCAGAAGGACCTACAACTAGAATATATAACTATGTACTGGAGGGCTTTGGAGAGAAGAAGAAGAAAAAAAGAAAAAAAGAACATTGGCAACAGATGTTAGCTCAGGTGCCAATCTTAAAAAAAAGTAAGTGTGTCTTTTTAGGAATTGAGAAAACTGGAGTTCTGGTCTTGGCCCAAGAACAATGTAACCAATGAGTCATAAGACTGGCAATTATCTATACAGAAAGCTACATGCAGAGGAAACCAGTCCATGGGTTGAAATGAGTCAGTCATATTCTACCTATCAATTCTTTTGTTTTATTAAAAGAGTTTAGGAAGTAAATGGTTTATATATGAATCCTTTAAGAATATTGTTAAAAATTCAGATTTGAGGTCTCAACCCCTGTTAGGAAGTTTTATAAGATGTCCCCCAATAATTCATCCTTTCTGGTATTCATGCTCTTATTTACTTCTTTTCCTTTTAACTGTTGGCTAGACTTATTGATTCACTATTATTGATTCAGTGATATGAAGGATGTCACTTTCAAGATTAGGTTACACAAAGACTGTGTCTTCTATCTTGGATACTCTCTCTCTTTCAGATTGTCAGGTTCCATGTTGTGAAGAGACTTAGTCTATGGAAAGATCCACATGGCAAATAACCAAGGCCTGCCAGCGTTGATAGGAATGATTTTAAATTGGATCTACTGAGGCTTATCAATAGCATGTGAGTGAGCTCGTAAGTAGATTCTCCAGTCCCAGTAAAGTCTTGAAATGTGTGAATCACTGGTCAATAGCTTGATTTTGACTTCATGAAAGACCCTAAGCCAGAAACACCCCCACTAAGAGGTACCTAGATTCCAGACTAATAAAAACATTGAATATTTATTGTTAGTTAGTTTAAGCCCTTATGTTTTGTTGTAATTTGTTACATAGCAATAGATAGCTAACATACTCCCAAGATGCTCTGATTTGACAAGTTTGGGATGAGGCTTAAATATGTGCATTTTACAAACAAACCAAGTGATTCTGATGCATGTGGTTCATAGACAACTCTTTTGTAAACCCTGGTATTTGGAGATGAAAGAGTTACAAAGAAATTAGAGAGTTCATCAAATCATACTTTTTTCATTTTTTTCTAAACAATTGATACTGATACTGGCCCTGGTGTCTGTTCTCTTACATTAAACCCAGCATATATGGGGTTAAAACAAAAAGCACCCATCCCCTTTCCCTGCTTCTTTAGATACATTTGTATGTAAATATAGGTTTCTTTAACCTTTGTATCCCTGAGATTCACAAGGCAAATAGAAGCTACAAATTGTTAAAAGCCCAGATGGCCTCACACCAAAGTTTTGGCTAATTACCAATCCTTGAAGTTTATTATAGGGAAACTGATGTCCAGAGAATATCAAGAAACTGAAGCTTCTCAGGTCCCAACTCCTTGGCTTCCTGGCTCTGGAATCCACCACCCATCACAGAGGCAGACAAGCAAGGACATCCACCTGCAGATTCCTGTATCTTGCCATTCCTCTCTCCACAAACAGCCTCACAAGGCCCTATGCAGGCTGATAAAAAGGCATTCACCTGCAAGGCCACATGCTCCCCGTCCCCTACCTAAAACCCCAAATAAAAACCCCTAGCTTTTTCCCTTCAAGGAGGTGGATTTGAGTTTTAGTTCCCATCTCCTTGTCTTTTGGTAATAATAAAAGCTTCTTTCCTTGAAACCTGACATTCTAGTTTTTATTTTTGGTCTCTCTTGTGTAGTGGGTAAAATGAACCTGTCTTTGTGTCCAGTAACAATACTATATTCACAAAAGCATAATTCTATATTTTCTAAAGTATTTTCATGTCATACCTATTGTTTTAATATCATTTTCTTCACTGAAAATGTGTCCTGAATTTTTTTTCATATCACTAAATACTTTTCTATGCCTTAATTTTTGAAAGCGGCTTAATATTGCACTTTAAAATATACTACAAATTAATCAATTCACAATCAGTTGTTGAACACCTAAGTTGTATATATTCTATCATGATAAACAACTCTCTGATAAACATTGAAGTTAAATTTTACACACATTATTAATTATTTTCTTAGAATGAATTCCTAGAATTTGAACTACTAGGTGGAAAACTATTGTGATTTTTCTCATTCTTAATTGACATCCATGATCTCCAACAATTAAAGGCAGATGAGAGCTCTAGGTCTTATTCTGAAAACCCTGAAAATGGGCCAGCCCAGTGGCACAGTGGTTAGGATTGAACATTCTGCTTCGGCGGCCCGGGCTTCGCTGGTTCAGATCCCGAGTGCAGACATGGCACCGCTTGTCAACCCATGCTTTGGTAGGTGTCCCACATGTAAAGTAGAGGAAGATGGGCACAGATGTTAGCTCAGGGCCAGTCTTCCTCAGCAAAAAGAGGAGGATTAGCAGCAGATGTTAATATTCCTCAAAAAAAAAAAAACCCTCAAAATAACATAGTAAGTTATAATAAAGTAAAAAATAAGTAAATTATAACAAAAGAAAATAAAATTCTGCACATGAAAGAACTTGAAAACACAAAGGCATAAAGATACTTGCACCCCTATGTTCATTGGGGCATTATACACAATAGCCAAGACTTAGAAGCAACCTAGGTGCCCATCAAGTGACGAATGGATAAAGAAGATGTGGTATACATACACGATGGACTACTACTCAGCCATAAGAAATGATGAAATCCAGCCATTAGTGACAACATGGATGGACCTTGAGGGTATTATGGTGAGCGAAATAAGTCAGAGGGAGAAAGTCAAATACCATATGATCTCACTCATAAGTAGAAGATAAAAAGACAAAAAAACCCAAACACATAGCATTGGAGATTGGACTGGTGGTTTCCATTGGGGAAGGGGGGAGGGGGAGGGCAAAAGGGGTGATTAGGGTCACATGTGAGGGGATGCACTATAATTAGTGTTCGGGTGGTGAACATGATGTAACGTATACAGAATTTGAAATACGATGTACATCCAAAAGAATAAAAATTAAAAAGAAAAATTATTCAAACTATAAGCTCAACAAAGTCTCAACTCTGTCCTACAGGCTCTCCAATAGTCCTTTGAATGAAAAATTCACTAGAGGCAAATGCAACAGTATTTCAAGGGCAAGATTCAGTTAACAGTTTTGTTGGAGTCAGGCAACAAAATCCTCTGCGAAGTCCTCAACATAGAAAAGATTGCAATCATAAGTACAGGGCACTATTCCTATGAATATAGGCTATAAAACTCACCAGATTCTCATACTGTGTTCTAAAAGCAAAACTAACTACAATATTTTCAGTCAAACCCATAACTTGAGCACCACTCATTTCACCAGTGAATAATCATTGCTGCCTTCAATTATGCCAATTAACAAAGCTTTTATCATTGATCTTAGATAAAGTCAATTGAATCTTATATGGGTTTCTGATAAGAGGCTTACAGATGCTAACTACTTACTTTTGGAATATGTATGCCTGATTAGGGAACTGCAATTGTTAAACAACAGCAGCAAAAGGGTAGATTAAAACCAAGACACACACACACACACACACACACACACACACACACACACACACACACGGAGCCATCAGCCATACATCACGCTATGGTAACATTTTTTAAATAAATTGAATAAAATATGGCAAAGTTTTGCACATTTTTAATATGATGTTTATTCATTTTGCCAAAGTTTGTGTCAGTTTACTCTGTTGTCAGTAGTATTTTCCCAGTTCCTTGCGTACTTGGTAACTGAATAATACAATTTTATTTGTACCTTTTCTAATTTGTGGACATAAAGTGCTTCTTATTTTTCTTTTCTTTATTATTAGTGAGGTTAAACTTTTTACATATGCTTATTATATGCATCTTACAAAATGCCAGTTTGTGTTCTTTGCTCATTTACTTATTTGAATGCTCATCTTTATCCTGGAGATACATCAAAGTTTTCAGCATATTTAAGATAAAATTTTATCTGTTGCAAATATTTCTTTCTGTTTGCTTTTTAACTTTGGAAATATACATATATTTTACATTCTTTTAAAATCAAATTTATTACTTTTTCCTTACACTTCTTTTTTCCAGTTTTATTAAGATATAATTAACATATAACGTGGTGTAAGTTTAAAGTATACAATGTGATGACTTGATAGATGCATATATTATGAAAAGTTTACCACAGTAAGGTTAACACATCCTTCGCTTCATGTAATTATGGGGGTTTTTTTGTTATTGTTATGCTGAGAACATTTAAGATCTAGTCCCTTAAGAACTTTCAAATATACAATACAGTATTGTTAACTATACTCAGCATGCTCTGTATTAGATCCCCAGAACTTATTCCTCTTATAACGAGAACTTTGTACCCGTTGAGCAACATCTGCTCTTTCCCCCACCCACTCCTGCCCCTGGCAACCAACAATTTACTTCTGTTTCTATGAGTTTGGCTTCTTTATATTCTATATATAAGTGAGATTATATGGTATTTGTCTTTCTCTGTTGGACTCATTTCACTTAGCTTAATGCCTTCAAGTTTCATCCATGTTGTTAGAAATGGAAAGATTTCCTTCTTTTTTACGACTGAATGATATTCCATTATCTTATCTCTCCCTCTCTCTCTCTCACACACACACACACATATACACTTTTTTTTATCCATTCAACCATCCATGGATATTTAGGTTGTTTCCATGTCTTGATTATTGGCAATAATGCTGCAATGAACATGGGAGTGCAGCTCTCTCTTCAAGATCCTGACTTCATTTCCTTTGGATAAATACCCAGAAGTGTGATTGCTGAATCATCTAGTAGTTCTATCTTTAATTTTTAGGGGAAGCTCCACACTGTTTTCCACAGTGGCTGTACCAATTTACATTCCTATCAATAGTGACAAGCGTTCCCTTTTCTCCACATCCTCACCAGCATTTGTTATCACTTGTCTTTTTGATAAAAGCCATTCTAAGAGGTGTGAGGTGATATCTCACTGAGGTTTTGATTTGCATTTCCCTGATAATTAGTGACATTGAACACCTTCTCATGTACCTGTTGGCCATTTGCATGTCTTCTGTGGAAAAATATCTGTTCGGGACCTCTGCCCACTATTATTATATTTTTCTATTTCTCCCTTCAGATCTGTTCGTATTTGCTTAATATATTTAGGTGCTTGATGTTGAGTTCATATATATTTATAATTATTATGTTTTCTTAATGAATTGACTCCTTTATCATTACATAATGACTACTTTTTCTCTTGTTACCATTTTTTACTTAAAGTCTATTTTATTTGATGTAAGTATAGCTACCATTGTTATCTTTTGATTTCCTTTTGCACAGAATATCTTTTGCCATCTCTACACTTTTAGCTTATGTGTATACTTAATCTGAAGTGAATCTTTTGTAGGCAGAATACAGTTGATCTTATTTTTTAAATCCATTCAGCCACTCTATACCTTTTCATTAGAGAATTTATTCCATTTACATTTAAAGTAATTATTGATTGATAAAGACACTACTGCTGTCTCGTTAATTGTTTTCTGGCTGTTTGTAGTTTCTTTGTTCCTTTGTTCCTCTCTTGCTGTCTTCCTTTGTGATTTGGTAATATTTCATAGCTTTGATTTGGTTCTCTTTATCTTGTGTGTATATACCATAGGGTTTTGCTTTGTGGTTGTCCTGATTCTTACATAAAACATAGATAAAAAGTCCATTTTAAGCTGATAACAATTTCCATCACATAAAAAAACCCTACCCTTTTACTCCTCATCACCACGTTTCATGTTTTTGTTGTCACAATTTACATCATTTTATATTGTGTATCTATTAAAGATTATTATAGGTATAGCTATTTTTAATACTTATGTCCTTTAATGTTTATATTAAGGTTAAGGGATTAATACAGCACCATATCACAGCATTGGAGTATTCCGAATTTCACTATATGATTATCTTTGCCAATGTGTTTACTATTTTCATATGTTTTCATGTTACTAATTAACATTCTTTCATTTCAGCTTGAGCAGCTCCTTTTAGCATGTCTGTTAAGGCAGGTCTAGTGATGATGAACTCCTTCAGCTTTTGTTCATCTGGGAAGGGCTTTATTTCTTCTTCATTTCTGAAGGACAATTTTGCCAGATAAAGTATTCTTGGTTGGCAGTCTTTTTCTTTAAGCAGTTTAAATGTATCATCCCACTCTCTCTTGGCCTGCAAGGTTTCTACTGAGAAATCTGCTGATAGCCTTTTAGTGGTCTCATGTAAGTTTTCTTTGATTTTTGACAGTTTTATTATGTGTTTTGGATAAGATAACTCTGAATTTCTTTGGGGATCTAGGAGCTTCATGAACTTCTATGTCAAAATCTTCCCCCAGATTGGGGATGTTCTCAGCCATTATCTCTTTAAATAAGTTTTTTGCCCCTTTCTCATTCTCTTCTCCTTCTATAATTCCAATAATGCATAAATTATTTTTTTAAATGGTGTCCCATAAGCTTTCTTCATTTCTTTTCTTTTTTGTTGTTGTTGTTCCTCTTACTGAATAATTTCAAATGACGTCTTTGAGCTCACTGATTCTTCCTGTGGGTCACTACTCTTGAAGCTCTCTATTGAATTCTTTCCATCAATAATTTTATTTTTCAACTCCAAAATTTCTGTTGGGTTCTGTTATTATGTTTTCTATTTATTTATTGAATTTCTCACTTTGTTTTTGTTTTTTTCTTCTGATTTATTTAAGTTGTTTATCTGTGTTCTCTTGTAGCATTCTGTGCATCTCTAGAACAATGATTTTGTATTTTTTTATCATGCAATTTGTGTACGCCCATTTCTTTGCAGTCAGTTACCAGAAGTTTACTTTACATTCCTTTGCTAATATCATGTTTCCCCGATTCTTCCTGATTCCTGTAGTTTTGCATATGTGTCTGCACATTTGAAGGAACAGTCACTTCTTCCAGACATTATGGACTGACTTTGGTAAGGAAAGACCTTCACCTATAGGTGGGGCCACATTGGATCATGCAGTGACCCTAGTTCTAGTGGTGCTGGGTGCCAAGAGCAGGGGTGTGTGGTGACTGCAGGTATCGGGGGAGTATAATGTCTCATTGGCTCAGGCCTTCAGGTCCATGACATCAACAACTGCATAATCCTTGGCAAGTGCAATGGGCATCTTCAGCAGTTGCAAGGACTGTTTTGGTCCTGAGTGGCATGCAGGTCTAGTGCCTAGGGACCAGGGCAAGCAGCTGTGGTTACTGGAGCCAATGACATACACACGCTTGACTGTGGGGGTCACCTGCAGGTGCCTGTAGAGTGGCAGGGACCAGCTACAAACATACAGGTAGTGGAGAGGGCTGGGAAGAGCAGCAGGGGACGGGGTTAACTATGAAAGCACTAGCAGCTGCAGGCATCCTGACTGTCACTATGCATTCCTATGGCTGCAGGGTCTCGCCACCAGCATGTGCATAGCAGTGGAGGCCCGTGATGGGAGTTCAGTCAGCAGCATGCATGTGCACAGCTGCAGGGGCTAGCTAGGAGCCAACACACAGGGTTGGGGGTCAGTTATGGGGGTGCTCTAGGCTGGTGTCTTGCATGCATAGTAGCAGAGGCTGGGGCTTGCTGCGGGTGTGGATCTCAGGCTTTGGCAGGGAATGGGGGAAGGTGCATGGAGGGACTCAGATGACTGGAATTGGTGAATGCAAGAATATGTGGGGTGAAAACCTCAGTGGCAAAATCTGCAGGGGGTATATGGTGGCTTTGCTGGCTGTTGGTTTCTTCCGTGGCAAAAGCTGTTGGGGTCCTCTAAGGAGCAAATAGCTGGGAACCATGGTTGCTTCTACTGCATGGATGATATTGATATCCCTGCCCTTCTTCCTTACTTGTAGACATGTCAGCTTTGCACATGTCTGGATAGGATGAAACCAAAACAGCTCCTTCATGAGTTGCCCTGAAAAGTTGGGGAAGCTATTTGTTCACTCCACTCTCCCATTCCTGGTGAGGGGAACTCTTTCAAGCTTGGGAGTTCCTTCTTGGTGCCAAGCAGTGCTGGCCTAGGGGATAGGATGATGTAGGCAATGAAGCTGTTCTTCCGACCCTTTTTGTGAAGTTATTCTCAGGTTTTTTATTCCATTGTGTTGCTGAAACTTCTTATGTGGACTCCTAAGACCTCTCAGAGCTATGTTTGTTCATGGATTGCTGTCTAATTCTTAATCTTTATGGGGCCACGCAGGCTAAGTTCTCTTACTTCACCACCTTGGTGATATCACTCTTTAAATTTCTATCTTTGATGTCACACTTTTACACTATCCAGAAAAACAGGCATAGAAGGAGATGAATATTATTTTTAAAACATACACACACACTTAAAGTCTCTAGAAGTGGTTTCCAGGGGATGCATTAAATGAAGAAACATTTATTCAAGAAAATCTAGTAAAACTCAGCAAGAACAGCAAGGATCTATGGCATTTGAATCATGACTCCCTACCCCTAACTCAGCACTACAGAAACTCCACTCCAGGTGGAGCCAAGAACACAGGACTCCTTCCTTCTCCTCACCAGCTCCCGGTGGAAGCATATGGTATCTTTCTGGGAGGCATAGGCTTTTAGCATTTCTTGTCTTCCCCACAACTACCTATTACAGAGGCTAAATAACAGGCGAGTGTGAGTGGGGTCAGGGCTACCTTCTTCTATGCAGCCCTCACTCATAGAGCAGTGGCTCTTCCTCAGGCACAACAGGCTAAGGATACTGGGGCTCCAAACGCCCTCATCCCAGCTCAGTTGTAGGGTGGAGGTTCCATGTCAAGAGAGGTAAGTCTAGAATACCAGAGCCTATTGCTCCAACCCTGAACCCTCCTAAATCTAGGGGGCCACTCAGAGAGAATCATACCAGTGTCCCCACAACCAGTTCCAAACCCATGGCTCAGGGAGAGAAATAAGCCATAAGAACAGAGAGCTCCTATGCTCTCTGGAAAAAAAAACAACATTGAGTTTATTTGAAAGAGTGAGGAAGTTTAATTATAAGAGTGCTCTCAAAAACAATGCAGGTTTTGGTAGAAAGCACTTAAGAGGAGGCTGTTAGCTTCATGAGGGATATTATATAAATCATAGGCCAGTAAGTGTACCAGAGAAGGACAGCTAAGAATAGCCTTCTTTGGGTCAGAACAAACCTCAAACAATTGACCTCAAAAATTACAATAAAGGGCTGACCTCATGGCCTAGTGGTTAAATTTTTCATGCTCCACTTTGGTGGCCTGGGTTCAGTTCCCCAGTGCAGACCTACACCACTCATCAGTGGCCAAGATGTGGTGGCAACCCACACATGAGATAGAGGAAGATTAGCAGAGATGTTAGCTAAGGGCAAATCTTCCTCAGGAAAACAAAAAATATATCCCTATACAGGAACCGAAATTTAATTGGATCAGTCTCAATCTAGGGAGCAATTACGCCCCAGTGTATTGCTAAAAACAATAGAACACGGGCAGTCCCAGTGGTGCAGCAGTTAAGTGTGCATGTTCCACTTGGCGGTCCCGGGTTCCCTGGTTCAGATCCCTGATGCAGACGTGGCAACGTGTGGCAAGCCATGCTGTGGTAGGTGTCCCACATATAAAGTAGAGGAAGATGGGCATGGATGTTAGCTCAGGGCCAGTCTTCCTCAACAAAAAGAGGGGGATTGGCAGATGTTATCTCAGAGCTAATCTTCCTCGGGGAAAAAAAAAAGAAAAAAACCCCCAATAGAACAGTCAGCTGGTAATCAGTAGACCTTGAAAGCTGGATATGATCAGGGAAAAAAAGAATCTGAAGAGAGCCCTTCAAGGAGTGTGCATGGCAGGCCTGTACCCTCTGAGAAACAAAACAGTCTTCTCTCACACGGTGAGAGAAATGGACTTCATTATAATAGTCCAATGAATGACTAAACAGATAAACAAGAAAACAGTAATTAAAAACACCTAAGGCAAAAGGGGACCCTCCAGAGTTGTTACAATATATATTTAAAATATCAAGTTTTCAAGAAAAACATTGTAAGACACACAAAGAATCAGAAAAATGTGACCTATACAACAGAAAAAAAAAAGCAGGCACCAGAGACTGATGATAAGAGGGACCGGATGTCAGATTTAACAGAAAAAGACTTCCAAGTCGCCATTAAACCATGCTCAAGGAACTAAAGGAAAGCACAATTAAAGAAGTAAAGGAAGTCATGATGACAATGTTACACCAAATAGAGAAGATCAATAAAGAGACAGAAGTTATAAAAAAGAATCAAAGGGAATTTCTGGAGTTGAAAAATACAACAACCGAAATGAAATCTGTACGTGAATGTTCAGAGCAGTATTATTTATAACAGCCAAAAAGTGGAAACAACTCAAACGTTCATCAAATAATGAAGAAGTAAACAAAATGTGCTATATCCATATAATTGAATATTACTTGGCCATAAAAAGAAATGAAGTAATGATATATGATACAACATGAGTGAACCTTGAAAACATCCTAAATTAATGAACCTAGTCACACACACAAAAATACTATATGATTCCATTCATATGAAATGTTCAGAACAGGGAAATCTACAGAGAAAGAAAGTAAAGTAGTGATTGCTTAGGGCTTGAGATTGGGGGTGGGGAGAGGGGAATAAGGGACTCATGCTTAAAGAGGGCAGGGTTTCTTTTTGGACTGATGAAAATGTTCTAAAACAGATTTTAGGGATGTTTGCAAAACTATGTGAATATACTAAAAACCAAGTGTATGGTATCCGAATTGTATCTCAATAAAGCTGTTACTGAAAAAAACGCCTCTATTCTCAAGGGAACATAAAAACCCACCTACATTTTGTCCTATCATATTTATGCTCTTATTAAAAAAATTTTGTTTTTAATTCATCTAGCACTAATTTTAGTTTATGGGTGCATTTTAATTTTTTAAACTATTGTTTTTGTTTACTAATTAGCCAGTTGTCCCAATATTGTACATGGCACTTCAGCTATAATGTTATAAATTCTAGTTTTGCCAAAGAAATAAGGTTGTTTTTGGAATTTTGAGGGAAAAAATGCTAATTAAAAAGAACACAATTAAGATACTAAAGAAAATATCTTCAAGGGGCTGGTCTGGTGACATAATGGTTAAGTTCATGCACTCTGCTTTGGCAGCCCAGGGTTCACGGGTTAGGATCCTGGGCACGGACCTACACACCACTCATCAAGCCATGCTGTGGTGGCATCCCATATACAAAATAGAGGAAGATTGCCACAGATGTTAGCTCTTCAACAATCTTCCTCAAGCAAGAAGAAGAAGATTGGCAACAAATTTTAGCTCAGGGCCAATCTTCCACACCAAAAAGAAAACAAAGAAGAGAAAAGAACTTCAAGATATTGCACCTGGTTGGAAACATTTTATTCAAATATATTGCTTTAAGAAAGAATAAGTATGAAATAAAAGGGTAACTAACCCTTGGAAAAGAAGAATCTACTCAAGTTGAGAGCATAATTACTTTCATGAGAGTATCACGAAAGCAAAATGATGAAATAGCAGGGGCAATAGAGGGGTTGGAGAATCAGGTAATAAGGCATTTGCTGCTGAAATGAAAACACAAAGTCATGCATATTCTATTTTTCTGAAAAATCTATTTTTCAACAAATCTGAAAAGCTAATTTATTTTACTTTTGGTAAAATATGACATATTTAATCAAATATATATATGTGTCATTTATTCATTATATTCTGGGAGATATTGTTCTCACTAATTAGAAGTATTATTCTTATTAACTTTTGTATATGATATATTTTAATATTTGTTAAGACAGTAATCATTTTGATTCTTCTTTCACTGTATGTTTTGGCCATTTTGTTAGTTGAGTCTTCTGGATATATGTTAAAGTGATTTTCTCAGATTAACAATTATTACTGATATTTTTATTTGGATTGTGTAAATTATGACAAAATGATAATAATACCTACACACATTTATTAACTGCATTTGATTTGTGAGAAAATAAGCTTAATCTTTACATGTCCTATATCAAATAATCTTGTAAGACCTCTATCAGATAGGTAGTGTGGTTTTTTAAACTTTTTAAACTGTGAATAAACACATACAGAAAAATGTATAAACATAAACATAGAGATTAATAAATTTTTACAAAGTGGACATCTGTGCAACCAGTAAATATATCAAGAAGTAAAATATCGCCAACACCCCAAAAGCTCCCAATACCCCCTTCCAACTACTATCCCTCCCTCCTACCAAAAGATAACCACTCTCCTGACTGCTAACAATAATTATGTATTGTCATATTTAAAGTGTGTTTCTTACAATTACTACCTAGTTGGGTTTTATTTTGTTTTTTAAATTTCAATTTGATAATCTGGAATGATTTTTCCTTTTAAATTAAATGTAATTACTGATATATTTGTGCTTAAATTCACATTATTATTTGTCCTGCCTGCTGTAGGTTCTTTTTCTCTCCTGTCTTGCCTTCATTTGGGTTAATTGTTTTTATCAATCAATTTCCTCCTCTGTTAGTTTGACATTTACTCACTCTTTCTGTCTTCTTTTGGAAGTTACCCTAGAGACTACACGTGCATCCTTGATTTATTAAGTTTAATGTTCCTTGGAACTTTTACCATTTTTTCAGTTTCATGAACTTTGGAACGTTTGAACTCCATTTATCCCCCTCCAAACTTATTACTAGTAGTATTGTGATTTTTAATTCTCTCCTGACTCTATCTACCTAAATACTACTTCCGTATTTCCCTATATATCTATCTAATTTACTAAGTCACTATAACTACTGTTATATGCAGCTATTACTCATTGATTTTTACCCACATATTTATCCTTTCTCTCTTATCTTTCCCGTATCTCTTATCTTTTATCTGGATTCATTTAGAATTTCCTATATTGGGGATTTGCTGGTAATGAGTCCTCTCATATATTGCTTGTCTGAAAATTTCTCTGTTTTTCCTTTACTTATAAAAAATATATTGGCCACACTCGGGGTTGTATCAGTTACTTCTTGCTCTATAAACAAAAAAAATTCCAAAACTAAAGGGTTAAAACAACACTTTTAATTGGCTAGGATTCTGAGTGCCAGCAATGTGGATTGATTCTTCTCTTGATCCTGCCCAGATTACTGCGTGATTGAAGTCATCTGGAAGCTTGACTGGGGAGGGCTGTTTTAAGATGCCTTCCTTCTCAGGTCTGGTGTTACACAAGATACATTGGCTGGGCATTCTTCATGTGCTTTCTCACTCTCAAGGAGCCTAGCCTTGGCTTCCTCACTCAGTCTTGTGCAGTGAAGCTGCAAGCCTTCCTAAGGCCTTGCTTGGAACTCCCAAAATATCACTTCTGCTACGTTTTTCTGTCAAAACAAGCAAGCCCTTTTTCAAAGTGGTGGAGAAATGAGCACCATCTCTTGATGAAAGGAATGGGAAGTTACATTGCACAACGTTGTGCATATATGAACAGGATGAATTGGTAGCTAATTTTGGTAATTTACCACAATATACCATCTGGTCACAAATTATCCACAATCGTCTCACATGTAAAATGTGCTCATATGTATCTCAGGCCTCCCAAAGCTCTTATTCAATTACATCATCAGGCTCACAGTTTTGGATCTAGTGATCTGCATCCAGTATAGATGCTGAAGAAGCTCCCAGAGTATAGCTCCTTTTGTGTGACATCTCTACTGAACTAAAAAGAGACTTCAGAACAAAAAGACATGTTATATGCTGCCATATACCCAGCTGACAATGGTGAGACAGGGATAGGATACAGGGTTAAGATAACTATAATAGAAACTCCTGGTCAAAAAGGGGAAGAATGGGAGCACATAGCAACCATTGCTTTGTAGAAATATTGAAATATAGCTATACACATATTGTTTGTTTCTCCTCCTCCAGGAGCAGAGAATGTTTCTTGATTCTGCCCCATTTCTGCTACCTGTAAATAATTCTTTTTTTATTTTTTTTGGTGAGGAAGATTCGCCCTGAGCTAACATCTGCTGCCAATCCTAACATTCATGCCAAGCCTCCTCTACTTTGCATGTGGGATGCCTCCACAGCATGGCCAACAAATAGAGTAGGTCCATGCCCGGGATCCAAACCTGTGAACCCAGGCCGCCAAAGTGGAGCATGTGAAACTTTAACCACTCGGACATGGGGCCAGACCCAATAAGTAATTCGTTGGTTCATTACTGTCTGAGGCTCTTGACTCCATCCTCTGAATAATCATTCCTTTTCTATATGAAATGCTTCCTTGTGCAGCTAAAATTATATCTAATCATTCTCCGCATGGAAAGTTACAGGCTCAGAAGCTACCTTTTATATCCAATAGCTTGAATAGTCTCAGTCCATTTTAGTTCAAGCTTGGAGTGTTTTTTTTTTTAATACAACTCTCTTAAAAAATTTCTGTTTCCTTTAAATCTTTTTGGATGACATTCCAAATCCCCAAACCCATATGCACAGCATTTTCAAGACAGACCTCTCTCTACTTTGGTCATGTCAGGCAGCTGTGAGGCAGAAGTCTTAATGTTCTTCTGTCATGCTGAGAGGGTCCACTAGCCACCTTCTTAAAACTGTCTGAGATCTTACTATAGGATCTTGGAGCCACAGTTACGATTTGATTTTTATTCTGAGGCTAATTCTCACTTTGAGAATATTTTGCTAGCTTGAAGGATAGGGGATGAGAAACAATTTTCTTTTCCAACCTGGAGAGTCCTGGGTCCTCTATATTTCCTCTATATTCTGCTTGCAAACTGACTTTCAACATTCTGTGACAGATTGTCTTAGGTAGAGACACAGATTCATTAAGTATGTTTTCCAAATCGCTCCAGGTTACAGTTTCACTTGCCACTGAATAACATAGGTCACCCCTTTTTTAGCCTCTTATAGATGTTTCCTTATTTCCTTTCCAAGTTACACAATGAATTGCCTCCTCAATTTTCCAGCCTTCCCTCAATACCAAGTTCAAAAGCTATTGGCACATGTTTTATTTTCTTATTATAGCACCACTTTACTTTTAGTATCAATTTCTATATTAGTTATCTGTTGCTGCTTAATAAACTATCTCCAAAGTGCCTTAAAACAACAATTTGTTTGCTCATGATTCTGTGGGTCTGCAATTTGGGCTGGATTTAGCTGGGTGCTTCTTCCCCCTGGTGTGACTTATGCAGCTGCAATCACCTGATTGCTCAACTGGGAATGAATAGTCATATGTCTAAATAGTTGGTATTGGCTATTGGGTCTCTCTCTTCATATGGTCTCTCATCCTAAAGGAGGTAGCCCCAGCTTCTTCACATGGCAGTCTGTAGGCAGCAAGAGAGTGGCAGCCAAAGTTCCAAAGACTCTTGAGGCTTATGCTCAGAAATCCCACATCAAAATTTCTTCCATGTTCTTACTAGGCAAAACAAATGATAAGGTCAGTACAAATATACTTCCTAATAGAAGCAGCAAGAGGGTCATACTGCAAAATAACTTCCATTCAAGGATGGGAAGAATTACTGGCCTTTTCTTTTTTCCCAATCTTCTCGAATCTGTGACTTAATGTCTTTTAAATGTCAGGCATCGTATCTCCAAATATTGCTTCTGCCAGAGTCTTTTGATACTTCCCTTTGAACTCCAGTTACTTATATGTTAGACCTTCTTACTTTATTTCCTATACTTACTACCCTCCCCTCTGCATTTTTCTTCTTCCTCTTTTTTTCTCTTTTTTTGCTGGCTCTTTATATTCAGTCTGGATATTTTCTTCTGATTTACAATTCAATTTACTGTTTCTCTCCCTAGTTATATCTAATCTACTTTCAAATGCGTCCAATGAGTTTTGTAACTCTGTTGCATTTTCAATTCTAGTTGGTACTTTAACAAAGTTCCCAACCTTGTCTTCCATGAATGTAATAACCTTAATTATTTTAAAGTCTGCTTTTAATAGCTCCATTATCCAGAACTTTTATGAATCAGTTTCTATTTCTATGGCCTGCTGTCTTGTTTTCCTTTCATATGGTCTTTTCTCCTCGTGTGACTGGTTATTTTTGATTCAGTATTGATACCGGCCCTGATATCAGTTTCCCTGCATTGAACCTTGCATACATGGGCTCAAAACCAAAACACTCTTTCCCTGCTTACTCCCTGGCTTCCTGGCTCCAGAATCCACTATCCCCCATGGAGACAGACTCAGACAAGGACAAGCACCTGGACTCGTTATCTCCTCCCCACAGGGAGATGCAAGCTGGTGGGAAAGCTGCTGACCAGCAAGGTCATGGGCTCCCTCCTCTCTGCAAGTAGTCTCAAGGCCAAAGGCAGGCTGGTGGGAAAGCTCCGACCAGCATGGCCATATGCTCCCTCTCCCCTACCTAAAACCCCAAATAAAAACCCTTCCTTTTAGCTTTTTGGGGAGTTTGGGATTTCAGCGTTAGCTGCCCTTTCTCCTTGCTCAGTGCTGTGCAATAATAAAATTCCTACTTTCTTCCGTTACCCTCGGTGTCAGAGATTGGCTTGCTGCGCAATGGGTGAGTGAACTCACTTCAGGTTCCATATCAGTATGAGACATTTTATATGAAAGGCTGTGGAAACAATTTGAGGCCTAGAATAATATAGGCTTCTCCAGAGAGTATTTATGCTTGATTTTGGCAGGTGGCTAGAGCCAATCACAGTTCTAGTTTAGCTTAATCCTACCATAGGGATTCTAGGTCATCACTATTCCTAGAGGGTAGCCCTACATGATTCTAACCCACAGCATGAAAGATTTACCAAGGTACAGTTTTTGGGAGACTAGACTCCCCATATTCCATGAGACTGTTAAAAGTGCTGATCATTTTCTATTTCAGTCCCTCTTTCAGATCAGGAGTGACCTTTGAGGAACAAGAGCTCCCAAGTTCATGCTTACCTTCTCTGCTTTCCTCCTTCTTAAAGATCTTTACTGCCTTGTTAGTTTTCTGATGCCTGCAAGCAGATTTTTTAAAAAGAATTTATTCAATTTTCTATCAGTGGAAATGGTGGTCTGAATTACCTAGTCTGCCCTTACCAAAAGTGGACATCCCCGTCATTTCTATTATTATCTTGCTTTACTGATTAGAAACGTAATAATTTTCACACATCTAATAAATGAAAGATTGAAGGAAATTAACATGTTTACAGTACCAGGCTTTCCAATTCAGTAATACTGAATTACTTTGCTATTATAGATATTCATAAAAAAGAAAAAAGCAACATCTGCCAAGAACTTTATTATTACAATTCCGTTCAATTAATATTTATTAAGCATTTATTATGTGCTAAGCACCCAATACAGCAGTAGGGAACAATGATATAGACACAAACAGCATGAATAGAACCTCTTTCAGTTCTCAATCGAGTGACTAGAAAAAGTTACTATAATACATAAATAGTCATTATTTCTATTTAGTCTACGACATGTAAGAGTAATTATTTTGGATCAAATTCCAATTCTATAGAATAAACAGACTTATGTCCAAACATATCTATTCATTCATCTATCTGTGTAATGGAAAACATCTGCTTCCTGAGCCTATAATTCAGTGACTCTCCAAATTTGGGAAAGCACCCAGACGATTTTCATGCATATTAATTATGGCTATCTGCTACCTTAAATGTGTAGGTATTCCTTAAGTCTCTTACAAAGAACTCTTATAACTTGTTCATTTCTTCTTGGACATTTCACTCTTTCTCAGGACTTCAGTTATCATCCATATTCAGATAAATATCAAATCTCTATCTTTAAACTTTTATCCTAAGAACTGGATGTATATGTCCATTTGCCTTTCAAACAAATTCATATGGATGTTCTATAGGCTTTAATGTCCAAAACTAACCAATTTTCTTGACTATTCTCCTAACTCACTCCTCATTTATTTATGCTCCTTCTGTTGTCCTCATAGTGAAAGGTTTTATTGTCTATCGAGTTGTCTCAACCAAAAACGTGATCTTTATCCTTGACTCCTCTCTCTTCTCCATTACTTAATTCAATATTTTGATGAAATTAAAAGTTTGGTTCAGTAGATTTCATCAATATGTCCCAAATCAATTCAATTCTTTCCATGCCCACTGACATAATACTGGCTCTAGACTTCTCTTGGCTGGATAGTAGTTAGAGCTTACTGAAAATGTTACCGCCTGCAAACATCTGTTCCCTACCCACCACACAAGAGGGGCCAAGTAAAAACTGGAACACCAGGCTTATGGCAAGGAAAGGTTTTTATTTCAGATGATATCAGCTGGGAGATGAGAGTGAGCCCTCAAACTTGTTTTGTTTCATCTCATCTCCCTGAAAGAGGGGAGGTGAGGGGTTTTAGAGGTTTGTGAGGAATGTGACTGCTTGTATAGAGGTGGGGGGGAGTCAGTGGCCTGGCTGGTCGGAGCTTTCCCACCAGTCTGCATTCAGCCTTGGGACACTGCTTGCGGCAAGGAGGAAGAGATGATAAGGAATCCAGGAGGCTGTCCTTGGCTATTTGTCTCCATGGCAGGTAGTGTATTCTGGAGCCAGGGAACCAGAGAGTAAGCAGGGAAAGAGTGCTTTGGTTTTAACCCCATGTACGCTGGGTTTAATGGCGGGGAACTGATATCAGGGCCAGCATCAAAGACAAACAAATAAACCACTCTCACAGCTTTAAGACTCTTGTATATGTGACCACTGAATCAGAACCACCTGGCGTGATGGTTAAAAATTCATATACCTTGGCCCTACCTCATACTTATTAAATTTTAGTTATGGGAGTGGAGCCAGGAATTTTTTAAAAATAAATAACTGCAGGCAATTCTCATGCAAATGTAAGTGTGAGTGCCTCTGATTATAGAGCTGGACACTCCCTAAAGACAGCACAGAGAGGTTAAATGTAGGGCACCTGAATAGGCAGAAATAGAAGAACTCTGGCACTCATAAGGAGTTTCAGATGTGAAAGAAATCAGAGAGATAATATAACTCAAACACCACTGCACAGAGGAAAAGCTGAGACAAAGTCACCCAGCTGGTTAATGACCGGCTCAGGAAAGGAAGACAGAACAAGCGACCTCCAATAAAGCAATGTCCATTTCACTATGCTCCTTCCCTCTTTTTGGTGTATTCCAAACTAGAGATAATTTTAGGAAAATAATTTAGAGAAACTAGAATTTGATAATAATAAGTCACCCAATGTTATCTCTCATGTAAAATATGTAATATTCAAGTTTTTTGTAAAAAATTTAAATAAGCTATTTGTTTAAACATCTCATAGTGATGATTTCTAAATGCTTCTAAAGAAGACTAGTGCATATTTCTTATTAAAGGAAAAATGTACTTTGTAGATTTTTAAATATAACCCACAAATGTAGTTGCAATCATTTTAATTGTAAGCCCCTAAAGCTTTTCCATTGAAAGGATGCAAAGAAATTTCAATCGAAATTTAGATTTTAAGAAGTCATTTACTTAGAAATCTTAAAGGAATAATGTACTTGTTTAACTTCATTATCTAGCTCTGAACTTGAAATTGTGGTTAAAAAAAGTAACGGTTTCTTTCCAATTATTAAAGAGATATGCATTTCAACAAAGCGAAGAGATGTTTAAATGCCTTATTAAAACTTGTTCAAAATGTCTTACATAAACAGAAAAAAAGTTTCATACTTTTAAAAAAACAGTGTTTCAGGAAGATTCGTGAAACTCAGACTATATTAGCACTCTAAATTTTCTGGTAAATCTATAACAAACTTTTGCCCATTGATTAAAGGACATGAAATATCATCATCATTGAATATTCATTTATTAGGCAGATCATGTGAGCACAGGGCTTATTTTAGGGCTTTCTCAGTGTTCCTCCCCAGCATCCCTGTGGTAACAAAACTCAGCCTCATATCTGTGGTTGCTTTGGGCAGAGAAGAATTTCCTACCACCCCACAGTGGTTTCATACCCTTGCTTTCTTCGCTACAAGATTCTGTGTGTAAGAGGGTTTCCTGCTCTTCCCCCTGTAGGGTTGACTTTTGCTTCTATCCATTCTCCCTGAAACAGTCCATTCTTTGCTGAGGTCCTGGGAGCTGGAGGATTTCATACTCCTGCCACAGCTGATTACAGCTTTTTTACTTGGTAAAGGAAAGCGTCTGGGGATGTGGGTTGGGTTTCCTTGCCGTGTGTCACTAAAAGTTCCCTGTCTAATCTTCTGTTTTGCCCACAGTCTTTCTTATGAGCACTCAGGAGAGACCTAAGGAAAAGAGCTTGCAGAGAGCAGGCTACCATTAAGATTGGGGATCGAAATTAATCTGAACTTTCTTAAACCTGTCCTTTAGGAATAACCCACACCTGTCTTGTAGGCTAAAATTTTAGCCGTTTCCTTCCAAGCCACCTTAATGACAGTCACGTCTTCCCCTCTTGCTCCACCAAAGGCAAAACTATTCATTCTGTCCAGTCTCTTCTTGGAAGGACCTGGCACTTCAGGAATTCAGTTTAGTTAGTTGCATGCAATTTAGGTCTCTAATGTGCTCAGAAAAAGTTATGATTTGGTAACTTGTCCAGCTTTTTTTCATTATTCTGGTGGGGGTAACTCAATGCTTTCTTCCTTACTACACTTTTAGTGTCTGTTGGAGCTATTGTCATGTCCCCTCTTTTAATCCTGACATTTGTGATTTATTTCTGTTTTCCCTATTTTGTTCTTGATCAGTCTTCATAGATGTGTACTGATTTTATTAATCGTTTCAAAACTCCAACTTTTTCTTTAATGATTTCTTTCTATTACTGGTCTACTTTCTATTTCATTGCTTTTGTAAGTATTTGTAATTTTATGCCTTTTACTTTCTTTGATTTTACTTCATGTGTTCTTAATGTCTTGAGTTGGATGCTTAGATTGCTCATTTTAAACTTTTCTTTTTAACGTATGTGGTTAAGTTTGTAGATTTCCCTGAAAAACGTATCTTGAGTTGCATCTACAAATTTTGATATGTTGTATTTTCATTATCACTTAGTTCAAAATAATTTTAGTTTTCATTTTGGTTTCTTCTTTGACCCATGGCTGTTTAGAAGTGTGTGTCTTGATAATCATATTTTTAGAGTTTTTTGGATTTTTTATTTTTCATTTCTAATTTAATTCTATTTTGATCTGTGAAGAGACTAAGATTTTAATCTAGTTGAATTTGTTTTGTAAGACTTAAAAACGTAAATCCCAGTGTATGATCTATCTTGATGAATGATCCATGTGCACTGGAAAATAATTTTATAGTTTTATCATTGTTGGATATATCATTGTTGGATATAAATATAAATAAGGTCAAGATGATTAATAGTGTTGTACAAATTTTCCCTATCCTTAATCATTGTGATTGTAAATTTTAAAAAATTTATTCTGTCCTGTCATATTTTTTAATGTATTTTGAAGCTCTATTATGAGATGCATATATATTTGAGATTTCTATCCCCTGCTTAATTGATTCTTTTATTGTTATAAAATTATACCCTCTTCTCTGATAACGCTTGTTGCTTTCTTCTTCTTCTTCCTCCTCCTCCATTTATCCTCCTCTTCCTCCTCTTTGTCTCCTCTTCCCCCTCCTCCCGATCCTCCTCCTTCCATAATGACACATCTTTTCCTATCTTTACACTTTCATCTTTGTTTTTTAAATTGTATTTCATGTAAATGTCAAATCTTTTTCTTTTTTAAAATTCAGTTGCACAATTTCTGTCTTTAAACTGAAGTTAATTCCACTTACATTTTGTGTAATTATATATCTGGTTAACTTAAATATACTATCTTGCTGTTTGTTTTCTGTTTGATCCATCGTTTCTGTATTCGTTTGTTCCTTTTTTGCTGCTTCATTTTAGATTAACTATGTTTTCTTAATATTTTATTTTATCTCCTCCATTGGCTTCTTAGCTGTGTTCTTTTTGTCATATATTTCACTTCTACGTGTTTTTAATCCCACAATATATTTTTTATATTTGTTTAAACCGATATCTTCTAAATATTACTTTTAAAGACTAATATTTAGTCACATATTGTCTTCTTGAAGATATTTTGGATTATTTCACTTTAGCCTGAAAAAAAAATCTCATTTTGGTGTGGGTCTCTTAGAAACAAATTCTATCAAATCTGTTACTCTAGATATTTATTTATATGCTTCCATTGATGATTTTTTCTTCTAGATTTAGATATCTAGGATGACTTCTAGGTTGACTCTTTCACACTTTAAGAGTCATTCCTGGGGCCTGCCCCGTGGCGCAGCGGTTAAGTTCGCATGGTCCAATTTGGTGGCCTGGGGTTCGCTGGTTTGGATCCCCGGTGTGGGCATGGCACCAGCTTGGCAAGCCATGCTGTGGTAGGCATCCCATGTATAAAAATAGAGGAAGACGGGCACAGATGTTTGCTCAGGGCCAGTCTTCCTCAGCAAAAAGAAGAGGATTGGCAGCAAATGTTAGCTCAGGGCTAATCTTCCTTAAAAAAAAAAAAGAGTCATTCTTTGTCTTCTAGTTTTATTGTTTCTAAAAAGTGGTTTTCTTTTTGTTGGCTGGCTGTTTTTGGAAATAATATAAATTTAATAGTAAAATTTAGCAGATAAAAATTATTGTTCAATTAGTTGGTAAAGCAATTGATTGGTTATTTAGAAAAAACATAAAGATTGTTTTCCTCCAGAACTAAATACTTTTGAGATATATAATGGTTAACTATGAAAGTGAAAAACTAATTTAAAAAATTGTGGAAATACTTGCAGTCTTCAAATGTGAACAAACTTTATAAACATAAAAACAATGGGAGAATTCAAGAAGTATAACTGGTAATTCTTCCAAATAAAAAATAACATTTTCTTGTGTGAAAAACATATCCAAACTAAAATTTATATTTAAAGGACAGATTAAAGTAAATAGCTACAGTAAGCATAACAGAAAAAAATAGGAGTATCTCTATTATATAAGCAGGTCATAAAAAGCTTTAAAAAATCTAACCTAAACAAGTGGTGTAAGATGAATAAATAAAAAAGCTTTTTTTTCTGTAAAGCAAATATAAAAATGTCTGTTTAAGCTAAAAAAATGTTTAGCTTCAAATTTTTTAAAATTTTAATTATTTTTAGAGTTTGCCTGTGCATATTTAAAAAAATTTCTTTTAAAGATTTTATTTTTTTAGAGCAGTTTTGGGCTAACAGCAAAATTACAAGGAAGGTACAGAGATTTTGCATATACTCCTGCCCCCACAAATGCATAGCCTTCCCCATTATCAACATCCCCCACCAGAGTGGTACATTTGTTACTACTAATGAACCTACATTGACACATCGTAATCACCCATAGCTTACTAAAGTCCATAGCTTACTTTAGGATTCACTCTTGGTACTGTGCATTCTATAGACTTGGAAAAACGTATAATGACACGTATCCATCATAATAGCATCATACAGAGTATTTTCATTGCTCTAAAAATCCCCTGTGCTTTACCTATTTATCCCTTCCCCCAGTCGCAATGCCTGGAAACCACTGATCTTTTTATTATCTCTAGAATTTTATCTTTTCCAGATGCCCGATAGTTGGAATTATACACTAGGTGGCCTTTTCAGATTGGCTTCTTTCAATCAGTAATAGGCATTTAAGGTTCCTCCATGTCTTTTTATGTCTTGATAGCTCATTTTTTTTAGTGCTGAATAAAATTCCATTGTCTAGATGTACCACAGTTTATTTATCAATTCATCTTGATTGCTTCCAAGTTTTGGCAATTATGAATAAAGCTGCCATAAACATCTGTGTACAGGTTTTTGTGTGGACAGAAGTTTTCAACTCCTTTGGGTAAATACCAAGGAGCACAACAGCTGAACCATACGGTAGGAGTTTATGTAATTATGTAAGAAATCACCAAACTGTACCCAAAGTGGCTGCACCATCTTGCATTCCCAGCATCAGTAAATTACAGTTCCTGTTGCTCCACATCCTCACCAGCATCTGGTGTTGTCAGTGTTCTGGATTTTCGACATTCTAATAGATGTGTAGTTGTATCTCATTATTGTTTTAATATCCATTTCCATGATGGTATATTATGTGGAGTGTATTTTTATATGCTTATTTGCCATCGGCATATCGTCATTGGTGAGTTGTCTGTTAAGGTGTTTAGCCCATTAGACTGTTTGTTTTCTTATTATTGAGCTTTAAGAATTCTTTGTGTATTTTGCAAATCACTCCTTTATCAGATATGTATTTTGCAAAGCTTTTCTCCCAGTCTGGTTGTCTTTTCATTCTCTTAACAGTGTCTTTTGCAGAGAAGACATTTTTAACTTTAATGAATTCCAACTTATCAAGTTTTTCTTTCATGGATTATGCTTTTGGTCTTGTATCTAAAGTGTTGTTGACAAACTCAAGGTCACCTAATTTTTCTCCCATGATATTGTCTGGGAGTTTTATAGTTTTGCATTTTATATATAGTGCTATGATCCATTTTGAGTTAATTTTTGTGAAAAGTTTAAAGTCAGTGTTTAGTTTCTTTTTTTTGGCTTTTGTCCACCAGTACCATTTGTTGAAAAGCTATTTTATTAAATTTTTTCCTCTGTAATTAAATTTGCGTAATTTCTATTGTCTGTCTTTGAGTTCACTGATCTTTTTTCTCTCTGCATCCAATGTTCTGTTAAACACATCCAAGGAATTTGCATTTTTGATACTGTATTTTTCAAATCTAGAATTTCTATATATTCTTTAAACCTTGCATTTTGTCTTGAAAGTCTCCATGTCTTCCCTCGTTTTACTCATCCATCTCTCTGTATTCTTTAACCTATTTGTAATAATTGTTTTGAAGGACTTGTCTACAAATTCTAACATCTGGATCATCTGTGCGTATGTCTCTATTGGCTCCTTTTTCTATTGATTATGGATCATAGTTCTCTACTTCTTTGCAAGTCTAGCAATTTTTATTCTGTACTGTACTTTGTGGATTTTGGACACTTTTTTTATTTTGGTATTTTCCTTTAAAGAGTGTTGAGTTTTATTTTGAAAGGAAGTCAATTTATTGACAGTTCACTTTAATCATACTAAGGTTCAATTTTAGACTTGTAAAGATGGATTTATTTCAGTTTGCTATTAGTTCTAGGGCAATGTTGTTTGTCCTTGGACATGTTCCTTCTTCTTAAGCAATGAGCCTTTTGGCATTTCAAAGGAAAGCTTAATGTGTTTATCAAGCACCTTTAAGTTGACAACATTTTAACTCAAAACTCTATCTCCCTAGCATTGGGCAACTGCTGAATCTCTGTTTAGCTCTTTAGCCACCCAGATGCTGCGTTATGATTTAAAAAACATTTTACCCTGCACATTTATAGTTTAGGACTCAGTCGAGGATATGAGGTAAATCTGCACTCATATTTGGGATTTATCCATTTGTGGTTGAGTCCTTCGGGGGATTTTTCCTTCAGTTTCCAGCCACTCTGGCAGTCCTGAACTCTAATATCTGTCTCCTCAGCCCTGCCTCTTTATGCTTGACTTTTCTCCCTGTTTGTCATAGTGAACTGGGAAGAGTTCTGGGAAAGTTCAGGTAAATATGGAGTTCACCTACTGTGATTCCCTTTTTTCATAGACCTATAATTGTAATCTGAAGGGAAATTAAACTGATATAAGATCCTCTATCCTTTATGGATGCAGAATTCCTCCCTTCCCAATTATAGGTATTATAAAATCCCTATCTAACAACCCCAATTATGTCAACCACGCTAGATCTGTTTCTATAGTTTGTTTTTGTTTTTTTTCCTCTTGGTATTTGGTCAGTTGGTTTTCTTTCCCAACATGCCTGGTAATTGTGAGCACTGGACATAGTGTATGAAAAATTGTAGTTTCTGGATGATCTTAATTTATTCTAGAAAGTATTTAATTTTCTTCTAGGAATATTTAAAGCACAGGCATATTAGTTTAATACAGTCAGGGATTGAGATATTCCAAAGACATATTTCAGGTTTTCACACAGAATTTAAAAGGGGTGTTAGGCAAAGATCTTAACTCCACATGAGAAAGAAGAAAGAAAGAGCTCATTGGCACCTCATTTGGATCTTATATGATTATCAACAGGGGTTCATTTTATAAACTCCTCCTACATCCTGCACAAGATATGTTTTAAGACTTCTTGAAGTTATTGAAAATACATTTCACAGCACTTATTATCTACAAAATATGGCATTAGAATTTATACTCTCATAGAGCTAAAAATATGCCTCATGCTCATCTTAGAGCACTCATACCTTCTCAGACTGTAGCTGGCAGGAGACTCCGGGAGCTGAAACCTCACGAGAAAGAACATAGTGCAGCAGAATAAGTCTGAATTGGATTTTTTAAAAATAGCCCAAGTAATTTAGCTAGCCAGCATTCAAATCCCATAGATAATTTACATATTATGAAGCAAAGGCAGTTTACTGCATTAAATATAAATAAATGAAATGTACAGGTGATAGCTTTATAATTTTCCCTAAAAATAAGCTCTTTTTCCTTAAAAAGTCCCTTATTTCTGATTTCCTGAATTCTTGTCTCAAAATGGGGGCTTATGTTATTATGTTTCCACATTTGGCAGGCTAAAAAATCCTGTATCGGTGGTTTGCCCACTTCAAATATTGCTTTATAGTAAATTGCTTTTTAGTCCAATGTGTGAGATAGTTCAAATTTGATCTGCGCTAGTTAAAGTAGGAGTGAGAGTAGAGCCATTTTATCCTTTAGGCAAAACAGACCTAGGGCCTACAAGTTGTTAGCACCTTCAGAAGATTTGAGAATTGAAAAAAATGAACAGTTTCCAAAAAAAAACCAAAAAAGAAACCTTCAAAATATAAATTAATAAATATTTGATTGAAATCCACAAAACATGTTTTGTTAACTTCACTATCCATAAAAATTTCATCACTTCTGAGAACATCGTGTGGAATAGACTGTTCTCACTTTGCAAGAATTCCTGAATATGCATTATGATTGCTGAGAAATCATAGGCAATAAATTAAATGAGTTTATCACAGCCACACAATTTTGAAAGCATAGTTATAAAATTATTTTGCAATTTTTATTTACTGTGTAATATGGATGACTTTTAATGTTTGATAATACCTTTGAAGAAGGGGGTCTTGACATCACAGCTCTGGGCTTCTCCTTTGACTTGCTCCTTTCTGCAGAAGTTCAAGAGGGTACAATGTGAAAACACAGTAATTAGTGTTCTCTCCAGTCTCTTTGGGCTCATAACTTTTATTATGAGCTTAGTCTATTTCAGGAATTACGGTGTGGTTGTTACACAATGAGTAAGACAGAACTAGCTTCCATGGACTGTGTCTCAGGGTTAGAATTATGAATGGTGATATAGAACAGAGCTACATAAATTAGGAAACAGTTTAGTATGGAAGTGAAAACAATTCCTAAATGATTTTCAACTTGTTCTTCAATAACAGGATCTTAAACATTAAAAAGCAAAAGAAAACAAAACTAAGCTGTGCTTAGAGAAAATATTTGAAACTCTGGACTCACCACCTCTGCATAGATCACTCTTATCATGTATCTTACAAAAATTTACGGAAAGCGAACCAAAGTGCATACAAATACAACCTGAACTCTTCAGCCAAAAGATGTTCTTATAATTGAAACATTAGGGAAGTAACACTACAACATATAACATAGCATAACAGGTTATATGTTATGACACTGAGTTGCGAAAAAATATACTTTCAAGTTTTTAATTGAATGTCCTAAAATCACTTATACGAAGGCTACTCTAGATCTATAAGTGAAGAGCAGCACATTTCCTTAGCTAGTTTTAAGGTAATTATTGAAGGATAGTGTTGTCCCTCTTTTGGGTCATTGAGAAAGGGTACACTCTCTTTTGCAAAAAAACCCCAAGCATATTAGAAACCTTCTTTCTGAGAAATTTACAGCCCAAGATATGAAACAGCCCTAACAAGAAGCATTTGATGCTCAGTCTTGGTAATTTAAGTTCTGAATACAATTTAAGCATAATGTGCTTGTTGGGAAATTGTACCAGCTCAGGAAAATTTCACATTTTTAACTAATATTATTGCTGTGCAGGGTCCTTTTGTGCACGTTAGCATTTGACTTATTGTTAAAAATTTGACCCTGATTAGGACCGTAAAACCCTAACTTGCTTACTAAGTGCACCCTTCTATTCTTTTGGAGGATGTGGATTTATTACTCGAATAGCTAAGCATGAATGTATTTGTCCTTCTACTTAATATTGACAGAATACTGTACTCCAGCAACTTTGCTGCAACCTATTATTAACTGAATAAGCCTTATTTGTTATTCATAAGCTTTCAAGTACTTACTACTTTATCCTTTATTTCTTTTTAGTCTTCGTTGTCTATAATTGCCTATTAAATGCTTTCAAATAAAACTTCTTTACTTATCATTTCTATTCTTTCCAAAATCATTCCCTGTAGTCAAGGTGAATCATCACCACCCCCTTTCTTACTGTTTTATGCTAAACAAGCATATTCTACTGTGGTCTATGTGACTAATTTCATTTACTGCTGTTCTAAGAGAAATCTCCAAGCCCACTGAAATCAGTCTTAGAAAGATTGCTCAAAGACTAGTTCTTGGTATGTACAGGATTTTGCAACATTAGTCTCTCTTTGTTCTTGCAGTAGATCACAAAGTGATTAAAAAAAGTATATACATACATTTCTGTGTTGAGGACCCTATTGTGACAGAGATCACTGTTTAGTTGACTACATTTCTCTCAAAATGTAAGGGCTTTTCATAGAGAAAATATAAAACAGACTTCAATTTTTCTGGTTATTTTATTACTATGAATATAGTTAAACATGAAAGCCCAAATAATTAAGTATCTAGTTGTCTTGGTCCTAAGGTATGAAGGACCAGAGATATTAGTATCTACTTTGTACAGAGGAAAGAAAAGAAAAGGTCTAATTCAATCAAACAATGAGATGTTATTTGGTGTTAGCTATTCACATCTGTCAAAAGATTAGATATGTGGATGTTGGATGTCAGGGTTGCTGTTGGAATATATTTTTTCATAGACCATTGTGACATAGAAGCAGAAAAGGAAACTGACTTTCATCTTGACTGAATTCCCTGGGGTTTTATGCATTTACTGCTAGTCATCTTAAACATGTCAAGCATTAGGGGAATACATCTTTAGGGACCATTAGACCCACCCCTGAATAATAGCTGGGTCATCACTGAAGGCAGTGAAGGACTGCAAAGATGTGGTCTTGGCTCACTGTTTCTTGAAGCTGCATAGAGTTCGCAAAGCACTAGATTCAAGAAAAGGGTTCAAGCAGTACACGCCTTTAGAAAGAGTTCGCACGTTTGATGCAAGATTGATTCCATACCTCATGAAAACTGCAGTCTCAGACTACTACTGAAAAGCTTCTCTTACTTCAGGCCAACAAACCAAGAACTACCTCTTCAGCAGAAACAAAGTCTGTTAAGAGATAAAGCATTAGAGACTCAGCCTGGATTGGGGATTCTCCAACTTAATCAAGAAAAGGGAAGGGTGTGGTGGGCTACAAGATACAATAACCAAAATGACCTCGTCACCTAATATTGCAATCAGGCTAGCATTCGTTAATGCATTCATTTATTTATATAAGAATATCTGTTTGTGCACTGACAACCTACTAGGCACTGCTATCACACTGGTATGGGTGATGTCTGCTTTGCCTTTGAACTGAATACTTACTTGTTTGATGTGCTTACCACACTGTCCTTGTCTCCTAGCTGCAGGGCATGTATTCCAGTGACTACAGTATAAGATTCTCTGTTAGAGAATCATTAAAAATGAGAAGTCACTTTCAAATATTATGCTTTCAATACTTTAAATATTAATTCCTTTTCTCCACCATTGGCCTTTTTTTGACTTTCAAACAATATTTTCTATTTGTCTATTATTCTTCCCTATATAATGATATTTGCATTAAGTATTTGTCTATTATTCTTCCCCCTACACTCATATTTGCAAATCAAATCCCATATCACAGGGGAAACCTGGCAATCACAATCAGGCAGTGGCTTAAATTTAGATTTTTTATGTCGTCTTCAAATAAGGCATTACATGTAGTTCCAGAGATATTGACAGAATTGAAAAAAAGACTTTCATCAGACATTTGTTTGTTAAACGTAAACATTTGAAACATTTCATAATTTTTGTCACCCTGTTTGGCATTTCCTAATTTTTAATATGCCAGGGTTGTCAGAAAATGGAAATGTTCTGGGTCTCTCTTGACCTCTGAGAAGTCTGAATGAACCTGTGTGAGTATCTAGGGATAATATATATGCTTCTCATGTTTGCATGTGACTGTAACTGTCTTGACGTCTATGATCAAATCAATGGTTCATTTGTTGATGATAGTTGTTTTCACTAGAGTCTGTTACCAACCAAAAATAGGTGTAAAATTATACCAGTCTTGAGAACCCTGACAACAAACACTACTCGGTAGCCTCAACAGCAACATTATTGAAATGAGAGGCCCTAATGTGCTGTGTGGAGGTATTAGAAAATTCGTTAACAATATTTTTGATCTATTTAGTACCAATTCTAATTATTTGTTAATCTGCCCGGGGGTCAGCAGTCTTCATTATTACTGCCTCTCAATATAGATGGTAGGCTTACACTTACAAGTATAGATAGATATTGCACACGTTGCAGTTCTTAGCTGAGACCCCAAACTCAACAATCTTTTGTCTTAATGGCAACCATTACCAAACCATGAGATCTCCACTGAGTTTTCATATACTTGTTGATGAGAAAAGTGTCCCAGTGGTTGAGATTTCTAGACGTTCTGGAATTCCTAGCAGAATTCCTAGCTAGAAATCTGAAGAGGTTCATCAACTTCCATTAACCCAGATATCTACGTAAACTTATTAGGGTATGTGTGCATGTGGTACTCTTATTTTAGCAACAGACATTCTCTATGGGACTGAGGAGTCGTGTATGTTAAGGGAGTATGTATGGATCTGTGCCAACAGCACTTTAACTTTTTGAGCATCAATGACAGTAATGTGAGAGTATTATAGTTGGAAACCTCCTGACCCTGGCAACATTCACAGTCCTTCCATCTGCATTCATTTTCAAGTATTTAACTCAGATTATCTGGCTACAAATCTAGTGCTTTGAGACACTCTGGCTCCATTTGGTAGAAATATTTTATTTTGACCTTTTAGGTCTCCTCTCCACCTCTGCGTTGCTTTTCTGTGGAGCACTCTTGGCTAATTTTTTGAGAGCCCAATTTATAATTCCTTGGCAAACATCACACAGTGTGAGTATGTTAATGATGCTAACATACAGAATACACATTCAAATTACTGAGGCTTATGTATGTTACATATTCTAGCTGTTTTACTCTCCAAACTGTTAATAATGACATTCAGGGGAAAAATCTGTCCCACTTTTGACCTTTGGAAATAAAACCAACATTATATATGCAGTTTTTAAAGGCAACATTTTAGGCTTGCAAATACTGTATGGCAGATTTAGTTGCTTTAAAGTTTGTATTTGATTGCTTTAACAACTTTAATAACACTGAGGTCAGTAAACTGCTACTGACTCTCTTTTGTTCTAAAGAACTCAGGATGGCACACATATATCTTGAAATACTTGCAAAATGAGGTGATGAAAGTTAGATTGTTGCATACACATGTGAATAATATTAACATCACTAATATAGTAATCTGTGATTACTAATGACTATTCAGATCCATTTCAACATTGCAGCTTTTATTTTTACAGAGCTTTACAGTTTGGAAAATGATTATCCATACATTAACTTATTTTTATTTTGATAATCATGATCATTGCCATCACCTTCTTCTTCATCATCATTATCTTCATCAAGGATTTATTTATTGTTTACACAATACAAAGCACTGCATAAAGAATTGATAGATGCAAAATCCATCCTCTGATCTTAAAGACAATGAGAAATTCTGCTTTTTTCCTAGTAAATGTGTAGATGACTTGAAAATTTCTTATCTCAATTTTCCATATGATTGCAGTGAATTAGAAAGGGTGCTATCTCCATTCTACAAAAGGAAAATCTAGGCCTAAGAGAAGTAAAAGTAGCTTACCCAGGAAACACCAGCATCAAAAGAACAAACCTAGTTCTGCTAATAGCCTAGAATGTTCCCTAGCGGATTATTCTCTTCTGGAGGGAAGGATTGGAATATTTTAATAATTGAGAGAGAATTTTCTGAAAACAACTGAAAATAAAGTTCTTTTGTGGACCAATGAGAATATACACATCATCTGAAATAGATTTCAATCTTTCCTTCAAAGATAAAAACAAAACAGGCAAACAAAAACCACCAAACTACAACCTTGCTTTTCTCTGATTGTTATATAGGAAAGTGGCACTAAGTAAAGAGGTCTGAAATCTCAGTGTTCTCTATGATTCTAAAATTAGCTATAGAATCTGTTTTAGTTTGGGTCATTAGACTATGCCTCCAGGAAATAATTTCACAAAAGATTTGTTTGGATTAGAAATGCATCCTGATGGCTCCTTTCATTGCAATGAACAACCAAATTAGTCTGTATGTGTTCCTTTCTAGAAAGCATATAATAGAACAAATGATATTTACAACAACTTTTAGCAAAGGCTAACGTTGACATTTCACTTCCATGTCTACTAGTGTCCCAGAAACATGTAGTCATACCTTCAGCCCTCTCACTTTCCTGGTTATATATTACTGCATCGAGTTGTGAAATTTCATTCCGTGGGGCACAGGCAGTGCCTTTGATCACCAGCGCCCGACTCACATCCTTCCCTCTTCTGCACTGTCAGAATCAGGTTCTTTCTCAATGTTCTCTTCCCTGGGGGAGGATGCCACACTTTACCAGATAACTCACAAATTTGTGCACATATGTCGAGATCTGATGTGAAACTACGTTGCAAAGATTTGAAGAGCCTCGAGGCTTGCCTCACCTCGGTCTCCTACCTTAAGTAAAGCGCGGGAGCACGATGCTCAGTAATCTAAAAGGTATTCTTCCTCACCAGGAACTGTACCAAGCCTGGATGTTTTCTGGATAGCCTAATCCTTTGGCAACCCTTCAAACCAACATGAAGTAAATATTTCTTCAATATTCATTTAGAAGATAGTCTGAGATATGGATAGGAAACCGATGGAGACGAGAGACCATGGCTGTTAGCAGCTTTCAGCCTCTATTTTATTTTCCTGAACAATTCACCTTTGGTGACAAACCAGCAGACCCCAATCAGAAAATCAAGACTCCCCAATTAATCAGATTGACATTATTTCGAAGACGTCTTGGAGGTTTTGTTTCTATGAGCACCTCGCCATCCCTGTTGTCTCATCAAAGTGCTTTTTTCACATGAACCTTTCCTCACAAGGACTCTGGTAAATTTTTTCTCCATCTTATTCTATTTCCTGATAATTTTGTATTACCATGGTGAAGTTTCAGGGTCCTTTATCAAATGGCACTCCTGAAGGCTAACCCCTAATCCCATTCTGCCCTTACCCTAAATTAATCTCCCCACTGGCCTCAAACCTTCCACTATTTGCAAGAGACACAGATTACTGAGGAACACTTCTTGCTATAGTCCAACCACCTTCATATAACCAGAGTAAATAGAGATCCTGAGAGGGGAAATGGTTTACCCAACGTCGTCCTGTACTTGAAGTGTCAGAAGTAAGTCTTCTGATCCTAGGCTAGTGTTAGCTCTACAACTGTAATTAGATTAAGAAATTATCTGAATAAGGGGAATAAAACATGAGTATCACATACCCTAAGAGTTTTGGAAAAAAATCTTATTGAGGGTTATGCAAGATCTCTTTGGATTTCTTAATGTTGTAATTTTGACTCTCTAGGGTATATTTTTGGGCTTTAATTATATTTTGCATTTTTCACCTTGTCTCCTCTGCCTGGGAATCTCTTACACCTTCATCTAGTCAATTCCTATATGCTTTTGTATGTCATTTTAGGTACCACTCTCTTGAAGAATCCCTTTTTGACTATTTATACTGAATGCTTTTTCATACCCTTGTAGTTCTGAGTAGCACTCATCTCAATTGTAACCAATTAGTAATTTATATTTTTTTAAAATTTTGTCTTGCATACTGTACTGAGAGCTTGACAAGGACAGGTCCATATCTGTTTTGATTATTTCTTCTACATTTCTTTTGGAAATCATACTAGCCTTGGCCGTGTGACCCAGGCTTAACAAATGAATCTTCGTACCCATGTGATTGCTCTGGGGAATGGTATATGACCCATGGTGGAGCTGATCAACTGAAGGGGGTGAGGAAGATACCACTTTTCCTCCTGTTTGGTAGGATGCAATCCAAGAATTGTCTAATGCCCTGGATTCATGCTCCTGGCAGCAGCTAACCTGAGCTAATGACATCAATATGCATAATAAGGGATAAGATAGAACATAAAGAAGAACGCAAGAGAATGAAAGGGAGAGAGAGAGGTTTGAGGTGTTAGAGTCCCTGGATTAAGATATCCCAAGGCTGGCTCTGTTTCTACCCCTTATATAGCAGGGTGAATGAGTCAAAAAATTATGTTTTTGTTTATTTTGCTTAAGCTAGTATGAATTGAGCTACTTTGTCCTGCAACCACTTTTCTAACTAATAATCCACTGTATTTATAGCATCAAGTCCAGTGCCACACACACTCAAATAATTCTTAAATAAAGAATGAATAAATAAATATTTTTGGAACAGGACTGAAAATTAAATATCTCACAAGAAGGTATCCATATTGATTCTTAATTCATGCCTATTGATCTACTGAGATTTAAATATGCTAAATATTTGATAATCCTATTGATTAATGACTCATAGCTTTTAGAAGAACCTTATAAAGCAAAGTTACATTGAAATATGAATTTAAGGTTAACCTACCAATGACATTTTCTTTATGAGTCCAATGAAATCTTTACAATATGAATTCAAATTACAGAAGTTAGAAACTAAGTCAAAATAAGCAGGATACCAAACAGAAATAAATCTTGTACCTCAAGAATTCAGAAACATCATAAACCAGTCTCACAGCATAATTCAGTGGCTGATTTGATAACTCTTAGAGTGTATGAGAATAAAGGAATTTATTACTCATCTTGTCTAAACCTCTGTTTCTTCATCTGTAAAATGGAGATAATAATTGTGGCAGGGACATTTATTGGACTCTGTCCTGTATGCAAACCTGCTTACAACTAGTACCCCTAGCTTACTTTGGAGGAATACTTGATTGCATGAGTTTTTGATAGAAAATCATGTGCATCCTATTACAGAATTTGAAGGGGCCAGATCTTTCGTCTCTCTTCCCCACCACATGACTTTGACTTGGCCAATCAGATGCTTGCTCATGTGAGTAAGTGATGCAAATATTTGCAATGGTGTAAAGCATTTGTTGCAAGGAGCACTGATGGTGTACTCAGTAGTCATTGATTCCAGGAAACTGTTGAGATTCTTACAGCCTATGCCATTGGAGATATCTTGCTTCCTTCTCCAAACCAGTTTCTCTAGATCCTATCAATTGTTATCTCCCTAATATCTGTTTGATTAATTCTTTTCTGCTTGATTCATCCAGAGTCTGGTTGTGTAATGAGAATGCTGAATAACACAAACATGTATTCTGAAAGAGCTTTGGTAAAAATTAAATGAGATAATTTCATAGGACATTTAATGTAGAGTTTGGTTCATGGACCTGCAGCTATTACATAGTGAATAGCATGGTTCCTGGCATACAGTAGGACTAATAAATATTTGCTGAATGGATACATAAATTACAAGGAAAACTGCAAATATTAAACTATAGTGCAACCTCATACTATTTTGCATGGTTTCTGGAAATGAATCCCATGACTTGTGGTTAATGTGGACACTAAACTGCATATATTTGTGTTAAACCAAAATGCTCAGTATCACAGAAATCATTCCTGGAAAAAGCTTGGTTCCCATGACCTGAAACTTAACGTGTGGCCCTGGGAATTGGATGTGCTAATGGGCTTAAATTGAGGGGTGGGTTCAGCCTTTGTGCTTCAGGTGAAGCTGAACCCACCTCCAACTAAAGCTGATTAGCACATCAATTCCCAGCACCACAGGTAAGTTTGAAGGCATGGAAATCAAGGAGGACCAATTAGTTATGAGCAGACATTTAACGAGGACTTCTGAGGAAGAAGCTCCCTTGCACTTTTAAGAGAGCTATAGGGAAAAATGTTCTCTTGACTTGCAGGAAGAGAACAGAGAAATCTGCAGCTGCTGGGGGCCATTTTGTGACAGGATTAAAATGAAACATCCACATCAAAGGATGAAGTAAATACATAGAAATAAATTAGATGTTTGTAATGTTATTGGCCAGCTTGATCCTGATGACTTTTTAGTTCTCACAGTTACTTGTATCATTAACTACCTCTATTGTTTAATCTTATTTGAACGAGATATTCTTTCATTTATAATCAATAGCTTCCTAATGTTTCATCTGCTTTGCTGGTACTCAGATTAAATTGAGTCCTTTGTTAGATAAGTATACATGGTCTAAACCCATAACATTCTCCCAAGAGTTTCTTTTCTATCATCTGGTATTCTATCTTGTAAATCACCCACCTTTCTCTGTGTTTGCTAATAAAGCATGCCTTTAGGATATAAATGTTGGTTAGAACTTTTTTACTTCCAATTGACAGAAAATAAAACCAAATTAACTTAAACAAACAAGGAAAGTTTATTACTCATATCACTGAAAATCTTAGGAGAAGTTTGATTTAGAGATTCAAATAATATTGGCAGGTCATACTTTACCTCCATTGGCTCTGCATTCCCATTAGTTTAATTCTCAGTCTCCACCACATGGCCAGATGGCCATCAGCAGCTCCAGGCCTATGTCATTTTCCTTCCAAGTTTAGCAGGGAAGAAAACAAGATTCTCTTTGACTAATTTGGAAAAATAAGTCTTATCCCTGATCTCTTTGACCATAACTAGGTTACTTCCCATCTATGAAATAATTACTGTTGTAGAATATATGATTAGCCAGGCTGAAGTCACATGTCTACTCTGAAGGCCAGAGATGGAGGCAAATGCCCACTGCATTCAACAAGCAAAAGACAAATTCTAAGCACTTTAGAGTTGTAATTTGAACTACAAGTCACATACTAATACAATTTTAGAATTAGACGAGACCTTAGAGATTGAACCTTCTGAGAAGTAGAAGGTCTTTATCAAGGCTCATGAACAAGTTGGTGACAGAGCCAAGATTAGAACTCAAGACTCTTTACTTTCAACAAAGTTCTTTTTTTGCTATGCCTTCAGAATTATAGAAAGAGTATGGAATCTCAAGCTAGACAAATAGGAGTCTCAGTTTCTCCTTCTGTTAAATGGGGATAAGCTTAATCAGGAGATTAAATCAGATATTAAATGGCTTTGAAGTACCAAGCACAGAATCTGGAAGAAAGGAGATCGTATTATGACTCTCATTGTATTTTCTTCTTTGATGAAGTTATTATTTTTTTTTCTATTCCCAAAAGGTCATGTAAGTGGTACTACCTTGGTTTCACAGAGGACAGCTATCTTTTCTACATATTCAGCATAACATCTTCAACACGTTCTCAGAAAGCTTTCAAGAGAGTTGTTACTAGAACACATATTGCCCCTAAGTCCAGGAGCAAATTTTATCCAAAAGGCCAGCGGCCCTAAAAGATAAGAAATAGCTGGTTTAAATAATTGAGGCTTATTCACAGGGGCACTGGACTGTCTCTCTGGGCCCAGTCTCAAGCATGGATGACCTTTGACACATCACTTAACTTCCCTGGCTTTGGTATCTTCATCTGTAAAATGAGGACAACTTTTCACTCTCCCACATAGAGTTATAGGGATAATTAAATAAGACACTACATATGAAAGCATTTAGTAAACTGTAAAGGACCATAAACCTTTAAGATACACAATTATATATTTTATGTATGTTAGTAAATCTGATATTTAATACAGTCTCCTTTATACTGCTATACATTTACCATTTTTTAATATATCTATATTTGTTGGACAACTATTGAGTAGGTTGAACAATATGAAATTGCCATTTTTCTTCTGTATCGAGGAATTAATTAGTGCAAAGTATAAATGCTTTTTAGTGTTTATCCCTTCTACGGAGGACAATCTTACTTTTTCCCTCTTTTTTATATGTATGGATGAATTGTAGGAAGAAAAGAGGAACTTTGATGTCTTCCCTTCTGTCATTTCTTTACCCTTTGTTCTTCTCTTTTTATAATTGTAATAATTTCTTTTTCTCGGTGGTTCACAACTTTGGTTAAAATTTGAATCATGGGAGCTTTAAAATATTCTGACGCCCAATCTAGCCTCCAAATCAACTGCACTGGGTATGTGTGTGGTTGGGACCCAGACATCAGTGTTTCTTAAGCTCCCATGTGAATTCACTATCCAGCCTAGCCTGAGAACCACTGCTCCAGTTCCTTCACATCGGTGGAGAGCTCCATCAACTTCCTTCCCATGGCAAGGTCACTTAACTTATGATACTTAACTAGGAAGTGATCACAGTAGTAGAGTGATCTTTTCCAGGAGAATTCTGAGGTTTAATTTGACAAAAAACATAAAGGTTGGTATCAATTTTATTTTCTATGACAGGGTCTTAGTTTGCATTTTCTAATGTTTGTGGTGAGAAATAAAAGAAGTAGCAAATTTTCAGTGATATTTTCTGTGTACTATTATCACATTCCTGAAAATCATATTTTCACCTCCAAAGGTGTATTTCCATGGTTTGTTTGGTGGTATAATGGTTCCAGTGTGAGACTCTCACTTTCAAAATAAGCCATGTCACCCTTTCCTCATGTGCCTTTTCCCTCCTAAAAGTTTCACCTGCAATTGTATCTTTTAAAGGCATGTTTGCTGCCTTTTATGGTGCAAAACATAAATGCCAAGGAAGAAATCAAAAGTTAGGAAGAGAAAACAAGGCCTGAAAGCTTAGAAGTAAGACCACAGAAATCCCTGATAAAGAGCTCCTTCCTGTATTCTCTTTAGCTTTATAATCCAACTCAATGAGCAGTCAGCAAGCCACCACACCAGAAGAACAAAATGAGAAATTTTGAGGGCTGGTGCACAGAGAGAATTTCCTCAATAGATTGAGGAACAGAAGGGTATTCAGCAGGTATATGTGACTGAGATGTACAGTACGAACTTCCTGAGGTTGTAAAACTTGAAATTTAAAATTCCCAAACCTTTCTGTCTAGTGGTCCACATGGAGAAAGGACTGTATCTACCTGTGATCTCTGATTTACATGCATGTCAGAGCAACAAGCATGTCATCTTACTGGGCTTGAGGTTTGGTTATACTTATTATCAGTGCCCAGAATTGTGTTTCTCTTTGGTGACTGGAAGAAAAGAAAAAAAAGAAAATTATCAAAGAAGGGAATTGGAAGAGTATTTTATTTCTAAAAAATGAATATAGTAGAAGCTATTATTATTATTATTATTTTTTGCTGAGGGAGATTCACCCTGAGCTGACATCTGTGCCAGTCTTCCTCTATTTGGTATGAGGGTTGCTGCCACAGAGCGGCTTCCAGTGAGCGGTGTAAGTCCACACCCAGAAACCAGACCTGGGCTGTGGAAGTGGAGCACGCCAAACCTAACTGCTAGGCCATGGGGCTGGCCCTGAAGCTATTATTTTTTTTTAACTTATTTACTTTAAAATTGACTAGATAGTGTCCCACCTCCTGCTGCTAAAAAAAAAAAAAAAAAGAAAGAAAAGAAAAAAGAAATAACACTGTAATCAAATAGAATGCTTAAAATTAAAAGAAAAGAATTTAGAATATACTTGGAGGAAAATGAAAGAGAAAGATAACTGGAAGCCTCCTCTGAGCTTTTCCTGTTAATTCTTCATCAAATGCAACTCTAACTCTCTGGACAAGGAAAATGATAGGATATCTATTTCAAACATCTGATAACAAAAATCATCTGGCTGAACTTATTCCCATCCAGTAAATAATGTTGACATAACAAACAAATGATGAGGAAACAATGCACATTTAGCACATTTGACTACATAAGCAAGAGGGTTAAATATCTGAGGCAGGCAGGGTGGCCCTAAGGGCATTTACAGAGCAGAGGGGATTATGATAAATTAGAGAGCAAAGACTGATCGCAAGAGGGTAGCTGGTATATAGACCCAGCTGGTTGTGGCCAATGAGAATGGGAAGCAACGGTTTCTAGAACTTCTCATTTTTTGGGTTTTTGTTCTTGCAACAGAAGCCAGGAATCTGGAAAGACTTTACATCATGATTACTTCACATAATTGATTATATAATGTTGGGAGTTAATTGAATTTTTAGAAACGTGGGATACACAATATATAATTGAGGGCTGAATATGGTCCACAGGTCACTACTTTACTGATGTTGGATTTCTTTATATTTTAATCACTCCGCTGTGTAACTGTTCTTTCAATTCCCATTAATTTCTCTTGAACTGATTGTCAATCCTTTGACATTTACCAAAAGTTGTTGGTTACACTTATGGGAATAATTTATGCCTTCAAGTTCACCTTACACTTATAGAATTTAGTGAAAGTTTCCTCATCTGTCTAATGGGAATGATAAGAGGACTTAACTGAAAAGTTATTTTGGGTCTTAAATGAGTTAATGTATACCAGCTTCTGGACCTTTGTAAGTGGGTAAATATGTTTACTATTATTATAAGTCTATATTGGAATAGCCAAGGCATCTATCCAACTATTTTCACATAGAGGATGATTTTAAAATATGAGTTTATTGATTAACTGATAGATTGACAAGTTTATGGCAACAAATACCCACTGAAGAACTTTTCTCACCTTATTCCACTTGCACATGACCTGGCATTTGAAGGATGTGATTGAGAAGAATTAGATTTTAGTTTTAGCCACTGATAGCATGTGAAAGCTTAATTTTTGAAAATAATTATAGTATAAACATTTTTCTAATAAATAAAATATGTCTAAATAGCTTCATGAATATTTAAACAGCTAATCCACAAATCCCACCTGTGCTCTCCAGGCAGCACAATTTGAAAGCAGGAGCATTTTCTTAGCTCCATTACTTACTCCATACTTTTCTTAGTACACCATTAGAGCACATTATTTATACAAATGCAGCTCCTTTCTCAGGCCACCCAAGCCACTCCTCATTCAAGGGAAGCCCGGTGGTCTTCAAAAAATGCAGCTGTTTTTCTCTGGATCTGTAGCTCAAACTACTAAAGAAATGAGGACAAAGCTGGGAAGCTATCCTTATGAAAAGATAATATAAATGATAAGTAAAAATATTTTCTTTTCTTGGTGAAGTCAGCTATTAAACAATGATGCAGAATATTTAGATATTAAGAAAATCACTTCCACTCTGGGAATCAGTTTTGCCAACTTTAAAGTAAATGGATTGGACTCAATGATGTGTCTCTTCTAGTTTGAAAAATCTGTGATTATAATAATAATAGCTGATACACATAATTGTAATTATAAAAACAACATATTTTTCCTTTCCATTTCTATTGGGATAAAAAAAGTGTTCTAATTATAATGCAGCAATGCATGTTCCTTTCCTTCAAGGAGCATTACATTTATGAGGCAATGTCTACATATGAGGAAAAATCATATAAGAAGGAAACACAGTCATGGGGGGAAAGAATAGCATATAAAACTTGTTGATATTTCTCCTGATTTATCAAAGTAAAATCTGAAGACATAAAGAAAGACTTATTGAGATAGGATCACTTAGAAAAAAAATGAAAAAAAATCTTGGAAAAGGGAAGTAATAGAGAGTGGCTGGAGGCTCTGCAGAAGGAACAGATAATTACAGATTTAGGAAGCAGGTTAGTGTGATTTTTAGGAAAGAGTAGCAGGTAGAGAATAATAAGAATTGAGAAAACTCTGCTTATACAGTTTTCATTTGGAGATGGACAAGGTAAAATATAGTGAGGATGTATTGAATTCTTCAGAACAATTTGAATCTACAGTCCAGTGGCTACTTCATTTTTCATTGTCAGGAAAGACATTAGTTTCTCTGCTTCCTTCTCTGTGGAAATCACGTGAGGAGTGTTAGCCTACTTTTGCACACTAGGAAAACATTAAAATATGGCAAGGCTTAGTACCTAAATTACTCATGTAAAAGCCAATGATCCTGAAAAGTAATGCTAGAAGAAAGTTCAGTTCCTTTGGAAATCACTCCAAGCTGAATAGAAATATTTAAAAGGTCCTGGTAGGATTTTTTGAATATGCTAGGGCAGATAAGTTTTGCTGACTGTCAAAGAATTGGTAGAGTGCCAGGAATGACATGGTTTTGCTCTACTCAGTTTCTCTATCTTATTATATATACACCACAATTTGAACAAAACAAAATTAAATTTGTAAACTTTACGCCTTATCATAAATGTTGCACATAACATAAACATGTGGATGCATCTGTGCGTATACCTTATGAATGTAAATTTGCTATAGGTTCATAAACTCAATGTTGCCCTAGACAAAATTAGTAGAAATACAAAGAGAAATAGAAACACACTAGTAATAGATTACTAACTTACCCAACTGAAGACAAGTCAAGTTGACAAACTATACATGTTGGTAACCTAAAAAACATAACTAATGGAGATTGCTGGGAAGACGGCAGCATAGGAGGACCCTGAACTCACCTCCTCCCATGGACATGAAAAATTTACAACTATTCTTGGAAGAATTACCCCCAAAAGAGAACTGGAAACTGGACAAAAAGAACCCCCACAACAAGGGACAGCACTTACTGAGGCAGAAATACCTTTCTGGAGAAGAGAAAGCCACAATCTAGCCACAGTACTTCATTGCTGGGAGCAATCTTAAGGTATGAAGCTTTTCCTGGAGGAGTGGAGGATCTGAGTGTAAAAGGTCTGCCACAATAAGCAGTCTTTGAACTCAGCACAACTTGGACAAACATCATAATATCTGGCTTTGCTAGCTATTAATTACAACAGGAGATGCCCCCACAAAAGCTATTGAACATAAGAGAAAGAAAAGCCTTCTCTTAAAGACTTTTCACACAAATTCACCCATTTTGGAAAGTGACACAAAATCACCAGAAAGAAAGGTACCATGCTTTGGTGAAAAGAGACTCACTTTATAGGCTCTGGGTGCATTTCAGGGAGGCAAAACCCTGTTGAGACCACCTCCCAAGGGACTGACACATTGGTGGCAGCAATTATTGTGACCTAGTACAGGCATGTTGACACAGACATGGCAGATGCCCTTGGAGTTCATTTCTTGGCCTGTTAGCACAGGGCTTTGGCAACGCTCCCCCCCCCCACCCCCCAGGGCACCAATTTAATCCAGCTCAGCAAGGGCAGGCAGTCTGCCCTAGGGACTGGCCCCACCCACCAGCAAGTCCTTGAGTGATGTTTGGGCCCCCATAGGTGACATATGTGGGACATCTGCAGTGGGGTGAGTGGGTCTACCTCTGCTGGTCAGGGCTTGTATGAGGGGTGGGCCTGCATCATTGGAGTGTGTGGGGCCTCTGCAGCAGGGTGAGTGGGTCCTCTTCAGTGAGGTGGGGCACGGGCATTGGGCAAGACTGTGTTGATGAGGTGTGTTGTCCTGTGGGTGGTGGGGCTAGTCAGCTGCAGCAGACTTGTGCTTCTGAAACAGCCACATGGGGGATCTACCCCATCTTCCAACACCTGAAACAATTGTATGCCGTCACGCCTGAGGTTGGCCCCACCTAGCTGCAGTACTGAGAGAGCTGACAACAGCCTTGTAGGCCAGAGGCTTACAGCAATTGTGAACCCCTGAACCTAGCAACCAGCCACACTGGGAGCCTACTCACTTAATGGAAAAAAAGTGCAATAGGAATGTGCTATTAGACCTTGAAGCCAACTGTGTTGGGACTCCCCCTGCCCAATAAAGAGACTGAAGGGACCAAACGTAGCAGCTGCATGCAGCTGAGCCTTACAACCAGCCAGCCATGGGGGCAGCCTAGCCTCCCCATGCATTTGCAGCAAGAAAAACTCCACCACAACAGAAGGACAAATGTAACCAACACAAGGGACACTCCCGGAACATTTGCAATTTGTGACAAGAGGGAAACACATTACTGGGACCCATAAGGCATCACTTACATAAAGCCACTTCTCCAAGATTAGGAGATGTAACTGATTTACCTAATACCTAGATATAAGTATAGGGAAATATGCAAAATGAGGAGACAGAGGAATATGTTCCAAATAAGAGAACAGGACAAATCCTCAGAAAAGGAACTAAATGAAACAGGGACAATCTACCCGATAGAGTAAGAACTAATAGTCATACGGATTCTGACAGATCTTGGGAGAAGAATACATGAGGAGAGTGAGAACTTCAACAAAGAATTGGAAAATATAAAAAGAACCAATCCATAAATGAAGAATAAAATACTGGAAATGAAAAATTCACTAGAGGGAATCAATAGCAGAGTAGATGATACAGAAGAATGGATTAGTGAGCTGGATGAAAGACTAGAGGAAATTATTGAAGCTGAATAAAAAAAAGAAAAAAGAATTAAGTCTAAGGGATCTCTGGGACAACATCAAGTGCGCTACCATCCATATTATCAGTGTCCCAGAAGGAGAATAGAGAGACAAGGGGGCAGAGAATATATGTGAAGAAATAATAGCCTAAAACTTTCCTAACCTAAGGAAGGAAATAGATATCTAGGTACAAGAAGTACACAGAGCACCAAATAAGATGAACCCAAAGAGGCTCACACTGAGAAACATTATAATTAAAATGTCAAGAATTAAAGATAAAGAGAGAATCCTAAAACCTGCAAGAGAAAGGCAACAAGTGACATAAAATGAAACCCCATAAGGCTATCACCTGACTTCTCAGCAGAAATGTTACAGGATAGAAGGGATTGGCACCATATATTCAAAGTGCTGAAAGGCAGTGAAGACTACTTTACCCAGCAGGGTTATCATCAGAATGGAAGGTGAGATAAAGGGTTTTCCAGACAAACAAGAACTAAAGGAGTTTGTCACTAATAAACCAGCCTTACAAGAAATATTAAACTGACTTTTTAAAGTGGAAAAGAACACAAATAGGAATAAGACAATTATCAAAAGATAAATAAATAAAATCACTGGTAAAGGCAAATACACAGTAAAAGTAGCAGATCAACCAACTATGAAGCTAATATGAAGGTCAAATGACAAAAGTACTAAAATAATCTATATCCATGATAAGAGGGTAATGAATACACACACACACAAAAGAGGTTAAATATAATATTAAAAACATAAAATGTGGAAGGAGGGGAGTAAAAGAGTAGAGCTCTTAGCAAGAGGTAAAACTTAAGAGATCGTCAACTTAATATAGATTGTTATATATGTAGATTATTATATATGAACCTCATGGTAGTCACAAGCCAGAAACCCATGATTAATACACAAAAAATTAAGGGAAAGGAACCCAAACTTAATACTAAAGAAAGCCATCAAACCATAAGGGAAGAGGACAAGAGAAGAACAAAGGAACAGAGAAGAACAACTAAAATACTCAGAAAAAAGTAACAAAATGGCAAAAAGTACATACTTATTAACAGCTACTTTAAATGTCAATGAACTAAATGCTCCAATCAAAAGACATAGGATGGCTGACTGGATAAAAAAATGAAGACCCATATATAGGCTGCATACAAGAGACATACTTCACACCTGAAGACACTCACAAGCTGAAAGAGAAAGGATGGGAAAAGATATTCCATACAAATGGCATTGAAAAGAAAGCTGGGGTAGCAATACGTATATCAGACAAAATAGACTTTAAAACAAAGACTGTAACAAGAGACAAAGTAGGGCACTATATATTGATAAAGGGAACAATCCAACACGACGATATAACACTTGCAAATATCTATGCACCCATCATAGGAGCACCTAAATATGTAAAGTAGTTATTAACAGACATAAAAGGAAAAATAGACAGTAACAGAATAATAGTAGGGGACTTCAACACTCTGCTTACACCATGGATAGAACATACAAACAGAAGATCAATAAGGAAACATTGGTCTTAAATGACACATTAGACCAGATGGACTTAGTAGATATATTCAGACTATTCCATCTAAAAACCACAGAATACACATTCTTTTCAAATGCATATGGAACATTCTCTAGGATAGATTACACATTAGGCCACAAAACAAGTCTCAATGAATTTAAGAAGATTGAAATAATACCAAGCATTTTTTCTGAACACAGCAGTATGAAACTAGAAATCAACTAGAGGAAGAAAATCAGAAAAGCTACAAATATGTTGAGATTAAACAAAATAATGCTGAACAGCGATTGTGTCAATGAAGAAATCAAAGGAGAAATAAAAAAAATTCCTGGAGACAAATTAAAATGAAAATACAACATGTCAAAATTTATGGGATACAGCAAAAGCGGTTCTAAAAGGGAAGTTTATAGCAATACAGGTCTACTTCAACAAACAAGAAAAATCTCAGATAATCTAACGGTGCATCTAAAGGAACTAGAAAAAGAAGAACCAACAAAACCCAAAATCAGTAGAATGAAGGAAATAATAAAAATCAGAGGAGAAATAAATCAAATAAAAGACTAAAAAAAAAAAGAAAAAATCAATGAAACTAAGAGCTGATTCTTTGAAAAGAAAAACAAAATTGACAAACTTTTAGCTATACTCACCAAGAAAAAAAGAGTGAGGGCTCAAAGAAATAAAATCAAAAACAAAACAGGAGCAATTACAATGGACACCTCAGAAATACAAAAGATTATAAGAGAATGTTATGAAAAGCTATATGCCAACAAATTAGATAATCTGGAGGAAATAAATAAAGTCTTAGAATCATACAACCTTCCAAAACTGAATCAAGAAGAAATAGAGAATTTGAATAGACCAATCACCAGTAAGGAGATTGAAATATTAATCTAAAACCTCCCCACAAATAAAAGTCCAGGACCAACGGCTTCCATAATGAATTCTACCAAACATTCAAAGACTTAATAACTATCCCTCTCTAACTCTTCCAATAAATTAAAGAGGAGAGGAAGCTTCCTAACTCATTCTATGAGGCCAATATTACCCTGATACCAAAACCAGACAAGGGCAAGACACACAAAAAAATTACAGGCCAATATCACTGATGAATGTTGATGCAAAAATCCTCTACAAAATACTAGCAAACTGAATACAACAATATATTATAAAGATCATGCACCATGATCAAGTAGGATTTATTCCAGGGATGCAAGGATGGTTCAACACCTGCAAATCAATCAATGTGATACACCACATTAACAAAATGAAAAATAAAAATCACATGATCATCTCAATAGATGCAGAGAAAACATTTGACAAGATACAGCATCCCTTTATGATAAAAACTCTGAATAAAATGAGTATAGAAGGAAAGTACCTCAACATAATAAAGGCCATATATGACAACTCCACAGCTAATATCATATTCAACAGAAAAAACTGAAAGCTATCTCTTTAAGAACAGGAATAAGACAAGGATGCCCACTTTCACTGCTGTTAGTCAACATTGGAAGTCTTAGCCAGAGCAATCAGGAAAGAAAAAGAAATAAAAGGGATCCAAATTGGAAAGGAAGAAGTGAAACTGTCACTATTTGTAGATAACATGATTTTAAATATAGAAAACCCTAAAGAATCCACCAACAAAGATTTAGAAATAATAAATGAATACAGTAAATTTGCAGGATAAATCAACTTATAAAAACCAGTTGCATTTCTATATACTGACAATGAAATAGCAGAAGAGAAATTAAGAATACAAGCCCATTTACAGTTGCAACAAAAAGCTAAAATACCTAGGAATAAATTCAACCAAAGAAGTGAAAGACCTGTACAGTTAAAACTATAAAACATTTTTGAAAAAAATTGAAGAAGACACAAAGAAATGGAAACATATTCCACGCTCTTGGATTGGAAGAATTAACATAGTTAAAATTTCCATGCTTCCTAAAGCAATCTACAGATTCAATGCAATCCTTATCAAAGTTCCAACATTTTTCACAGAAATAGAACAAAGAATGGAACATGAAAAGACCCCAAATAGCCAAAGGAATCCTGAGATAAAAGAATAAAGTTGGAGGTATGACACTCCCTGATTTCAAAATATACTGCAATGGTATAGTAATCAAAACATCATGGTACTTGCACAAAAACAGACATACAGATCAATGGAACAAAATCGAGAGCCCTGAAATAAACCCGCACATCTATAGACAGCTAATTTTTGACAAGGGAGCCAAGGACATACAACGGAGAAAGGAAAGTCTCTTCAGTAAATGGTGTTTGAAAAATTGGACAGCCACATGCAAAAGAATGAAAATAGACCATTATCTTATACCGTACACAAAAATTAACTCAAAATAGATTAAAGACTTAAATGTAAGTCCTGAAACCACAAAACTTCTAGAATAAAACATAGGCAGTATGCTCTTTGATATCAGTCTTAGTAGCATATTTTCAAATACCACGTCTGACCAGACAAGGGAAACAAAAGAAAAAATAAACAAATGGGACTGCATCAAACTAAAAACTTCTGCACCAGAAAGGAAACCATTGGCAAGATGAAAAGACAACCTAACAATTGGGAGAAGATATTAACAAACCGTATATCTGATAAGGGGTTAATATCCAACATATATAAATAACTCATACATCTCAACAACAAAAAAACAAACAACCCAATTAAAAATGAGCAAAAGATCTGAATAGACATTTTTCCACAGAAGATGTAGAGATGGTCAACAGGCACATGAAAAGATGTTCAGCATCACTAATTATTAGGGAAATGCAAATCAAAACTACAATGAAATATCACCTCACACCCATCAGAATGGCTATAATTAACAAGACAAGAAATAACGAATGTTGGAGAGAATGTGGAAAAAAGGGAACTCTCATATACTCCTGGTGGGAATGCAAAATAGTGCAGCCATTATGGAAAGCAGTATGGAGATTAAAAAATTAAGAATAGAACTACCATATTATCCAGCTACTCCACTTCTGGGTATTTACCTAAAGAACATGAAAACATGAATGCATAAAGATATATGCTCCCCTATGTTCATTGCAGCATTATTCACAATAGCCAAGACTTGGAAACATCCTAAGTGGCCCTCAAGGGATGGATGGATAAAGAAGACTTGGCATATACACACCGTGGAATACTACTCAGTTATAAAAAAAGGATGAAATCTTACCATTTGAACCAACATGGATGGACTTGGAGATTATCATGTTAAGTGAAATAAGTCTGACACAGAAAGTCAAATACTGTATGATCTCATTCATAAATAGAAGCAAACAACAACAACAAGCAAACACACAGATACAGAGATTAGGTTGGTGGTGACCAGGAGGGAAGAGCGGAGGGAGGAGGTTGAGAGGGCTGACTGGGCACATGTTTGTGGTGATGGTTGGTAATTAGTCTTTGGGTGGTGAACATGATGTAGTCTACACAGAAATCAAAACATAATAATGTATAATTGAAATTTATATAATATTATAAACCAATGTTACCTCAACAAAAAAAATACAAAGCTAAGAAAGTTGATGTGACTGACAATATATAGACAAGTTTAAGTTTGCTACAGAGGAGAAAAAAATCCTTCTTTTTAAGAGCAAGTGAAACGTTCATAAAAATTATCCAAGCATTGGGCCATAAAGCAAACTTCAGTAAGTTTATAAAAGTAGAATTAATACAGACAATACTTCTTGATCACGATGCAGGAAGACAATGAATGTATATTAAAATCAGTCCAAAAAATATTCTTTCACTTAGGAATTTAAATACTGTCTTGAACAAATCTTAGTTCAAAGAGGAAAACACAGAAATGAAGAGTATTTAAAGAATTAGTGAAAGTACATGATACCTACCAGAATCTAAGGGACACAACATTCAGAGGGAAATTCATAACCTTGGAACTTACAGTGACTTTTTTAAAAAAGAAAAGATGAGGACAGATAAATTAAGCAATAGATGCAAAAAGGTTAGAAAAATATAACAAAAAGTGAAGGAAAGTGTAAGTAGGAAATTTATAATAAAGATAAATTCATTAATAAGTTTTGAAAACTTCAAAACAATACAATATGCAAATTAAAACATTTTAGGAGGAAAACAAGTAAATAAGTAAACTATTAAATAGTTTAATCAAGAAAAAGGAGAGAGAGGAGTGAAGTCAGCAAGATGACAGACTAGAAGTTCCCAGCGTTCATCCTTTCACAAAAACAATGATTAAACAGCTCACCACCAACAAAAAGAGCTTGAGGAGAGCTCCAGAATATAATGAAGAAGCTGCAGTATCCCAGTGGAGCACAAAAATGGAGAATGGCACGTGGAAAAGTGTAGGGCATTTTATCCATGTTCTCACATCCCCCAGTCTAGTGCAGCTCAGTGCCAATAAGGAGCCATCCAGCTACGACAACTCCCCAACCCCTGCCACCACACGGTGGTGTAAAATGAGAGCAGGAGGGCCCCAGCAACCCTTGCCATTGCTGTGGACACCTGCAGCTTTTGCCAATGAGGAGCCCTGCAGTCTTCATCAACACTCACCCCAGCTGATAGAGCTGCCTGCAGTTCACACTGCTGCACTACCCTGGAGGAGAAGCTGTCACTGCCTTCCTTCCCAGGCTGGAGCTGCCACCCCTGCCATGCCCCTAGGCCTGGTGCCACAGTGCGCACACCATGGACTTCAGTGCTGTTACAGTTCTATGCATGACCATACCCCAGACACTGGTACCACCACCGCCCTGAGCATGCCCATACCCCAATTCCAGCACTGCCACTCCTCCACTTGAGTCTGCAGCCTCGATCCTCGATGCTGTTGCTGCCACACACACACTCATATCCTGGATCCTAGAGCTGCCACATACATGCCCTTGTCCTGGTCCCTGGCACCACCACTCCATAGAACCCCATATCTTGGAAATTGGCACTTCTGCCATGCATGCATCCATACCCCAGATTCCAGCACCAAAAGGTATCCCTTCACCTCTGACTTTCTACTGTGGGTAAAGTTAGCACTGGCCACTGAGAACCCCAGCACCTGCTGCCATGCACACCAGTAGCTTTGGTCATCAAGGATCCCCACTTTATTCCCCAATGCTGACCTTAGCTGATGGAGCTATCTGGAGTCTATATCACTGCATCCATTGTCCCCTGAAGCTGGAGACATTAATCCCCAACCAGGTAACCTTCACACTTCCTTGTATGTGAAGATTTTCCCCTACCAAAGCCAGTCCATAAGGTCTGAAAGAAGTGAATGCTTCTTCAAATGCACAGACATCAACACAAGGATACAAGGAACATGAAAAGTCAAGGAAGTATAACATATCCAAAGGAACAGAATAGTTTTCCAGAACTGACCCCAAAGAAATGGAGATCTATGAATTTCCCAACAATGAATTTAAAATAATTGTTTTAAAGCTCATCAAGCTACAAGAGAACACAGACAACTCAGTTCTAAAGGGGAAGTTCATAGCAATAAGTGCCTCCCTCAAGAAACTAGAAAAATCTCAAACAACCTAGCTTTACACCAAAAATAACTAGGAAGAAAAGAACAAACAACGACTAAAGTTAGTAGAAGGAAGGAAATAACAAAGATCAGAGCATAAGTAAATTAAATAAGGATAAAAAAGACAATAGAAAAGGTAAAGGAAACTAAGAGGTAGTTCTTCAAAAAGATAAACAACATTGATTATCTTTAGCTAAACTCACCAAGGAAAAAAGAGAGGACTCAAATAAATAACATCAGAAGTGAAAGAAGAGATGTTACAACTACTACCATGGGAATACAAAGGATCGTAAGAGACTACTATGAACCAGCAAATTGGACAACCTAGAAAGAATGAAAAAATTCCTAGAAACATACAACCTACTAAGAGTGAATTATGATGACCTAGAAAATCTGAACATACTAATTATTAGTAAGGAGATTGAATTGGTAATCAAAAACCTCCCAATAGGTAAAAATCCAGGACTAGATGGCCTCACTGCTGTATTCTACTAAACACTCAAAAAAGAATTAATACCAATCTTTCTCAAACTCATGAAAATTTGGAGAGGGTGAATGCTTCCATACTCATTTTATGAGGCCGGTATTACCCTGATACCAAAACCAGAGAAGGATGCCAAAGAAAAGAAAATTACAGGCCAATATCACTAATGAACATAGATGTAAACATCCTCAAGAAAATATTAGCAAAGTGAGTTCAACAATATGTTAAAAGAATCATACACAATGATCAAGAGGGACTTATTCTAGGGATGCGAGGATGGTTCAACATCTGCAAATCAGTCAATGTGATACACTCCATTAACAAAATGGAAGATAAAAATCATATAATCATCTCAATAGACGCAGAAAAAGCATTGGACAAAAGCCAACATCTGTTTATGATCAAAATTCTCAACAAAATGGGTATAAAGGGAATATACCTCAATATAATAAAGGCCATATAAGACAAGCCCACACTTAACAGCATAATCAATGGTGAAAAGCTGAAATCTTTTCCTCTAAGATCAGGAACAAGACAAGGATGCTCACTCTCACCACTTTTATTTAACGTGGTATTGGAAGTCCTAGCCAGAACAAATAGGAAAGAAAAAGAAAGAAAAAGAGATTAGGAAAAAGAAAGAAATACAAATTGGAAAGGAAGAGGTAAAACTGTCACTATTTGCAGATGACATGATGTTATATATAAAAATATCCTAAAGATTCCATCAAAAAACTGTTAGAACTAATAAATTCAGTAAAATTGAAGGACACAAAACCAATATCCAAAAATCTGTTGTGTTTCTCTACACTAATAATGAACTCTCAGAAAGAGAAATTAAGAAAACAATCCTATGGCCAATTGTACCAAAAAGAATAAAATTCCTAGGAATAAATTTAACCAGAGAAGTGAAAGACGTGTATATTTAAAACTATAAGATATCAATGAAAGAAACTGAAGAAGACACAAATAAATAAAAATATATTCTGTGTTCATGGATTGGAAGAATAGATATTGTTAAAATGTCCATACCACCTAAAACAATATACAGATTCAATGCAATCACTATCAAAATTCCAATGGCATTTTTCACAGACATAGAACAAACAATCCTAAAATTTGTATGAAATCATCAAAGAACGCAAATAGTCAAAACAATCTTGAGAAAGAAGAACAAAGCTGGAGGCATCATGCTCCCCTATTTCAACTATATTACAAAGATATATGTATGGTATTGGCATTATAACAGACATACAGATCAACGGAACAGAATAGAGAGCACTGAAATAAACCCATGGAAATATGATCAATTAATTTATGACAAAGGAGCTAAGAATATACAATGGGAAAATGACAATCAGTTCAATAAATTGTGCTGGGAAAATTGGATAATCAAATGCAAAAGAATAAACTGGACCACTATCTTACACCATGTACTAAAATTAATTCAAAATGAATTAAAGACATGAACAAAAAGACTGAAACCATAAAACTTAGAAGAAAACGTATCAGTAAGCTTGACACAGATTTTGGTGATAATTTTTTGAACATAACACCCAAAGCAAAAGCAACAAAAGCAAAAATAAACAAGTGTGACTACCTCAAAGTAAAAACTTCTGCACAGCAAAAGAAATCATGAACAAAATGAAAAGGCAACCAACTAAATGGGAGAAATATGTGTAAATTGTATATCTGATAAAGGGCTAATATCCAAAATATATAAAGAACTCATACAACTCAATAACAATAAAAGCAATCTGATTTAAAAATGGGCAGAAGATTTAAATAGATATTTTTCCAAAGAAGACACACAGATGGCCAACAGATACAGGAAAAGATGATCAATATCATTAGTCATCTTGGAAATGCAAATCAAAACCACCATGAGATATCACCTCTTACCTGTTAGAATGGATATTATTAAAAAGACTAGAAATAACAAGTGTTGGCATAATGCGGAGAAAATGGAATGATTGTGCACTATTGGTGGGAATGTAAATTTGCATAACGACTATGGAAAACATTATGGAGGTTAAATAAAAAATAGCACTATCATATGACCCAGCAATTCTACTTCTGGGTATTTATACAAAGAAAATGAAAACATTAAATTGAAAAGATATATGCACTCTTGTGTTCATTTCAGCATTGTTTACAATATCCACGATATGGAAACATATCCATATCCATGCGTTCATCGATGGATGAATGGATAAAGAATTTGTTATATAAACGCACAATTGAATATTCTTAAGCCATAAAAAGAAGGAAATTTTACTATTTGAGACAACATGAATGGACCTCAAGGGCATACTGCTAAGTGAAATAAATCAGACAGAGAAAGCCAAATACTATTGGATCTCTTTTACATATGGAATCTAAAAATTAAATTAATTAAAAAAAATCCAAGGTCACAGATACAGAAAATAGATTGGTGGTTGCCAGAGGTGGGAGGTGAGGAGTGGGAGAAATGGGTAAATTGGTTTTGTTTTCAGTTTAAATATATTTTAAAAATTAAAGAGCAAGATTAGACTATCAAGGGTCCATGGAAATGGATGTAACTCTAAAGATATTACAATTGTTATTATAAAGTTCTCACTTGAGGATTTCAGCTTTTTAGATTCATTGGCATATTTGTCATTCTCCTGAGCAGAGTATAAGCTCCATTTCTTTATGGAGCCCATGAGTATCTTGAACACAAGTGCAGGCACTGTTTTTGTTAATGGTGACATAGAGGGGACAGGTGAATGTACCTAGTCTTAGTCTTTTATAATCTTATCAATACAAGGTGCTATTTTAACACTCAGTAAACCATAAACACACTTGATTCACTAGGAGACTCTGAAGATCACTCGTACTTGGGCAGAGGCAAGCCAAGCACTGCATGCTCCTGAAGTCAGCTGAACCTCTGTGGCCCACTCCCACCATGATGTAAAATAAAAGCAAAGCATTCTGTATCATTATTAGAATGTCATATTCTCACTGTGCAAGGATCTGGCGGGAGTCTTTACTGGAATGCAAGTAATACAAGAACCTTTGTAAACATTTACTATAATTTTATGAGAAAGGTAAAAAAATGAACTTTTTACCAATTAGTACTATAAAAAATATCCAGTAAATATTCACTTGATACAGGATTATCAATGAGATGAAATTACTATACGTGACAGACTACACTGTGAAGTAAAAGATGTAAAATTGTGAGATGTAGCCCTTTCTTGATATTAGAAATCTTTGTGAATAACATAACAATGACTGTTCTATTTTTGTTTACCTGTTCACACATTAAAACAAAAACAAAATACACTATCCTGTAGATTAACATTTTAAAAATTACAAAATTACATATCCTTTATGTTAAGTAAAATGATTATGTGTAGAAGGCCCACTATAACTTAGTATCTTTAAAACTGGAAGACAAGTAATTATGTTCTGTGACTATTATCACAAATAATTTTCCCAGAAGTATTTCCACAGATTAATTTTTAATAACCTTACCTTTCCCTCCAAATGGAAAACACTGATATTCCACAATATTATTTATCCAACCAATAGTTTCTATTTGCAATTACACAAATACATATTAGTTTACTTATTTCAATGATATATTCCTTGTGTTTTGAAAGCTTTACGTTTAAGACATTGGAAATAAGCAGACATTTATCTTCCCCCCAAAAAAGAACACAGATAATTCAACAAAATCAGGAAAATGATACATGAACAAAATAAGCTCAAAAAGAGATGCAAATTATAAAAAAGAGTCAGATAGAAATTCTAGATTTGAAGAATACAATGAATGAAATGAAAAATGCAATAGAGAGCTTCAGCTTCAAACTTGAGCAAGTAGAAAAAGGAATCTGTGAAGTTGAATATACATTATACCTTATCCAGTCAGAGGAGGAAAAAAAAAAAGAATGAAAAATAGTGACAAAAGTCTAAGGGATTTATGGAATATCATAAGATGAATCAATGTATGCATCATAGGAGTCCCAGAAAGAGAAGAGAGAGACAAAGGTAGAAAACTTATTTAAAGAAATAATGGCTGAAAATTTCTAAAATCTTACCAGGGAAATGGACATTCAGATTCATAAACTTAAAAGGTCCCTAAACAAGATCAACTTGAATAAGACTACATTCAGACACACTATAATTGAACTGCCAAAAGTCAAGGACAAGAAAAGAATTTTGAAATCAGCCAGGGAAAAATGACTTATCACATATAAGGGAACCCTCATAAGACTATCAGTGAATTTCTCAGTAGAAAACTTGCAGGCCAGGAGAGAGCAGGATGATATATTCAAAGTACTGAAAGGAATAAACTGCCAACCTAGAACACTAGACCTAGTGGCAAAATTATCCTTTAGAAATGAAAGAGAGACAAAGACTTTCCCAGACAAAAAAACTGAGGGAGTTCTTCATTGCTAGACCTGCCTTACAAGAAATGCTTAAGGGAATTCTTTAAACAGAAATGAAAATACACTAACAGCAAGGTGAAAGCTTAAGAAAACATAAATCTCATTGGTGAAGGTAAATATACAGATTAAGGTAATACTGTAATGGTGGTGTGTAAATTACTTTTAACTTTAGTATAAAAGTTAAAAGATAAAAAATTTTAATGCATATACAATAGAAACAGAAGCAAACTCTGACTACAAGGACACAAAGTGTGTGTATGTGAGGGAGCAAGTCAAGGTTTGGGTTTCTGTGTGCAATTGAAGTTAAGTTGTTATCAATATATAACAGATAGTTACTACTATAAGACATTTTACACAAGCCTCTAGCTAACCACAAAGAAAAACCTAAAATAGAGACACAAAAGACAAAAAGAAAATAATTCAAGCAAATCACTACAAAGATTCATCAAATAACAAAGGAACATAGCAAAAAAGGAGGAGAGGAACAAAACAACTGCATAATGGAGAGAAAACGATTCACGAAATGGCAATAGTAAGTCCCCTATCAATAATTACTTTAAATGTAAATAGATTAAACTCATCAATCAAAAGGTGTGGATTGGTTGAATGGATAAAACATCAAGATCAAGGAATATGCTGTCTACAAGAGATTTACTTTGGATTTAAAGACATACATAGCCTGAAAGTAAAAGAATGGAAAAAGATATTTCATGCAAATGGTAACCAAAAGAAAGTAGAGGTGGCTATACTTACATCAGACATATACCCTAAGTCTAAAACTGTTTCTAGAGACAAAGAAGGTCATTACATAATGATGAAAATGTTAATTCAACAGGAAGTATAGCAATTATAAACATAAATGCCGACAACATCAGAGCACCTAAATATATAAAGTAAATATTAACAAATTTAAATGCAGAAATTGACAGCAATATGGCAATAGTACGGGACTTCAATACGCCACTTACAACAATGGATAGGACATCTAGATAAAAAATCAAAAAAGACATAGTTGACTCGAACAATCCCTTAGAGACAAACAAACTTTCCACCCAACAGCAGAAGAATGCACATTCTTCTCAAGCACACATGGAAAATTCTCCAGGATAGATCACATGTTGTTAAAACAAGTCTTAACCAATTAAAAGATTGAAATCGTTGTTAAGGTAGCACAGTAAAGCTGTGTAAATATACATAGCAAAGACATTTCTTCCCTGTATAATCCTTGAAGGAGCTGTGACAACTTGCCAACTGGATAGGGTTGCTCAATTTAGGAGATAAGAATATAGCATTCTCAGCCAAATTTGAATTTCAAATAACAACAAATAATTTTTTTGTATAGTTATGTCCCACACAATATTTGGGACATGTAACCAAGATAGCCTTAATGGTCTCCTCAGCTTCAGTAATCTTTAGACAAATTTCTTTCTGACTCTAGACCCTTGACCTCCCTTTTCTTAGAAGACTTACTGTAGAAAACTTACAACTGTAAATTATTTCTCTGCCCCTTTGAGGTATAAATCTTGTACAACCCAGGAATGTCTTTCAGTAGGACCTGGGAGCCTTCCCTTTGATATATAATCATCAAGAAAGATAGGCCTTTATCTTCCTGTCTCTATGGGATGATAGAAGCCTAACTTCCATAAGCAAACACAGATGACCTATTCATATTGACCAACCTCCCTCCCCTCAGTGTCCTTTGGTATTTTTCCACTAGCTCACCCTGCACTAAAAAACTTTCCTGCCTTTTGTTTCAATGGAGTTGAGTTCAATCTCTCTACCCCATTGCAATAGTCTCTCTCCTCATTGAAATCATCTTGAATAAAGTCTTTCTTACCTGTTTAACTGTTCTAGTGCAATTTTTCTTTTATGCATACTTATACTAAAAAGCTATTTGTCATTTATCTGAAATTCCAGTTGAACTGGGTGTCTTATATTTTATCTGATGACTCTATAGTTTTGTAACATGGGGCAAGCCAGAAACCCTCCTTTAATTACTGTTTCTTTATCTGTCTAAAAACCAGATGATGATTCTATTACTGCATATGCTTTGTTGGGATTATATTATATAATCCAGATGAATCTCTTAGCATAGTGTTTGGCGCATAAGAAATGAACATTACATGATTTCTGATGCTGTTATTATGCTTATTAATAACAATAGAAATTGGATAAAAACAACATGGTTCCTACCTTATGAACTTTCATGACAATGTGGTTAGTTTTCACAGTGGGTACCTATTCCTTTCTCCTACTATTGTAGTTAGAGAAAATAAAAATTGCGTTTTTTAAAAAATTCATATATACAAAGTAGTTTTCATCCCCCTTGTCTCTCAAGCAGGTTCACAATTATTTGTCTTCTATGAATGGGAGTTCTAGTTAACAGGAATGACAGATAAACTAATTTCACACCATAAAATGACATGACATGAAATCTGATCCATATGACTATAATTCTCTACTCATGATTACCCCACAATTTAACAACTGAAAGCCAAATCTTGGTTCTATTAAGGATCTAGCTTCACTCTATACCTTGCTTTTTCATTAGTCAATTTTCAATTATTTGTGTTGATTGAGATAAAGACTAAGGAAAAATTAACCCTGTTATTCATCTAGCCATTTATTGCACAAATATTCACTCATTCCAGAGCAAAGTAATCAGTAACAGTTTGGGTGGCTTGGAGCCTTGACCCCTACTATCCTCCTTTCTTTGGAGAGGGCAGGTAGTGAGCTGAATGAAAGGCAAAGATGAGGGGATGAATGACAAAGGGTAGTTATAATGCCTAGATAAAAATAAATTGCCGCCAGCTAGGTATATGAAATTTTAAAGTAGTAAGTATTCTATGGAAAATATACTAAGATAGTTTTAGTCCTACAAGCATTTTGGAATGTGTGTGTGTGTCTTTCCACTGATGTGTAGAGTACACACATGAAGGCCTTGACACATTTTCATACAACTCTTACCTAGCTGGCGGCAATTTACTTTTATCTAGGCATTATAACTACCCTTTGTCCCCCACCCCCTCATCTTTGCCCTTCATTCAGCTCACTACCTGCCCTCTCCAAAGAAAGGAGGATAGTAGGGGTCAAGGCTCCAAGCCACCCAAACTGTTACCGATTACTCTGCTCTGGAATGAGTGAATATTTGTGCAATAAATGGCTAGATGAATAATAGGGTTAATGTTTTGGAAGATTCAGAGCAGTATTACCCAAGGTTAAGTGTTAGGGTGGGGATTTGAACATAAATCTTCTGACTCTATGTCTGAATTTATTGTCATTGACAACTTCTTATAACACTAAAATTTAAGACAATCATTTTCTTCTAATTATATACTACTGACTAATAATGAGGGTCAAAGAAAAACAGACGTTGGCATGGTGAACATTCTATTTGCTTTTATATAGAAGATTCTCACTATTTAAGAATACCATAGTATATCAGTCATATTTCTATCAGAGAAGCAGAACTGCCAGGAGTGATAAGGGATATGTTATAGTTAAATTCACTGTAATCATGGAAATTTGTTGGGCAGGCTGTGTAGGCTGAAGCCTCTTTATCTACCACCCAGACTTAAGTCATAATACAGGTCTGCCGGACTGACAGTCAGGAAGCAAAGCCATGTGCGGATGAGAGCAAGAACAAGCTGGGACCCACAGGTAGAGTTTGAACCCAGAAGGACAGCTGGAATCTGAGGACACATTGGAATCCATGTCTGTTATCATCTCCAACTTTGATGGCTTTGGGGACTTGCAAGAGAAGCTGGCATCATTGTGAGGAAGCTATGGACACAATTGGCATCGGGTTAGAAACCAAAGGAGCTAGGGGAGCTATGGATCTGGGTGCTGCTCTACACCAAGGTGAGCTAAGAGATCAATGACAACACGTGTGAGCAGCCATAGTACCTGGAGCTCAGCAATTACCACCGAAACATAAAAAAAAATATATAGCTGCTACTTCACTTTCTCCTTCCAAATCTTGTGTAAAATGTTTCTTGTGCCCAGTAATATTCTGGAGACATAAAGGGAAGGGAATTCTGGAAAAATAGTTTGAGCTTAGCCTCATTGGCACAGTATAAGCTACCATAGCTGGTATTACAGAAAAGACATGGAAAGAAATCTATTTAAAATGCAGATGAATACTTCCTTGGATTTTAGGGGTGAAAAGTGTGATTGAGAATTTATCTTGAAAAAGAAACCTAAAATTTATGAAAATAAAGAAATTTTATCTCATTTAATACAATATAGCTTCTAATTTGAGGTTGGCCCTGTGGTGCAGTGGTTAAGTTTGCACGTTCCGCTTGGATTCAGATCCCAGGTGTGGACATACACACTGCTTGTCAAGCCATGCTGTGGCAGGCATCCCACATAACGTAGAGGAAGCTGGGCATTGATGTTAACTCAGGGACAGTCTTCCTCAGCAAAAAGAGGAGGATTGGCAGCAGATGTTAGCTCAGGGCTAATCTTCCTCACAAAAAAAGGGAAAAAAATGTAGGTTCTAATTTTAATTATGTGTTAATTTTTTAGGGAGGACAAAATCCGTATCAAATGTTGGTTTCTTTTTTCTTCATATAAATTTTCCAACAGCAATATTAGTAACACAGCATTCTATTCTTTACTTCCCTGTTAACTATCTCAGGAAAATCATAATGAGGGTCAGTTTTGAAAAATAATTTGGAGGCATCCCAAGATTTTCATAAATTTCCTCAAAAGCTCCTCTTAACCTTTTGGTTCCCAAAGATTCTTATTTGAATTGCCTGAAAGTATTCGTATTTGAGTTGTCTGTTGTGTCTCTGTCCACATTGATTTTCTCTTCATTTTCAACTGGTCTAACTCTGCCATATCATCAATAGATTTTCCTGTAATTGATTAGTTCTCTATAATTATCTTCAATGACTTCATGATATCCTGCGTCTTGTAAAAGACTCGTAATTGTTTATTGCATGTTAACAGGCTTACCTACACAGACTTTGATGATAGTCACAGATACACAGTAAAAAGTTGAGAGGAATGTTTGAGTGGGGGTTAATTTTACAAATGGTCAGTTCATTAGTGAATATTGTGTAATGATCGTATTAGTCTTACATGGTAATTACAAGGCTTGGGCTCAGATAAATTCCCTGATAATGAGGACTTTTAAAAACTAATAAATAGGAATTACCCATTTTCTATAAATAGGAAATTTCCAGAGAGGACAATGTGATTCTTTTACACATTGGTAGTGTATTTTACATGAAATTACTTAGACCCAGAGAAATTTACAACTCTTTATTTCCTTCAACTTGGTTATATCAGTGTAAAGCCCTCCCTTATTTCTTCTTCCAGTGATGGGAAAAACGTATCTACTAAGTCCAAGAATAAAAATGTCATGTAGGCTCTAGCAATGATTTTCTTCATTGATGACCCTTTCATAACTAGACTCTGAAATTATCTATAATATCTATAAATTGAATAATAAACTAGCTCTTAAGTAAATACAAAATGGTAAGGTCTTTTGTTATGGCAATGCTCACTTTCCAAAGTAACCAGAGACTCAAGTCTCAGTCAGTGTGGAGAAAGCCCATGCGAGTCCCTGAGCTACAGTATAGGATCAGTACAGAAATGATGAGAAGTGGGGGCCAGCCGTGTGGCCGAGTCGTTAAGTTTGCGTGCTTCTCTTCGGAGGCCCAGGGTTTCTCCTGTTTGGATCCTGAGTGCGGACATGGCACCACCCATCAAGCCATGCTGAGATGGTGCCCCAAGTAGCACAACCAGGAGGACCTATAACTATAATGTACAGCTGTGTACTGGGGGGCTTTGAGGAGAAGAAGAAGAAAAAAAAGACTGGCAACTGGTGTTAGCTCAGGTGCCAATCTTTAAAAAATAAAGAAAGAAATGGCGAGAGGACCACTGGACAAAAAGAGACCTCAAGTTTAGACAGGGTGTAAAGGGCATGGGATTTGTTGATGAGAAGCAGGAAAGACTGGGGCTGGCACCTGAAGACTAGGCATGAATAGACACCTCTACAGAGGCAGCAAGGATCAAAGGCAGTACGTGGAATAGAAGCCAGGATGATGCGGTATTCTCCTGCTCCACACTGAGGGCTCAGGTTATCATGGCAAAGTAAGAGAGTGGAGAGGAAGGGGGAGAATTTTATATTTAACTGAATACTTACCCAAGAGTGACTGAGTTTTAAATAACAGATGACCCATACACTTTGAATTAACAATTGTAATTATTTTCAGTAATCCATTGAAATGGGAACTCATGAATTATGCTGAGTTCAGTAACTGAAATATAAAATTACATATTTTTCTGACCAGTATTTTCTTTATAAATTTCAACAACACTGCATGTTGACTTGACCAGGGAAATCTCCATTGAGGAATTTATCCAAGAGAAATACATGCTCACATAAATAAGCAAAGATTTGTGTACAAGAATGTTAATTGTAGCTCTTCATTTTATGGTAAAAAGCTGGAAGAAATCCAGATGGCTGTGAACAGGGATTTGTGAAAAGGAATTGTGGTACATCCATGTGAAGGAATAGTATTCAACTGTCAAAAATAGATGCTCAGGAATTCGCATTTTGAGGGACTTTATTAAAATTTAATTAAGATGATTTGGCAGGTTATAATGAGAATGTGAAAGTTTGGAGACAAGTTTTTATAGTATTTAACTTATCCTTGGTGTTCCCTATAAGGTAAATGGTTGACTATTTTATAATGGAATAGACAGAAAATTCACATGTAAACTTTTTACCATGTTTAAGATGCTCTGTTTATTTATTTTTTATTTATTTATTTATTTTGCAGTTTCTTTTTTAATTGCAGTAACATTAGTTTATAAAATTATATAAATTTCAGGTGTACATTGTTATATATTTCGTTTTCTGTGTAGATTACATCATGTTCACCATTCAAAGACTACTTACTATCCAGCACCACACTCATGTGCCAAATCACCCCTGTCATCCTCCCCTCTTTCCCTTTGGTAACCACCAATCCAATCTGCTTCTATGTGTTTATTTGTCGTTGTATTTATCTTCTACTTATGAGTGAGATCATACAGTATTTGACTTTCTCCCTCTGACTTATTTCACTTAGCATAATACCATCAAGTTCCCTCCATGTTGTCACAAATGGCCAGATTTCATCATTTCTTATGGCTGAGTAGTATTAGGATGCTCTGTTTAAATAAATCTTCATTCAAATATATCCTGCATTAGAGTCTTAATTTTAAATGTACCAATCTATTTGAAATATCTACTTCAGCTTGAAAATTTTGTGGGCAAAGAAGATATAACCTTAGCTAGTCATTGTTTCATTATTTTGAATTCTAGAAAGAATGATATTAAGATGTTCTTACTTCATAGGATTGCTGTGAGATATCAGTAAGCTTTATATAACTGAATTACAAGTAAATCCCCTAATGCTTGGAGAATAAGGGGTTCTGTTTAATTAAATATTCCATTTTACTCAGAGTTATCACATAAGCCATACATGGTTTCAACTTTAAAGTACTTGAGAAAAAAAATGAAATGCAGTGAAAACAAAAATTGGACTAGAACATACCTTAGTTTTGATTTATTTTTAGAATCTTGCAGTGTTTCAGAGTCATGGACAAAAACTGTAAGAAACCAACCAGAGAGGTATGGCACATAAACCGAACACCATTAGGCTTCCTTGAATTTACCTACTGTATTAATTGGCTAGGACTGCTATAACAGAACACCGTAGACTACCATAGGTTTAAACAACATGGATTTATTTCTCACTGTTTTGGAGGCTAGAAAGCCTAATATAAGATGCAGGCGCCAACTTGGTTTCCTAGTGAGGGCTCTCTTCCTGGCTTGCAGATGACTACCTTCTCACTGTGTCTTCACAGGGTAGAGAGAGAAAAAGAGAAAGAGAGAGTGCTCTGGTCTCTCGTCCTCTTCTTATAAGGACGATAGTCTCATTAAGGGGGGAGGGCATCCTGAGACGGGAACCAGCCTGAAGAGACAGAGCCATCTGTAAGGCCCCTGGCCTTACAACATAAGGCCCCTAACCAAATGGCAATCCAGGAGAATCAGATAGAGGCCACCAAGATCCCCATTCCACAGCCTCTAGACTTCCCGGGCTTACGCATGCACCCTAGCACCCTGGAGTCCATTGAAGGCGACCCTAGCCCCATTAGCATAGTAAAAATCACACCCAGGGGTGGAGAGCTAGCATGCTAATGATACATGCATCACATGTAGTAGCGTGCCACGTGACAGTGCAGGTGCAAGCACAACCCCACCTCTACATGCCATGACAAGGCACTCCTCCCTAACCTTTGCCTAATAAAAGCCCCACAATCCTGTTCACTAATGAGCCGGTCACCTGCCCCTTTCCTTTCTGCCCGAGCTCCCTTGTGCCTCTCCTGTGCATAAGCTAATAAACTTTTACTTTTTTCTCCCATTTGTTGTCTCTCTTGATTTCCATCCTCGGGGACAGTAAGAATTCAATGTGCCAGTAATAGTCCCACCCTCATGACCTCATCTAAACTTAATTACTTTCAAAGGTCTCACCTCCAAATACCATCACATTGGGGATTAGAGCTTCAATCTATGAATTTTGGGGAGACAGTTCAGGCTATAGGACCCACTAACTTTACAAAGTGGAAAACTTTAGCCCAGAGAGGGAACAAATTTACTAGCCTAGACTCAGGCATAGTTATTGGCAGAACTCAGCTTGGCCTCAAGTCTCCTGATTCCTGGTCAGTAAACTCACATAGTACTTTATCAGACTCTCTTTCAGGACATATTTCTCTTTCTTCCTTCTTATAATGATTTGTCTACAAGGCATATTGATCCTACCAGATTGTAAGTTCCCTGAATACAGAATCGATATCTAAAGCATCTATTGACTATTTTATTTTATTTATATTTATATTAACTTATATATATTAACTTATATTTATTTATATTAACTATTTTATTTTTCATAAAAATTAAGTTGTGGATTCAGAGGGGCTGTTGTGTTTCTGAATTTTCTAGCTGTTATGTATTCAAGTATATAGGAATTTACTGCAGTATTTTAATGATATATTTTATCTTTATTACTTCTGTTTTGTAATTTTATAAAGACTTTATATTAATTAAATTTTGACCAATAGTATTTATTATACATTATATATGTCTATTCGCCATGTTGCCAATCACTAGTGTTATAACTATGAAACTGAACTTTTTCTTATGTGGTTCTGGTTATATTATTTTTCATTAAATTTTAGCTCATATAGAAGGCATATGGAACATGACAGTGCCATAGATGATGTCTCTTGGGTTTACTCCTTGGACATATGCTTTACATACAAAAAGATATTTCAATTCACCATATGTGATCCATATTTGAATGAGGAAATGGAGCCTCACAGGAGATGTATCAAAATAGCACATGCAAACATTTACTATTTGTGCCAGTAAGTGGATCTTTAGCAGAAAACTCAACAACTACCATATGCAGCAGCTGTTATTCAGTGGACCAAAAATAACAGCCTGGAACAATGCAAGCTGCAGTTTTAGCATACTGGAACCCCATCCACCTAGCGAATACTTATTTCTCAAAATCCATTCAGATGCCTAAGAGGCTCTTCATTTGCAATTAACCATTGTAATTGTTCTGACCCAGACATGCTAGCTAGGGGAAGCACTCCAAGAAAAAGTTTCCTGAGCTTTCAGTCAATTGCCAGAGGGGGAAAAAACAGTAAACAGATTGTCTATTCCCCAGGACAACTTTTGGAATATAACACAAAATATTTTTTAAAGAAATCTTTGGATGGCAAATATGGCTGAAACAATACCTTGCATGATTTAACAATGTTAACCAGTTTATTAATTAGATGCCTCTCTGAAACACCACAAAAGGGCTGTTTCCTATGCAAAGTATTTTATTTGCTCAGACTTTTTGGTCAGCTGAGATAGTAAACGTGAGTACGTGCTGTTATTTATTGAAAGACAGTTAAAGCCAGATATGCCGGGAGTTAATTTTTGATGCATTGTGATAATAATACAGAGAACTCTATTATCATTATGGTAGTGGGGAAAGCAATGCTCAGGAGACAAAGTCACTGGCTTAGAACTCCAGTCTACTACAGGCTTATATATAAGGCCCTTAGAAGCCTCAGATTCATCTCTTATTAAGTGTGATGGCAATAATCTCTACTTCTGATTATTTCAAAGGGTCGTTGTGAGGCCAATTACACAATGACTACTACTACTACGTAACATCGTTTATTGAATTCATGCTATGTGTCAGAAGTTGTGACACTGCTTTATATCATGTCATTCAATCCTCAAACCAACCCACAAGGTAGTTTATTTCTGTGCTGAATCAACACGTAAACCTGCAAATCCCAGTGGCTTTACACAAAGAATTGTGACGTAGAATCAGGTGAAACTTCAGAGAAGCTTTCTGGGATGCTGTGACTCAAGGATCCACATTGTTTTAATTTTGTGAAGCCACTACTTCAATACATGCCTCCTTGGTCCCTAAATCTGGAGAAGAGAGATCTGGTCTCAAAATCTTTAGCCCAGAAGTCACCCAGGAGAGCCCCCTAGCCAGAACTATCACATGACCCTGCCTAACTTCAGCGGGCAGAGATTATGGGGCAGCACATGGATATTAGGTGAGTAATCAGCATATCTGCCATAGACAGTGATTTTCCCTTTTTTACCTCTGAGGGAACTGAAGCTCAGAGACATTAGGTAAACTACTATTAGATCATGTAGCTGTTCAGTAGGATACTCCGTATTCATCCCAAGTGTGTTTGATTTAGGATCTTTATTAATATTTTGATGATTTATTACCATGTATTAGTGAATCACAATAGGCTTACAAAAGGGATATTTTTATAATTCTTACTTTAATGACCTTCTCATATGATGAGAAATGAATTCTTTCATTTAGGTTTTTCTTTCACTTCAGGAAAAAAAACTTTCTACTGTTTTGTCCCGTAAGTTTGGGAAATTAATATTCAAATTACTCAGACACTTTTATCGCAGAGAAATTATTTGAAATAAAATTTAAATAAATGTTTCAAAATAAACTTTGGATCTTTTTGATAAACATACAAATACTGTTTGAAGTAGAAGGAGTAAATGCCGGTCTTGGATATGTGTTTAAAAATATTGTAAAAATTAAGAAAGAAAATCTTACTTTGGTACTTTTATATAGACATCAGAAAAATTAGAAATCCACCAGTTTTGGTTAAAATATTTTTTCACTGTATTTTTGGGAAGTGCATCAGAAAGTGAGTAAGAAAGTCTCATGTTACTGAAATAGCAAAATAAATCAGCAATAAATATTCTAATGTAATTAAAATTGTAAAATGGAACAATAGGTAAATCATCCATAGCCGTAACTGAAATATGTAATGTACTACTAGAACACAGCATATGGCTTAATAATCGGGTATTGCATATGGTAAATATTTGTCATATTTGTGCTCTTATTTATGGCTTTTCAAAGAACTACAAGAACAGTAGGATTAATTCAAAGACTCTGATAAGAAAAGAATAGACTATGATTATATTAGCTTTGCAGACAGTCATGGGCAAATAAAATTGTATGTTACACCAAGAATACTGATTTTATTGTACTAATGTGTAGTCTCCAAAATTAGCATGGATTTCTGAAAAAAAAATATACATCGAGTAATTCTGGAAAGTGCTTTTATTGTGACCATTGATAATATTCATTTGTGTAGTAATACAATCTTCCTCCATCTTCTTCCATGGACTGTACTCAAGAACCACAATGTTTGTTTCTGTTTGCAGGAATTCAGACACCTCAATTCATTATTTCAAATTGACACTTTAGATAAAATTCACTCTTCTATTTGTTTTTTATATTCTAAATTCAAAACCCATTTGGTAGGATTTGGAGATATACTTTTTTATGTACAAAGATATATCATGGAAACAGATAGTTTTGGTCACATGCGGCCAGCTGAGGGAAGGAACAGCATCAAAGGTTAACATTTGTTTGGTAGGTATAATGTTCTGATTACTCTTATAAACTCTAACATGTTTTACACAGTTAATAACTAATAATAAAAGTGATATCTAGTCTTTACTGAGTTCTCTTCTCTTTACCAGGACTTGTTCTGAGTGGTTCACATAAATGAACTCATTTGGTCTTTATGGCCTATGAGGAGGGTGTATTATTGATATCCTCAGTTTACAGACTAGAAACTTGGTGCTTAAAATAGTGAAGCAGGCTGCGAAAATCACACCACTCACTTGGGACAGAGCTCAGTTTTGAGCTCATAGCTGTGTGATTCTAAAGTATAACTTTCCTTCGTGGTACTATGATGCTCCCTCTGCCTACTTTGCCACTTCAGCTGCAGCTTTTGAGCAATTGTGTCATTGTGTCTTCACACCCAATTGTTTGAGTCAGGTTTAGGAAAGAATGTCTCTTCATGCTAACAGAGTTATTAATTGCATGGTTGGAAATCGTTGGTTTCAGAATGGTGGCTATGATAAATCTGACCAAATGAGGCTCAAGGAAATTCATTTGTTTTTCACTTTCAAGTAAAAAGCATTAGAGCATTTCATTCTCTTTACAGAAGAGATTAGAGAAGAACAATTAGAGGGGAAAGCTATTCTCCAATGCCTACAGAGCCACCATAAAATACTGCATATCCTTCTCAAAAAGGGGATCTTGGCTCCCACTAATGAGGGAAAAGCTATTCTCAAATTGCTACTTAACATCATGTGAATTATATGAAAAGCAGTGTTATATTTTTTTTAAGTACCTTGTCAAAAGTATTGCCTGCTATATCATTTCATAGTCCCTCTGCAAATTCCCACGTTAGAAAGAAAGTCTTTTTGTGGGATTTATTTCCAGGAAATCCTTCTTCTCCCCTAAGGAACGGTATGCCTTGTCTTAGTAACATGCTCATTTTTACCCTGGAAGTTGGGAAGCTCAGACCCAATCTGAATGCTCTATCAAAGCAATCATTTAGTATCTGTACTAGTCGATTTGTGCTTTTCTTATTTTTCCTTTTTTTCCTGAGAACACAGCTAGACCATATTTTCCAGCATCACTTGCAGGTAGATAACTAATTTGAATCAATGAAATATAGGTAAAAGTGACGTGTGTCATATTCAGACCTGGTCACCCAGTGCTGATCTTCTCTCTCTTCCTCTAACTGCTTGCTGATTCACAATGCCTATGGTCATCTTGGAAGGTATGGACTGAAGAAAGCAGAGCCTCTTTCAACCCCACTCTCCCACCTCCTTGTCAACAGTTATACCTTACATGGGCAATAAATAAATTTCTAAAGCATGAAACCACCAAGGCTTCAGAGTATATCAGTTACAGTGGCTACTATCATATTAATTACTAAAGAAATTGATAACAGATGTTGGGTGTTTTTTTCTTTTCTTTTCATTTTTTTAAGCTTTTTTGAGGTAAGATGTTGGGTGTTTGTGTAACAAAAATTATAGCAGAGTGAGTTCTACTTCACGGAGACATTCAGGATCCCAGGTTGACAGAGGCTCTGCCATCTTCAAAATATCCCTTGCAAGGTTGTTCTTTGTTTAGTAGTTAATTAGTGGGTAACAGGAAAAAACTGATGTCAGAGGCAAGAAAGAGGGAAGTGCAAGTTATTCAGTAGCAAAGCATTTGTTTGTGATAACTTGGAGACAGATAATATATATATACTAAGCCTTTGGCTATAGGAAAAAGTTTTGAAAAATGTATCATTGGTGAGTATTGCTTGCCACTGGCTGAGCAAACCATAGTATTAGAGGAAGGAGATTAGATTGAACGACAATTAGCTGTTTTTCACAGAGAAATAAAAGAGAATAGAAAGTATCCAGAAATTTGAGGTCCTGCAAGATTTGGAAAAGTTGATTGGAAAAGTAGAAGCCAAACAGGAAGTAAGATCAAAAAAGTCTCTGAATGACAAAAATTCATTTAGACTCAACCTTGCAGCAAAAATCCAATTGATATGGAGCCTCCCACTCAAATCAGAAGGTCTCAATATAGCCAATATTTATTTGCAAGAGAAGCATGTAGATGAAGAAACAAACAAAATCTCACTTGAAAACTATGTCTCAGAAAAAAATTTTGTTTGGCTATCAGAACATGGAATTGACTGGATGCAAATAAATCAGATGCTTAGTAAGATTTTGAAGGTATTGTATTTTCTTTTTTTATCTTAGTTTTACTTTTTTTAAAATTGAGTTCAGAATAGTTTACATCAACGTGAGATTTCCGTTGTACATTATCTCTTGACTGTCATTACATAAGTGCTCCCCTTCACCCCCGGTGCCCCTCTCCTTCCCCTGGTAACCACTGAACTGTTTTCCTGGTCCAAGTACTTGTTTATATTCCACATATGAGTGAAATCATCTGGTGTTTGTCTTTCTCAGACTGGCTTATTTTGCTAAATATAATTCCCTCTAGGTTCTTCCATGTTATTGCAAAGGGGATGAATTTGTATTTTTTTCTGGCTGAGTAGTACTCCATCGTATATATGTATATATACCACATCTTCTTTATCCTGTCATCGGTCAATGGGCACTTGGGTTGCATCTATGTCTTGGGTATTGTGAATAGTGCTGCAATGAACATAGGGGTGCATATGTTACTTTGGATTGTTGATTTCAAATTGTTTGAGTATACCCAGTAGTGGGATAGCTGGGTCATATGGTAGTTCTATTTTTAGTTTTTTGAGGAATCTCCATACTGTTTTCCATAGTGGTTGCAAGTTTGCATTCCCACCAGCAGCGTATGAGGGTTCCCTTCTCTCCACACTCTCTCCAACATTTGTTATTTTTAGTCTTAGTGATTATAGCCATTTTAACAGGTGGTATCTTAGTGTAGTTTTGATTTGCATTTCCCTGATGATTAGTGATGTTGAACATCTTTTCATGTGTTTATTGGTCATCTGTATATCTTCCTTGGAGAAATGTCTGTTCATCTCCTCTGCCCACTTTCTGATTGGGGTGTTTGCTTTCTTATTGTTCAGCTGTATGAGTTCCTTATATATTATGGAGATTAACCCCTTGTCGGGTATATGATTTGCAAATATTTTCTCCCAACTGGTGGGTTGTCTCTTTGTTTTGATCCTAGTTTCTTTTGAGTTGCAGAAGCTCCTTGGTCTGATGAATTCCCACTTGTTTCTTTTTTCTTTTGTTTCCCATGTCTGAGAGGACATGGCATTTGAAAAGATCTTTTTTAATTCAATGTCAAAGAGTGTACTACCAATATTATCTTCCAGGAGTTTTATAGTTTCAGAACGTATCATCAAGTCTTTGATCCATTTTGAGTTTATTTTTGTGTATGGTGTGAGACAGTGGTCTACCTTCATTCTTTTGCATGTGGCTGTCCAGTTTTCCCAACACAATTTATTGAAGAGACTATCTTTTCTCCGTTGTATCCTCTTGGGACCTTTGTCAAAGATTAGCTGACTGAATATGTGTGGTTTTATTTCTGGGCTTTCAGTCCTATTCCATTGATCTGTGTGTGCCTGTTTTTGTACCAGTACCATGCCATTTTGGTCACTATGGCTTTGTAGTACATTTTGAAGTCAGGGATTGTGATACCCCCAGGTTGTTCTTTATTCTCAGGATTGCCTTAGCAATTTGGGGTCTTTGATTGTCCCATATGAATTTTAGTATTCTTTGCTCTATTTCCGTGGAGAATGTCATTGGGATTCTGACAGGGATTGCATTGAATCTGTAGATTGCTTTGGGTAGTATGGACATTTTAACTATTTATTCTTCCAATCCATGAGCAAGGAATCTCTTTCCATCTCTTTAAGTCACTATTAATTTCTCTCAGTAATGTCTTATAGTTTTCATTGTATAAGTCCTTCACCTCCTTGGTTAAATGTATTCCTAGGTACTTTATTCTTTTAGTTGCGATTGCAAATGGAATTATATTCTTGAGTTCTCTTTCTGTAAGTTTGTTATTGGAGTATAGAAAAGCAACTGACTTTTGTAAGTCGATTCTTTATCCTACAACTTTACTGTAGTTGTTAATTATTTATATTAGTTTTCCCATGGATTTTTTGGGGTTTTCTATATATAAGATCATGTCATCTGCAAACAGAATAGATTCACTTTTTCACTCCCTAATTGGATTCCTTTTCTTCCTTTTTCTTGTCTAATTGCTCCGGCCAAAATATCCAGTGCTATGTTGAATAAGAGAGGTGATAGTGGGCATCCTTATCTTGTTCCTGTTCTCAGGGGGATGGCGCTCAGTTTTTGCTCATTGAGTATGATGTTGGCTGTGAGTTTGTCATATATGGCCTTTACTATGTTGAGGTAATTTCCTTCTACTCCCATTTTGTTAAGAGTTTTTATCATAAATAGCTGTTGGATCTTGTCAAATGCTTTCTCTGCATCTATTGAAATAATTGTGTGGTTTTTATTCCTCTATTTGTTGGTGTGGTCTATCACATTGATTGATTTGTGGATGTTGAACCATCCCTGTGTCCCTGGTATGAATCCCACTTAATCGTTACATATGATCCTTTTGATGTATTGCTGAATTTGGGTTCCCAAAATTTTGTTGAGAATTTTTGTATCTATGTTCATCAGCCTTATTGGCCTGCAGTTCTCCTTTTTTGTGCTGTCCTTGTCAGGCTTTGGTACCAGAGTGATGTTGGCCTTGTAGAATGTGTTAGGAAGTGTTCCATCCTCCCTAATTTTTTGGAATAGCTTGAGAAGGATAGGTATTAAATCCTCTCTGAAAGTTTGGTAGAATTCCCCAGGAAAGCCATCTGGTCCTGGGGTTTTATTCTTTGGGATGCTTTTGATTGCTGTCTCAAGCTCTTTCCTTGTGATTGGTCTATTCAGATTGTCTGTTCTTTCTTGACTCAGCTTTGGGAGGTTGTAAGAGTCTAAGAATTTACCCATTTCCTCTAGGTTACCCATTTTGTTGGCATATAGTTTTTCATGGTATTCTCTTATATTCTGTTTTATTTCTGTGGAGTCTCTTGTTATTTCTCCTCTTTTATTTCTGATTTTGTTTATTTGAGCTTTATCTCTTTTTTCTTTGTAAGTCTGGCTAGTTTGTCAATTTTATTTATCATCTCAAGGCACCAGCTCTTTGTTTCATTGATACTTTCTACTGCCTTTTTTGTTTCAATAGCTTTATTTCTGCTCTGATTTTTATTATTTCTCTCCGTCTGCTGACTTTGGGCTTTGTTTGTTCTTCTTTTGCTAATTCAGTTAGGTGTAATTCGAGATTGCTTATTTGGGATTTTTCTTGTTTGTAAAGGTGTGCCTGTATTTTGATGAATTTCCCTCTTAATACAGTTTTTGCTATATCCCATATAAGTTGGTATGGCATATTATCATTTTCATTTGTCTCCAGATATTTTTTGATTTCTCCTTTAATTTCTTCAACGATCCATTGTTTGCTCAATAGCGTATTGTTTAGTTTCCACATATTTGTCCCTTTCTCAGTTTTTTTCTTGTAATTAATTTCTAGCTTTATGGCATTATGATTGGAGAGGATGTTTGTTATTATTTCAATTTTTTAAAATTTATAGAGGCTTGCCTGGATTCCCAACATACTGTCTATCCTTGAGAATGTTCTGTGCACACTTAAGAATGTGTATTCTGCTGTTTTTAGATGGAGTGTTGTATATATGTCTGTTAAGCCCAACTGGTTTAGCTTTTCATTTAATTCCACTGTTTCCTTGTTGATTTTCTGTCTGGATGATCTGTCCAATGACGTGAGTGGGGCATTGAGGTCCCCTACTATTATTGTGTTATTTTTAATATCTTATTTTAGGTTTGTTAATAGTTGCTTTATGAACTTTGGTGCTCCTGCGTTGGGTGCATAGATATTTATAAGCATTATTTCTTATTGATGGAGTGTCTCTTTGGTCATTATATATTGCCCTTCTTTGTCTCTCTTTACCTGCCTTATCTTGAAGTCTACTTTGTCTGATATAAATATTGCAACACCTCCTTTCTTTTGTTTGCCATTAGCTTGGAGTATCGTCTTCCACCCCTTCACTCTGAGCCTGTGTTTGATCTTGGAGCTGAGGTGTGTCTCCTGGAGGCAACAAATTGTTGGATCTTGTTCTTTAATCCGTCTTGCCAATCTGTGTCTTTTTATTGGAGAATTCAGTCCCTTTACATTGAGAGTGATTATTGATGTATGAGGGCTTAATTCTGTCATTATAACACTCATTTTCTGGTTTTCCTGCATTTCCTTTGTTTCTCATCCTGTGTGATTTGGTCACCCCATTGAATTATGCAGGTTTTTATGATGTGTTTCTTTGTTTTTTCCTTATTTATGTTTTGTGTCTCTGTTCTGCTTTTTAGTTTAGTGGCTACCCTGAAGTTTGTATTCAGAATCTCATGTATAACATAGTCTATTTTCTGATGGCCTCTTGTTTCCTCAGTCAAAACTGATTCAGTCCTTTTCCTCCTCCCCTCCTGTTATTTTTCTCATCTCTTATTCCAACTTGTGTTGAAAGTTTGTGGTTAAAGTGACAAGATTATCTTTGTTTTTGGTGTTTTCCTTCCCTTTAGCCTAATGCTATCGTTGAGTATTTGCTATCCTATTCTGAGTCTGTCTACCTATTTATCTCCTTACTCTGTGTTTTGTGACCCCTTTCTCCCTTTTTTACTTTTTTCAGGTATGAGGGCCTTCTTGAGGATTTATTGCAGTGGGGGTCTCGTGGCTACGAAGTCCCCTAGCTTTGGTTTGTCTGGGAAACATTTAATTTCTCCCTCATATCTGAAGGATATTTTTGCTGGATAGAGTATTCTTTGCTGAAGATTTTTATCTTTTAAAGTTTTGAATATGTCATTCCATTCTCTCCTAGCTTGTAAGGTTTCTGCAGAGAAATCTGCTGAAAGTCTGATAGGGGTTCCTTTGTAGGTTATTTTCTTCTGCATTGCTGCCCTGAGTATTCTTTCTTTGTCATTCATTTTTGCCAGTTTTACTACTATATGCCTTGCAGTAGGTCTTTTTAAACTGACAAATCTAGGAGATCTGGAAGCTTCCTCCAAACATATTTCCCTCTCTTTCCCTAGATTTGGGGAGTTCTCTGCTATTATTTCTTTGAACATGCATTCCACTCCATTCTCCTTCTCTTCACCTTCTGTAAGACCATAATTCTTACGTTGCATTTCCTCATTGAGTCAGATATTTCTTGGAGACTTTCTTCATTTCTTTTTAGTCTTAGTTCTCTCTCCTCCTCTGTCTGGAGCATTTCAACATATCTATCTTCAATTATGCTGATTTGCTCCTCTATGATGTCCACATGAGTATTCGGGGAATCTGTATTTTGTTTTATCCGTCCCATTTTGTCTTTCATCTCTAATATTTCTTACTGATTCTTCTTTATAGTTTCAATCTCTTTTGTGAAGTAGCTCCTGAAGTCATTGAATTGTTTCCCTATATTCTGTTTTACCTCATTGAGTTTTTTGATGATAGCTATTTTGAATTCATTGTCATTTAGTTTACATATTTCTGTGTCCTCAGGACTGACTTCTGGGTACTTGTCATTTTCCTCTTGTCTGGAGATTTGTTGTAGGGCTTGATGTTAGAAGGTCGGGTCTTTCTCATTCTGATATTATTTGGTTGCACTTACAGCCTGTCGCACTGGGTGGAGGTTGAGAGTTGCGTATTCTGAGCCCTCCGACTTCAGAGGAGATGGCACAGCGTGGGTTGGGGGAGGGGTGCTTTCTCCTGTGTGCAGGCCCTGGTTTCCCCATCAGCTCTCACTATCTGGTCTCCTGGCGTATTAGCTTGATGAGGTCACCCCACGCTAGAGCTTTCACTCCATTAGAGGGCTTCCCTCTAGGCTGCAAGGGCCCTAGGGAGTCCTGCGTGATCCCACAGTTGTGCAACCCCTTCCCCACTCCTTCCCTCATGGAGCCTCCCATGGCAGCGATTGCAGTCTTTAGGGGAGGGAGTAAAACTCTCTCTTACCCTGTTCTACCTCCTCTGAGGGGGGCTTCAGCCTGTCCACCCTCTGTTGTGTGGCTGCATCTCTCTCCGAGGATTTTTGTGCTGTTATGGTATTTTCTGTTGGAATATGGTTGCTCCCTTTTGTTGTATGTTGGAGGGGAGAGAGTCCTGGGCAAGTTCACTCCACCATGATGCTGATGTCACTCGAAGGTATTGTATTTTCAAAAAACCCACAAGCCTAGCCTAAAAAAATAAGCTTGTCTTTTTAGGCTTAAGATGGGAAGAAAGCACATAGTGGAACTTGAGTAGCCTCTGAGAAGGGTATCCTCATCACCCACTTCAGACATGGCCAAGTACAACAGTAAATACGGAAAAACCAAGTAGGAGCAGAGTTAGAGGATATAAAAAACAGTGGTAACCCTCCTAGCTTCCAAGAAAGCAAAATCAGGATCTAATTAAGAAATGATCCCACTGCCAGGGCAGAAGTGCCTAGTGTTATAGACATATGTAATTCTCTTTGTAATTCACATAGACCAGTGACTCCTATGTGTCCCCTGTTCTTCCCTTTTCTTAAAGGACTTTATTGAGATAATCTTTTTGCTGCTTCTCCATTTAATACTGTGTGTGTGTGTGTGTGTGTGTGTGTGTCTGTGAGCATCTGTGCTGAGGTGGGTGCAGATGATGCTTTGCCCTTTCAATCATAGGTGGCTGATCTATGTGGAGCCATAGCAGGTCCTTATGGAGGTGTATGTGCTTCACCCAGAGATTTCAGAAATTGAGCTACCTGCAGAGACTGGGTGAGACTTGGGAAGGAGATGGATGTTTTCTATGTGTGGGACAAAGAGTAAACCAGGTATTCTGTGATCAGCAGAGTGAACTGTGGCAAAAACTGCCTAGCTATTTACCAAACCAATTTCATTTTCTTTTCCTCTGGGGCATAGTGTTAGACTTTATTTCCCAGCATCCATTGCAGTTAGTCATGACATATGACTGAGTTTGTGCCAAAGGAATGTTAGTAGAAGTGATGTGCATCACTTCCAGGTCTGGCTCATATAAACTTCCTGTGCAATCCCATCTCTCTTCTCGTATCTACTGATAGGAAGTTAACACTCTGGGAGAACTTGTGAGAACTTGCAAGGAATGTGTTGAAGAAGGTAAAGCTCTGTCAGCCTACATCAGTGAATAACTGCTGAGAGTAGATCCCCACTCCTGCTCCAAATGACTTTTACCTGAGAGAGAAACAAACTTCTATTTTAGTAAGCCATTGAGATTTCAGTTTTCATTTATAATAGGAGCTGGCTTTATCTTGCTCCATTTCCTTATTTTGAATTAACTACAAGTTTTAATGGTATATTTTAAAAATCTTGGGTGTAAGCTACCATAAATGTGTTCAGTGGAAAGAGGCAGGTGTAAATATAATAAAACATCCAAATAAAGTGGATGGCTGTGAATTCATGAAACCCAGGAGATAGTCTAATTTACTTCCATGAAATTAGAAAATTCAGTCCTTGCAATTTTGCTGACTTAATACAAGAAAGGGTAACTATTGCAAATATATCTGAATGTTTTGATAATCATCTATTTGCCTAAGAAGTATATTTCTGATACTATCAGATATACTATAGGAACAGTTACTTTTATAACTTATGCAGAGTCTGAAAGACTTTTCTAAGTGAGATACTATTATTTATTTATTTATTTTTATTTTATTTTATTTTTGTTGAGGAAGATTGGCCCTGAACTAATATCTGTTGCCAATCTTCCTCTTTTTGCTTGAGGAAGATTGTTGCTGAGCTAATATCTGTGCCAATCTTCCTCTATTTTTTTGTATGTGGGACGCCACCACAGCATGGCTTGATGAACAATGTGTAGGTCCACACTTGGGATATGGACTTGCAAACCCTGGGCCACTGAAGTGGAGCACATGAACTTAACCACTATGCCACCAGGCCAGCCCCTATTATTTATTTTTTAAGCTATACATGACATGGCCAAACCTATAGAATAATGCTGAAGAGCTCTCTCAATTAGGTATTTACTTATTATATTACTGTACATAATTTACTTCTTATTATTTTGCTTTACGTTAGTTACAAAAAGTGTTGTTTCTTCTAATAAGAGAATGTTCTTTTTTGTTTTTTTATTTTCCTCGACTCAGATCAAGCTACACATAAATTCCAACCACTCAGGAATGATCTCCACTCCTCCCAAGCTAGAGAGCTGGAGCTAATCTCTTGAACAGATTTAGGTGCCTGAATTCCTTTTGACTACCACCATGCTGTCCCAGCTCCCCATCTGCTAATGATTAATGTGCTTCTCACAATTACAATCTTTCCTCACTTAGCTTGGCCTAGTCGTTGGAATAGTCCCTCTACTTCTGACTCTCTTATTTCAGCTAATGATACCACTAGTCTTATAATCACCCTGACTTGAAATCCTATAGTCAGTTTAATACCTCCCTCTCCCTAACCCTGTACATCCATCCAATCAATTTCAAAATTACATACATTTTACCTCCACAAAGGCTTTCACATGTTTAACATTCCTTCTATTCCTGCTGCCTACACCACAGTTCAGATCCTCATTACTTTCCTACCTTCTGTACTATAATAATCCAGTAATTGGCTTCTCCACTTCCATTTCTCCCCATTCCAATCCATTTTATGCACTGCTGCAAGATTAACCTTCTTAAATTGCATCTCTGATCACAGAATCGCAGACTCTCAAGATAAAAGAGGGCTTAAAAGTCAAAAGATCCAATCTCCTTTCTTTTCTTTCCGTTTCTTAATAAATATCAGAACTGGATATATGCATTTAGTTTGTTTCATTATAGAGGTAATGCATGGTTAAAAAATAAACAGTGCAAAACAGCACTAAAGGAAAAGTAGAAATCCTACTCCTCCCCCGCACCCAAGTTTTACTTCCCAGAAGCAACTGCTGTTTGTTCTTTTAGTTGCAGATTTTTATTTTCCTGGTGGTTACCAGTATAACTTCATGTAATATAGTTATATTGTAACTTTTTTCCTAAATGTACTAACATTTAGCACAATGTCTATTGACTTCCTATTATGAAACGTGAATAAGTTGGTATACTTCTTCTACCTACTTCTTAATTTTTGTTAGTTTCGTTATTGTCTTCTTTTTCATGTTTTAAAGGCTAAAGTGATTTATTTATTTATTTATTTATTTTGAGGAATATTAGCCCTGAGCTAACATCTGCTGCCAATCCTCTTCTTTTTGCTGAGGAAGACGGGCCCTGAGCTAACATCTGTGCTCATCTTCCTCTACTGTATATGTGGGATGGCTCCCACAGCATGGCTTGCCAAGTGGTGCTATGTCAGCACCCAGGATCCCAACTGGCAAACCCCAGGCCGCCGAAGTGGAACTTGCTAACTTAATCACTGCTCCACTGGGCTGGCCCCAAGGCTAATGTGATTTAAATTTTGTTCTAAGTTTCGTTCTAGGTGGCCAGCCCTGTGGCTGAGTGGTTAAGTTTGCGCGCTTTGCTTCGGTGGCCAGAGTTTTGCTTGTTTGGATCCTGGGCACAGACCTAGCACCGCTCATCAAGCCACGCTGCGGTGGCATCCAGCGTAGCACAACCAGAAGGACCTACAACTAGAATATACAGCTATGTGCTGAGGGGCTTCGGGGAGAAGAATAAGAAGGAAAAGAAGATTGGCAACAGATGTTAGTTCAAGTGCCAATCTTAAAAAAAATGTTTTGTTTTGTAACTATAATTAAGTCCTCAATGCTTTGCATATAGCTTAACTCTAAGAATCAGAAATAACTCTATCATTTAAAATATTATGATTATTAAATTATATCACTATATAATCAGCAGTGTAGTTAGAATTCTACAAAGGGAAAGGAGAACAAGGAAAAAGAGTTATAAGAAGAAGGCCGTCACATACAGTTGAGCATGTTGTGTCCTGTACAAGAACATCTGACCAAAAGGGTGATCGTGGACTAAGATCCCATATGTGACATTCTGTGCCTTAGCATGGCATTGTTACCTTTTTCCAATGTCCAAAAAAGGCCTCTACATGCTAGTTGAGCAGGTTTCTAGTCATCGTGTATCTAATAGGATTATGCTTTCTTGAGGAGGCTATGTCTGATGTCACCTGACCATATGACAACTTAGAAGTAATTTTATTCCTTGTGAATTTGAAGACTTGCTTAGTTTTTCTTTTGGTAGAAGAATGAAAGAAAAACTAAAGCTTCCCCAGATTCAGTATTCTTTGGTCATTCCTATTTCGCTCCCTTCCTGCTACCAGCTCCTCATTCTAGAATGCAGTGAACACCACCACACCTGTCTTCCACTCCCTCTACCATTTGGTATTCCTGGTAGGTGAACAGATACAAGAAGAGGTATTGAGGTGAGAGATGGAGTAGTAGAGTAGCCTTAATTGCTAAAAATGTATTTAATTCAGAGAGTTAGGAAGAGAGAAAAAAGGAAGGTATATAGTGATGATTAGCTTTCTAGTAGGTGAAAGTTACTCATTTCTAGAAAGAGGACTTTGGAAATCTTTGCCCAACTTTTTGTTATGCTATATGGCCTTATTACTACACAAGATAGGGAAAATCCCTTCTGCTTTGCATCAGATTTTAGTTCTTAGAAAACTTCCTATCTCTTTATTTGCAAATATTTAGATCAGCAGTTGGGGGCTAATTTGATGCTTCCTGCCTACCAACACACTGAATCAAAACTGTCAATAAGTCACCTGTCTCTTAGGGAATAGACTGCAGGCTCCCCTGTGCTGAAGCCTCTACAAGAGTGCCACAACCTTATCTTAGCTATAGTCTTCTCTCTTGGAAACTCCTTTCGTGTGTCACCTTCTACTCCAAATTGCTTTCATCTCCTTACTCATACCCTTCATTTTCCTGCCTCCAGGACTTTTGCATCTTATTCCTTCAACTTATTGCAACTTCATCCATTTATTAAGGGAATTCTCTCTTCACTGATCATCTTCCCATGGCTGTCAGATGACTATTGACATGAATATAAGGTCTTTACATACGCAGTTTTATGTTTAACCATAGCGTATCTACAGTAATAGATTCCATTAATGAAATCTATGCAAATTTTATATTTGTCCTGAAGCCCCAAATATTTTTAACATTTAAAATGCGTAACATAATAATAATAATAATAAAGTAAATAAATAAGTAACAACAACAGCAACAATAATTCTAATCAGTAGAAGAATCGTAGTTCAACTTCACCTGTGTTCACTAGGCTGGGACCTCAACAGCTTTCTTTAGAATGTATTGCTGGTGTCATTTTTCCTACAGAGATATGTCAGCCACAGAATGGTTGTTTGTCAACAGGCGTCTTGCAGCAGGTCCTCTATGCATTTTATTCTCCTCTTAACTGCTATTCCTTCTACGGAAGCAGCAGATTGCACTGCAGCTGGCTTTTTGGTGTACAAGGAAGTAAATGAGTTTCCCTTGTATTCCCCATTGCGAGTTTATGTGTGCATTTCCCAGCAGCTTTGTTGGTTTCTTACACTGGTCTTCTGGCCTTCTCTTCCGTTTAGCTAGTGCTTCTCTCTCTCTCTCTCTAGACATGTATGCATGTGTGTATATGTGTGTGTTTCCACTTGTTTCCATTTATCTTATTATCAAAAATATTTGCTATAAAAACAGCTATTTAGGAGACATCCTCATTTCATTTCCCCCTTTTATTCCTTAGAGAAGTAATGCTCCAAGTTGGTTCCACACTTCCAGTTACTCTGAGTGTCAGCTAATCATCTAAATGACAGCAGTGACATTTGGGAGTACAGAATCCTCTTCAACTGGCTTTATAAACCCATCTTACAATTTTTATTTATTGACATCTTACAGCTTGGCAATAAAGTGTTCCTTGAAGCCTTGATGAACCCAGATTTGGGATACAAAATCAACTCAATTTCAAGAGTTTGTTTGAAGAAAGGGCACTAACCCAGTAGACTGGAAATTCGGGAAATGAGAACAGCAACGTATAGGAAAAGTTAGAACTGGGTCTAAGCGTCATAGTATGAAGTCTGATATGACGGTTCAGATCTTAGCTTCTCTGTATACCAGATATGTGATCTTATGCAAGTTACTTAACCACTCTGAGCTTCATTTTCCTCATTGCTAATGAAATGCTGAAGTTTAATGAGTTAATGGAATATAAAGTATCTAGAATAGTGCCTGAATTAAAGTTGGCATTATTATTATTATTATCCCAGATCTGCCACCGTCTTGCCATGTGACTCCATATGATATTATTTGAATTTGCAGGGCCTTTGTTTCTCTCCCTATAAAATTAAAGAATTTGTCAGATGATTTCTAAGGGCTTCTTCCAGTTTTTAGATTTTGTTTTTCCAACTGGTAGAATTGGTAGAATAATGTTCAGTTTGTTATCATTCTGGTGTGTTTGTAAGTCTGACTAACAAATCTCAAATCTTCAGAGCCATATCTACAATAGTTTAATACTGGTTCTATACCAGACAGCTCCTTAGAATGTGGCCTGACAAAATTTCACAACATAGTGCCTCTTGGGCTGTTAGTCAATCAATGGGAAAGTGATCTTGTTCTTTAGATTTGGAAGAGCCTGACATCAATCATTAAGACAACCAGATTTAGAGGCAACAGACCAATTTTACCTGTATATTTCCAGAGTTACCTACCATCATGGCCTATTGTACATTAAGTGTCATTGAGGAGGAGGTCCTTGAGGAAGGCACTGTTCTACCTACAATAGTTTTCTGGCTTACAGTTTAGATTTGATACAACATTAATGTAGAGTTTAGAAGTGAGTAGGAGCATAGAAAGTTTCAACATGGTTGTATTCTAACAAGAAAATTCACCAGCTTTTTCATCTCTCTGGAACACACTTAACCTAGTCTCTGATTCATTTTCCTATGATGGGTGGAAAAAAAGCTGCTATGATCTTTTAAATGATGAAGCCCATCAAAATGCTGGAAGATACTTAGAATGGGAGTAGGAAAACTAACTGTGCGACCTTTGGAAAGTCCCTAAACCAACATGGGTATGTTTCTTCATCTATTAAAACAAGGGGTTGATTCAGATGATCTGTCTCTGAGGCAGAACTTCTATGTCTGTGAAGTTCTCATACTTAAAGTTCCATTAGAATTATATGATCTGTGTTAAAAATGCAGACTTCCAGATCCCAAGTCCATCTATTCTGAGTAAGTCAATCAAGAATGAGGCTTGAAAATATACATTCTTTTTAAAACATACATATGTGAAATTTAAGACTCAGACCTGCAGTGATGACTGGGATGTCGATGAGGCTGGCATAATGACCACTCTTAACGAGTTGCTTAAATGTGCTAAGACATTATAAATCTTCAAAGAATAGCTCTATGAGGTGGGCACTTTTTTGCTAATTCTACCTGTAAAGAAATGGGTCATAAAGAGTATGTGGTAAATAGTTACATATACACAGTTGGTAGATGAAAAGAACTGGGACTTGAGCATAGCTTGGCCAAACTCAAATCCTGCAGCTTTAACTACTGCTTTTTATTGTCTTTTAGGGCCATGCTAAAGTTTGCCATAGATGTAGCATTTTGTCAACATGTTGGTCTTCATTCCTCTATTTTTGGTAGACTCTCACAGTGGATCTGGAATTTCCAGACCACCTAATTTAACCCCACTTGGTCAGGCCCTCCTGCTTGTGTGGCTGAACTAACTGAAACGGTACCATGACTGCTCATCTTGCAAGTGGAGAGAATCACAAAAGCAGCTTTCACTCCTTTCATTCAGAGCAACCAGGCCATTGCAAGGACCATATGGTGCCTTTGTGTGAGTCAGAAAAAGGTACCTCCTCTGGGTCATCCAACTGAATCCCACCGGGGGTGGACTACTTTGAACACTTCTTAGTTCAGACTGATGTAGCACCACCAGGTTTTGGGCTTGGAGAACAGAACTCAGGTTGGATTTATGTCCTGATTTATGCACTTGGCCTGGTACCTTGTTCAGGATGCAAGCTGTGCAACTGTACCCTGCACCCCTGTAGGGCTGGAGCATTTAATATCTCTGCCCTTCGGTTTTCTCTTCAAAATCCTATACTTGAAGTTATTTGATAAAGTTGTACAAACAAAAAAGCAGGTAGAAAATGGTATTGGAAAAAAAAAATTTGTTTAACTTAGATTCCCATATGTGGAAGTCAACACATAAAGGGCAAGCATATGCAGGAAAACTGAAATCTATCCTGGACATAATTTATCTTTGTCAGGTGTCAGTGGACCTGGCCTTTATTTGAAAGCAATTTAATTAATGAGATTAGCGCCCCTGAAGTTCTTCACTGCTGAAATAAAGGAATCCATATACCCTAATGTCTTGCATAGACTTCCTCCTCCCTCCCATCCCCAGTTTAATATACTTTCCAAATGCCAGTCATTGATCATTCACTCATCAGAATTAAAAAAAAGAAAACTCTAAAATTAGTTTTGGATTTCAGGAGAAACAAAACAAAATAAAACATATTTGAGGGTGGTTGAGAGTGAAACCATATTGAGCTTTGTGTTCCAGGAGATTTGTTTGTCAAACAGGAAAAAAAAAGCACCTTACTTTGATGCTGCTCAAAAGCCTGAGGCAGTTTCTACCCCATTTGTATTTCTGGATTTTTTTCAGCCCCATCTGTTTATGTTCTATTGAGCAATGATAGCAAAACAGAAAGCCAGCTTCCGAGGATCCGAAAGCAGGTGGGATTTGGAGATAATTTGAAGGGCATAATGATAAATTCTCAGAATAGAGGATCTCAGATTGGCTGATGCCATTGTTATTTGGCAGTTAATATTTCCTTTACGTTTATGTACTCTTTGTAGGAGACAGAATTTATCTGTGGTGAGAAAATCTGAAATGTTCAGAAATCATCTGAACTGAGATCTTTAAATGTGTGGGTTTTTTTGGTAATTGTGAGACATAATTTTGTGTCTATAAAAATTGGGGGAGGCTTTGCCAAATTCTTCTAATAAATTCCCAGGTTATAACATAGAAAACCCAGGAGATATATTTTAAACTTCCCTCCTTAAATAGCTAAACATTTGATTCTGATGCAGTACGTTGCAGGAAATCAGATAGCATAGAGTTTTATTTAAATAGTAGCTTCATTGTTGAAAGTGACAAGATCTAGAATACCATATATTTAAAAGGAGACATATTTCCCTAAAAATGGGGACAAAAGATGGCAGCATCACCTTACCTTGCCTTTCATTTGACATATTTATATGGCAAAATTTTGACATAAAGTCATCCTTGCCAAAGAGTCTGTGGTTTTCCTGGACTTCTGCCAAAGGACAGTGCAGCTTTTCATGATTTGCCTCAGCACACAGGGACAATGGTGACCACCATGGAAAATTTACACACCCCTTTCATTATGGGTAGGCACAGAGACTTCTGCCCACCCACCTACTGAAGGCTACAGGCAACAATGAGCGCATTCCCTAATCAGACATGCATCATCATCTCCAATTTCTATGTACTGAGAACCTAGAGGGCTGTCAATTCTGTAAGCTGGCACTGGATAATGGCTGGTACTGGGTATCCTGCTAGGGGCTAACACATAAAACAAATTCTTTCTTCCAAGGAAGGATTTCTCTGAGGTGAGAGAAAAGACATGCATGGATGAGTAGGTGCCTCCATTTTTCACCCATAGGCAATTAAAATTTAGTACTAGTCAGATTAGGTTAGGCTATGATGACCTCCAAAGCTCATTATACGTGTCTCATAATAGAATGAGTTTCACATAAACTCTAACTCCGGTACATATTGGGCAGCTCTTCTACACTTTGTAGCTCTGTCTTCTGAATACACAGCTTCTAAGGACACTGCAGAGAAAGACAAAAGTGGATGAACTGTCTCGGTACAGAAATAAAATAGGTCATTTCCTGTCATCATCCATTGGCCAAACTAGCTATCTTGTTCCAACATAATTGCAAGGAAGGCTGGGAAGTATTGGGGAGGACATGGAATAACTAAATATTCCGCAAAAACTACCCTGAAAAAGTCTGGGGTTTCATGCTAAAATGCAAATATTTTTTAAAGGAAAGAAACTGGTTTTGCATATCACCTGGGGTTAGCCTTGGAAGCTATTTTCTCCTGGTGAAATATTAAAAAATGAAAGGATACATGGAATTTAGTGAGTTTATTTCCGTACTTTGAGCAAAGCAATCAGCCATTAATTTATCTTAGCAGTCTAATTCAAATCAATCTGTATACTTATACTAATATGCAGAATTTGAATGGAATAGTGTTAAGATCTTAAGCTCTGGAGAGAAACTACTTAGATTCAAAACCTGTCTCTATTACCTGCTGGCTGCTTCACGGGCATGTGGTATAATCTCTCTGAGACCGAGTTTCCACACCTGTGAAACGGGAGTGATGATGCTAATAAGAGGGTAGCTTCCTGAGCTAACATAAGGAGTAAATGGAATGATATGTGCATAGCACAGTGTTTGGCACGTAGTACATACTCAATAATGCATGGATATTTTAAAGAAGAAAAGCCAAGAAACGAATTTATTCTATTTCCTTAGAGTTCCTTATGATATGATCGGTGTCAATTCACTAGTTATGGCATATAGTTGGCAATGGTTGTTGTTGGTGGACTATCCACAAGTTTGTACCCTATGCATTTGTAGTGAGAGACATAATACTGAAATAAGTGAAGAATCAGAAAGGGGACTCCACAAAGAAACTCATTAATTCCCTGAACATCCAAAGTTAAGGACTATATCTCACAACCTCTTCATATCCTCAAAGCAGTTAACTCATGCCTGGCAATAAAGTTTTCTCAGTTATATAATTGAATGAATGAATGACATTTGGGTAGTACTTTTGATAATGTTTACTATTGTGTTTGAGAGGCAGCCCACAAGATCTAAACAGACTAATTTCCTGTGCTAGAGCCAAACAGAATCCTAAGCCAAAATATATACTTGTCAATGCTTTAAACTTTCTCTGTTTTAACATTAACCATCAAACTTCACGAAATGACAATTAAATTTATTTTTTGTCAAATAATTAACTAGATATCCTTCGATACACTACTTTCTAAAGAAGTTAGAGTTATTACTTCTTATTTGTTTTTATTTTAGTTTCATCTCAGAAGCTTTCAGTGGGAGAAAGCGTATCAACTCGAAGCTGCTAATTCTAATATGATCCCAATTGCTTTAAAGTGGTGATGTAGCCACTGAGATTTATTTGTGAATGGTTGAGATATTTGGTTGGCAAGAAGCTATAGAATTTGAGAACCCCCTTTTTGTATACCTTAATTATATCTAATGAGATGATTTCTAGAACAAGCAAACTTCATGCAATCTGTCTATACTTCTACCTCAATGTTGTGCTGGCTGAAACAGTTCTCATTAATTGGATAGCTGTGAGTGTAGTAATCAGTGACAAGTTCTAGGAAGGCACCAGAAGACAGCTTCTCTTGTGTCACTGGGGGAGAGAAATTCATTTTTTCACTTATTTATGTGAGAGTAGCTGATACCAATTAAGCAAAAATGATTTCAAATGCTAAGAATACGTCCTCTAATGTAAAAATGAATTAGCGTTTATATTCTTTGAAAACATTCACAAATGAATGCATTCCACTCTAACTAATGGCACTCATATTAATATTTATGGGCCATGGGATATCATTGTCCATTAAGTAGATCTTTATTTTAGAGCATGCATAAGAAATGACAGTGAAGAAACTTTCTCCAAACTGCAGAACATGTTAACATAGCCCAGGTTTGAAAATAAATGGTGCAGAGGGGTAAAGTCTTAATTATATAAGAGATTCACATGACAGACAAACAGCTGTTAGATATTAATATAGAGGCACACAAGAAACAAGAAATCTTTGGGGATAAAATAAAGGGCAAAAACTCAACAAACAGACTGTCAGAAGGGCCTAGTAGGAAATTGAGGCAAAAAGATGGCATCTGCCAAGGTAAGAATCTTGATTAAAGTTGCTCAAATTATAAAATTGTTACAGTCCTAAAAATCAGCTCCCAGGAGCTGACTGCTGAAGATGTGTAACAGGTGGGCTGGGTTTAGATGCTGTAATGCTCTTAACTATACTGAGGATGAGAAAAAAGAATTCATTATTTTAATGATGAATTACCTCCATTCACCCTTTGGAGACTGCTTCCAGTATGTCTTGAAAATACAAACCTTTTTCTCATTGAAGTCTTTGATATAAGCTATGGACACTTGGGAGCCCCCTGGAGGTGGGATTCCCTTTCGATTTCATAGTAATTAGATAGAAAGTGGCATGTCAGTGGCCATGGATGAAATTGAGCAGGAGTCCTGGCTTGGTGGGAGGGTTTGCAGTGACCAAGGACTGGATGGGAAGGAAGCCAGATAAATAACACAAAGATTAGGGAATATGCAATTATTATAAAGCAGAGAAATCGGTACTAAACACCAGCAAAAAGGTAACCTTGAGACGAACTCTGTTCTGATCCAAGCAGATGTTTCACATAGAAAAGAATGAACCACCCTGAATAACACGGAGGAAAGAACAAATAAGTGATTGCACATAAGTAGAAACAGCAATTGGAAGTAGATGAGCTAGATTCTGATCATAGACTGAACTGCACAATCCCCATGAATGTCAGTTTTCCCACCCAAGGAACCCCAGAACTGTGTTTTATTCATTCCCATTGCTACTTCTCAGCTTTAATGTGATATATTTTTAGATTATTTCCATTTCTTTGACATGAACCTAGACGGCCAGATTTAATTCAAGAATTTAATACAAGAAGAGAAATATGGCCAATCTTACTATATTTCATTGTCTTTTCACTGCTTTCTAGTCTCACCAAGCAGCACTGGATATTAGTGAGAAAAACAGGCTTTACAGCTAGATTATCCTGAGTCTGAAACTCAACATCACCTCCCTTTCTTCATGTTAGTAAAATATTTGGGTGAATTACATAACTTCTCGGAGCTTCAAGTCCCTCTTACCTAAAATAAGAAATAAGAGAGATATTTCCAGCATTCAGTCATATGATGGTGTAAGAAAAGGGCTTGGAAGAGAACCTAGAAAACAGGAACAGCTTAATCACGATGATTGTTTTCATCCTTCTGAGTCCTCCCTTAATTACTGCAAAGCAGAGGCCACAACACCATTCCCACAGAACTAATGATTGCAAGGACTTCTCTGTTTAGACAAAGCACTTGCTCTCCAGATTACCATAGTCACTATGCAATATTATTTATTCGTTTACATTACCTACCTCTTTCTTATAGGTATATGAATGGCTTACCTTTATGTAAAGTCATAAATAGGTGTTGGTCAGGACCTTAGTTTTTACAAAATTCAAGTGTAAAGAAAATGAGGTGACTTGTTAAAATGCCTTGAACATGGTATATAACAACTAAATGATCCTAGTGTCTTTGTGCTAAAACCCCAATGGTCTAACAATCATTTTCTGTCCATTTTTATTATGATATTAATCATTTTTTCTATGTTGACCTTTTCACATATAATTTGGAGCAGGAAGAGCCTTCAAGAATGCCTAGTGCGGACCATTCCTTGGCCAAATGAAAAAATGAGGGAAAGATCTTAGCATGGTAGAAGATCACATGCTGGCAGAACCAGGAATTAAATCTGGGTCACCTTATTGATTATTTAAAGCTTATTAAAGTGCATCTTTAATTTCTCTCTTATGAGTTTCCACAGAAAACATTTAGTACTGCACCTGGCACAGAGTCAATACTCAAAAGTTAGCTGTTAGAATTGCTGCTTCCATTTTTTTTCTTTGTTCACACTATTTCATGTACCTATGACTTTCTGTTCCTTTTAATTAGTCACCATCTGATTTCAAACATCACTTTAGCCCTGTTTCTGGTCAATACATGTTCAAAAACGGATCTTTCTCCTATGAAGTCCATTAGCACTTGCTCTCCCTATCACTTCTTAGCACTTAATCTATGGCCTAGTGCTGTTACTGGGTTTGTTTTTTGTATGTGTATTGTGCATCTTCCATACAAAATTTCTGTTCCATCCGAGGGCAAGGAGGATCTTTGCAGTATGTTCCCCTATCATAGAGCAGTGTGCTTAGTATTTTGCTGATGGATTGAAAGATGTGTAATTCTGGTGTTCTGAGTGACACATCGAGAAAAACTGTGCCAACTCTGTACACCTATGTCCCATGTCATCTACAGCTGAGAACACCAGAGCATCACAGCAAAGTTATGGCAAAGAAAAATTTAACTTAGCAAGTTAGGGAATACTGTTATCTTTTCAAGAACTGCTAAGTTTGAAATTTACAAAGTACAGTGTCTAGGCAACCCCTTAACAAGAGACTATAAATTTCTTGCATCATGCCTGGCATTGCAGAGGCTAGATGATACATTAGAATTACAAGCATCATCACATGGGCTACACATCTGTCAACACTTAGCAAATGGGTCACATTACTACTGGAGAAGGTGACAGTGAGAACCGGAAGTAGAAGCTGTTTAGGAATAATTTAGAAACAAGTGTTTGTTTATTCAGCAGTGCATGCATGAATTGATTTCTCTTGTTTTTACCTCAATATTGAGGGCTGGCCCCCAAATGGACTTTGTACATTTAGCGTAAAGATACACTTCAGTTAAACTGCATACAAATGATTTAATCATGAATGATAGCACACAATTGAGATTCAGCCATAGTTTTGCAGCAAAACTCAAAGTTCCTTTTCTTACTGCTTTTTTCTTTTTAAGTAGAAGCAAATATGAATTTTAATAATGCAGGTATCTGGAGCATAACGGGGCATATCAATATGGTAACACAAAAATGGAACCAGTGGCCATCAAGAATGTTCAGCTCAATAAGGCCTTGGTCTGGCAAAAAGAGATGTGACTGTATTACAGCAACTTCAACACTCCACAAAAAATACAGAGTATCTTAGGAATTAGTTTGATGAGAAACTGTTTCTGATTCCTTTCCTTTCTCTTCCATTCTTGACTTCCATTTGACTTATGAATCTAAGCAAGATCAGGTAACTGGTTTAATGGAAAGCGTGGCAGCTCAAATTGCAGGGTTCTTTCCTCTGAGTGTTAAGACTTGCTGTGTGTGTTAAGTAGAAAGAAAGATCAAGCTCCTAAGTGTAACGGATGAACTTGTACAGTAAATCAGTGAGTAAGAGAGAACGATGCAACAGGTACTTCTAGAGTAATAAGTCACATTTCTGACATGAACAAAATTACTTTGTCTTATAGCATACTCCAACTCTTACTGATGTTAGTTACTCAAGAGATTGTGAACTATCATTCTTTTTTTTTTTTTTAAAGATTGGCACCTGCGATAACATCTGTTGCCAATATTTTTTTTTTCCTTCTTCTCCCCAAAGCCCCCCTAGTACATAGTTGTATGTTCGAGTTGTGAGTGCCTCTGGTTGTACTATGTGGGACGCCACCTCAGCATGGCCTGATGAGTGGTGCCATGTCCGTGCCCAGGATCCAAACTGGCAAAACCCGGGGCCGCCAAAGTGGAGCGTGTGAACTTAACCACTTGGCCATGGGGCCGGCCCCTGTGTCATTTTTAAAGTACAGTAGTTGCTAAGGAAAATATGTCCCCTTCTTATTTAATTCTGTATCATTTTCTTTCTAGGGTTTCCCAAAATGTCATTTTAATCTTAGCAGAATGCTGGTGGAAGGATACCACAAGGTTTGTATTATCTGTTTTTAAAAGTTGCCTCATATGTAGAACAAACATTGCCCCACTAGTTACATGTGTATCTGATGAAGAAATTGCCATGTTGCTTCTGTAGAAGGTGAGTGGAAGAACTAGAATTAGTGCTAAGACTGGAAAGTCTTTACAGATATCTAACTCCTTGTATGGACAGCCGACCCTGCTGTATTATGTGCTAGACAAAATGTTTGTTCACTTTATTCCTTTAGCGAATTGTGATTGAGAGGTTACTACGTGGAAGACATTGTGCTTGGGGCTGGATATACAAAAGTGTGGAACAAATAAATGATCCCTGTGCTCCAAGTGTCATGATCTTAAGGGAAGGAGACATGTAATAAAGATCATTAGTCTTCCCTAATAGATACAATTTTACATTGCTATTGTTATTTAAAAAGCAGGCATATTGGGACAGAAAATAAGCATTGTACTTGGTGATTTTTTGTCACTGATAATTTATGAGACTATAACCTCTTTAGAATGGTAGAACCAGGGAGCTGGTTGGAAAGTGAGTCTTAACAGAAAATGGACATGAAGGCCTTACACCTGAGCTATTGGTCATCAGTGTGAACAACACTGCAGCCTCGGTGCAACGGATGGGCCAACAAGTCAGGCTGTGAGATAGATTTTAAAAATGAATGGGGTTGGAGGTAACAGACAAACTGAGAGCAGACTGTTTCTAAAGAATTTTGATGGTATTGAGTATAAGAAAAAGAAAATGGTGAGTGTTTGAAGAAGCAGGGCTGAATTGGGGTCCACTTACAAATGGTGAAGTCTTAAGAATGTCTTTGAGATTGTAGAGCGGAGTGCCAGGAGAGAGAAATTGGACATAAATGAGGGAGGAGAGCAGGGAAGGAGAAAAAGCTTTCAAATGTAAAGCAATTTCTACACATAAGAGGTGTCAGAGGGAAATGTTTACACATGCAGAGACTCTGTGCACACACATCCATTCTTGGAAGAGCACTGAGGAAGCAGGAGATGGAAAGCAAATTAGGCCAAGTGAAAAGTGCAATAAATTCACTGAGCTCTTTGAAGTGATACCATATATACTCACTCTCCTTAATGGGAACTCTGAGAAGAATTGAAATGCACCATATATATGATCTATATGCATGTAGAGATATAGACTACAGAAAGGTGGGGAGAGAGGAAGGCTATTTCTTGTGAGTTATTTGCTCTTTTTAGTCAATAGAGCAGGGCAACAAAGGTTTCAGAAGATATAATTCATACTGTTGATATGAAAATGTAATTGAAAGGAAAGTGAATTTCTGAAAATTTGAAATGTGAAAAGTTTCTGAAGATGATTGATGATGTGTCCTTTTATCTTACGGGCTCCATTTGGTCTTTTAGCATGAAAACCTTTGTAAAACAAGACTATCCATCTACAGCATATTTTGTTTGATGTGAGGTGAGTGCACATTTGTTGTTTTGCCTGATCAGCCTCCATCTCTCCCTTCTTTTGCTGACACCTTGTTGGTTTCCACCTTTACTCTCAGTCCTGCAGTTCAGATGGGGCTGATCAAATCTCCACCTCCTGGGATACTGATGGGACCCGCTCTTAGCTAGTCATAGTCCTAATTTAGGTGTCCCAAGCTTGGGAATAAGGTTTAACGCTGTAACTCTTGTGGGACTTTTGGGAAAGAGATTTCTTTCCACAAGAGTTGTTAAGCTGGTTGAATGTAGACCTCAAGTTCTAGGTGCTGCTGTAGGAAAAAAGCCCTGCTAAGAATGAAATCAGCACATACTTCTTTTTTTTCCTCCCCAAGGCCCCCCAGTACATAATTGTGTATTCTAGTTGTAGGTCCTTCTAGTTCTTCTATGTGGGATGCTGCCTCAGCATGGCTTGATGAGCAGTGCTAGGTCCACACCAGGATCCAAAATGGCGAACCCTGGGCTGTGGAAGCAGAGTGCATGAACTTAACCACTCAGCCACGGGGCCGGCCCCAGCACATAATTCTTGATAACATTATGTGAGCATCTGGATCCAACCATGGCTGAAGACTGTACTTAGACTTAACAGTAACACAGCCAAGGCAGTCTGAATTAAATTTATGTCGTATGTCAACAAAGAATCTTGACGAATAAGTGACAGTACAGATCCAGGTTTCCAAACCACATAAACTCATTGTATTCTTCCTATCAACCACCTTTCTATTTTTCAGCCCCATGATCAGTCATTGCAACTATGTTCTCATCATCTCTAGCAACTTAGAATGTCTTACTTATTTGACTTTTGACAAAAACAGTTCTTTGACATTGTCAGTCCTGTAAATAAGACACTGAATATTACAAAAGATCAGAGCAACAGATTTTTAAAAAATTCTATATGTTTTAGAAATGCAATTTTCCTTTTGACATTGCCCCCAGGAGACTGAGTATAAAAGTAATTTATTTTTAATGATCTTTTAGTGTAGAATTATATTCTGAATACAGCTATATTTGAGGCAGCACAGTGAGGCTACCTGGCTTTATATAGGTTATCCTTGTAAACAGCTGAAAAAATTGATCATGAAAACCCTATGAAGAGCAGTGAAGCATTGTCTGACACAGCACTGGAAGGTGAGAGGATGGTGCAAAAAGATCAGGCAGAGTTCCTCTCTGCTGTCCACAGGGTCGCTAGGAGTTAGAACTGACTCAATGGCACTACCAACAAATACTTGTAAACAAATAATACAATGAAAAGATTGCATTATTGTGACATAAAACTAAAACAAGATACAGTGGGGAAACAAAATAAGGGGTGCTCAATTGTACAAGGGGAAGTATCAGGGGGAAGTTTAACAGGGAAAGTAAATTTTTAGCAGAGCCTTAAAACATGAGTATATTTTCCAGATATTAAGTTCTTTGATGTGGATGGCTTGGGGCTAAGAAGGTGGGGAAGGTGGAGAATGGTGCCAGAGGAAAGGCTTTCAGGAAGATCAGCCTTACATAGAGCACATATTTCAAAAATATTTAATAACATAGATAAATTAAGTAGAGTAGCTGTAAAACTTTTACATTGTTTTTTGAAAACTCGATGTGTCAAAGTGGCTCTAAGGAAAATTTAAACATCCAAATTACCTTGAAAATAAAGACACTTTGTCTTACTCCCTTTATTCAGACAAATAAACAATGAATATTTTTGAATACCCTCTGCATATAATCTTGTGCAATGTGGTGGAGTAGTTGGATTATGAAAGTCGTGTAAGACATAAGGTTTAACTCTTTTTGTTGAGTGTTGGTAATAGTTCCAGAAGTAACACACTTACTTATATTATTGTAGTTCATATTCTGTTGTAAGAAAAAAGTATGAAGTGTTTAGAGTATAAAGAACAATATTTTCCCAATATAGGGAAAAACACAAAATTAGACTTGTGAAATATATGTATTTATATACACAAATATGAGAGTCTATACTATTGTACCTCTAGAACATAGCACTGTGGCACAGGAGAGACTAAATAAATATTTGTTGAATGAATAAATAAATAGGATAAAGCTACTTTTTCATTCTTGGAGTTATGCCATGCAACCAGTACGTATGCAAATATGTCTGCCTTGAAATACTTTAGTTGCTTCTGTAATTAAAGCATGTTGGATGCACTTTGAGGAGGCACTTAATATTGAATTTTGCTTTATGATGAATTGTGTTTTAACAAGGTAGTAATATACTTGAAAAAATACAACATAACATAGTACCTACATGCTACTAAGTCTCCTAGATGAACTCTAAAAAGTTCAATGAAAAATACAGATGCTTAGTTTACCAAAGTCAGACATAAGGATACTTGAATAGGCATGGATAATTGATTGACTTTGAAAAAGATTTGTCTAGATGTTTTGCTGAGTGTCAGCAGAACCAATTACCGCTTTGTCTTTAAAAGGAAAAAAGAAAAAGAGAAAGATTTAGAGTGCTAACATGGCCCAGTGGTCAAATACATAGAATGTAGGAATTCAGTATATAATAGATCTAAATACGCTTTTCAAGAATGGCAGAGTTAGTGGTGATTGTGACGATGATGGTGATGATAATGGTAATGGTGATGATGGTGATATGACACTAGTCAATCAACAGCAATCCACCTTACTTTATTCTGAGTTCCATCTTGCAGAGTCAGGTAATGGCATGGACATTAAAATCAATTTTCTTGTTGACTAGATCCTAGGAAAGAGAGCTCCAGATGAATTTTAACTGTCTAATGACAGATTTTATGACTGAGGCATTATGAAATCTGCTATCAAGGCACAAGACCAATAAGAGAATGTGTGGTATAGAAAGTCAAACAGCCTCATGCCAAATCTGTTACAGGTATGTGGAAAAACTCAATTTCTGCTTCAGACGGGTGTCCTGGGGCATGTGAGAATTCCAGGCTTTCTGACTTCAATTAACCTCTTTTATAGATGAAGCCAAAAAGAAAGAAACATGCATAATAACTGTTACAAAGACATATTTCAAAGTCATTAAATGCACATTAATAATCTTGGGAATATATAATTTTGTAGGTGACAGATACTATTTTTATAGCTGTTCTTTAGAGAAAGAATAAGTTTCTCTTCATTAAAGACTAATGAGTGACATTACATTTAAGTGTTCACATTAGATATGCTCCTTTGAATTTAATGATGGGGCAATGAGGCCTTTAATTAAATACTCAAAAATCTCCACTGGGAGAAACAAAACAAATTTATCTGCAATTTAAAAAAAAATGGAATCCATCTGTTATATAATAAAATTTTAAAATTTCAGATATTTAGACATATTACCATTGTACCTCTGAAACCTTAGTTCTTGATATCCTAATTTATTGGCATAACAAAGTAAGTAATATGGCAATTTGTGTTTTATTGTATCTTGGTTTTGTTTCCGTACTTTTAATATTCACTATGGAGTAACAAAGAATTCCCTATAACCCTTAAGTTGTTTTCTGAATTACTGTTATGGTCTCAATATCCCACAATAGTAGCAAATCTTTAAGCAATAATTGAAAGAAAAATAATTATAAGATTAAAGATCACTATCTGGAAATTGGATTATAACCAGTTTCCTAAATTACATGATATTCCTAAATGAGTTTTCCCGCATTTTAGACCAGAGTATGTCCATTTACCCTATGCTAGAGTTCATTAGGTATTTATTAAAAATATAAAATGTAAAGTTATTAAAATTTTAAAAATATTAAAATATAAGTATAAGAACATTACCAGATTTTCACTATGTCACACTTAAATGAAATCATTTCATCCATAGACATTACTATTTTAAAGGTTCTATAACCTGGAAAACGTGGAAGAGAAAAGCAGTAGTTAGGTGCAGAATAACTAAGACTACAATAAATAAGTATATCACTTGGTATATTTACTGAGCATTTAGTTTCGTTCTTAGCTCCTGGTATTGTCTAGTTTGGCTAACGGTCATCACTTTGACAAATATCAAAGAAGAACAAAGCAAAATGTCAATTCTTAAAAAAGGAAAGGATTAAAATGCCTTGAAGGGATGAGGAAGAAAAAATAACTCTCTCATAGTCCATTTTGATGGACTTACGATAAAATCTTCCATTAGGCAAAGGCTTGGGAAGCCTACTGATGTGGGATTAGATACAGTTAGATGAGACTCAAAGCGGATGCTACAAAGCTTATGTGAGGCTGCTAATTATTGGTGGTTGATTTCTGTATTTTTCATGAAGCTCAAGTGTAATCTGTAGGTTGCCTCTACTTGACAGTTTTACTGAGAATTCCTATTAACAAAGAGCAGATACTGGAGGGTTTTTTCGGTAGACCAATGAAAGAGCTTGGGGGAAAATATACTTTTCCCTGAAATGACTTGAGAAAAGTGATTCCTGAAGATGCCATAATTTGGAGATCATTTGGGATAAACAAGAAAGAATCTTAGAGCTTCATGCCTTTGTGACTAGAAAAGAATTATCTTGAAATGTTTTAATGATGTACTTTTAATATTCACTATCAAGTAAAAAAATTAAGGATTATATAAGAGTGAGATTTTGGTTTTCCATTCATTCATTTAGCATTTATTTGCCAACTGCCCACAAGTTACAGGCATTGTTCTGGGTTCTGAAGATTAAGTAGTGAACAAGAGATCATGTTCTTTACTTAGGGGTTTGGAATGCCATTACCAAAACTTAATATTTGACTACGCACTTCTTCAATGAGTGCAATATTTATTTTTTATTTTTTGATTTATTTTTATTATTTCTTTGTGAGGAAGATTGGCCCTGAGCTAACATCTGTTGCCAGTCTTCCTCATTTTACGTGGGATGCTGTCACAGCACGGCTTGACGAGTGGTGCTAGGTCCATGCGGGGGATCCAATCCTGTGAACCCTGGCGGATGGAGAGGAGAGCATGAACTTAACCACTATGCAACCGGGCCAGGCCTATTTTTTCACTTTTTAAAGATCAAGAGATAATACTATAAGAATAAGAATGACATACAAAATATACATATATAGCACTAGCTCACTTAATATCAAACATAGTATTAATCATCCCACTCCAATTTTAGATTCAGGATCAAAACTGTTTCTACACAATTTTTACATAATGTAATATGAAAAAATCTGTTTTGCTCAGGTACATTGTAGTAAAGGGAAGATCCATATAGAAGGTATGGTCTACATTATATTTAGAATGTATTTGTTGAAATTGCAAAGTGAGATCTATAATGCAGAACTATAACTGATCTAGACAGTGGTTCAATGGGATGTTAAATGCTGACTCTGTTATCAATGTGCAGTTTGAAGTTATCTACTCATGCATCAAACAATAGCTTATCTGACTTCTTTGGATTCTTGAGTGTGGCACATGATTTCTTGGGGCGGATCATTGTATAAAAACAGTATTCATTCACTCTACTAACATTTATTATGAATTACATGTCACTATGGTGCTAGTTTTGGGATTCGGTGATAAATATAAACTGGCTTGGTTTTTGCCTTCATGGTAATCTTGTGAAAGAGGACAAATATTCATTATGTGATCACAAATATATTTTAAAAATTGCAACCGTGACAAGTGTTACAAATGACATACACAAGGCCACTGTCACCCTTTTATGTCAAATCTTTCTACCTCCTCTCCTCCTCTGGCCTCATCCCTGACCTCTGGCAATCGCTAATTTTTTCTTCATTTCTGCAAGATTATCATCTTAAGAATGTTGTATAAATGGAATCAAAGTAAGTAACATTTTGGACTTGGCCTTTTTCCCTCAGCCCCATTCATTTTTTTTCTAGTCTATTTTCTCTTTGTTTTTAAATGGGCCAATATCCATTGTTCTATCTTTCAGTTCATTGATTATTTTCTCTGTCTTTTCTATCCTGGTGTTGAACCTATCTACTGAGTTTTTATTTCAGTTATTGTATCTTCTTTATATCTACTATTTTTTTTACTTAGACTTTCTATTTCTTTGTTGGGACTTTCTATTTTTCATTTGTTTTAAGTGAGATCCTAATTGCTCAATGGAACATTTTTATTATGGTTTCTTTAAATTTTTGTCAGGTAATTCTAACAACTCTGTCATGTAAATATTGACATCTATTGATTGTCTTTCTTCACTCAGTTTGGGATCTTTCTGGTTCTTGGTGTCTTGAGTGATACTCAGCTGAAACCTTGACACATTTTTATTATGTTTTAAGACAGGATCTTATTGAAACCTTCTATTTTAGCTGGTTTCCGCTGACACTGCTGGCAGGAAAAGGGATGGCGCTTCCTTATTTCAGCCAAGAGGAGTAGAAGTGTAGGTTCCTCCTTGGTCTCTGTTGATAACCAAGGGAGTGACAGCATCTTCACTATTGGGTGGGGGTGAGGGTACCAGCTCCCCCCTGGCATCCACTGATACCTCCCTGGCTGGGAGGGGTAGGGGTGCCATGTTAATGCTCACCATGTAGCCTCCACTGAAACCACACAGAGATGGTATCTTAATACTGACTGTCCAGCAGGCCTCTTCTGATGCCACTCAAGCCAATGAGGCAGGGGTGTCTCATTATTTTTGGGTCAGGGTGGAAGTCTAGCCTCCCCATGTGGTCTCTACTGATATTGCAGTGGTTAGAGAGCAGTAGGCCTCCTTAACACCTGATGGGAATAAAATTGTCAGTCTTCTCTGACACCACCCTGGTGGGGGTGGGGACGGGTGTTGGAGTGCTGTGTTACCGTGTGGTGAACATGGAAGACCCACCCCACCTTTGTCAGTGTGGGTGTGCATGGGGCCACAGTTTTTTCTGTGGTGTTTGCCTGGAGTAGAGAAGTTATTGTCTGAAAGTTCTCTGTCTTGCTAGGCTGCCCCTTTTCTGGTCCTTCAACTTTTGAGGAGCTTTTATTTTGGTTTGTTTGTGTCTACGCTTCTTGTCATTTCCAGGTGGCGGCTTCCTCGGCCTGAAGTCCGGGCTACATGCAGCAAAAAGAAAACCCAGAAAACTCACCCTCATGTTGTCCCTTGGGTCCTGAGGTCCGTAACCAGTCTGCCTTCTCTCCACCCATGAGAGTCTCCTGTTACATGTTTTACATATAATTAGCAGGGTATTAATTATACATAGCGGGAGGAATAGAGACATATATGTCTATTTCTTTTTCCTGGAAATCAATTTCTTAGAAAAAAAACTAATCACTCTAGTTGCAGCAGAGAGACAAAACAGGATATATTAATATATTTAGCCGTTTCTTATGTATATATATTTGAAAATGTATTTCAAAAGGAATGATATAATCATTGATTTTTAGTTTTAAGTGTATTGTCCTGCAGAGATTTCTTAAGTCTCTATACAGCTCCAAACTATGGTAGTGTGTGTGTATGTGTGCTTGTGTGGGTGTGCACATGCATTTTTATTCTGGGGTGTATCTCTTTTGTTATTATTATTCTTCCTCCATAGAATTGTTCACATAGAATTGTGAATGTCTTGATACTTCCAAAAAAGTTGACACTTTAGTTTTATTTCATGGATCATGAATTCTTTTACAGTTTCTCCTCTCTTATCAGATTGATTTTTTATGTCATTTCCCCTTTGGCATGTATAAGGCATACTCAATTGAAAAAATGCTATTTATATTCTCTTGTTACTCTTTATATAGTTTGCAGTTAGATATTTTCTAATTAAGTTTATCTTTTCCTACCACATTGTTTGCATCTAGTAGTATTTTGTCTCATGTATTCTGGTAAAATCAAAGCATTTTTTTGACCTAAGAAAAACATAGAAAACAAAAATAAATGCTGTATGTGAAAATGTTATATATAGTTAAAATATTAAAACAGTTCAGGGTCTGTCCTACAGCAAATCCTAATACTCTCATATGTTTCAAGTCTCTGAATCGAGGCTGTCTTTGTAAATAGTTTTATTGGAATATAGCTATTCTCAATATTTATGTATTGTCTGCGTCTGCTTTCATGCTACAATGGCAGAGCTGAGTAGCTGTAACAGAAATATGTGGAGCCCAACACCTAAAATATTTACTGTCTGGTCCTTTAAAAAAGTTTGCAGATGCCTGGTTTAGAGGATTATAATTACTAAAATGTCTAGGGAAATAAAGTGAACATATGCAATACCCATTATTTCTGAAGGATCCCAGATGTCTACATGTGGTAATATATTTAAAAAGCGGTGCTCCTTTTAACACTTAATACTAGGAGAAGAATGTCAGACTAGTATGATGTTGTTATACATAGAGGTGGTCTTAGATACTGCAAATATTGGAGAATAAAGAAGAATATCTTCTCAGTATTTTGCTTTCTCTTTTGTGGGAATATATCCCCTTGGCTTTTCTTCTTCCATTCTGACAATCCTTTCATGATTCTTTTGCAGATGTGTCTACTTCTATCAATCATTATATGTAGTTCCAGAAGGTCCTGGACCCTATCTTAGTCCTTTTCCTAGGCAGCCGGACCCACACAAATAACTCCATTTAACATGTGCTCGTGTAAGAACTAAATATCTTTATCTCAGATTTCTCTTTTCAGATCCATACTTGTATTCAATTGCCTACTAGGCTTCACCACATGACTGGCTTTCAGGCATATAAAAC